>NC_089159.1:2209507-2819015 GCF_009819655.1 Sylvia atricapilla | reverse complement strand
GTGCAAGATTAAATGCTAAAATATCAGATTTTTCAAAGATTATGTAACTTTTCCCATAAAGAGTATTTTTCCCCCCACAATAATCCCCAATCTGTTCCACTACAGACGAGATTTGTTCCTTAACTCCTGCTTTCAGCCAAGTGCACCCATTGTAAAAGGGAATCCTGAGGGATAGAAACTCCCTCAATTATTATTGTTTACAACGGCCCTTGCCTGTTACATTATCAAAGCATTTCCACATGTTTACTAATTAATCTTTCCAAGACCTGTTATGAGGTGATTTAATTGGATTATCCCTGTTTCTAAGAGGAGGAAATTGAGACACAACGAGAGACTTGTCCAAGGTCAAATACAAAAGCCTGCAGCAGACCTATGAACAGCACCACAGTGCTCTGGTTCCCTGTGCCGTCACCTTGCAATTGTAACAGCAAAGCTGCTCATTTGAGAAAAGCTTACCTGTCCTTGGAGAAGCCCTTCCATAAACCCAAGATGACTGTGACTGTCAGGGTAAAAGCTTGAAGAAGATGATGGTTGGCCAGTGTGTCACCATCAGTTTAATACTGCATGCAAAGAAAAAAAATCCCCCCTTTGTTTTAACTGCACAAGAATTAGCTCAAATTGGCATGAGGCAAATTCTCCTCAAAAGAGAACTGTTAGTTTGGAGCCATGCACAAGCATCAGTCTGCATTTCTAGAGGGACAGAAGGATTTCAGCTGATTCCAGTGAAAACCAAACAATGAGCCAAATTTCACTGGGTTATGAGTTACCCTTGAGTCATCATTAGTTCTGGAGATTTTGTACCAGGAAAGCTGGAAAAAACCTGATCACTGGCAACAGGAGACAATAAAGTTAATAAAGGTTTTGGGCACAAAACCTGCCGAGAGTCTCTGTCTGGGTACAGACAGGATTTAAGTAAGTTTGGTTTTCCAATCTCCCTTGATCAGGAGAATCCCCCAAGCCTGTCAGGAAGAGAAATTTTCCTACCTTGATGAATGACTGCTGATCCTTGGGAAACCTGAGGCATCTCCTGCACTCAAGAGAACATCTGGCAAACCTGCTCAGAGACCAGCCCTGGGGAGGGCTGCACACTGGAATTTTGCAAAGATTACCACAAAAGAGATGTTTTCTCTGTTCGCAGATGAAGACAGACTGTTTTTTTCCATGGGTTACTGGAGATTCCATTTCTAGACTAAGGCCATAGCATTTAGGAGATGCCAAGGTGGAGGAAATCCACTTCCTTGTCCAAGTTGTGAACTTGAGAAAAATATGTCTAAGTAGATTCACAGCTAGCAAAGATTGAGAACTGATGGTTCAAGGTTTTCAGCCATGGGAAAAGGGACTCATTTTACTGCTGGTACCATTGATTCCTCAGCTTCCCTTTGCTTCACTTCTCAGCCTGTGACAGGGGACAACAGCACTTACCCATCTCTCACAAGGTGCTCCATATAAAATTCACTTAAAAAGCAGGGAAAAATGACAAATCACAGTCTTACCAGCACTCACAACATATACATGCTTCAAAAGGTCTTAGAGCATGTGTTCAGCTTGGCCCTTCCTTGCACATTTGTACCCCAGCACGTCTCCTCAGAGCTGGCAGACTACAGCCAGTTCAGTAAAAACAAGGCAAGCCACCCTTTCACCTTAAGCCCACCCCTCAAAAAAACACCAGAAATGCACCAGTGGGAGAACAAGCAGATAGTCAAATGCTCTCTAGTGAAAAAAATTAGAGAGGGCTGCTACTTTTCTGTTGAGCTGCATCCTGATCTTGGAGAGCAACCTAAAATTTCAATGAATTGTTCCACTGTTTCAGTGAGAAAAGCTTTGTAGGTCCTGCAGTTATGAGAGGAGTTGATAAAAGTGAGCCCTGGTATCTATCTGCTCGTTTATCTTGGACTTTGGAAAGTACTAGGAAGCAGCCAAAATGCAATAAATTTAAAGGAAGAAATCATAGCCAGTCAAGTGGTTCAGGAAGAGAAGTCTTGGCTTTCTCACCACAGGCTGTGAAACAAAAATAGATATCAATACACACCCATCTGCTGGAGGAAACAGTGAAAAATATGTATTATTTATGCAGTACTTCTTTAAATAGGAGTGAGCAGAGAAACTGAACCAAAAGACTTTATGTGGCAGGTTACAAACATAAGGAATAATATATGCTGTCAAAATTTGCAAACCCACTCACATACGAGCTCTAAGAAGAAAAAGTGCTCCTTTCCCCATGTGATGCAAAGCAGACCTTGGAATGTTATATATTTGTCATTTTCCTCCCTTCCCTCAAAAGCTTTAACCATCAAACCCTACTGCCTCTTGGGAGAGGGCAGAAATCCCACGTAATCACAGACCCCAAAATGTTTATTGATCTATATTAGCAGAGATGCATTGCAGGAAAAGCCTCCGCAACCAAGCACATATTTCTAATAAGGCAAGAATCAAATCCTCACATTTTAATTTGAATTTAGGTCATTAATACCACATTCCTTAAAAACCCAAAAAAACTCCAGACAAAGCACAGTCTAGGCAATACAGAGATCAGAAGAGAGTGATTGTACAAGTGTTTAGTAGAGAAAAACATGTTCTGCCTAGCAACCAGAGGCACTCCTGGCCATCCGGGGGAGGAATCCAGCACTAGAAATGTCAGCAAGCAACTTATGCCACTGTGCCTCAGATACAAAGGCCTAGTCACTGGGCAATTAAAAATTAAAGAAAATACAGGAGGAATAGTCAGAGAACCAGATGCAACTATTAGCTTGCTTCTCTCTGTATCTATTTAAAGATTGCTCCTAGCTAGATGGACTTATAAATAAGCTGTGTTCTCACCCAGTTTGAATACAGGAAAAGAGAGAGGACACTGAAAGCAATTTACCATTTTGATGTTATTGAAATAGGAACTCAGTGTGGCACTAAAGCATCTGAAGGTCCTGAATCCAAGGTCAGACAGGACTGTCTGAGGATGATGGTTATCAAAACAAAGCACTGCCAGCAAGATGTGTTTTTTTAATTCTTATCCTTTTCTTATTAGAATGAAAATTTTTCTGCCACTGTAACTAGCTGAGACTTTTCAAATAGTTCCATTATTTTTAATATATTGTACAATTTACTGTGAAGTATGAGCTGAGACCAAGAATCTCCTCCTAGAAGATGTATCAATGAATGGATTTCTGGCCTTAGCGGAATTACTAGCCATATCAGCTCACCAAAGAAGGTTTAAGGAAGGACTTTCACACCCATCTTGCAGATCAGCCTCAGTGTGAGGAGACCAAGAGTTCTGCTCTGTGTTCACACAGTGGATCTGCACCTCAGAATGACATTTCTCACTGCTGCTTCAGTACTGAAGGGAAATGGCTTCTCCTCTCTGGTTCTGATCCAGAAGGGATCAGCCAGGACCTAAGGTCTGCTGTCTGCAATAATCTACATGAAATAGGCGAAAGAAGACCAGAGTACACAAAGGTGATGTGTTTCCCTCACCCCAAATTTCCCTGAACCTAGAATATGCATGTTTACCAATCTGAAAATCATGGTGATTCACTCCTCCCTTGACCACTGGATTTCTTTTTCCCTTCTTCAATATATTCAAAGTACACTGCACACGTGAAAGATTGCATCCAAGGGACACCAGCCAAGTGCTAAGGTTGGGAAGCCAGCAACCTCACCTTGAAAATGCTACCAATATGCTGCTTTACAATAATCCATCTTCAGGAGAGCTTCACCTGGGTGACAGCCTGTCCCAGGCCCCATTTATGCAGATGTTCCCAGTGCATATAAACAGGGTTTCCAAGATGACAGCTACCTGCAGGTGTGCTGGTATGTGTTTCAGAGTGTAAAAGCTAAAACCTTTGATGAACAGACACTACTGGGACCAGCAAAACCACAAGCTGCTGTGCTCATGCAGCTGCCCAGAGACAGCAAGTCTGTCCTTGCTGCTCTCTGAAAAAGGAACAGACTATGCAGGGAACACAAGGGCTATGTCATATGCACGTGCACCAACAGCTCCTGCTTTCAGCCAAACTTTGGGGAAAAAAGCAAACCAGCCAAACAAATATTCCTATACTTCAGGGAGCAGCAGCCAGTCCACCTTTCTGCCATGTGCTGGCTGTGCAGCAGGGGGATAAGTGCCAGGACCAGACATGGCTATCCAAGCACCCCACTAGCTGAGACATTTGTCTTCATGCAGGAGGGCCCACGGCCAAACTTCTGCTGGTTCATCTCAGTATCAGACAGGAAAAAAGCTTTCTGTGCACAGTTCCCTGTGTTATTTGCTGAATAAAACTCTTCCTCATTTAGCAGACCAAAGCCCAAGAAACAGCCAATGGAACAAACAAGGTTCTGTGCAATTATAATCCCCACCTCACCACCAGGGAATTAAAGCCAAGAATTAGGCTGTAGCCATCCCCTCTCAGCACAATGAATGCTTAAGCAGGTTACAGCTTTGCACTGTGGATGTTTTCTGGGGAGAAGAAATAACAACTTCTTTACTAGCCCAACTCGCTGCTCTCAGTGGAACAAGCCTAGGGATTATTTTTTGACAAAACAGTTAAGAATGATTACTGTGTGTTGGTATGCTTTAAGTGTTGACCTCAAGGACTGATGAAAGTGCTGGTATTTCTTCAGCCTGCCCTTTGCCCAGCAGTGGTATTTGTGATGTGCAGTAGGAACGGCCTGGCTAACATGAAAGATGGCAGCTAGCAGGACAACCTTCTCATTGTTGCTCCAGCAAAAACTCATACAGGTGCTTGAGAAAGGAAGGTTCTCATTTTCCACACAGAAAAACCTGTCTTTCAGAGACTTACACTGAGTTTGTTAGGCACTGCAAGAAAAAAAGTTACCTGGAAAGAAAAAGGAAGCAGTTTACTGTTGGATGTGCTATCTGAACTGCTCATCAAAGGTGCAGATTTACCCTGTAATTCCTGAGCTGAATTTGGCACTTCACTACTCAGGACAAGAGGCAGCTGATGCACTCAAGGCAGACATAATTGGTGCTGTTCTGCAAAGAGGTGGGAGGCTGCAACTCAGAGATTTTGATTCTGCTTAAGCCCATGTGCTGATTACAGGCTATACAATGGAAAAGTGAACTTTCTCTTGCTGAGACATTTCTAGCTAGACTGTGACTTCTCTAGACTATGAAACACTTACACCACACTGAATCGAAGAGCAGAGATAGAACTGCACACAGGGCTAACCCTGAGACGAAGCTTTGGATGTGGTGGTGACAATTCAGAAAGAAGAACACGGGCTGGACACAAACCCAAATGATATGGGGGCTATGATAGGAGAGTTAGCAGGATGTGGTGCACACAGGGCTCACCAGCAGGTCATCACTTACAAGGGAAAGCACAGAAAAGGTGATGAAGCCAGCGGCTCTGTGACACTACTACCCAGGCTGGGTTCTGCACCTGGCTTCCACACCACGCTGTAGCAGGGGACAGCCTTAGCACACTCCCTCCTTCCCATGCACTGCCTGGAAGTTGATCTTTTCTCCTGCAAAGCCTTGCTTTAGCATCCCAACTGCACATGGTGTGTTTGAAAAAACCAGGGATGTTCTATGCCCAAACCACAGCCACAGGAAGGCACATGGGCACTGAGACTTTCAGCACTAAGTCTGGGTGGCAGAGAGAGCCAAGGTAACAGAAGATCCAAACAGAGAGCACTGCTGCTTTGAACTGCAGCAGCACTGCCTGGTTCACAGAGATAACCTGGGCACCAGGGGGACATGCAGCTTCCTGAGGACAGTGGCCATTCCAGACCTGGGATTTGCTCTGAGCACAGCAAATGGTGCACAGTGCAACAGTCCCTCAGTATGGATGAGCAAGCCCAGTGCTTCAGCTCACCTTTGTTTCAAGCTAGTGTAATTTCCAGAGAGATAAACAGCAGAGTGGCTGCTGGAGACTGTACAGAGGTGGTTGCAATTCAGTTTGTCACCAGTGACTGAATTGAAAAATCTGCATCATGCCAACTGAGGAGAGAAACGAGTGCCATGGATGTCAGGCACAGATGATGCTGGAGATGAGCATGCCCCTGGGCATATCCCACCTGCAGCTTCAGTGACACACACTTCCTCCTAAGAATGAGAATCTCTGGGCTTGTCGCTCTGCCACGTGCTGTGCCCCTTGGAAAATAACCCAGAAACTTTCTCCTCCTTTAGTGAGCCTTTGCTTAAAATGAAGCTCTTAGAGGGAGGCTCTGCATCCTACTATTATGGCAAAACCAAATTAGAATTATTTTCCACAGTTGACACTGATAACAAAAAAGCTGATACTACCAATAGTAGCAAAATTCTTGTGCATATGCGCCTTAAAAAATACAAGAAAGGACACTCTGGCAGTAGAACCCTATGTCACCTCTTCTGGGATCAAAAGTACATGGCACAAACTTTCAATCAAACTTCAAAACTCCCAAATTATAAACAGATACAGCTGTAAAGATCCATTCAGCATTCTCAGCCTAGAGATTAATTTACTAAAATCTTCAGGTACCACTGTACTGGTCTAAAATGTAGCTTGTTCTATCACATATTTGTGAGTCTTCAGCAAGGCTACTGATCATAAAACTCTGTACTTAATAAAGATGGCCTACTTTCAAATTTTCTCCTTGTGGTTTGGATATCACAGTGTCACAAGAATGTTCTCAACCGTTAAATCCTATTCAAGAATGAAATCTTCTTTTTTCATATTTTAATGAATTTTCTCTGACCTCAAAATGTATAGACTTCCAATTCCAAACACAGAAAGAATGACTGAACAAAATTAATAATAGCTGCACAACAGTTCCTCATTTCCCCACCTCAAATCCACTGTTACAAACAAAACCTCCACACATGATAAAGGTTATTACAGACTATTTCCATCTACAAAGCCAAACCATTCTCGACATCAGCACTTGCACAATGCTAACCATCTGCAGCTCTCAAGCACATACCAACCACCTTCTGTGACACACAACTCCACCTTTGACCTTTCAGCCACCCCAGGCAAGGATGGAAACATCTTAGTTTCCATCACACTTCGCACAGGGAGAGCTGGGTGTAAGAAAGGAGGATAAATCACAGCTTACAGCGAGGAGCCAAAGGAGCTGAACCACAATCCACAGCATTGTGCTGCCTGTAGTGAGGATACAAACTATTCATCTTCAAGTGTTCCTCTCAAAGATAGAGGTTGACAGAAGCTGGAAATGCAAGATGTGGTGTACTTATGGAGGCTTGGGGACACAAGCCAACTCATTTTAATGCAATCGTATGCAGATGGTTTTGCTTTTTCAAACCTGCTTAAACTACTCTTTAAGATTTGTGTGTGATCCTCTCCCAGCATTCAAATATATTCATATTCCATGTCTGAAATGCCTTGTACAGCATGGCAGCAGAGACAGTGTGCTTATGTGATCAAAGCACCTTTCAGAGCTGTACTACCAGCACTGACAACCTGCTTCACAGACAGTTTGGTTTACAGTCTCACTGAGGTGACATGCTTTCCTCGTCCACCCTCAAGCTGGATACCAAAGTGGCACATGCGCACACTCACCTAGGAAGCCCTCTTCATCCACTATGATGGTGTAGTCCTCAGGGGTTTCTGTGAGGCTGAAGAACTTGCACCTGGCAAAGGCAAACAGCAGGAGAACACGATTAGCACCTGGACTGAGCAGAGCTTTGTCTTCCACCTAAAAAAGGAAGACCTTTCCCATCTAGGCTGTGCTGAAGGAAGAAGTCACAGTCTGATGTTTATGGAGAGGCCTGAGGCATTAACAGACCTGGATTTTATTTCTGGCCAGTTCATATTGTGTGACCCATATTCCCTGCTGCCTGCCTATGCACAATGAAGCTGGTAAAACCCTTTATTATTTTTATTACTTAGTTCTTAGTTGCTTTTCTTAATTACCATATCCCTTAAGGCTTCCCATCACATCCAGGATCTGCTGTGTTGCACTGACACAGAGCAAAAACCTTTGCTCACTGACTGCTCCCTCCAGCACCCACCAAAATCATTCCCATGGTTCATACATGCACCTTTTTGCCCACTGAAGTTTCTTGCCTCATCAAGGTTTGACATCTAACCACTCAACCAAGCCCCAGTATCTTTTCTTGCTCCTTCAGAGGCTTTTGCCACCAGCAGACAGCATCCCAATCTCCTGTGCTGGTCTCCTCCCCTCCCTGGGGTGCTCCTGGTGAAGAGGAGTGGTAGCAGCCACCAGGCCAATGGCCACCAGGCTGAGCTCTCCCCCTGCCCCATCCCCTGTGGCCTCTGTTCTGCTCCATCTTCTGACATCACAGGCCATGTGCAGCACCCCCAGCTTGTTCACCATTTAACACAATGTCACCTCTAACAGGAGATACAAATCTAATGTGACATGGGATTCTTCCACTGCAGACACACAAACAAAAAAAGCTTCAGCCTTAAGGCTTAACACATATATAGTTGAAAAGGTTGTGGTTTTTTCCCCTGACATACCAACATATGTACATCAACATCTACTGAAAAAAACCCCAGCTTTTATCTAGCTCATCCCCAGTAATGGCAGGAAGGTTGGTGTGACATTTTGCAAGCTCATGTTCACCTTCAGCAGAGCATCAGCACACTGCTGGCCAGCATCCTCAACACCCATACGGCTCCTGGCCCCTCCAGGAGAATGCCAGAGCACAGGGACTGATTGTGTTTGTTACCTAAGAGCAGGAGAAATTTTTCCCTCTAAACTGGGTGCAACAGGATGAGCATGTGTCTCTAAAAACCAAAAAGCAGGATTTCACAGTTATATTACAATACTCTCAAATTTATCTGAGACAACGTACAGAAAATATTTTAAATACTGGAAAAAGAGAGATTGTTTTCAATGCCCCCAAATTTCACAGCATCTTCACAGTGTAATTTCTGCATGAAGCACAGTTCAGCAGGATTCAAGAACCAGGGACTACCAGGGCTTCTCAGCACTGCTGAGCATCTGTGCCTAAAAGTCTTCAAGACTTCTGAAAGTCTGGAACCCCAAATTGGTGGCTTGAGACATCAAAAAGTGAAAGAAACTTCATAAAGAATCGGGCTGGTTTCAGCATTCTTTTGACTGGCTGAAAAGAACAAACATAGCAGCTATCCCTTCCAAAAGCAACAGGGAGAACAATGAGATGGATGCTGCCCTCCACATCACCTCATCAGAAAACTGAGAGGAAACAACACACAGTTCAATTAGTGGTCTGCCATGTAACCAACAGGATTTCATGTACATGGAAAGTATTAGACAACCTGCCTTTAGAGACCTGTCTTGTTTTCCTGGAAGCATCCATCACAACAATCAAGCCTAACACTCCCTCCCAGCACAGACATATCATTATAAAATACAGACGTGGCCCCACCACAACAGAAACCACAACTTAATTATTTTGTGTCATTGGTAATAGCTGCTGTGACAGTCACATTTACCAACTCAATTCTCTCCAGGAATAGTGCCAAAAGATGCAGAAAATAGCAGCAGCTCAATTTTTTACTGTCACTTCTAAACTGCATGAGGTTGCTACCAGTGCAAGGGGTAATACAAGCTGGGCAAAAAGAACTTCTGGGATGCTGCTTCAGGTGGGTTCCAGGAGGCAGAAGCATTTGTTACAGTGGATGAATTCCTGAGAGAAGTCACTGAAATGAAACTCTTTCCTACTACTGCCTGACCAAGTCACATGCATGCTGACTAGGGAGGAACTAGAGGTCCTAAAGGAGAAAACATTAATATTAAAACCCTAACCTTTCCTGATCTGCAATGGCATTTATGGAAGATTTTTTTACTAGAACAGTAATATGTGTCTGTATGCATACAATGACCCCAGCAGAAGAACAAGGATTGTGACAAATGCCAGATTTTGGGCACACATCTAAATATGCTGATATTTAAGGGATATGAGATCCCATAACTGCTGCCTCAGAACTCATGTCAAAACCTCTTATCTTCCATATACCATCTCAAAGCCCAATCCCCAACTCAGAGCAGTTCTGTAAAAGGTCAGGACCACAGAGCCATCTGAATTTAAAAGTGAAGTCTTTCACCAGCACAGAGAAGACCAGTGGTTCTTGTGGTACATATTCACTTAGTTCAAGCCAATGATGCATTCTTTTCCCAGAGGAAATCTAAATATGAAAAACTGTTGTGTGACAGGAAAAAGGAACTCAATGTCATCTCTCTCTCCCACAATACACTACACATGCCTCTTCCATTCAAGTTATTTCAATAATTTCTATTTCCTCTTAAACCAGTCTTCGATAAGCTGAATGCCAACAGCATCTTCTATTATCACACTGAAGCCAAGAAAGGAAAAGAATTGCCCTTTAATAATTTTGAGACATCAGGCAAACAGTATCTCTCTCTGAGTACATGTGGAAACCCTATATGTAGGAAGACAGTATTTTTAGTTTCCTATTAGCCAAACTTTGGATGGATTATTCTGGATTTCTGCCTTCTCAATGTTTAAGCACATTTCCACTTCAGCACTGCTGCTGACTATGACTGCCTGGCAACATATGCCTTTTTCTGGCAACGCCACAAATGTAGACCAATCTATTATTAGATTAGATCTTTGAAAACGCAAAGCTTACACTGTGTATGGAAGAAATCCTCAAGCTTGCACAGAGCAGGGAAGTGCCTATGGAATGCAGCAACAGCATCATTTCAGTCTGCAAACAGTACTCCAGTCCTGGGAGAAATGAGCAGGAAAGTGGAGTGGTTGGCTGTGCTTGCAGGTCAACACCAGAAGTGTCTCCTCCAGACATCTGATATTCTAGGTCTGCTGAGATCACCAGAGTGGTAATACTGGATGAATGGGACTTCTGTTTGTCCTGGGTCACACACAGAGCACAAGTTTCTGGGAATACTGCTGAGGGTCATTTGAAAGTTCAGTACAGACAACTGTCTTTAAGGAAGACCACAAGTCTCACCTTCTTATTTATAAAGAAACTGCTTAATTAATTGTTATCTCAGCAGGGTAAGTGTTGCAAAACTGTTTACCCTATGGAAAAGATTCGTTCCAGAAGCATGTGGGCAGCTGGTCTCCCCACATGTAAGAAACTATGGCCAAATGCCATTCAAGGCAGTCAAATACAAAGCCTGGAAGTAATACAGAAGTTTGCAAAGAAGCAGTTAAACTGAATAGAAATTTAGAAGCAGCAGCAAGTTCATCTGTGTGAATATGAAAGACATAATTTGTTGGGATTTCTTCCAGGCTGTCATCTCATTTCAGATGAGGGATTTGTATGCTTCACTCTGTGTTATCATGACATGTCAGACTGTACCACGTTCCTCAGCACGTGTGACTGCCTGAACACTTCACCTAACACGTGCTCTGGGGCACAGGGCTGCCTCTCACACCTCACAGGCACTACAAATGCTGCCACTGGAGCTTTGGGTGTGCCACAACAGAGCCCACCTTCCTCTCTGGCAGGTGAGTTGCACACTATAGTGCCAGTCTTTTCCCATCTTGGAAAACTCATTTCTATCATCTGAGTAAGTAGAGAACACAATAAGGCAGGAGACAAGGCTGAAGGAAGGGAGAAATAGGAATAAATAAATACAGTCAATTAGATACTACTTTCTCAAATAGCATTTGAACTTTCTAGATTCATCATGAGCAAAAAATTCAGGTGTCAGACTGCTGATGGAACTAGCTGCATTTGTGCTGAAAAGCACTAACTACTGGAAACAGGAGCAGAGGAGAATTACCAAGTCATTCATCTTCTGTTATTCTCACAAACTTTGGGAACTGTTGCTTAATACTGCCTGTGATGTACTAGTTTAGCTTCCTGTCATCACACAGTAATTCTCAACTCAAATTTATCAGCATATGGGTGAACATGGATGGAGTGATCTGTCTTTATCTCGACTCTATGGAAAACCCCAGCATGTTTGTTTGTAGGGAAATAGCCTTGAAGTCACTGTCAGTTTCTCACTGGAAATAATTTTCTATTTTTCTTACAAAAATAAATTTGGCAACTTCAGGTTCTGTGAGAATAATCATTAGCTGATTTTGCCTACCTGCCTATTAGTCAAAATCACTAGGCTGCTCTGGTAAGGGCAGCTAAGTGGCTAAGTTAGCTAAGTGAAGAGGCTAAGTGAAAAGCTAAGTGCCTTAGTGAAAGCCACAGCTACCCTTGCACCTTAGGATTTGTTGGTGCACTGCCAGCTACCACTGTAGCCATAAGCTTGGAGGGTTGGGGCACCCACTCTTCACCTCAGAGCATCCAGGTGGATATTCAGCACTGAAGGGCATCTGGCTGATGGAGCACTGGGCACCTCTTTGGGGTCAGTATGGGTTATTAGAGCAAAAACCTTTTTACAGAGAACAGGGCAAACTGAGCACAGCTCAGTATCTCTTGACATTAAAAAAAGCTTTAAGTGGCTTCCCATCCGCATTGAAGAAACTGACCTTGCAGAATCAGTGGAGCCAAGGTGCTGCAGTGCCCTCCTGGCTCAGGAGCCCCACATGCAGCAATGCCAGTCACATGGTGTGGGACCAGCTCAGACACCCAACTCTTCCCAAGTCGGCAGTCATGCTGCACTGCCCCTTTTTACCAAATGGTGGTAAACGACTCATCCTCTTAGCCCAGAGCACTTGGGAGAGAACAGAAAACTGCTCACAAGGCCTCTCCGCAAGCTCTTCTCTGAGAACATCAACGCTGTATTTAAAAGCTTTTTTCCATCCTTCTCCTCCTCCAGAAGAATTTTATTAGGAACAAATAAATGTGAGAGGGGATGAAGAGGCCTGAAGTGTGAACAGTGTCACAGCCCTCAGACCCAATAGACTGGAGAGCTGTCTGTAATAGAACTATCCAAAAGATAAAGTAACCTTAGATAACACGTTCCTCCAGTCACTACAGCCAGCCACGTGAGGACAGCTGCAGGACAGGCTGTCATTGCTAAGCCAGAACCCTGCAAGTGGTTCTGTGCCCAGCCTCTGTGGGATGGGAGCGCCTTTGTCCCAGCGCTAAGGCAGCAGCACAGCTCTGGGGTTACAGGATGCAGTTCCCATGGCTGCAGGCGCTGCCCTGGGCCAGCAGGGGAGGTCACAGCCACTGCTGCTGACCCAAGCCGACAGGGCAGGTAGGAAAGCTCTCTTTCTTCTAGGTAAATCCATAAACTACATCAGGAATTATTTCAGTCTGCTAAAATAGATTGCAACGTCTTTGGATTTACAAAGTGGACAGTGAAGCAAGACTCCTATCCACTTAAAAAACCCAACAGACTGCTAACAAAAATCACCTCTGTCCAAAATTGCCAGAGTTCCACTGTTAGCTCCAGAAACTCAGATGGAAAGCCTTGCTCCATTCTGGTGCTCCTGGCCAGCCTATGACTCAGCTTCCATTTGTGATACAGATCTAAACCATCCCTGCTGAGAAGCATGGGGATATAAAACAAAAACAAACCTCATCATATTCACATTTATTGTGCTAATGAGAATTAAATTAGCATCTCAGGCACTTTGCTGATGTTTTATTGCTGTTGTTCCTCCAGGATTTTTTTTTTAAGCAACATATCAGAAACAGCAGTGTCCTGATTGGTGCAGTATCATCCCAGGACAAGCACAGAGCAATAGCAAAAACCTCTAAATCCCTTAATTTTATCAAAAATTATAAAAATAATTTTCAAGAAACTACATCTGATGCATTGTACAGAGCTGCCTGGACTAATTTCCTTCCCAGAGGATAACTGTAAAAGTGCACACCACTTCTTAAAGTCCTTTAATCTGTTGCTTTTGGTTTGATGCCCATCCCCCCAGCATCTTTAACAACATTGTTTACAGATTTATCATTGTTAATGTCAAGAAAGCAATTTTTCAAATCTCCAGAGGGTCAACAAGTGTTTACATCGAAATGGCAAGAGCTCTTTGCTTTGGGAGAGAATGCTGTAATCAAATCTCTGAAGGGGAAGTTGGAGCAGTAAATGAAAAAGAGGCTTAGTTTGTGTGCAATGGCCAAGAGTATTCATTTATTATCTAATGATTAACTAATTGATCCAGACACACCTTTGCCTCTTCTCTCTTTGCTCTCCCTGTCTACCAGCACTCTTGGAGGCCCCTGTATTGTAAATCAACTTACTCATACACGAGATTCAAAACCAATTCTTTCCATTTGAACAAGCCCATCACTTATTTAAGCAGAAGGTAACTGTGCTTTAAAAACTTTGTCTCTACAGCAGTAACTATATCCCCTGATGACTGTCAGAGTTGAACTAATTTTCAGCACAAGAGAGAGGTGGAGTACAACACTGCATTTTCCTTAACCACAAAATTCTTTTCTACAACCCAAAATCTGAACTGAGAAACACGTTACAGATGTGGGTGTGGGTCCCAAAGGTTTACAGCTGAAAATGAAGTATGATTTAATGTACAACAAAGGCTTGTGAACACATCATCCCACCTGGATCCCGAAGGATTACCCTGTCAGAACAATGCAAACACTGAGAAAAAGATTAAGTCCTGTTTCCTTTGCCCCTACAAATCAGGCATTATACTATCACTCCTTTAATGCCCACTGCTGCAGAATATTGACTTTTAAATCCTACCAACAGTACAACACAACTGAGTTTTCATCAAATGTAATGCTGCTGTACATCCAAACTCATATATTTGGGGTTCATAGCAGCTATTATTGTGATCAGCCAAAACCCAGTGATTATTTTGTGGACAGCAACGAAAAACACAGACTGCTGAGCATATGCTTTTTATTTCAAAGATGTGAGAAACCCATGCTCAATGCACTGGGGGTAAGAGGTTCTTACAATATTGCTCCAAGACACAAAAGATGGAGGAAGAAACAGAAAATCTGTCGTGGAATAGAATGAACTTGTTTCCCTACAGGAACCATAAATACAATTTCCCCAGCATGGGACATAATAGTTCTCCTCCAAATTTCTAAAATATATTGCCAGTGCTCAGTGTAGAATGTTAGATGCACAAGAAATGTTTGCAGCTTCAATGCAGGCAGTAATTGAGAACATGTGTGCTGGGGAAATTAAAGGAGGGGGAGATTCAGCACGCCATACTCCATCAGAATGGCAAGGCAGGAGAAACACGTTTCAGGCCTTATCATTTTCAAAGAACTTCCATTTGCAAGAAGATCCAACATCCCACATCAATCTGAGGAGGAATGGCTGCATGTTAACCCCAAATTTAATGCACATTAACAACTGAAGAGCCTGAATAAAAAATTAAAAAACAGAGTTTCACTAACTTTCCTTTAAGTTCAGAGAGAAGCTTTAGCTTCTTGTATGACTTAGAACACCTTTACAGCAAAAGCAACCTCTGTTCTCATTCTCCTAGGCTCTGCTTTCGGGTCTTGCTCAAGATGGATACTACCCAGCCCAGTGATGTTTAGTACTTCTGCATATTCTAGCTCATATTATGTACAAAATAGTGTTGTAAATGTGCCTGTACCCAGATTTCCATAAACCTCTAGTTAAACAAATCTACAATTCTCAGAGGCACCAAAAGGAAGCTTCATTTGCTTCCATTGCTAATGAAGTAAAGGGAAGCTCCTCTTGAGCCATTTGTTTCTTTCTGGATGAAGATCCCTATACACACAAACAAGGCAGAAAATGCATCTCAAGAATTTTAAGGTTTTTAAAGTCACTCAATGCTGACTATCCACAAAGTTTCAGCCTTGAAAATAAATGGCACTATTTTTAACAATGCTCTTCCAAAACACTCTTGCTAAATTGTTCTCTTCACACTGCAAAGGAAAAGCCCACAGTAAAGGCAGAAGCATAAAACTTCTTCCCAGGCCTATCAGACCCAAGGAAAACATGAGAGATTATTCAGCAAGTCAGCACTCCATGGCTCAGATGGAATCTTGCACTTTTGGAATATTGTTCCTAAAATCCAGCTGCCAAATCAAAAGCCAGAGCTCCTGCAGAAGTATATATGTCATAAATGATAATGCAGAGTGGGTCAGTGTTGGGGTCAAAACCAGTGTCCTGGCCAGCACCAGCCCACGGATGTTTCTTGTTGCTCCCCCACTCTGCAGGAACACACCAGTCACTCAACAGGACTAAGCTTTGCTGGGTCAGGCTCACATCCCTGCAGGACCACCAGGGTGACATGTCACATAAACTCAAAAGCAGCTCAGATCAGATCAGGGCCTCAAATCAATGCTCCAAAAGTCTCCAGAGTTTCCCATTCCCTGGCCCTATACCGACATTTGGGAAATGTTTGCTGGCTGATGTAAGTGGCTGCAGTGCCTTTATGTTTGGCTTTTGATCCTTTCAGAGTTTCAGCAGAAGAACTCTCGTGCTGTCTGTGCAGCACCCAGCCCAATGAAGTGTAGACATTCCTAGAGAGCAAATCACACAGAAGTGTGCTGTAGGAACATGCTCTGTAAGGCTGTTCAGTTTGCTTGGTGAGGAGAGAACAGCTGTTTAGAACCAAGGATTTATAAACTCAATTTCCACCAAGCAGCCGGGTGAGTGCATAATAAGATGGCAGGTGAAATACAAAGTCACTAAATGGAAATTAATGCATACAGAGGTAAAATAATTTGGGTTCTGAATGAAGAACGACAAGCTCTAAATGAGCCATTACCAGTCAGGAAGAAGATGGTGACATCTTCATGGCTGTTCTCCAAAAGGGTCAAGGCTTTCAGAGATGCTGAGAGAACTGAGATAAAATCAGGCAGGGAGCTAAGACCAACTCATTATCCAAAGCAAAATATTCAGCACATCCCCAGGTGCCAAATACTTCATGATCAACCATCTCAAGCCACCAAACAGGCTGGAATTCAGTTGGAAGAAACAGAGAAGGTGTCAGTGGTCATCCAAGGTGTGGAAAACTAAGCAGATGAGAACTGTCCAGCTGCTGGATTATGGGAGAAATTATTATGGCCAAGATGGTTAAAGAATAATTCACTGTTTCACAATGTGAGAAAATGGGGCACACAATTAGTTGGTCTGATAACACAAAGTTTTCCATTTAAAAACCAACGTGACTGTGCAGCTCCTGAGAGGGATGGCCAGCTAATAGCACAGAAGCCAATGTGCACAGGGAAGAGACAGGTACAAGCAAGAATTAGAACATCTTAAAGATCCTTTCCAACTCAAACCATTCTAGGGTTCTAAGATGAGTTCACCAGTGAACACGGTGTCTCTGATAGTATCTTCCCTTTAGGACATCCCTTGCTCCAGGGTATGTACACTTGTTCTACATCCCTGAGCAGCCCAGTCAGTGCTTGGGAGTCATGGTGCTGGGAAAGATGGCTCTTGGCTTTGACCAACCTTGTATTCCAAAGGACAGCACAGCTCAAAGCACAGGTAAGACAAGAAAATACAGCATGAAATAAAAACCTGTGGGTCTCAAACCTTTTTTTTCCCCCTTGGATGTTTTATTACTGCAGGGAGTACCTGTGCAATCTGACAACCTCTGACACCTCCTGCTGTTCAGGTAACTGGCCTCAGGGTCAAGGAGCCCCAAACACACACAGTCACAGAGCAAAGCTCTCTCAATTGTCATTTCACCTTCTTGGGCCTTTTAGGAATGGATCCTAGAGGCACTTTTCATACTGAGCTGCCACTTGGGGAAGAATGTGTCAGTCCCTTGCCATGGTGGGGAAGAGAGAATTAGCAGCACTAACATGAGCTGGTTGTCTGGCCAAGAGGCTGCTACCTCAGATACAACCACAGAGAATTCCATACTTCAGATCCTGATTCCCATATTCATACCTCCGAGCCCATATATCAAGGATGGGTAAATGAGAGTGAGCTTAGAGCTAGGAAAAGCCTGTTATCATCACACATCCTCTTCTGGCATAGCTATCAGAGTTATTAAACCAAAGTTTTTTCAAACAAGATGCTGGGATTTAGGAGTTCTCCTTTTGTTTGTTTCTCTTATTTTTGTAGCTAAGAGACAATAACAACTGGGCACATAGGAGAGACAAAAGAAGTTGCCAAGCTCAGGGGAGGAGGGCACCTGGCTGCACTCTTGCCTGGGGGGTTTTGTTCTTCAGAGAGACTGGGGGAATTGGGCTGGGGAAAAAGGGTCTGGGGGCGCTGCTGGCTCTTGTTCTCTCTGCATTCACCGGGGAGACGGGCTGCGGCCGCTGTGGGGAGAGTTCCCCACCACTGCGGGCTTCTGTCTTCTCCCTTTTTTCTGCCCCGAGTGCAGCTCTGCTCATCAGAGCAGCCACTGACCCGGGACCTTGTGAACACCCACCTCACCAAACAAAGCCCTTTCCCCATCCGCTGGGTGCCTCGGGGCAAACCCCGGGATCCCCGAGGCCCTTCCCGCTCCCCGGAGCCTCTCCGGGCCCCGTTCGGGAGCCGCCCGGCGCCCACACGGGTTCGTGCCGCGGCCCGCGCCCGCCGAGGCAGCGCACGGCTCCGGCCGCAGCCGCCGAGCTCCCGCCGCCCGCGGCTCGCCGCCCCGGGCCCGCCCGCCCCGCCGCTCCCGCCGCCGCCCCGAGGTTCCGCTGCCGCCCGCGGCGGCCCCTCAGCCCGGCCGCCATCGCCGCGCGCGGCCCGAGCCCGCCCACAGCGCCCCCTGCGGCCGCGGGGGAACCATGGCACGGGCCGTGGCCGCCGGGAGCCGCCAGCGCCCCTGCCGGCCGCGCCCGGCACTGCACACAGGGACACGGGCAGCGCCGGGGTTCCGCTGGCCGGGGTTGGGTTGCGCCTCGTGCTGGGGGGTTTTGTGTTGTTACTGTTGTTTTTGGTTTTGTTTGGGGTTTTTGTTTGTTTTTATTTCTTGTTGCTGCCAGTGGTGTTGTTTACTTTGTTATAAACCTACTTACTAGTAAAGGATTGTTACTCCTTTTCCTATATCTCTGCCTGAAAGCCCCTTAATTTCAAAGTTGTGTTAATTTGGAGGGAAGAGTGTCATATTCTCCATTCCAAGGGAAGTTCCCGCCTTCCTTAGCAGAGACCTGTCTTTCAAACCAAGACACAGGATGAACTGTGCTGGGGAAGGGATGACAGAACTGTATCAGGAAAAAAGTCAGAATTGCAGTAACAGCTTACAGTTCCAGCTACCAGAAATCAGTACTAGCTGTCATCTAAGTCAAACTAAACAGCACCTAAATGGCAGTGGTCAGCTTATGTCAGCTAAAGCTCTGGGGAAAAGGCCATAATGCGAGCACAAACCTTATTAGATAGCAAAGAATCACAGGATGAACCAGGTTGGAAAAGACCTTTGGGATCACCAAGTCCAAAGAGGCATTCCAAGTCTATGGAAGCAATCCAATGCATTTATAATGCTCGGACAACCTTTCCACAAGCAGAGGTAGCATGAAACTAAGTTCGAAGTGAGACCCTGAGGGAACAGACAACATCTATTTCCACTCATCTTCAACTGGATAGGTGTTTTGGAAGTTAAAGGAAATGCCATGCCACTGGCAGATTTTAATACTTTAACTAGCAGTTTTTCCCTTGCCTTATGCTCTGTTCTTTAAAGCATAAATGAATCTAATGCAGCTCCATTTAAAATACCACTTCTCATGAAATTCTAATCCCCATTTAATTTTATGTCTTCCTGCTTTACCACAGAGAAGAGGAGAATGAGAAAAGGGAAGAAGAGATGCTTCAGTAACCAACAGAGTCCCTAAACACATTCTCTGGAAACAGCCAAACACTGAAAAATGACCAAACCTTATGAAGGCCCAGCAGGCTGTAAAAGCATGTACTTACTCATGTCCTGTCCTCACCAAGTGCTGTGCAGGCTGAGTATTAAAATAGATTGAGAAAACTAAAGCAACAAAATAACAGCTGTCAAAGATTTACAGAAAATTAAAATTGTGAAATCAATAGCTAAGATTAAAAAAACAAAAACAACCTAGAACAAAACTACACAATCATCTTCTTGTAAAGGTTTGAGGAAGAACAAATACTCTCAGAACAATGTAAGGCTGTATCATCAAAAGGTACCTCCAAAGTATGAGAACTGAATGGGTAATGGTCTGGGATCTTCCTCTGTGTGCAGCTGTGTTGAGGTCCACCAAAAGCAAATAAGAGTAATGCTGGGCAATGCCAACATCCCATCCTTCTATGCCTGGAAATGCTCTGACTTAATTTTTCCTTCCAACCAGCAAGGGGGCAAGTAGACACAACAGAAAATATGCTGTCAGATGTTGCTTTTAATTTTCATCAATAAAGAAGTTGAAACTATCCAGATGACTAAACTAGATGACTCAAGCAAGGGAAGATAAGATACTTCCAGACACGTCTAGTGCTGTGACACCTGCGTTGCTCATGTCACACTGCCTGGGCTGCAAAGTTCCAAAGGAGATGTTCCCCTGCTGTGTGTGGAAAAATGCAACCAGCTCAGGCACCCAAGAGCTCAAGCATTCAGCATCAACAGTGTCCAGCTTGGAAAGAAAACAAGTCAAAACTTCAGTAACTGAGTCTATAATGTAAAAGGTTCTTCTGTCACCTCAGTTCTGCACTTTTTAACTGAATTACTTTAGCTATATAGGATTTCAGCATAACAGACCCGTGTAAAATGCAAGAATCTATAGATCTAAGGGAAAACACTGCCTTGTGAACTGAGGGATATGCTTAAAGTATGTCAACAATCTGTTTCCACTGAAATCAGGATTTGAAACACTCTTTACAGCTACAGACCAGGGATCTCATTCATTGCCTGTATGAGTCCTTTGTGTCATTGTTATTTCAAAATCCATCAAAGCATGATCATAGGGAAAAAGCTTATTTACTGATTCATCTGGGTGAATACTCTAAATTTTGTTTAATGGTTCATAGAGACTCCAGTGAAAAGTTTGTTTTACTGACAAACCACAAATGACAAAACTTCAGGTGAGATGCAGTCCTGGACTTTGGGTAGTGTAAGGCACAATGCAAAGTGCAAACTCATAGCCTGACTCACCCAGTACAATGCTCTCATCTCCAAAGCCAGCAAATACCAGTGACTAGCAGCACAGAATGGTTTGGCTTGGAAGAGACCTTCAAATCTCTCCTCTTTTAGTTTAAAAGCAGTCCCTCTTGTCCTATCCCTATATGCTCATGTAAAAAAATTAACTCTTTTTTATAAGCCCCTTTAGGGCACTGGAAGGGCTCTGAGCTCTCCCTGGAGCCTTCTCCTCTCCAGGTGAGCACCTCTCAGCCTGGCTCCAGAGCAGAGGGGCTCCAGTCCTGGGAGCATCTCCATGGCCTCACTCCCCAACTCCACATCCCCACACCTGGAGACAGTACTCCAGGTACTCACATAAGAAGGAATAAGAATCCTTGACCTGCTGGCCACTCCTTTCTTGATCCAGCCTAGCCTATGGTTGGCTTTCTGGGCTGCATCTGCATGGTTTTGGCTCATGCCCAGCTTTTCATCCACCCCAAGTCCCTCTCCACAGGGCGTCTCTCAGTGAGTTCTCTCTGCCTCACCGTCAGAAAGCTCTGTCTTAAAATATATTTAGGTCACAGAAAACACTTGAATACCCTAGAAAAACATACAAAACTAAGTAAAATGTTGAACTAAGACAATAACAGATGGAATAAGAACTAAGGAACACAAATTCTTTAGCTAGGCTGTGGACCTGACAGGGAGGTGAAAAGACTCTTAAGCACAATTCCACTTGACTTCTGTTTGTTGCTTTAACAAGACTTCAAGGCACTTTCTAAAGAAAGTCACTATCAATATCAGGTTTGAGTGCATCTCATCTTAATAGGACACAGCAAAAAAGTAGATATTCACTCTGGCCTCACACAGCCCAGACAGGTCTTAACATTTACTGCTCTTCTGATAAGTTCTCTGGTAGGATAAACAGTCTGTAACAGTTAAAGAATATTTTTTAACTATGTTGAGGATAAAGGAAGCACAGCCTTCAGCAATATGAGAGACTTTGCTTTCAAGCAAACATTTGGCTTTTTTCATAGCACAAAACAACAGCAACAAACCCACCAGGTACTGTCTGCACACTCAATCCAGTGAGAGAGCAGTGAGCAGAGAAAGGACAGGCCCACAGGACAGCAGGGTCACAGGACCCTGCCAGCTCCATCCACAGATCAATCCAAGCAATAGCAGAAAAGCTGCCAAAGGAAATAATGACCTGAATAAGATTCAATCCTGTACAGAGGATACATATGAATAAGACTTCTGTAGCATTTGGTCTGATATGGTGCACAGGTCTCCAGCAGGATCTCACTTCCAGTAACCACAGTCCCCAGCAGCAGTTCCAGGAGGTTTCTGCAAACAACTGCTGCCTGAGCTTCTGTCCCAGGGAGCACCTGGAGGATTTGTAACAGAACTGGCTGAAACCAGGACTTGACTGTCAGGGGGAACAGAGAGTGCAGGAAGCCTGGGAAAGACAGGATCTCTTCTTTCAATACAGACAACTTCTGTTTTGCTGAGTCCAAGGCTTTACTGTCAAATCTTATGCTTGGAGATACAGCCTGCAGGCTTTGTTCTGGCAGAAATAATTTGCTAAGTCACCTTTTTTTTATTCCTGCTGACATATATCAGTAAATAAATAATTTGGGGGGTTTTGAACAAGGAGAGAGGGGGTGAAAGCTGCTCAAAGAACAGAAAACAATCACAAATGACCCTCTGATCTTCAAAGCCCTAGGAACCAAGAGGGGTAGCAGCAGACAAGGTATTAGGAAATCCAGTGGTTATTGCACAAGGTCTCCTTCACTCAGTGTCAAGATTCAAATCTCACTGGAAGGAGCTAAAAAGCCTTCTCCACTGGCTATGACAGTGTGCCCAGTCGCCAAGCTGAGTCTCCTTTGTTATTCCAGTGCATTATCACACACAAGACCTCAGACTGCAGTATTGCCCATCTTAGTCCAAATCTCAAGTGTTTGCTTTTATTCTCGATGCAGAATATCTCAATACACAATCCTGGTCTGTTTGGCCCCACTCTGATGCACCTTCTCCCACCGCTTAAGCTCTGCTGAACAGCCCTTCCTTCCTCACCACATTCTCTCTGGGATGATGGAGGCTGCTAAGGAAGGAGACACACAGTTCAGATGCAACGTCCTTGGGGCACACACTGTCTGTAAACCTCAGCAGGATCCTGTTCCATAATTAAACACATCTGATCTTGTGACAGTAAGAGAGATATCAAATTGGAACATAACAATACAAGGATTAAAATTCAGGTGTGGTACAAGTCACAGTAGTGTGGCAGTGATGAATGTCACACCAGGGGTGTTTTGGAGGGATGAAGTAACTTATTTTCACATATCTGTACAATTAAAGTTTCCTTAAGTAGTAACACAAAAAACACAATTAGGTGCTTCTGTGTTAAACCACATCTTATTTTCCCCTCTAAGTTGTTTCTAAAACCACTTAGACAGAGCTTCATGAAGGCATGCTGAAGACATCCACCAGGCTTCCTAATGCAGAATGACTGATTTCTCTGGTCATCAAGAATACATTTATACCTCAAAGAACTGAATAAATTCAAGAGAGGGAAGTCATCATTCATTTCTTTGCCAGCAAGTTCTTTGCCTTTTTGCTCCACTGCTAGAAGAAGCAGTTCCATGAATTGCAGAATGATCATCTGATGTACAAAACAGTCAAATCCCATCAAATTGCCCAAAGAGCATTTTGCACCATAAACTGCAATTTCACCCTTGGATTTAGGTGCTGCTCCCTGTGAATGTGGGGTCAAGAGTCTGGTCCATGATGGAGCAGAGACAAGAGTGATAGGAATGTCTGTGCACTACTGTCTCCTGTTGATCTGACACAACGACCTGAATGTTTTAGGAACGTGAATTTTTAATTTCTGTCTTCTCTATAACTATATTCCCCTGGTTTACCTCAACAGAGGGTTTGGATGCCCAGGAGGCTTTTGGAGAAATTGTCAGTGTTCTCTATCAGCTGAAGCATGATCAGGGTCACACACCAAGGTGTTCCTCCAGTGATGTGGCAATTGCCAAGAGTGGCAAACTGGCTGGGAGCTGCTTGAGTCACTGCAGTTGCCTGGAATGGGAGAGCACCTATTGCCTAATTTCTGTTAAATGTCAGAGTTGCAGATTTCAAAGGTACTAAATTCAAACAAGGTTCACTAAAACGGGTCCTAGATAGAAGAGGAAAGCCTGTCTGCTAAAGCTCTGGGGAAAAGGTCATAATGCAAGCACAAATTATTAGATAGCAAAGAATCACAGGATGAACTAGGTTGGAAAAGACCTTTGGGATCACCAAGTCCAACCCATGACCTAATGGCTCTTCATCAACTAAAGCATGGCACTGAATGTCACTTCCAGTCCTTTTTTAAACTCATTCAGGGACGCTGACTCCATCCCCTCTCTGGGCAGAGGATTCCAGCACCCAGTCACTCTTTCAGTGAAGGAGCTTTTCCTGATGTCTAACCTAAACTTCCCCTGGCACAGCTTAAGGCTGTGTCCTCTCATTCTGTCAGTGGTTGCCTGGGAAAAGAGACAAACCTGGCCACAGCCACCTTTCAGGGAGTTGTAGGGAGTGATAAGGTCACCTCTGAGTCTCCTTTTCTCCAGGCTGAACACCCCCAGCTCCCTCAGTCATTCCTCACAGGGTTTGTGTTCCCAGCCCCTCACCAGCCTCATGGCCTCCTCTGGACGTGCTCAAGTGTCTCAATGTCCTTCCTGAACTGAGATCCCAGAGCTGGACACAGCACTCAGTGTCCATCCTAAACTGAGATCCCAGAGCTGGACACAGCACTCAGTGTCCATCCTAAACTGAGATCCCAGAGCTGGACACAGCACTCAGTGTCCATCCTAAACTGAGATCCCAGAGCTGGACACAGCACTCAGTGTCCATCCTAAACTGAGACCCCAGAGCTGGACACAGCACTCAGTGTCCATCCTAAACTGAGATCCCAGAGCTGGACACAGCACTCAGTGTCCATCCTAAACTGAGATCCCAGAGCTGGACACAGCACTCGAGGTGTGCCCTCACCAGTGCAGAGCACAGGGGCAGAATGACCTCCCTGCTCCTGCTGGCCACACCATTCCTGATCCAGGCCAGGAGCCATTGGCCCTCTTGGCCACCTGGGCACACTGCTGCCTCATGTCCAGCTGCTGTCACCAGTGCCCCCAGGTCTCTTTGTGCCTGACACTCTGTCCCCAGCCTGTTTGTTGGGGGTTGTTGTGGCCAAAGTGCAGAACTCAGCACTTGTTAAACTTCATGCTGTTGGACTAAGCCCATCAATCCACAAGAGGCATGTTCCAACCCCAGGAAACCTCAGAGCTCACATCATGCCGGACTCCAGAGAATCTCAGTACAAGAGACAGCAAGAGCAAACCAGCTTTACCAGTTTGGCTGCCCATTTTCAACAGAGAAGTACAGCCTGGGCAGGCTTTGTGAGGCAGAATCCTGCTTGGTTTAGAAATCCCACATAAAGCTGTGGTGTTTTTTTATATCAATTGTCTGAAGAGGCTGGAAAACCCAAGAGTGAGTGTCACACCAGCCAAGGGAAGAGCACCTGGATGGCTGAGCTGGTGGGAGAGAGCTGTTACACAGCAGCCCATCTATCAGGAGCCCAAATGTCCATGTGAGAAAGAGACTGGCATGACTGAGGGTGTCTCTGGCAAAGGACATGGCTCAGGCCACCCTCCTGCCCTGCCAGGTTACAGCAGGCCTTGCTTTGCCCTCAGAGTCCTCATTCATTCTGGAAAAAACTTTCCTCTGCTAAAAATCAGGGGCACTCAAAGCCAGCTCTGTGATTTTGGAAGAAAGCAAGCAAGCCTGGATGTAAGTTTTTGAAGGTTGAGGACTGCCAAACTTCCATTAAAGCAGTCCTGAAGTTTTCAGTTACTTCAACATCTGCCTGTATAAATAGAACGTTTTTCTCAAAGTCAACAGTGGTCTGTTTTTAACTTCACCATCCTTTGATGTCTTTGCCCAGGGGGCTGGAAATGCTACTTGCAGCATCACAACAAAAGCGTAGCAGGATCTTCTGCATCAATAGCTGATGAGTCAGGAATCTGATATAATTCAGCCTTCGCTTTTGGCTGTTTCTGTTAACCTGCATTTTCACCACACTGCAAAACCTGTATAGAATGCTCAGTATCTCCTCCTAGGAAATGGCCATCTGTTAGCCCTGACACAGCTGAAGTAATTTCAGGGTTCAGCACTATCTATGAGCTGTAAGGCACCAAGCAAACAAGGCTTGAGGAGAACCTCCCAGAAATGAGACTGGGGGATGGTACATCTTAGTCACCGATGTAAGGGAAAATCAACTTAGAGCTGCTGCTTCTGCCTCACTGATGGCAGGACTTTTCCACCATTACTTGCCAGCCACATAACTTCCACACTAAAATTCAGCAGACCAACTTTCAGAGGTAGGCAGGGTTGATTACTGTGAGGTTTCCAAAGCACTCCCTGCTTCAAGAGAAGTGGAAAAGGAGTCAGGCACTTCAGTACCTCTTAAAACCCATACAGGTATTAACTCCAAAATTAACTCCTTTGCACCTGGGTGCCAAATCTCACCCTGTAAGCGCAGGGAACTTCTGCTCTCCATCCCTGGTGCCACTGTACCATGGGATCTCTCCCTCAGTAAGATGAGAAGGGACTTCACTGGAGCTGTTAGGATTTCTGGACCCAGTGAATCACTGAGCAGAAGCAGTAGGTGAGGGAAACTTCATCTAAGCAATCCCTGCTTTTTGTGAAAGTTAAATACATTTGATAAACTCTGTGTAAACCACAGATCATTCATGTTGAGTTAATCTCATTAAGGCACAGCTCCAGCTCTTTTCTAAGCTGGTAGGAGGCAGAAAACACAAGAATTGAGATCGAAATGAGCTCATGGCACCAAATGACACATGGAACAATGTCATCCTGCACTAATTTTTACTATGGTTTCTTATTCCTCTGTATCGGTTTCTGATATATTCAAGATGGACTAAATGGACATGCTAAATATAAGTTACAAGGCTGACTAACAGTTTCGGTTTTTAATTTATTTAAGGACATGACTGAATCTAGTACTGTTAGTTTTCCCTCAGCACTCATGTTCATTGTGAGCAATTCCATTCCAGAATAGGTAAGGAAAATTTCACTCATCTTCCTAAGAAAAGAATTTACTTCAGTCTTAGATAAACACCATTTACAACCTTCTATGTAAATTCATAGCTGCACCACTACACAGATCAGTCAAACTAATGCAAGATTTAGAATGTTCCTTTTGCTAGTCTTGCAATGTTTGTATCCAATCAGCCATTTAGTAACACCCAGATTCCCAAGAAAGGAGTCTCTGCACCACTTATGGGCAGTAGCACAAAGTCAAGTCTTTCGGAATTATATTCACAACTGACCATGAGGAATCAGCCAAATCAGTCTCACTGGTTTATCCTGTTAGTCTGGCTTTGGAGAGGACAGAACTTACACAGCTTACAGCATACAAAGACTTTTTTCTAAGGTATTTGTATAGAAAAACCTCACAATAAAAGGAGACACCAGAGACCGGAACCTCAAAGAAGAGAAAATGTTTTTGCTTAGTAAGAGACATGCTTCACCCCTTGGATCACACAGGTGCTGCAAGACCAATGTGCTTTGTCACCAGAGGACAGCATTGTTTTACTACCCAACGCAACAATGCACATTTATTTCAGGTTTCACTTAGAGTGGCTTGATCTTCTAAGCTGTGTACTTCAGAGAAAAATACAGTCTCACAGCAGTTTCACCAACACTAGTAGTCCAAAGATTGATTTTGAGGGCTAAAAGGAGACATTGTCCTGACTGATCTCTGTCCTACACAACCTCAGATTTTGACATCAGGTCCAAAACTTACATATAAAGCAGAACCTCAAGTGCGGGAAAGCAACTGCACATACAGGTGCTGAGCTCTGTGGAACAAAGTCCTGTGGCTTAAGTGAGAAAAAAAAAAAAGTTCAAGAAAGGTATTCTTCCATTTTAAGATGCTTTAGTGTATGAGAGCTCTTGTTCTCAAGAGGCAGATGTGAAGGGCAGCCTTGTTCCCTTGGGAAAAGGTCAGTTCCTCTACTCTAAGAAAACACCCCACAAAATAAGATTGCAGAGCTTGCTCCTGCATTTCTCCCCAGCTTTATGTTTATGACTGGAAAGGCTTTTGTCTCTCCAGCACAGGAACAGCAAATTACTACATTCAATTTCTGCCTAGATAAAAACAACATATCCCAGAAAGCTGGAGTGAAACCTGAAACAGCCACAGGAGTAGAAGTGTGTATGTAGGTGCTCATGGTCATTCAAACTACCAGGACCAGCCTGGAACTTAACCTGCAAGAAATAGAAGAAATCTAATGGAAATGGCAGCACTGGGACTTGGGACTCCTTGATGCAGCTTATGGCTTCAACATGCATTCAGTGTGGTATTTTGGGCTGTCTGCTGTCTGCCATCCATTTTTTCCAGTGAAAAATCCAAGTACAAAAAAACCCACATCAGCATCTCAGGTCCCTCAGAGCTTACCAGCTGTGGGGAAGCACTGTAAATTCACAGGCAAGTCTTTCACCCAGCACTAGTAAATGAGCCAATTTATTTTGTTTTTCAGATGATAATTGATGATATCACCGATAGAAGTGGCAAAGCACTAAAATCATGGAGAAAAGCCAGAAAACATAAAATATATGCAATTTGAGGCAACACATTATTGGTTCTGCTGTTACTACTACAACTCGAGTAGTAGTTTCTAACAACTCATCTATTCAAGACTAATTTAGTTTTCATGAATTTTGCAATCATCCTTAAAGTTCAATAAAATGAAGTGTACTGAAGGCAAGACATGGGGAAAGTGATAAGGAGAGAAATGTTCAACAGTGGGCATGTGAGAGCTCATGTACATGCTCTAAGTATTCACATTCCTGTCCCTCAAGATGCAACTTCTTTATGTTCATCTGCCATTTAACTGGAAGCTGTAGAATATTTCATTTCAAACACAAGCAGTTGCTGGTGCACATTAATGACTATTAGCACTTAGAGCATGCTACAATACTGTCAAAAAGGGTAGCTGTGCAACTTGCTGATTTCCATGATTTTGGAGCACAGAGGTAGGTGGGTTTGTGCACACATTATTCAGCTGTCCAAGAAGAAAGAACAAACAGCCCATTATGTTCGTCTGAGAAAGAAAAAAACAATCTGCTGTGGCAAAGACAAATCAGTTTTTAGTAATGCTGTAGGGACACAAATGCTGGATTCTGGCTTCAATTTGTGGGGTGGGAAGATTAAACGTGCTCTGCCATTTAATAAACTTTACACTGAGCTCTGCTTTTCTCTGCCTCACTCTTTTATCAAAAGCATGAAGCCACTTATCAGATATTTCCAGGCATGCTTCAAATATTATTACTGACTTAAATAATATCAGTTGCCTCAGCTGCTAGGAAAAGAAATAAAAGGTGAGGCATAGGTCAGAAGCCCACAGTTTGGACCAAATACTGTCACCAAGTTAACTCCTGTTACAAACACAAAGGCAGGATTACACATAAAGGATCATATTTTAGGCATCAGACAATTTTAACATGCAGAGAAGAAGCAAGAGAAGCATAGCCTTGGTGTATTATTAAACAAGAACCAAGTACAAAGATATCCAGTTAAACACAGAGACGGCTGGCATTTTATTCACATTCCCTTGTGTGTTCAGACAGCTTCCATCCTGTCCCAACAACTTAGAAATTGCTGGCACAGAAGTGAGGAAGCAGCAGTGAAAGCAACGCTCCCCACAGCAGCAATTTGCTCTTGTGCCATGCTATCAGATTTGTATGGTTTTCTGATTATCAAATGACTGCCTTGATGCTGATGTATCTAAAAACAGATGAAGTTTTCATGTAATCACATGCCATTTAAAAAAAGAAAAAAAGCCCCTTTTAAATGAAGCAGCTCAGCTAGAATTCACAGGTGTGGAGAAGGGCTCTGAACTCAAAACCAGGATGCCAATTTCTGTATGTGGAGAAAATTGCTTCTTGTTTGTATTCAACTAGAACCAAGTCTGGTTCAACAGCCCTAATCATTATCTCACACCAAAAAAGAAAAATTTATAGAAACAGCAAGGAGGGGAGAGACCAAACTCTAATATGTCCCTACAGAATAATTAACCCATTCCTGTGCTTGAAGGCCCATGAGCATTTCCATGTTCACAGCTCTGCTTTTATCCTTGACCAAATAATTCCTAGAAGGAGTATTCAATTAGCAGTGAAGATTCTGGAAAAGTGCTTGAAGATTTTTCTTTTCTTTTAAATGACCTGAAGGTCTATGAAGAGGATGACTCTGTTGACGGAAGCAACAGATCTACATGAGCTGAAGTATTTCCCTAGGAAAGAGAAGATTGATGTGCAGACCAACTCACAGCTATGTATGCTGAAAAAAAGCCTGCAGAGAGAATTATGCCTCTGCTTGTAAAAAGCAGAGTAATGGGGAAAAAAAAAAAAAAAAAAAAAAAAAAAACAAACAAGAGGAGGAGAAGAGATAATAGCAATAGATGCAGTAAACATTTACAAGTATATTTAGTTATGGCTTTAAAAATTAACTATTGCATTTTTTAACAGAAATTATAATGCTCTGTTGTACCTCAGTACTGTGCCAGACAGCCTCCACACTGAGAATCATTGTCTTGTCCTGCCAATACATCCAATTGTCCACCACTCAGCTTTCAGAAGAAGAGGAGAATAAGGCATATATTGTGGCATTTCTAAAGACACTGCTGCTTGAGAACAACACATATTATACCATCCAATGCCCACCTAGGTTTAAACAAAGTGGAGCACACTTTCTCCTTCAGATACGCCAAGAGCAGGCAGGCAGTGCTCTCTGAGACTCCAGGTTTCCTGCTCACACTTGGCACTGTGCTGGCACACATGACAGTCCCAGAAGGGCAGTATCAAAGCAGTCTCCAGGTAAAAAACCCTATTACTTTTTATAGTAATATAAAAGGTTCACTGCTCTGCAGGCTCAGAACTGCCCCACTCTAGGGTAACAACATGTTTTCTGCAGATCTGTGCTCTGGGTGGATTCCTGTCTGACAGGCAAAGTCCTGTCTGACACAAGGGACCAGAAGTTTGGAATCTCCCCCTGTTCATCCCTGCAAACTCAATCAGAACAGTTCTGGCAGGATAACACAAAGGTAAGAAAGGATACATTCTTAGTAACTTTGTTGTGCATATAGAGAACAAGAATTTTGTCACCAATGAGAAGAGGATTAGGCCATTGTGGAGGTGGGGTGCTGTATTTTAGGAATGGTATTCCCACTGGAACCCATGCATTGCTGGCTTACACCTCCCCCTCCAATCCTATAGGGGGCTGGATAGAAGAATTGGAGGCACAAAAGGTAAAGATCAGGGCCTAAGATGAGAACAAATTACTAAAGACAGTAATGAAGTAAGGAAATTAACAGTAACAGCAACAATATTAGTAACAGGGTACAAGGGAGGCGAAGGCTTCACTTGCAACACCTACAACACCTGACTGCTGCCAGAGCCCCCCAGGACCCTTCCACCTGCCCTGCAGTGGTGAGGTGGTACCAGAACAACCTCCAGGGACTGACCATGCCCCTCCTTCTACTGCAAAGATTAACCCTTCCTGGCCAGAACTGGGACACAGGGGTAAATCAGAAGCAATAGTTTGTGATTCACTGGGTTGGAACAATCCCATCAAATAAGATCAATGCAACACTGAGCTACCAGCCAGCTGCACTCGAGTCCCAAGCATCAAATCACCATGAGTGATTTAACACCACTGCGAGTTCACACTGGCTGACTTGCTACTCTAAGAACAGCTATGAAGAAAGAATTAATTTCCCACAACATTTATGGCTATTGTGAACTTCTTCCTCTCCCCATCCTGCTTAATTTGTTGCTATTTATTTGTACTCCTTTGCCATGGAAATTCAGGCCAGTATTTTCAACTTCACTGCCGAGAGGCAGTCTTCTACATCTACTTGCAAGTCCTTCAGCAGCTTCCAAACTGCTGAGCTACTGGTAATTCCTGTTGCATGCAGCTGGAGCTGCAATGGCTCAGCACCTCTGTAGAGAACAGCCTACTCAGTGTTTCGGTGCTAAGTCAGGGGTATTTTGAGCATTCACACGTTAGAATTTTATTCCTGATTTCAAGCATTGCAATAGATAAAGCCACACAGCAAAAAGCCACTGCAACCCAGCCATGGGTGGCCTGGTTATCAACGTTCCCAAATAACCCCGTGCATAGAATGGAACAGAGGAGCAGTTTTCATGTCCCTGGCCTCCCAGGGCTCATCATAAACATGATTTAACTGTAGCATTATTCTAAACAGTGCAACAGATCTCCCTGCAACTGACAGAGGAAAAGGCTGCTGAACAAGCCCTTCCCTCCACCCCCAATCACCTCAGAGTATTTAAGTCATTTTTTTCCTACATCTCAGATGTGAAAACCAAGCCTAAGTTACTAAGTAAGCACAAAACTTCAAGGTATTGCATACCCCCCTCAAGATTTCTGCTCTGCACAGACTCAGAAGACAGTTTTGCTAGTGTGCTTAAAGCAGTAGCTTCAAACAAAACACTCCTAAAATCCACCTTACTCTGTGATTGCAGCTACAGCAGACACATAACAGTTGGATCTTCTGAAGTGACAAGAGTCTGGGGTGTCTGTAGCATCCCCAAGCCTGAAATACAATGTGTTTATATGGTCATCACAACTGAAATACATTATTCTCTGAACTGCACCTGATGCACTTACCCTCACAAGACTCAAGGAAGAGACTTCCCCCACCATGTTTTACAGATAAAAAATGAGAATTCAAAGCTGCCTGCAGTATTATTCTAGGTTTTCTTGTGTTATCTTAGGCCAATCTCTGCTCTGTGAGCTCCCTTTCACATCTGCCTCAGAAAAAAAGTCTGAGTAGGACTGGCATTATGGCACTGCCAAAAAGCACAGAAGCTGTGGTGCAAACTGAACAGGCTGAGCCTTGTCAAGGATGGGTTCAACAAAGTGGAGCACAATCACTAGAAAACAATCAGAAGATGCAGAAGTTTAATTAAGAGAACAGGCAGAGAGACCACACTGCAGAGAAGCATGTATGTCTGTATGTCTCAGCCCATGCTAACAGCCCCTCAGCCTGGTTTTTTCAAGAGAGGAATTGCAGAGATGCCAGACAACGAGGAAAGCAGCAAGGACCAATTCAGTCAAACCAGATAAGAATTCTTACAATCACTCCGAAGTCCAGCTTATGCTAAAACCCTCAGATGGTAACACAGTAACCCTTCCCCCAAGCCTGCAGCTCAGACTGTGGAGCAGAACTGAACCCACTGACAGTGTTCATCCTCCTGCCCTCCCCTCTCACAGGGGGCCAGAGTGAAAACTGAGCACCTGAAGAGCCCGTTAATGAAAGAATTACATCAGGAGCCCAGATCTCTGTAACCAGCTCCTTCCCCACATGCTCACCTTCCACAGCTAAAGCCACTGGCTTAAGGACCGGGCTGCCCAAAGCACGAGAATCCAGGTTAGGCACTGTGATGCAGAGAGAAGCGGAGCGGCGCGTTTCCATGGGGACAGCGGCGGCAACAGGAGCACACACACATCCCGGACAGCCCCAGAGCCACCGAAACCCTGCCACACGGCCACATCTCCCTTCTGGAATGCCCGGACAGGGTTTTCCGCCGAGCAGGAGACGGTGGAGAAGGTTCCTGCTAGTTCGTGTCTTCAGATCAGACAAGCAATGCTTTAACTCCTCCCCGGATTTGCTGGTTATAGAAATCCCAGCGGAGGAGGCCTGCCACATCTAAGAAATACAAGTCCCCTGACTCCTCCCTCTCAGTTTCGGAGTGCCAGAAAGCATCTTTGGGCCTCACAAGTTCGATGTTGGAAGGAAGGTAAATGACAGGGGCTGACAGGGGACACACACAGAGAAGAGCCCAGGAAAGGGGGATGCAGCAGGGGACCAAGTGCTACTTGCAGAGGACTCTGCATTACACAGCATTGTTTTTTGGCTAAACCTTCTACACTTAGCTGGGGGCAGACCCCAGATCAAGCTGACACCTACAGAACCAGCAGGCAGGCCTAGAAAGCTGGAAAGTCCTGAAGTGAGAAAAAGCAAGCGAGTTTCTTGCTGACCATACAGCCTGCCAGGGCTGTGAGGCAGCAGCAGCCATCTCCCGGCAGCAGTCAGAGTGGCAGGAGCATCCCCAGAGCAGCCACTAAAACCTTCTGTACTCTATTAGACCTCAGGTGTCTGCTCGTGCTTAAAAGTACAGTAAAGGCCTGCAATAAAATTAATGAAAATATAAAAATATTCTACCAACTGCAAGACTTAGAGGCCACCTCTGCACATGTTTATGTGAATAAACTGGGGCACGCTGAGCAGTGTGGGGCTGGGATTGGGGCTGGCTCCTTACACAGCCTGCACAGTTGTGCTAACTCCTTTATAAAATTGAATGAGCCATTTACAGGCAACCCAAATGCACATGGACACAGCAAAAGCATGAAGCTATAGAGGAATTGATGAAATTAAACTCTCCAATGAATTTCAATTATATTCCTTCAACAACTTAATAAATGGCAAGCTTAAACTACTATGAAAAACAAAGTCATTTGACTGGTCATTGAAGTACATTTCTATGGCTTATGTAATTATGACCCCATGGCAAAGCTGCACCATTTGAAGTACTGTTTAAAAAAAGGAAAGAAATTTAAAATAGACCAATTACTGCATGCCAGCCCAAAGATTTCAGCACAAAGCTCTATGCTGGCAAATACCCTGTAATCACCAGAGCAGGGAATAATTTGTGTCTGTTGTTGCCAGGGGAAAATGGGGCTCCAAATGCAGACATCTTGCCCTCCCATCCCCTTCCCCAACAACAGTGCAGCGTCATGCACCGGGCCTTTCACCAGCCTGCTTCCCACCACTACCTGCACTCAGACATTTAGGACACGCACTGTCTGCAAATGGATTTTGGAAACAGATCTTCACATCTCCCTGAAGCAAACAGGAGTAAATTGTCCTTAACTTCATCACTTTCATCTTTCCACATGAAAACAGGTGTAAAGCTGCTTCCGGAGACCAGATCAGAGTCAGGTTTAACATTATTCTAGGTGCCACATCCAAGCTCAACTCAGACATGCCACCCCTTCAGTCCTGTATCCATTCCACAGAGTGCAATGCTCCTAACCATGATGCTGCACTCCCACCACTGGAAATGGAAATGGGAGGCAGCTATCAGGTAAATTCAAGAGCTCCTGAATTGAGACAGTGACCCGTGGAAACAGAGTAATGAGACTTTATTTTTTAGTCCTTTAAAAAACAAAACAGGCTTCACTGCAGAATCTAAAGACTGATGAATTGTTAAAAGCATTCTGAAATTTACAGCTTAAGGTCCAAAAGACCATTTCATCACTCAGTCCAGGTCTCCTTTAGTGCCAGTATTACACTGGAGCTGGGTCTCAGGAGATGGAGGATGAAGGACTCTCAACAAAACAATTTCTCAAGACCATTTTCTGATGCTCTCCCACACTGGGCACCTAGCAAGTTCCTGAAATCGGCACACCCAGAATTCCTCAGAAACAGATGTGGGAAAACTATGAAACACATATTGACACAAAGCAATTCAGGACCAGGAATCAGGACAGTAACACCTACCCAGAACTGCCCAAGCATTCATTTTGGGGGGAGTTTTCACTATGGCAAATCCCAGTCCTCAAGGAAGCCCTCCTCACAAATTCTCGGTCATTTGCCAGGTAGTTACTGCCACATAAATCAGGTAACCACTTTAACCACTTTTTGTTTTTTTTGAGGGTGCACTTCCAGGGTGTTACCAAGTGGGTAACTCCAAACAACCAACAACCTTTTGGTCAGCTGAAGGCAGAGGTCACACAGCTCTACCCCAGCTGGTAACAGGCCTTTGCTGACACATGGCCAAGGCACCAGGCGGGTGTCAGCTGCAGAGCCAGCACTCACCACTCTCCTCAGACTACAGCTGCTGGCAGTAAATATCTGCAGAATTAGAAAGAAGGGGAAAACACACAAATAAATATAACCGACCAGGGACGTCAGCAGCACTGCAAGAACCCTGTCCTGAAGGCAGCTGCCTTCTTGCCTTGCAGTTGATGCTCTAAGGCTGGAGGATTACAACCTGGCAAACTGGGAGAAGAGCTCCACATGTATACAAAGCCATGGCTGTACCACTAGTTACCTTCTTATCTAGACAGACTCAGCAGGAAACAGTGAAGATAAAATCACATTTATCCCACTCTGCAGATAGGAAAAGAAGTCAGAGAAGTTAAGGCAAAAAATACGACTACTTGGCTTCAAGAAAATTTTCACTGCCTAAATGTGAAAAACGAGATTCACTTTTAATGTAAATTTTAAGAAATAGATTTAATAGAAAATAAGACAATTAGGAGATAGAAAAAAAATCAAAGTACAGCCGGGTGAATTGGCATTTAGCCAAGTCCACACCCTGCTATTTCAGAGACTTTCTTTAAATACCTTTCCTATTGGATCAATCTGTTGAATATTCATATTTTTCCATAAACTGGTTTCCATTTTCCAGGGACTGTTTTGCATGGCCCCTCTTTGGGTCCACCTTTTTAGAGCTGCGTGTTCATTGGCTGTGTTCATCATCACCTCCAGCTTGGGCCTTGGTCCGTGCTTTCTTCAGATGGGAGATGCTGACAGTTGGTGTATCAATAGCAGAGTCTTTACATATTCACTGGATGTTATCCCAGCCAAACAGACAGTTTAAGCAACTACTGTATCACTACTACCACTATGCCTAATTTCCTTTACTAACAGAAGAAATAAAAACTTATACCCTTACCACACAGTTATTAATCATATAGTACACACCCTGCAAAAAGCCAACTTTATAATAGGCATTTATAACATAAAGAAGGGCTGTTGCTTTTCAAATCTGTGAAGCAGCTGTGGCAGTACTGAAACTAAACTGCAGAAACCAAGCCTCAGCTCAAAGACTAACCCAAGCCCCCCTTTTACAACCTACTTGTGAGTCCTTGTTTATAGCTCAAAGACAAAGCCCAGCTGTTGCCACCACCATTCCTCCATTCAGTCCAGACAAGCTCCGTGTGCCAAAGTGGCTCTTCCCTCCAGGAGGGCTACACAGACACCTCCAATCTCTCACAGGTTTGTTTCCACTAAGTAGATCTACTAGTGCAGAAGTAAAAATAAGAAAAGGGAGAAAACAGGAGTGAAAGTTCCCATCCCAGTGAATGCTGGAAGTGTCTCACTTTTTGCTGGTGGATAGAGAGCCTGGCAGAGCCTGGCCCTACCCCCAGCTGCTGCTGGGACCAGAGGGGATGCTGCACTCCAGACTGTACCAGGGACTCTGCCTCCTGTGCTGAAAGAAACCACGGGCAGGACAGAGCCACAGGCATCTCAGTGCTGCCTTCCCACCCCAAATCAGTATTAAAGCTCCAATGGGAGAAAATGGCTACTTTTTGGTACAAAATTACTTAGTTATGACAATAAATCCCGGCTGAGCCACAGAGAAGACACATAAAGAGAGCAATTTTTCCTACCTGTGTAGTGACTGAACCATGTAATTCTCACTCCCTGCAGAAATATGTTGTTACATATTAAATCAATGTTGCTACAGTCAGTGATTATGTCTCTAATACAGTATTTGTTTTTACTGGGGCACTTCCAGAAGCTGCACTCTGATAGGAGCACCACAAACTAGTCTGTGATTCCATGCACAGAGGCTGTTTATCCCTTGCAGTCTGCAGGCCCTGCGCTGCAGCAGATCATAAGGCTGCACAGTGCTTTGAAGGATTGTGCATTCAGCACAACTGCAATAGACTGCTCGCTCTGGGAAACAGAGAGAACATCATAGCAAAGAGAAGGGATCACTTCTCAATATTATCTAGATTCCACTCAGTTAGAGACTTCCAGCCATCACCTGTGATGTATCTGCCTGCTTAACTTCACACCACTGTCCCCAGCAATAAATACAACAGCACAGTAACTCAAGTTCTCTTGCAATTTGATCCATAAAAAAGCAGCTGGCTTCCTTTCCCTCTCCCAACATTACCCTAGCTTTCCTGATACTCTTGGAAATCTTACACAGTTTTTATCAAGCAAGTTGGCACTAGGTAACTATAAATACCAGTATTAACCATACCTCTCAAAATATTAATGTCAACATCTCTCACCTATCCTTGAGCCTGCCCTGCAAAACAGATCATGAACAAGCTTTCTTTAGCTTCTTTGGAGTTTTTGGGAGCTACTAACCATAAATTTAAGACCCCACCCAGTTATACACTCTGTTTAAATGTCTTTGGCTCACATGGAGGGAGAGGGATCATATTCAGTAGCCCCTGAATTGTCAAATAAAGATAGACTTCCCACCTGCAAGCAAAATTGGAGCAAGCCAACGTGGAAAATTCTTGATCACAAACAGATCCTTATTCCCTTCCCTGAAATGCTGCTTGCAAACCAGATTATCAAAGGCATCCCTTTTGGAAACCTCATCCCATATTTCAGCAGTTCCCTCAGTATCTCGAGATGTGTGAGATCCAACAAGAGTGGTCACACCTCACCCCTGCACCCCACTGCCAGTCAGACTGTGAGACAGGTTAAAAGCCAAGAGGAAGCAGGACAGAAGAAAAGGAAATTCTGCAACAAGCAAAGAGATGAGGGGTAGGATTAACCTAAAGCAAACTCTAATTTTTGGAAATAATGAAGAAAGAGTAGATTTTGGTACCAAAGTGCCTGGCTATGGCTCTGCTCTGACCCAGACCTTCACGCTCTCTGCAAATCTTAATGCTTACTCTGAGGGGAAGGAAATCCCATTACAACTGCAAGATTAAGTGAACATTCTCATTTTCCCAGATTTTGTCACACCTTCATCTATTGCTGTGTATCTTATTTTTTCCAGCACCTTCCAATCTCCTTGGATTAAGCTTCTCCTCAGACAGTTTGTCCTGGCTCTGGCCAGGATAGGGTCAATTTTTGCAGTAGCCAGGAGGGGGCATGGCCAGGACTCCAGGTTATTCTATACCATCCCACATCACTGCCAGGGCTGAGGGGAGGGCAGTCTTGTGGCAGAGGAATTTGTTGTACTGGGTTTTCCATGTGAACAATTTGCCTGTTGTACCCTCTGTCACTAGTGTTGTTGCTGTCACTGCTCGTTTTCTTATCTCATTGCTGTTTCCAGTAAATTGTTCTTATCTCAGCCTGAGATCTTTACCTTTCATGCCTCCAGTTCTCTCCATGACATCAAAGGGAAGGAGAAGGGGGTGATCAGCTAGTGGGAGCATGGTTTGAAGAGTCTCAGCGGGAGCAGTAAATTGGGAAATATCATTCCCAAACCACGATGGTTTTACCATGCCCTCTACACTAACACCAAGCCTACTGGAAGAGCCAAGGATCCACCTTTCAAATCTCCTAAATGCTGCACCCTGCTAAGAAAACCCAGGTTTCCTCACCTGGGTCACACGTATCCTGGTAAGGAAAGGACCAAGCACTGTTCTCTCATCCCTTACACTGGAATACAGCCCTTGAAGGGAGCTCAGTCACTGAACAGCCCATGCCCACCTCCTGGGCCATGTCAGGCTGCACAGGCCTGGCAGGAACAGTCAGGTACACATTGTTCTGCAGTAGCTTTGACCCGCCTTGAGTGCATCCATTGCCTTGGTTTAAAAAGTAGAGAACTTCTTGTGTTGTTTTGGTGAAGAAATAGTTTATTATTTATGGCATGTTTTTGCAGGGAAATGTATATTCAGGCTTCACTATAACCTTAAAAGTGGGCTGAGAGTACATCAGGGAATAGGAATGAGTTGAACTTGCTGTATTAGGTCTGGCTGAGATGGAATTCATTTTCCCTCACTCGCAGTGCTGTGCTTTGCACGGGGCAGGTGTTGATGACACACCAGGGTTTGGGCTGCTGCTGAGCAGCACTGGCACAGCATCAGTGCTGTCCCCTCACCAAGGGGCTGTGGCTGGGCAACATCCTGGGGGTGACACAACCAGGCCAAAGTAACCAAAGGGATATTCCAGAGCATATGACATTAGCTCAGATATAAAAGCTCAGAAAAGGAGGAGGAAGCGGGGGGGACATTCATTATTTAAGATGTTTGTTTTTCCAAGCTACCACCACGTGTGCTGAAGCCCTACTTCCCCAGAAGGGGCCAGAAAGCTCTTGCTGATGCAAAATAGGGATAAAGCTGATTTTACTCTTTGCTTGTGCACAAGCAAACTTTCACTTCAGTAAAGTGCCTTATCTCAACATAAGAGTTGTCTTCCACCTTATTTTCTGTGCCCTGTGCAGCTGGGAAGGTGAGCAATAGTGGGGCTGGATGGGTACTTGGTGTCAGCCAAGGTCAGCCCACCACACTTGCCCAGATTCAGCCTCTGCTTTCTGCACTGTTTGCTGTGGGAATAAACTGCTCCTCCAGCACAAGTGAGGATCAGACCATTTAACCCGTACACATCATCTCCCCCCTGCACTTCACACACAAGTATTCTGGGATTTGCACATGGCTGTAATAAGAGGGAAGTCATCAATAATCTCTCCCTCCTGATCCTCAAGGAATATTTACCCATCTCTCAGATAAAAGAGGCAAGACACCATTGTCTTGTTCCCAGAACCAGCCCCTCTCTGTCAAGCGTTAGACACATCTGCTGAAAAACCAATTAGAACATGTTAAAACACTTCATTTAGTTAAAAATAATCCTCAGAGTATCACAAAGTTAAAAGTAATTCAATATTTTGGTTAAACCCTGAAAATCGAAGTGAAGCTTGGGAGGTCAGTCTGTGCACACCACACAGTGTTTTATTTTTAAAGGATACTAATGGAGACTTCAATTGGCTTTTTGATTACACAATTTATCCTGTAAATAACTATCGAATTCATCTGAACATTGCCAAAGGTCAGTATAAAAAGCTTATTTTCACTGTTAAAAACTGGTAAGATATTTTGAATTTCAATGAAAATTACAAAAGCAGAAAAATTCAAATTTCTTCCATCCTCCAGGGCCTCTCTTCTCCAGCTTTACAAGGTATTTACCTTTAGCAAATACCTGGCTCCTTGCATGAGCATGACAGAACAAATCCACTGCCTTTTAAAAAAATGTGGAGGAACTATTGATTTGAATTACTGACTGCAGATTATCAGTGAGCTCTGTGGTTCTCCAGCAGGTAGTTCATACAGATCTGTTGGACACATCACTGCTGGCTATGAGAAGCTGAATGGAAAAGAGAAAAACCCCAACAAAATGAAAGAGCAGAAGAAAAAATATTAGAAGGAAATTTGCAGTAAGCCTTCTTCATTTAAAATTAAGCATGGTAGAATAAGCTATCACCATGACTTTTTTAATTTAACTGCTTTTTTCTCTTGGTCTCCTTCAAAAGGCTTTCAAGGAGAAGGAAACATACAGCTTAACTTTTCCAAGACTAGGCTTTAGTTCCAACTCTTTTAGGAAGACACATAAGAAGTTTTATAGGAACAAAACAGAAAAGCCAAACCCAAACCAAACCAAACTACTCATTTCTTGGCATTCAGATAATAGAAATACTCTAGGGAGATAAAAACAAAACTTCATTTTTTCCACTAATGTGCCCCTCTGTAAGAAGGTAAAGTCCACTGCTCTGGATGCCTTTTATGCATTTCATTTTTACTGTAACAGTATGATGCCAAAATGCATTTTTCTCAAAGAAATACACACTTGGATTACTAAAGCCAACACAATTTTTACCACTGCATTCAACAAAAGCGAGATTTAGGCCATGGTGTGGAGCATATCTATGTCCAGTTATTTTGAGAACATAAATTAACATTGAAGCATCCATCTGGCATAGCAGATTGTTTGGTGTACTTCATCCCCTGCTAATTAATGATTAGCTCTACTAGGTAAAAAGAGAGTTTCCCAGCAGGTTTTCCAGTTTCAGAGGACAGGGAGGACAAGCTGCCTGACTGCAGACTTCACCAGTAAGGGATCACACTAATCTCAGTCCTTTGAAAATTCATCAGTGAAACTGGATTCACTGTAGCAGGCAGCAAATTCCTTGGCAAGAAGTATTTTGGAAAGGAGAGTTGGTTTAATTTATGGGTTAAAAACTGTCTTTTTGTGAAAGATCTGAAGGTGTCAAAACTCTGTGGAGAAAAATAAAAGAACCAACAAATTCCACAAATGCCCAGAACCAAGCCCCCAAAACAGCACAGGCATCACAATAAAGACTGAACACACAGATCCCCCGTCTCAGCAGTCTGGGTCCCTTGGACCACATCACCTGGCAGCAGACAACTGAGCCACTGGAGGCAGTGATGGCAGCCAGGCACCTCATCCCCAGCCCTCTTCTGATGCAGCAATCTTGAGGGACCTTCTGAGGGCCTTCTGCTTGTAAAGCTCACCCTCATCCCCAAATATAAGCTCACAGGAGTAACACCTGGGATGGAGCCAGGTGGCTCATGCTGCAAGTGCCGAGTGATCACCCCACAGGATGGGCAAGGACAGCCCAGTGTTAGCCTCACTTCTTAGCTCAGCTACCAAGAAAACTTGCTGAAAGCCGAAAACAGAGTTCCATGACTCTGAAAATGCAGAAAGCTCAAGAGATTTGTTTGATACAGCTTTGTATGCAACATGCTCTGGGAAGCGTTTCAATAGGAAACAGAAAAGAAGTTAATCCGCTGAAGCTCACATGCCAGCGTATTTCCTGCAGTTCTGCTGGATTTAACCACTGCTAGACATTCATCTGCAGCTTTTTCCAACTGCAAAACTGTGCTGCTGCAGGAGCAAACACAGCCCTGGGGAAGTTGCAGAAGGGTAGAGTAGAGCTTCCCTGCCCCGACTCACTGGGTGCATGTCTCTGCCTGCGCTCACAGCGCTGCCCGGGCCCAAAGGGGAGCTTTTCCAACAGACCCAGAAAGTGCTTGTGTCAGGAACCGGGGACTTAACTTACTTGAGACACTAACAATAAGGAAATTATTGCACATCAAAAGGCTCTTTAAGCTTTTTTCTTTGTATCTCAGTTCAGCAAGGTAAAGGGACACGATGATTTTACTCCTCTGTCTGACCTGGCCTGTTTGCATACGCTAACAAGGGAAAATTCAAAACAAGCTTGAGGATTAACAATTTTTCATCAAAATCCACCCATGTTTCATGGTTTAACCCCGGACAGCAGCTCAGCCCCACACAGCTGCCTGCTACCTCCCCTCACAGTGGGATGGGGAAGGGAACTGAAGAGCAGAAAGACAAAACTCATGGGCTAAGATAAAGACAGTTTAATAGCGAAAGCAAAAGCCACACAGACAAGAAAAGCAAACCAAACCCAGGAATTCATTCCCACTTCCCACTGCAGGCAAATGTTTGGGCATCCCCAGGACAGCAAGGTTCCACCCCATGTAAAGGCAACTTGGAAAAACAAATGCCATCACTCTGAACGTCCATCCTTCCTCTCTTCACCCTGCTCTGTATGCTGAGCATGACACCACACTGTCTGGGATGGCCCCGGGGTCAGCAGTCCCAGCTGGGTCCACCCCAACTCCTCGTGCCCTCCGGCCTCCTCACTGCTGGGGAGAAAACCAGAAAAGGTTCTGTACAAACACTGCTCAGGGGAAATGAAAACATCCCTGAGTTATCACCACTGTCTCCAGCAAAAATCCAAACCATGGTTCTATACTGGCTGCTGTGAAGAAAATCCATTGTATCCCAGTCAAGACCAGCACACCACATCATAAAAACATTCCAAATACACTTTTTAAGAAATACAGCGTTCATGGAAACTACCTTTCCAAATTACATTTATCTCCTCATCAAAACTGCATGCTAAGACAGGTCTTGATCATCTGCAAAAGCACTTTTAGGGCTGGAACCATCTATCTCAAATCAGGCCTTAAGTTCCTTATCACACTTCAGTGTGGTACAACAACATACAAAAATCAAAATCAGAAAGACACACAAAAGCCCCACCAAACAAAAAAAAACCCCTAACAACTCCCCAAACCCTCACAAGCTCAAGTGACCTGGAAAAATCTCTTACCAGCCAATGAGATACTCCTCTAAACAGGAAGTTGATTATATACTGCAGTAATTAAATAAGCAGCCCAGTTCTTTGTCACAGGGCGCCCAAGTCATTGCATGGAATCTGACTGCTGAGAGGGCAGGTAGAGAACTGTTTATTTTTGAGAAAAGGGAGCTGCTCTCCGTACCTATTTTTTAAATATCCAATGTCAAAAAACAAGGACTTTTAGTCCCTGGGATCACCACAAAAGCTGCCTCAGGCCAACAAGAAGCATGTATAGTGGAGGATGTGGGAAAGAAGTACTATTTGGCTTATACGTTCACAAATAATAGACAAACAAATTTTAAATCTCTCCTGCAGAGTGTGAAATCATGGCCAGGCACTTGAACAGAACATTCTGATACGTGAACTGTGGTCAGCCTGGCCTCTCACAAAAAAACAAGGCACCTATACTGCATCAGGGTTTGGAGCTTCCCACCTGCAACAGGAACCAAAGCCCAAAGTACAAGCGAGGGAATTCATATCCTATGTGCTGGCCAGCCACCAAATCAGGGATGTGCTGCAGGAGCTGCCAGAAGGATTGAGTATAACTTTAAAATAAAAGCCTGTCACAAGGAAAGCAACTGCAAAACTGAATGCCTTCATCAACCAACCCTCCTGCCTGTGCTCAGCTACTGAGGTATGCTGAACCTCAGCTGCACCAGCCAAGGGATCCTTGGCCATGAAGTGAGGCCTCATGAATGACCAAACACTACTAGCACACAACAGTGGCCACAAACGTGCCCCCACACCCAAGTATATAGATGATGAAGCTTATGGGGCCTCAGTACCACCCTAACTCCTGGGTTCTGTTTTCCTGCAAACACCAGGTGACACAAGTTTTGCAGTGCTGTAGCACAGCAGTACCACAGCCCAGAGGAGCATGACATGAGGGAAAGATCAGTCACACTCTGCTACAAAGGGATGCAAACTATGGCCCACCTTATGCTAAGGTAGGACAAGCCTCCTGTGACTGTCAGACAAAACCCCTTGGAAAACAGAAATGTGAGGATCAAGGTCAGGAAAAAGAAATTAAGTGTTGCAGAAGGCACGTGGTTCCCCCAGGCAGCTCCAAAACTGTAAATAAAATAAAACCTGCACATGTATCACACATTTACACGTCTGCTGGCTGGAGAAGATCCTGGTTGAGAGAATGTAGAAGCCAGACCAGCACATGGCATTTACAGAAGGTGCAATCTAGTCCACCATGCTGAAAGGTTTATGAAGGGCTCAGCCTGGGAGCTCTTCAAACAAGGATTTCCTGGAAGTTACTTGTTGATGGCACTGTAGATCTTTTGTAATACAAAGGTGTGCAGCCATTTATCCATTCAAGCACCAGCCAAAATTACTGGAGCAGTTATAATCCTTCCACTGCCCAGGCTCAAAACTTGTAAAAATGGCTATTTCAAAGGCAGAAAAGGAGGTTCCTTTCTCCATCATTTATTTACTTGCTGATTCAGTTTCTTCTACTCATTAACTAGGATCTGCCACTGTTCTTCCAAGAAAAGTTTCCAGCAGATGCCCTTTGTTATTGAATCAAAGTATTGCTCACCATGTTGATCCCATACCACACAGCTACATACCTCCAGTCTCCCATGCAGGAAATTCCAGACTTTGTCAAAAATTGGCTTGAGACAAGAAATAAAAGCTTTTGATATTCAGACGTCACATAGGCCTTGTGACCACTATTTATACAGCCATGAATATTTAGTTTAAATCTCTATTGTATGAGAACCTTGATTATTCCTATCTCCAAGTCAATCACACAATGCATCTCTGGTATCCAAAGCCCCCATACCAGTTTTCTTCAAAACGATATTCACACCTAGAGTTTAAATCAAAATCTTTTGGGCAGTGGAGAAGGCAATGGGAAGCATCTTGAGAAAAGGAAGAACTATTTTCCGCAAAGGCATGGAATTGCATTCAGGTAAGTGATTTCCATAAAGCTAAAAAGGTCAGGAACTCTAAGGTCCTGCAGCTTTGAGGCAAACCTCCCCCCTCATTTAGTCTTCTGCATAATCCTGCAACTCATTGCAACATGGTTAACAAAGCAATTATCTTTTCTCCAAATCTCTACCTCAAATAACATGCTTACACAAGACAAAACTAATCAAATAAATAAATAAATAGGCTTAGGCTTGTTTGCAGACAAATCTAAACTGAAAGCCTGGATACAAAGCACAGAAAGGAACTTGTTTTTTAAAGCCAGTCTTCCTGTTTCTTAGGGCCCAGCCTCAGGGGATTTTGGCAATTTGGGTCTGTTGGTGCTAAAAATGGAATGTCCAAACAACACCTACCTCATGAAGGTGTCCACAGCTTAACCACTCTTCATGAAGTGCTACTGGTTCCTTTGACAGCTATTTCTATTCAGAGGTTGTGGTAACACCACTTCTACAGCAGCTGGCCAGCTGTGAGAGGTCTGAGCAGGGTTTCCTCTGACTGTGCCTGGCTGGAGTGCAGCACTGACCTTACACACTTGGCCAAGTAACTCCAGCCAGCCCACCACACCACACTCTTCCCATCCGGCCCCTGGCAAGTCCCTGACTGTTGAGAAGATGCCATCAGAATTTGTCCACGTTGTGCTGTGCTGTTTTCCCTTATCGCACCTTTCTTCTTAGAACTACAAACCGGCTTTTACAACCTGAATGGCCGAACAGGGGTAAACCTCAAACCAGAACAGTTTCCCATGAGATCCCTTAGCACCAGCCTGCATTTCAGTGTTGTCCCCAACATAGGTGACACTAGGCAATGACACTTGTGAAGTCAGCACCAGCTGTTCCAGTGGTGCCCAGGGCCAATGCTGGACAAAGTTGCCCTTCACTGAGAACGTGGGTAGGATTTGCTCTTCAGAAGTGCAACCAAAACCCAAAACTTTGGCTGAAAGTCACCTGAGAAGCCCTAAACGGGCCCAGTCACTAAGTCACATCTCATCCTATTGTTCAGCTGAAGATACAGTTAGACACTCATCAACCTTTAAAAACCAGTCATTTCTGTATCTTTTCTTTAAATTTCCAACGACTGTCCAAGGTATATATGACACTGTTTGTGATTCCACCTGCAATGAAATTCAGGACTGATGATTAGTTTTACAGTCACTGATCCTGTGAAATTAGCCTTTCTTAAAGCTTATAGAAATAATCAAATGGAGGCCAAGGATATGTATGTCAGGCACTTGAACAGAAAAAAGCAAAATAAACACAGTGCCTGTGTAACTGAAGAAGCTTCCACTGGAACAGAAATAAGAATAGATCTATTTTTTTTTTAATGTCTATATCAAGGTTTCAAAAGTAATTGCATTTTTTTGACAATGTATGTACACTCGATCTAAGTGAAAAATGCTTATTTTGTATTTTTTTAATGCATGAAAAACAGCCACAAGTGTGTAAAATCTCCCTTGGTAAAAAGCTTGTAGGCACACAGATAATTTGTTTTTAATATATTCTTTATGTATGTTGTCAAAAAAGTCTCGAGAAATAAACACTTTCAAAAAGTTAAGATCTCTGTAAAACATTAATGGAATTGTAATCCCTCTATTTCAAGTGTTTAAAATGGTTCAGACAGCCACGATTTCACACTCTGTAGAGAGATTTAAAATTCATTTGAATTCCTGTTATGTTATTTGTGAGCATATAAGCCAAATACTACTTCATTACCACATCCTGCATGATACAAACTTCTTGTTGGCCTGGGGCAGCTTTGTGGTGATCCCAGGGACAAAAAGCTGATCTTTGTGACACTCTGCAGAGTTGCTCATAAAGTAAGTTTGCTGGGTTTACTGCCTTTGAATCTCACACGACCATCTTCAAAAGAATCATCTGACTTTTCTTCTGCCAAAGGGGTCATGGCCCGATGGGAGACTTGGGGGAACACTTCCCCAACTGCATCTGACAACTTGCATCCCCAATTTATCAAGTTACTTAACCATATACCTAGCTAATAACATTTAAATGGAGTGACTAACGTGCTTATGTTTTACACAGCCTAAGGCAGCCTGATGAATTGGCAAAGCTGGGAACCTGCTTGCTGACCCTTGAGCAAAACCAACCACCCAACAAAAACTCAGCTTTTATAAAAGCATACTTTCCTATCAAGAGTGTTGGTTCCAGAGGGACATTCCCAAACTATCTGGGATTTACACTGCATTGTGGAGTACTGCATTTTCTAATGCAGGGCTCCCATCCTTACTGCCTAGGCCATATAGACATATTATATAAAAGTTTAACGAGAACTGCTTTAATCAGAAGTGAAATATGATTCCTTTCAGCTTTGTCAGTCTTCTGTTACAGGAGTGAACCCAAGATCTGATGTTCCCTTGGTTGTATTGAAGTGGCACCTGAGGAGGAGCAATAACCTTTTCCTTCCCATCCTGCACAGCACTCGGCCTTTAGGTTGGAATCTCTGTGAAACACTATTACACACTTTTCCATTGCAAAAATCTACCAGTGCTCCAAAGTTTCCTGATGTAGTTTCTCCCTATCTTACCAAATTAAGACAAGAGAGAGCATGAAGAAAGAGGCAGGAACAAAATATGCAGTTTAATTATCTAGAAGATAATGGATAATCAAAGCAAGTCACAAGGCCGAAACAAGACAAATACATACTTTTATATAAACAATAAATATCCATACCATACCCCTAATTACTGAACATCCTGAGGCACAGGTTAAATTTTAACTGCAAAACCCAGTGAGGACAAACAACCAAATAGAAAATTGTGTCCACAAAGCTATGGAATTTAGAGCTTAGCTCCTAATATTTTGTTCTCATTACACTGAGAAGAATAAATTCAAATCTAGGGACTTACCAAGCACTTCTAGGCATTTAAATTTTTTTCCTTGCTTTTCTCTTTTTGAAAGATTAAGTCCTATGTTTCTTACTGAAAGGATGCCAGAAGGAAGTAATTAGCCTTCATATCATGGCTGAAAACAAAGCCCTAAATCACACAATGCTCTAGTGTCAACAGAAGGAGATTAACACAAAATGACCAAAATACAGCTTTATGGCTGGAACCTTAGTAAAACTAATGGAAAAACACTAGCAGTGTAGAAAGGAGTCAAAGAGCCTCCATTAGTTTATGGGCTAGCTTTAACAAAAATACCAAAGTCAGCCAGCGCACAACTTAGTCAATACTGGGCTACATTTAAGCTCATCTTGAGATGCTAGTCCAGCATCTTGGAGAAGGCAAAGCAAAAGTTTTTTTCCTGGCCCCTTTCCAGATGCCAGTTTTGTTGGGGATGAGCCTTCCTGTGTTTTAGTGGTGAGAAGTACTCAGGGCTGCCACCTTCTCTACCGAGAAAGTGGGAAAAAACCTGAAAGCTCACAATTATTTCCAAGTCCTCCCAAGACAAGCAAACCAGTCAACTTAACCCAAACCCCAAAACTCATCCCATGCCTTGCCCACAGGGGCACAGGTGCCCTCAGGCAGAGCTGCAGCAAACAAGTTCCTTCAGACAGCCTTCCCCTTCAAGGCAGGAGGGCTCCAGCAACTGAGAGGGAGAGCAGACTGGACAGCAAAACTCCTATACTTCCAGGAAGAGAAAATACATTTGGATAAGCATTAGAACAATGTGAGGAGAATCTCTTTAAAGTACAGGAGATTGCTGAACAAGGGCTCCAAACCACAACTACACAGTGACTGCCAGGAACAGTATGATAGATGGTATTGTTACCATCATCATCATTTGGGGAGATTGATGCTCTAGGGCTGGATCTATCTCAGAACTCAGCACTGGGGTGGGACGTGGGCACCAGCAGGTACATCCCTTGGTGAAGTTCCATGAGGACCAGGAGTCACTAGCACTGGTGGCAGCTCCAGGCCACTGGCTCAAATGCAGACAGAGACAATAGAAAAACTGTAAAGCTGGAGAGACACCAACAGATTGATAAGCATATTTAAAGGCACAGGCACATAGCTCCCAACAAACTAGAAGCTTCTGACTATGGGCTACCTGTGATCTTTGCACCATTGCCCCTCAGCTCCCAGAACTGACTTGCTGTGGGAGACAGGATATTTTCATTCGCTGAAGAGAGAGGAAAGGAGAATGTTGTCCCAGCCCAAATGGCACATAAGGTAATAGTTCTGCTCTTCTGTCTCTTATTTTAACTAAATAATTTATTCAGCAAGGCATGCCTACTTTTAAGTCCAATGCGTCAAGTATCTGTGAGCTCTGGGACAGCCCTGTCCCTTCACAGGCAAGAGAACTACACTAAAACACTACCTCCCGAAAAAATCCCCTACCAGGCTCTGTGTTTTCAGAACTAAGTTTACAAAGAGACCAGACTTTCTGTAATATTACCAAAAATTCAACTGACACAAAAATCAAGTTGTGTTTTCTTCAAGCTGATCTCCCCTCAAAAGCCTACTAAGGGATTTCTGCCGACAGCTCTACAGATTAATCCACCTCTGTCCCTGCAGCAGGCAAATAAAGCCTTACACAAATCAGCAGAGCAAGATGCTGCACTCAGCAGATACCAGAACCACACATGCTACAAAATACAGCACAGCCAAACGTAAAGGCAAAGAGGTTGCAGATTAAAGTACCTTTCTGTTATGCCCTTTTATCTTACAAGGTACTCCTGAAATTAGCTCCTAGCCCAGAATGTTTTTTACACCATTTCATTTTCAGATTGCAGCTCAGATTATTCTGAAGCAGAAGTACCACAGAAAAATGAGCGCTGCCATTCACTTTTGGAAAAGGGCAGAAAATTAATTTAGGGTCAATAAAAGCAGAGGTCTCTGTAGGTATTAATTTCCATCTCACAGAATTTATCAACGGTCCTAGAATTCCTCAATTTCTAGCTATGCCAGTAGTGTACAGAGAGAAAAGCAGCAGCACTTATCCTGGCACACAAAGCAATTGAGCAAGGTCCACGCTACATTGACCCTGCCATCTGGACAGTGCAGAGGCATTTCCAGCATTATCCTGTATAATCATGTAAAATGGTATTCTGATGAGAGAAGCCAAAAATCCTGTGTTCCAGAGATCCAGCTGATAACAGCAATCAATCTATCAATCTCCCTTTATGGATGCAAGATGACACAAATCACAGAGTGATGCCCACGTCACTGCTTCATAAACATGAACAAATTATCACAATCTGTTGCATATTTTTCAATTCACCGGTCCTCAGGAGGGTGAGAAAAGGAGAAGTTAAGAAGCTGATCCTCTGCCTCCAGTGAAAAACAGAAAGGACTTTGTTGGGGGCTGCTGCATGTGCAGGATTAGGCCTGAATGATTTGCCAAAGGCTTTACAACAAATTGGTTGCTGAGCTAAGAATAGAAGCTGGGAATCCTGGTTCCTGGTGCTGCAGTCGCTACAGAACCCCTGCCTTCTCCCGGAGAGGGCACTCGGGCACACAACTGCACTTGGATGCAGCAGGAGGACACAGTGCCCTTGCGAGGCTTCACTCAGGAATCTTCCCCCAGCTAAAATGCAAGAGCCCTGTGCTGGAAACTATTAAACAGCTGTAGCTTCAGCTCCTGCTTCAGCATTACACACCAGCGTTATCAGCTTCCTTCCTTAGGCCAGGAATGCTGCAGGAATTTGTCTTCTGCAGACTACAGAGAAAGAATGAAAAAGATGATTGTGTGTCTGTGAAAGAGGAGGGAGGAGAAAGAAAGAGAGAAGATTAAAGGTTTTGTCATTATATAGTTTAACCTTCTGAAAACAGATTTAGTAATCCTGTATCAAGACTGTGATTTTGGTGTAAGTTTTATCATGCTATTCATCTTGCCCACAGTCCTACCACCTGTATGACAAGTTCCCAGCCTGCATTCCAGCTCCTTGCACAGTCTCTGCCCCAAGAAGCCTGCTCAGCTACATCTGACAACCTCAGTGCTTCAGCAGCAAAGGCTTTAGCCAGCTGAGCACTTCTTCAAAACATCACTGTTGGGAAGAACCAAATACCTCAAAGGCCTGAGATATAAAACATAAAGGACTCAAAATGGGGTTCCCTCAACAACAAAAATATATACAACCATCTCCCACACACCCTGACACAACAAGGCTCTGCAGGGCTTGAGGGAGCCAGCAGAACAGTTTTGGTGTGTTGAAACAAGTACAATACAAGGAATGAGTGGCAACAGATTGAGGAACCATCAGTACAGAATCTGCAGACTCTTTCAAAAGAAAGTGAGCTACACACAAACAGTCAGTGAAGGAACAAAAATTGTAATCTGAAAATGAGCAAATACAATCCCCAAAACCCCAAGCACTTAGTTTATTTAAGGACCAACTACTCAGACCAAGAAAACCTTGTTCATTTTGAAAGAAAATGACCAACGGACATTTTGGGGTTTTGAGAAAGCCAGCAATGAACCAGTTAACTGGAATGTCAGATAATTCCACTGAAGTCAGTCTCCCACGAAGACACTTCCCAATTTTGGATGCAGGCATTACATTCACTAGTTTGGTGCCACGTAACTATATGACACTGATTTTCTATAATGCATCAAGAAGGAAACATGTTCCCAGCCAGTAAGAACAGACTGGGGAGACTAGAGGCATTTCAGGAGGAGGCTCCCTGTGGCCATACAAACCCACGGGTAAAAACACCAAAAGTAACATTACAGAGCCTGTTGCTTCAAATCTGTCAGAATGCAAGCCTGGACTGAAATTTACTACTGGTTTAATAGCAATGTTAGACATAGTGAAGGTATGAAGAGCAAGGTGAAGCAGTTTTGACAGATTTCCTGGGAAGCTCCAGTGCCAGGGCACTCGCTCTGTGGGGAAAGGTGTAACCTTCATGGGAACCAACTCACACAATGTCAAAATAATAATTTTGTGCTGAGGTGAATAAATGGCAGGGGAGGGAGGGGAAGGGAATCTTTTAGATTAAATCATAGGCAAACTTTCACCACAGCAGAAATTCAACAGCATGCCAAGGTTTCAAAGCTAATCACTGCTGACCTGTCCAAAGAAAAGCTGAGAGTAATTTACAGTATTTCTGCAAAATAAGCTTCAGTTTTGACTGAGCCTGCAAAAAGCAAAGCTACAATTGCTGTGGAGTTTCAGTTGGTGCATGAGGCTTCATTCTAGAGCTGTGTGAACAGTGGGCAGCATCCTCTACTTGAAGAACTGAATATAAGTGTACTGGAAAAAGCAAGTACCACTTGAATCTATCAACAGATAGGTACAGCCTGTCATTTCCAGATACATTAATGTCAGTGTGGCCACTGCTTGTGACTGACTAAAGATTCCTCCTGTTTTATGGGCTTAGCTGGCTCACTGTCTATAAAAAACCATCCAGTATTGGGCCACGCTCCTGTTAACTTCTCCCTCAACTGAGAGAATTCCCTGAATTACAATGAGCCTGTATCACTGCCAGCTGTAATATGACCATACAGGTACCTGGAAAAAGGACAAAATGAGGCTCCAAAATGAGCCAAGATCCAATCATTTAATCTTTATTAAATCTCTGCCTCCAAAATGAGGCAAACATTTAGTGAAGATAAAATGACTGGATGATTTTCCCACAATTATTTGAGCAGTAGCTAAGTTCAGACTTTCCTGCTCTAAACAATAGTATAAAGAGGTCAACCCTATTGCCACCTGTACCAAAGGAATCAATCTCTTCACCTGGACTTAAGCAACAGATGTCTAGAGAAGGTATTTCCTTAAAAAAAAACAAAAAACAAACAAACAAACAAAAACCAACAAAAACAAACAAACAAACAAACAAAAAAACAAAAACAAAAAACAAAACCAAAAAAAGAAAGACTCAGCCCAAACCCAAAAATGACATGCAGGTTTTTTAGACCCCTGCACCCTTTCTGCCCTGCATGGCAGTCCACTATTGCTGAGCAGTCTGAGGGCTGTCTGAGGTGTCAGGGGATGTCCTCTGTGTGAGGCATCACAGCTTCCTCCTGAGCAGCACAGACAGCTGCAAACAACATATCAAAGGAAAAGCTTCCTGAGGGTGCAGAGCCACGGCTTAAGTGGAGTAAAAATGTCTCTCTGGCCAGACTCCCAGGACAAAGAAAGTCCTATGCCAGTTACACTCTTAACCAGCATTTTCATGTCCAAGGAGCAAAATAATTTCTTCTTAAACCTCTCCATCAAAAGCCTGGTGAATAGCCGTTCTTTGAAATGATGGCACAGAGCCACTATGGATTTTTTTTCTTGAACAAACCAGTGTTAAACAGAATCTCACAGCCACAGAGGCAGGTAACAGAGCAAGGCTTAGGCAACCATCAAACCAAGTACCAGCATCTTCACACTCACACCACAACAAACAATGGCTTCAAAACACGGTGGGGCTGCCCTGCAAAAATATAGGAGCACTGTAAGCATCAGTTAGCCAGGAGAACAAAAGAACAGGAGAGCCTAAAATAAAAGTTAAAGTAACAGAAACCATACATATGAGTCTGGAACGTGATGCTGGGGAAAGAACCATCAGTTATTCTGTCACTTGCTGATTTTCCCAGGCTGAGAAACCACCAACAAAATGCCATGTTGCTTCCAGTCTGCTCATCTAGATCCAAATAGGATGTTTTGTACTCTTAGTACAGGACTTTCAGTATTCACACGTTTCACTGCAGATAATCAAGACCTGGTATTAATATAACATGAATTATCCAAGGATCCCAATGCAGGGTACACCAAGCAAAAAAGGGTATTTTCCCAGAAACCTCAAGTGTACTGATGTCCAACTTGCATGAAGAGGGTTTTATACAAACATTCCCTCTAACATGAATAGTTCTGCCTGGGCTCCAACTCACCAACATCAACACAGAGAAACTAGTTGACTTTGCTATGCAGAGAACTGGGTTATCAGGGCATCCCAAGCAGATTTGTAACAAAATCATTGCCTTGAATATTGACATTTCCACTCTTGTATCTGTAGACAGGGCAAAGAAAGAAATACTTCTTGCAAGAGAAAGCTCTGGTTCCCTGTAACTACCAAGGCAGACACATTTCCAAACACACAGTAACGTAAATCACTGCACAGCCATTGTGTTGTATTAAAGAACAGGTTGGCATTGTTTAATAGGAGGTTTTAGGCCTTCCAATTCAATTCTATTCAATTCTATTTTTTCATCTGGCAATGCTTTTCAACTTGGTACAGTGCAAAATACAGTGAACTGGTACAACCTTGGAGTTTGGGCCAAATGCCATTTGCTGGCCCTACAGCAAATGAAGCCAATAAAACAGGACTGACTTGCAACCTGAACAATTGTTTTCAAGGAAAGATGGTAAACTACTGGAGAAGAGGGAAATATTCCCATGGAAAAGAGAAAGCCACACCTGTAAGCTTCAGGTATTTCCTTATTACAGAACTTACCTTGGGGACATGACATACCTACTCAGCATTTTTTTCACTTCTTGCTGCCAAAAGTAGGTGATGTATTTGAAGTATATGCAAAGGTTAGTCTCTGTAGAGATCACCATTTTGTAACAACCTGATCTTTTCTGTTCATTAACAAAGGCTGGATCTACATTTTTCAATATCATATACAAAGACCTATACATTTTGAGCCAGACTATTACCATAATTGACAAGAATAGGTCTGTTTTCTCATATGGTTCAGAGATATCACAGTTAGACAGCATCTTCTCAAAACATGAAAGATGACACTTCACCAGACATAGATGTGCCAGGCAATAAATCTTGGAGGAGAAGAGTACTTATTTTAATTCTAGTCGTCACTGATCAAGAGATACAATTACCTTTCCAAGACAGACACAGGAGAGATAAATACAAAGCAAGCAATTAAATAAAACCACAAAAATGCTCAGTGTTTCATTTAAATCCTGGTGTACTTGTTCTGGTCTAATAAAAACAGCCAACTCCACAGTCTGCACAATTCCTGAGATCAGGAGATACTGTGCCACAGCTGCCTGCACTATTCAGAACAGCAAGGAGGCCTGTTCCAGTTTGGCACACACATCTGCTTCCCCTCCCCTTTTAACAGGCTCATCATTTCAGCCCTAAGCATGGAACAGGTTGGAGATCTGCTCATGTGACTTGCATGTCTGTGCACTCCAGACCACAGAAAGGTGTCCCAGCAGAGTTTGGTACTTTGCATCATTCTAGGATCTTTCATATCAATGTCTGCAAATGAAGCTGTGGCCATTCTTCCTTCAGAAGAAATACTCCAAGGCTCTTCCAGCGCTGGCAGCTCAGAACTCACAAACAACTCTTCAGTAAGAAGGCAGAATGCATTCAGCACAATAGAAGGCCTACTGGGATCAGGACTCACACCAGCTTGCTTCTCCTTCCTGTTCTACAGCTCCCTGCATGGCTCTGGGTAAATCACACTATCCTCCTGTGCCTAAATTCTGCATTTGTCTAAGAGGGATAATCACTCTTCACTGCTGAAGAGGGGCATTCTCAGGCTACACTTACTAGTGATTGACAGGAACCCAGGTACTACAGACAAGCACCATTAAAAAAAATCACCCCTCCGCCACAAATGCTTTATGAAAAACAAATGCTCCTTAAAAAGCCGGTTTCAGATTCAGTTCCCTAGTAGTTATCACAAAAAACCTGCAATTTAACATAAACTCCATCTATCTAAAAATATCCCAACACAATTTGACAATGTCCTTTCAACCAGACATTTAAAAAGACCTACAGGCACAATTACATATGACAAAGATAATCACAAAACAAGAGAAGAAAAAAGGCAATATTGTTCCTTCTAGCTTAGGGAGAAAAAAAATTACAGTGCACTCAGTTTGCTGGTTTAATAGGTGATGTGATGGGTCCTTAGTGCATCTTGGGATAATTTAAGAACAGAATGATTAGCAGTGTATGATGACAGTGATCACTGGCTGGTTCCTGGAGAGCTGATAAGTTATTAAGCTAAACAATGGATCGCTATTATGAGCAAGTCAGTGCACTAACTGTAATTTCCTTGAAAGCTGAGTGGTGCATGATTATACTTGTCCACTCCGACTGCCTGCTGGCAGCTCCATATTCTGCTATTGTTCTGAACTGTACAGTCTTCCCAGCGCCCAAGATACAGCCACAGAAAAATGTATTCTTCATATTCAGGCTTCATTGTGGCAGCTGTCGACTGAAGAATAGTGGAAAAGAAACATTCTCTGTCCTGAAGCATAACTATTAGGGCTCCTAAAAACATGTGGTTTTATTTGTCAGCAGGAGCTACCTCTACTTTCCAACGGAGGCAATTTCCATTTCAAGAGAACTCTGAATTTAGAATTACACGTGTATACAGCTACAGACATATTGTACACATGTCCATATATGTGTGTATTTATGTGTACTTAAAAGCCACACACATATATGAGTACATTCCTGGTGGTTTTCTTTGTGATTTTCAGGAAGACTGCTGTTACTACTGGAAGCTCATCCAGACATCTTTTAACTCACATTGCCCTTTCAAGGTACGAGGAAAGACAACAGACAACACAGCCATTAATGAGCCTACCAAAACTAGGGAAAAAATAAAACCACAAAGGAAAGCAGCAGCTGGATGACAAGGACTTCAAAGTGGTTAATACACACATGGACTGAAAACATGGCCTTCATCTGTCCTACTGAAAAGCGGTAGTCCTAGTGGTGAAAACTGTGCAGGACCTGGAAAACAAGAGCGAGGTCCTGCTGCAGACCTGCTGAGTGAGATGGGTAAGGCACTCACCTTCCTGTGTGCCTCAGTTTCTTCCTCTGCTAAACAAGCCAGCAGCCTCTGCCCAGCTCCCAGAGCACAGCCAGCACACGCTGCACTGGGGGAGCCTGGGGCTGCAGGGACCACTGCTGAGGCACACAGAGGCCAGATGCTGCTGCAGACAAGGAGTGAAGCCAGCCCACAGCCCACCTGGCTGTGAGAAAAGAACTGAAATCCCCGTTTTTGATCCCCTATACCCATTCTCAGAAATATATCTTTGCTCTTGCCCAGGAGTAGCCATGCTAAGCCTTTCCCTCCCTTAGGTGTGTTTTTTCTTTATTCCTGTCCTGAATGTTACCAGCTAGTCTGAGCAGGAGGCAAAATTTTTAAAGCCCTTAAGTGTCTCCTCCTCGAACAGCAACAGCCATTTTGGAGTCCAATCCTTGTTGGCTTCCAGTGAGCTTTGGGGTACCCAAGAGCTCGGGTTTTTTAAATGGGACTTAGGTGATTCTGAAAGTATTATCATGTACCTCACATTGATTTGATATAAAGTGAACATTAAGTGGCAAGAAAACCTGACAATGAGAGGATTTGACAAGTGCTTAAAAGGTAGGTCCTAATTAATTTTAAACTTTGTTTTATGTAAGGCTCATTTAATGAAATTCTTTCATTGTCCTTTTTTGCTGTGCTGATCCTCCAGGGAATATATAACCAGGAGTATGTTTTAACAGGCCAAGGAAAAAGTATGAGTACTAGTCTATTTTGAATCCAGGAACCGTTCCTGTCACTGAATTTTTTCAAGCCCAGCTGAAAAGGAAAAACGATTACTGTAAAAACACAACGTGAGAAAATGTAATATTTGAAGTGGGATACTAGTAACACACATAGAAAAAGCCTCCCCTATAGTTTTGAAGAAAGGTTAACACCATTGCTAGTCACACACCTTATACCTATATAAATAACCAGTTTTTCTCCCTACAACAAGATCTAATCTAATTCATTCTCCTGAGTAAAGAAAGGTTACAAGTCAATCATTTCCACTCCAACTCTGAATTAACCAGCCCATTGCCACATTACTCCAACTGTGAGTCTGCACCATAAACATACACAAAATGAGATGGCTTCAAAGTGTAGGGGTGTCAAGTGTCTTTGTCATCCAGCTGCTGCTTTCTTTTGTGGTTTTTTTTTGTTTGTTTGGTTGGGGTTGTTTTTTTTTTTTTTTTTTTTTTTTTCCCTAGTTTAGGTAGGCTCATTAATGTCTGATGTTTGGTTTTTTAATCTCCTGAACTTGGAACACTCACAACAAGTTAACAGCAACTTCCAAAACACTGGAGATGGAATCTGTTGAATCAGGGACAGAAATTTCATCAACTGCTGTGCTATGATGCTCCAAGTACACCCTAAGTTATCCAGCCAATGAAGACAGCTCCATCAACTGCTGTGTGCAGTGTGGCCATCCACACATCCCTAAGAAAAGCACATGGTTATGGCAGTAGGAAATCTCAAAAAGAGATAAACAGCAATAACTTGCCATGGAAGTCTACCAAAAATGGTTTAACAGCCAATTATGCACCAGTTAAAAGCCTCGATGATATACTATAAACAGAAGAAAATTAATTTCAAACGTATGTTCATGTACATCTCAGAAGGATGCAAATTTTACATGAAGCACAGAATTTACACATGTGCATATTATTTAGCATTTCTGACTTTGTTCTTCTATTTTTCCCTCCACCAATATCGTTACATCGTTATCACCTTTATAACGACATCCATTCACAATACACTGCTTTACAAGATCATTAAAAGCCAATAGGTAACTATATTGTTTCAGGACTACTTCATATTTAAATCATTGCTTAAGATTACAATTCAACCACCATCTGAATGAACAAAGCTATTCAAATGGGTGCAGAACACATTAATTTACATTTACATTAATCATTCTGGCCTGACTTCACACTCCTGTGCAAACAAGAAGTATTTCTGGCCTGTCACAGCATAAGAGCTACCAGGGGATAGCTCAGCAATTCCATGCAAACCCTTGCCTTATAAACTTACCCTTCCTCAGACATGAGGCTCTCCCTACACACAGAACACTTGTCCTGGGATCAAACCTCAGCAATCCCTGGAATACAGCACCGGGATGGGAAATGTGATAAGGCATAAAGCCAACAGCACGACTGGATGTACAGGAATTATAAGAACCACTCAGAAATGCTTGGAGTAACTTGATACCAATAGGAAGAGTACAGAGAAAACACTTCCCTACAGTGAGGCTCCATCACATGACCACTTCTACAGTGGAATTTCAGAAACTGCACAATAACCATAGCACAGCATTCACTGCAGGGCATGCACCACACAATACTGCACATTTAAGTCAAACTAAGTCACATTTGACTTCATTTAATCTAATATTTTCCCTTACTCAGGTCAAGGACACAAATGAAACTTCTGTGTAGAGGGCTTGGGTAGAAGTAGCTTCATTAGTCTTGTGCATCTATCCAACATCATTACAAATTATAATTAAGTTGTCTGCACCAGCACAGAAGTGAGTACATGCCCTTTCCCAAGGCAAGCTTTGCTCTTACCAAGCTATGGGATTTTTTGGCATCTAGTTTGTTTCAGGTAGTTTTTCACTGTTTAAAGGCAATATGCAGTTCCACCTGAAATGTTCACAAAGCAGCACAAAGGACCAATGAACTACTGCGGTAAATAGTCTCTCATTCATACCAACAGTCCTCTCCATAAGCAAGAGGTTGCACAGTTTCACTTTCAGGTTTAAAACCCGCTTTGTTGTGCTGAGATGAGACATTAAATCACACATTATAAGGCTACGGGGAAAGTAATGCCAAATGGAGCAAAGCATTACAATGTCAATGAGGTCAACGAGACGTTAACACAGCAGAGAGCAAAGCTCCATGCACGGCCTTAAGCACAGATCCCAATGGACAAAATCCCAAGCAAGCTGCTTGAGCAGCCTCTGCCTTGAGCTGGGGGGTTGGGCTACATGATCTTCAGAGATCCTTCTTGACCTCATCCGTTCTGTGATGATTTGCTGTTTTCTACGTTTGTGACAATGCACCAGGCCTGGACTGAAAACTGCACAAGAAGCTTGAGGCTCCACTCTGGCATTAACCATCAGTCCCACCCACATGAGGCTCCTGGGAGGTCATGAGCCATCCATGCCCATTCACAAGGCCAGCTCTGGCCTTTATCACCTCTCTTCATCTTTCTCCCCATTAAACCATAAAGCCTGCTCTTGGTCAAGCCAAATTCTTGCCTACTTTTCTGCGTTTAGCCAACATCACACTGGTGTAGCAAAGTAGTTTCTGGCAGTCCTCAAAATATTGATACACAGTATGCCAGGAATACTGACAAGAAAACAATCATTGAAAAACAAAATCTGTGCTAAAAATGCTCTGTTCCTTAGGAATCCAGTCATTCTGCACATCTGTACCTACAGTTACCTTGTCTGCAATGCAGGTAACTACATCCATTTTATTTTCCATAATGAAGTATTGATTTTGCTTGCAAAAAATTTGCTATAACCACTCTACATTGCTGGCATTTTACCGGAAGAAAAATCTCTTAACAAACATAATCTGTGTCAATTTGTGACCACTTAATTTGTGAGATGGACCTATTGCAAAGCACACTGACCCACCACTCAGAGCAAAAAACCATTCACTAACTAGAGTTACCTGCAGTAAGCTCAAGGGAGACTGAGCCACAAGTTTGTGGTTTCACACCTCTCTGGCTCAGCAGATGCAAACAAACAACACACAATAAAACGCTGCTTGGTTTACAAAAACGCCAAATGGGTAATAACATGCAACTTGCAACACATCATCTCAGTATATCATAAATTGCCTGAAATCTATCCCCACACAGTGAAAGGCCAATTCTAACACCACCCTACTGCAACAGTTTGAATATGAAAACGATTAAGAGCACAATTTTATTTTAACATTAGCTCATCTGATAAAAAGATACCTGAAATCCAAAAATCTTTTGCAGAGGCAATATTATCTTAGGCATAAGTGAGATAATTTAAACAACATTTATCAAAATATGTTTGCTGCTCCAAACTCCAAAGCAAACTAAGTCAGCTGAGGAGAAATCACTGACAAAGCCACTGTAACCAGTCCACTTATGCAAATACAGCAGATTTTGACAGCGTATTATCTTCCACAAGATGGGTGAATATTTTCCTTATTTCAAATTATTCCGTTTAGTTCAAAATGATCACTAGTTAATTCCAAGTTGGGAAACAAATTAGGAACTGACAAGGCAAGTAAACTTGGTTTTCTTCTTCCAGTCTGCAAATAAGAAGTAGATGTGGAGGGCTGAGACCTTCCAGCTCCAGTGTCTTGCCAAGCACAGTCTCAAGTCACCATTGGTTTCATTTGTTTAGGACAGGTCATGTTACACTGCTTAGTTATAAACACAAAATAAGCTGAGATTTTTTTTTCCTAAATACTTAGCACATTTAATACTGTGTAGTAGTTTAAAAAGAGCAAATGAAAATGTTTGCAAACATTTTCAACTAGATTTCTACCCAAAAGCAGCTTGAAAAAGATCACAGCCGAAAGACTAATCACCTGATAAGTCATCCATCATTTTCAAAAGAGCACAAAAATAACGACTAAGTAAATGTATGTAAATGTATACAGTTGCTTAGATGCATGCAGAGTATATCCTCCTCAGTATTAAGAGCTACCTTTTTTTTCTTCCTGCCAAGACTACATTTATTTGCAAGTGAGTGCCTTAAAGGTTATCAAGGGAAAAGAGTCAATCTTTCTTTAGGAAAAGAAATAAAAGCTACAAATGTTAAGCAAGATTAACATGGGCCATTTCAGTCAAGGTCTAACTTATCAACTTCCACCAACTCACCCTGCAAAAACATGCATGGCATAAGAAAGGGCTGAACACCGACCTTGTAACCACAGAACCAGGATAAATATTCAGATATTGCTAAAACCAGAGCATATCATTATCCAGATTCTCTTCATGCAACATTCTTAAAAGGTCTAAATGGAAAAAGACAGGGAGAGTCACACATACATTTTCAACTGTTCCACCCATGTCAAAACTTCTAAATTTTCCTCTCTTAGGTTCAGAAATTTCTCCATTACAACTTTTTAAATTCATCTATTTGAATTTAAGTAAAACTTAAAGGTTGCATTTTACTCCTAAATAGGCACACCTTATGCCATCTCTAGTATCCTCTATAATAAGGATGCTAAAACATCACATGAAAAGAAGATTAACTTCCCCTTTACAGTTACCTCTCAGTCAAACATACATCTCACTCCAAATCCTGAGAGGGTTTGGTTCCTACATTATAAACAATTTGTATTGAAAAAATTTGGGTCAAGGACAGCTAACCATTAACAACAAGCCTACATCTCTCTACAATTACTGGTCAATAAATAGCACAAGTATCTTAAAAATATTTATTTCATCACATTACCAAACATTACTGGACCACAAAATTCTGGAAAAATCACTTTGCCTACCCAAGCATCCCCACAAAAACATACCTCAGAGTTCCCCAAAGGATTAGGGAATGGTGTTCTGCCACCAAGCAAACTTGCCATTTCTCTCTTCTACATGCCAACTCTGTGCTAAACTGCAGCTCTGGTATCTGCTGGGAGATCTGGTATCTCTGGTATTACTGCTGGGAGCTTCCTAAAGCAGGCTGCAGATCAGAAGTAGGCTTTTTATTTTAATCTCTAGTAAGCCACATTTAATAGACCAAAGTAAGGTTATTACAGTTGGTGAGAAAGTTTAGGCGTTCACTGGATTTCTCTGGATGTGAAAATAAAACATTAATAACCAGTACATAATGTTTATTATATATCAGACCACAAAAATGAGATCAGATTCTTTGTTTCAATGGTCAGCACAGTAAAACTTTGTGCAGTACGCCTGGGACTAACAAGGGCTTGTATAGTCATGAAACTGGCTTAATCAATCTTCATTTCTTTTGTGCCATAATAGAACATTTTTGCCTTTTTTTTTTCTTTCTTAACAAATATATCTTATCTACATAAAACTAAGCTGAGCTGAGAGTGGGGAGAGGAGATCTTTTTCCTTTGAAATGATAACAGTAGCTCAGAGGCTTTGCTCTGCTGATTTTGAAATAATGAATGGAGATATTTCTTCACATTCCTGTAGGATAATTCTTTTACCAGCCTTCAGTTACCAGCAGATCAGAGCTGGAGTTTACTCTTGAGCTGGCGGTAAACAAAAGAACAAATCTGTACTGTTTCTGCTGAGAAAGAAACTGCAGCCCTTGTCCAAATATATTAAAACTCTAACATGCAGGATGACTAAGAGGTTGTGTATTGGATAAATGAGGTGGTGTGATAAACAATTAAAAAAAAAATCAATGGAAAGACTTACATGTTTACAGGGAACGACCAAGGCATTGTCAAAGAATTCAGCCAGCAAATTTAAGCCTAATTTAAGTTACAGTTTAGTGGAGGGGCAGACTGTGGATTCAAACTATTGTGTAAATGAACAATTCAGCTGATACTTTGAGATGACAAATGCACAGTATTCACACTTTCCCTTAACAGACCTGCACTGGCCCTACTGCTGAAGCATACCAGTACCAGCTTGCAGAAAGAACCATCTAACTGATAAAAGCCACATGTTTAATTTAAATACTGACTTTCACCTCAAAGTAATAAAAAAAAAAAAATCATCTGAGGGGATCTTCAATGAGTTACATGTTAAAAGATGAATATTTTTTCCTCTTTTCTATTTCTCAGCTCAACATGAGTGGGCACCATTGATGTTTCTTTTACATAACACAGGTGATGCATCTCATCTATGTGACAGCGTTCCCAATGAACTGAGGCATGGGAAATAAGGATAATCAAGTATCCCACTACAAACTACAGGCAAATATTTATTTATTTTAAAAGTATAATATCTAAATCAGTATTTCTCCAGCACATAGTGCTGCTCACCATTACCCTCTGGGTTTGATCTAGTACTTCCATTCAACCTTTTGAATCTCATTTAGTTTCTAAGCCCTCCTGTCAGATTCTGACTTGGCATCAGCCTCAGCCTGATGGGACCACATGGTAGGTTGAGGGCTGACTGCATGACAGAACTGCCAGGCAAAGAAAGGGAAAATTGGGCAGTGCCCCACTGGTAAGCCATGTGCCAGAAGCAGAAAATAAAGGGAAAAAATAACATTTGTAGATAAACAGTAAGAGACCATCGGGAAGGAAATCTGTTCCTTCCAAGGTTTAACATGTTAAAACACTGCAGAATGCTCTCATAGCCCAGCAGCAGCTGAAACACCCAGCAGCCTTGAATGCAAACTGATGACATCCACAATTAAAAGGCTTATATACCTCCTCAGCCCAAACAAGTAAATTCTGTTCTCTCCACCCACTCAGTTAGCTGATTCTCACCAGCTCTACTCATCCTGAACATCCACCAGCAAGTTCAGCACCATAAATGCCCACGGTGACACAAGCAGGGCAGCAGAGTGCCCTGGGGAAGGGCAGGCAGCTTTAGCCATGAGGTTTCCCATCACTCCAGCCTCCTGTGGTGCCTGGACATCAGTACTCAGTCCTTCTGTAACAGATGGTCACCAAATCAGACTGAAAAAGAAGTCTCCAAACCTCAGATATCACACGCATACACACCTCCAGATAACAAAATAAAATATTCAAGGCATTTGGGAGGCTTTGCCACAACAAAAGAAAACACGATCAACATGCTTTAGGTGAGTAGATATGATCTTACAACTGGCAAAAGCCTTTGCTCAGTGGTCTTCCTAGGATGCACAGGATGGCAGAAGCCATAAGAGACCAAAAAAAAGGGTTTTAGTGATAGGAGTAACTTGCCTTTGCCAGATAATCATCCAGTGTTGCAGGCTGATCTGTTTCTCTTATAAGGGCATAAACAACATGTGTTTGTCTGAGTTCATACCAAAGGAAACAGACTGCTGATCTCAATGTCCTCAAATGATGCATGGATACATTTTAAGCACTTGTTTGTCCTATTATATTCTGAAGTCCAAAATAGACCTTTTATTACAGTATCTCCAATTTCAGGACACATATACAGTAAACAAGTGATTGGGGAATGAGAAACACTTATATTAATAGCAACAGCACACTGTTCATAAGTAGAGGTGTCAATTATTACTAAGCAAAATGGACAGATTACCAAAAATACCACCACAAACTTAAAGACAACAAATATCGTTTTATTTTTTGCTCAAACCCCAAAGAAAATCGAACTTACTCTGTACATTTTGTCATCATTCATTTCTTGCTATATTTTTATTGGAATAAATATTTTTTAGGACCTCTCCACACTAAGAATACCTTCTGCCTGCAAGCATCCCATTGCAGTGGCTGTGTGACAAGCAGAATCAAACCCGAAGCAGAGCCCATGGCTACACAATCCCATCCAGCTTCTCTGGGAAACATCCCATTCACATGGACAGCCATCTGTAGGTAGTGCCAAACCTGCAAGCTTGCAAAGTGTCTGCAATTCTGTGCCAAGTCACCAATAAACAGAAACTGGAACGTTTTGAAAAAGAACCCAGAGTGACAGACACTTTTGGAATGGCTGCCTTGAACACTTCAGGCGACCAAGGTCTCATCCCTTACACATGCAGGGCTTACTCCTTTCTCTTCAGCATTCAGAAATAATGACCATCTTCAAACCAACAAGGATCAAAAAACCCTCAGAGATTTTAAAATTTGTGATGCTAGACACATGACCTACAATTATTTTAACCACCCAGCCCTGTGAGCAAACGAACTGCTCAGCTTCATTCTAGTTATAATTTAACAGCTTTACAATTTAAATAATACTTTTCTCCCTCAACTACTTCACAGCTTACCACCAAATCTTTATAACAGGTACTGGAATAGACAGGAAAGATTATTTGTTAGCATTGACTCCAGATGTTCAGGGGTCTACTAAAGAAATCAAATTACCCAGAAATCAGGCTAACAGCATTACACGGACCCAGTGCTTGGAAGAACCCTGACTCCGCTTTATTCTCCTGGACTCTCCATATATTTATATACTCTCAGAAGACAAGGGTAGGCTCACCTCCCTACTATCTATTGCATGAACTGGTGCTCAATGCATGCATTCTCCCAAACTGTCCTCCATTCTGGTTTAATTCCCATGCACTAAAAGGAGTCACAAAACATGCTGAGTTGGAAAGGACCGACGGGGGTCACTGAGTCCAACTTGTGGCCCAGCTCTGCTCACACCATGTGCCCCAGTGTTGGCCAAACGCTCCTCGAGCTCTGCCAGCCTTGGTGCTGCAGCCACTGCCCCAAGGAGCCTGTTCAGTGCCCAGCCACTCCCCGGGGGAAGAACCTGTTTCTACAGCCAACCTTCACCTCCCCTGACACAGCTTCAGGCCATTCCCTCAGGTCCTGTCCCTGTCACCAGGGCAGAGATCAGTGTCTGCCCCTCCTCTTCCCCTCACCAGGAGCTGCAGACTGTGAGGAGTCTCCCCTCAGCCTCCTCTTCTGCAGCTGCCCAGACCAAGTGTCCTCAGCAGCTCCTCAGGGCTTCCCCTCAAGGCCCTTCCCTGTCCCCATAGCCTCCTTTGGACAATCCCTAATGGTTTCATGTCCCTCTCACACTGTGGTGCCCAAATGTGCACACAAGGCTGGAGGTGAGGCCGCCCCAGAGCAGAGCAGGACAATCCCTCCCTGGCCCCACTGGCAATCCTGGCCCTGGTGTCCCCAGGACAGGGCTGTCCCTCCTGCTCCAGGCTCTGCTGGCTCAGATCCCACTGCTCACCAACCAGGACCCCCAGGGCCCTTTGTGTGGTGCTGCTTTCCAGCATCTCCTTCCCCAGTCTGTACCTACACCCAGGACTGCCCCAGCCCAGGTGCAGAACCCAGCACTTCTCCTTGTTGGATGCAGTTATAAGATATTTTGCAACTGAGAAAAAAAAATCAAGAAAGGAATGTAGCAAAACAGTATTTGTATCAAGTGCTCAAGCAGGTTACTTGTGGCAGTTCTCCCAGTAGCCTGAGACAGTTTAACCAAGGAAGCAGAGACACTTCGTTTTGGTGTGAGGGAAGCAGCTGCTCATTTTGCACACAGGGATGTGAAGGCTGGAGTTTTCAGATGAGCACAGTTCTCTGCCCCAGAGAAGTAGTATTTACAGAGGCACATACAAAAGAAAAATAATGCAATGGTGAAGCCACACACAGTTGTTATATTTACACGTATAAACACACTGCACAGCTTCGGAATAGGTGAGAATCCTCGGCACCAAGAACATTCAAGTCAGACACAGAGACACAATATGCTGAGCTGGAAGGGACTCACAAGGATTATTAAGTCCAACTCCTAGGTGAATGTCTAGTACCAGCACCGAATCCCCAACCCTGGCACTATTAGCACCATGCCCAACCAACACAATCAACAAAACACCAGAACAGGGATGACAGCAACAGCAGAAACATTAGACACATGCAAATCTTCAGCATGCAGCTAAAAAAGACATGGATCACTCCTCCACTGGGGTGCCTGGCAGAGCCTGCTAAAATCAGTAGGCCTTGCACTGACAAAGGCAGAACACCAAGAGCACAGTCCTCAGTGTAACTGCTTAGCAGTTCCATTATTATTTATTCCTAGATGACCTCTTAATGTAACTTTGCATAAAATACATCATGCCTAACTTAAAGTTATGATTAAGAGTATTCTTCTTTCAGCTCAGTTCAGCCCACTGTTTTATTCACTACTTGTCTCACCTCTTCACCACATTAGCTGCTGCCTTGCTTCTGGCCATAAGAATAGTCTAAAAACTGCTGTTCTCTGCACAAGAAAATATTGCTATTGTAACAGAAGCTAAATTAAAACACTTGTGTCATAACAAGGGCAGGAGTGTGAGAGAGCGGCAAAAGGCCAAATAAAGAGGGAGATTTGTTACTTTTCCTTCCCAAGAGGATTAAGAAAAATGTGCAAGATTTAAAAAAAAAACCAGAACAACAAAACGTGTTCCAGTCCTTTTGCCCCTGATGTATGAAAACATGAAAGAGACTCTCCAAATCACTCCTCACAGGACGCTGTGTAAAAACCCTCGTTTCTTGCATGACTAACATAAGAATACTGATGATGTCATTGTCACCCCTTAGGATCACATCTGTCCTACAAACCATTATTTCTTACTGGCAGCCTCGCAGCACCAGTAAAACTCTGTTTAAGGTCTCAGCCGGGAAAAAAGTAGGTGATGTAGTGACTGCTATCTTTGCTACCTCATCAGAAAAGATTAGCAGGGATGTGGACCACCTCCCTCTTTCATTCCCCTGAGGGGTTCTCTGAGATGGGGTGTGTGGGAGTGGAGATTTGTCTTGCACCCCTATAAAAGGCTGTTGACTTTTGGGCATATTCACTTTTTAAAGGAGGAGGAAAGAGAAACAGTGAGGTCATAAATTTATAGTTACATCTCCCAGAGACCCTCATCTTTCTTATACTCATGACGTTCATCAGAGAAGATCTGTGGGCCAGGGACCTTGTTTGCCCAGGGCATGCAAAAGCACACAGGAGAAAAACGTTTCAGTGCTGTCAGTTGTCTCAAGAATGACACAAACAAGCTTCCCCTGCATCTCTACTGTCAGCAAAAATAACAGAATGAACAAAAGGGAAATAAAGAGAAGTTTCCCATGCCAACAAATCATTCCACAAACATCTGTTGTTCCTGATCAGTGATATTCCATGGAAGGTAAGGAAAGATTGATACGCAGGGTGTAGATGTTAAAAGACAACACAGCAACCAGAGACAATACAAAACTGTCAGGTGCTGCACCCAAATGCCAGACAAGGTATCACACCCCAAAGGGGTTCTCTTACTGCCCTGACCCTTTGGCGGCTCTCTAACATTGAAAATGTGAAATGTAATGTGAAACAAAAAGACAGCAGGACCATCCATGAAGTTTAAAATAATAAAAATAAAAATTAAAAAAAAAACCCGAAGAAACAGAAAAACCCCCATGAAACTCCACTCTATGCATTAAGAGTGACAGATAAAAGACTTGATTGTTGACAGTAATAGTGACATTTGAAGCATGGGAGAGGGAGAAACAAGACCTTCAAAAAATCAGCAACAACTTTCAATTACAATGAAACAACACATAAAAATAGAAGCTTTATTTAATGCCCTGTGGAGTATTCAGGGACAGCAGTAAACAAGGTGCTGATATACTTTACACTGCAAACAATGTCAGTGGCAAGCCAAATAGGACCAGCCCCAAATCAGAGTGAAATTTCAAGGCATGAAGATAAAGGGCTGTAATCAAATTACACCACAAATGGGTCCATTCATCTGTAAGCATTTTAACAGAGGGCATTGAATTACAGTTTGAAATAAAACAAATTAATTTGCTTTCTATTTCTTAAATATCCATTCATTATTTTCTTACTGCCAAAGAAAATTTCCCACCTTAATACGAGAATGAATGTGGGGAGAAAACTGAAATACTCATTATCAGGCAGGAAAAACAAGAAGAGTTTGACTTGTGTTATTTACATTCCCATTCCTCTTTCTGAATAGCGTGAAGTCAACAAACTAAGTGAAGACAGAAGAATCTGCAATTGCAATTCAAGTTGTTTTCTGCAAAAGGCCTAGCACCTTACATCCATCCAATAAACTGGCCACAGTATTTTCTTTCCTTTCCCTAAATAAACAAACCAAAAATAATAATTCTCACAGTGGTTTCCACTAGGTTCTTCTTTTTCACAAAAACTATCACCATCCAAATGACTTAATAGCACAATTTTTAGGCGCAAGGCATGTATCGCCCCTCGTCCTCCCCCAGTTTAGCAGCACTGGGAAAAGCACCTTTGAAACAAACCCGCGTCGGGAGGACCCGCTCTTTTTGTAAGTGCTGCAAGGAACAACAAACCGGGGGAGGGGGGGAATAACCCCCAACAAATAAAAAAACCCAAAACCCCCCCAAAAACCAGAGAGAGCGAGAGAGGAAAAAAACAACAAAAACCAACCAACCATCACTCCTCCTCCTGGGGCTGCTGCTGTCCCTTTGTTGTCCGGCGGCCGGCCCCCACCTGTTCCCAGTGACCCGCCGGGCAGCGGCGAGCTGCGGCAGCGCCGGGGGCTGCCCTACAGCCGCACCGGGACACCCTCGGCTCCAGCGCCCAGCCTCATCACCATCTCCCCCTCTTGGGATGGCAGCGGACGGTATGCGTGGGGAAGACGCAGGTGTTCTCCTCACAGCCCCCAAAAAAACAAAACCCTGTCCTCTGGCGAGGAGGGCGTCCCCCCATCAGCCAGCAGCACCACTTCGTGCAAGGAGGGTGCCATCCCCCTGCCCCTTTGCGGGAAGGAGGGTGACCCCCACCCCAACCCTGCCCCTTGCAAGGAGGGGTGTCCCCCATCCCAGGACCCTGCTTTATTTTTTTTCTTTCCCCTCAAGGAGGGGAGCGCCCATCAGCCCAGCAGCCCGTCTCCGAGGAGGCTGCCCTGCTCACTCGCAGGGCAGATCCCGGCCCCCGGGAGGAGGGTGCCCCGGCAGCCCGCGGTCCCCCCGGGGCAAGCAGGGCACGGCCCCAGCACTGTGTCCCCGGCAGGGAGCTGCCCCCACCGCCCCCGCGCTGCCCCATCCCCGGCACCTACCTCGTCTTAGAGGACAGGAAAGCAAGTTTGATTAATCCATAGGTAAACAACTGGATGCTCTCCTTGGCTATGCTGGCCACTCTGAGCCTGTGCTCTAGGATGTGCAGTTCCATCTTTTCCTCTTTCTCATTTGTAGTTCATCTATCCCTGGGGTTTATGTTGTGTTTTTGAATGGGGAAGGGGAGGAGGGGGGGGGCTGTTATTGTCGGTGCCTTTTTTTTTTTTTTTCCTTTTTTTTTTTTTTTCTCCCCTTTCCTTTTCCCCTCCCCCGGTTCCGTCTGTCCCTTCCCGGCTCCGGAGGCGGCGGCAGGGGATGAAGGAGCAAAGGGTGCAAAAGTTGTATCGGCGCGGGGGGGAGAGGCCGGCGGGGCGCGGAGCGGAGCAGCGGAGCCCGGAGTGCCGAGCAGCTGGTGCTCGCTGGAACAAACAACTTGCCACTCAAGCCCGGGCCGGCGCGCCTGCGCCGCGCCCCGCCGCATGCCGGGCCTTGGAGTCCGCGCCGCCCCTGAGCGCTCCCGGCGCCTGCCCCGCGCCCTCAGCCCGCCCTCCGCCCGCCCTCCGCCCGCCTCAGCCCGCCTCAGCCCGCCCCCAGTCCGCCTCAGCCCGCCCTCAGGCCGCCCTCCGCCCTCCCTCAGGCCGCCCTCAGCCCGCCCCCAGCCCGCCTCAGCCCGGCCTCCGCCCGCCTCAGCCCGCCCCCAGCCCGCCTCAGCCCGGCCTCAGCCCGCCTCAGCCCTCAGCCCTCAGCCCTCAGCCCGCCCTCAGCCCTCAGCCCTCAGCCCGGCCTCCGCCCGCCTCAGCCCGCCCCCAGCCCGCCCTCAGCCCGCCCTCAGCCCGCCTCAGCCCGCCTCAGCCCTCAGCCCTCAGCCCGCCTCAGCCCTCAGCCCTCAGCCCGCCCTCCGCCCGCCCTCAGCCCGCCCTCAGCCCGCCCTCCGCCCGCCCTCAGCCCGCCCTCAGCCCGCCCTCAGCCCGCCTCAGCCCGCCTCAGCCCGCCTCAGCCCGCCTCAGCCCCGCGGCCGCTCCCCCTCAGGGCACACCCGCCTTCGGTCCGCGCTGTTGAGCGCCCCGCTGCTCGGCGTCTTCTGGTTTGGTTCGTTTTGCTTCCCGCCCGCTGGAAAAAATCTTTCTCCCACCCCCCCGCAAAAAAAACCAACCGGCAGGAAGGAGAACTTTAGAAGTTTTCGTTGATGTTAGGGTTTGGAATGCTCGAGGCTTACCTTGTTAGTTCATCCGTGCGGCGGATGGGAAATCCTTGTCTGTTGTCGAATGGGGAAAAAAAACCCCGTTGGCTTGGCGTGGAAGTGTTACAGAGGAAAAATCGCAGCTGTGAAGAAGATGAAAGTGGCCCTGTGTGTGTTGTAAGGCGGGAAGGGTGGATGGGCTGTTTGTCCCCACTGCTGTCCCATCCTCAGCACAGGGAGGCCGAAGGGATGGGCTCCAGGCAGAAACAGGACAGCTCTGGCAGTGCCCTGGGGAGTGCCAGGGCTCCAGCTCTGAGCCCCTGCGGCTCTGCACCGCGCCCACCGACACCGTGCTGACCCACACAGGAGCTCAATTCACTCTCGGCATGCTCATAAAACAGGACTTAGGCGATAAAACTGATCCCGGTTCTGTACGGGGGTCCTGACTTCACATCACACACATCATGATTCCGCCATGAGCACGCCACCAGCATCTAGTCACTATGACGCTTTTTGCCAAAAGATTTCGAATGAACTTTATAAAGACTATCAAGAGAAACCTCTGATCTGCACAGGGAAACTGAGTCATGGGATGTGTCCAAGGGCCCAAGATGAGAGCTCAGCCAGCCGAGCCCCACTCCAAGTGACTCCTCTTCCCCTACAGACCAAGAAGAGCTTCTGCAGTTTTAAGTTTTTTAGGGTCTGTCCTGTTGCAGAAACCCCTTGTCTGGAGACAAGCTTCCAAAGCTAGGAATTCCAAGCCCTTTCTGTTCTGTTAATTCCCATGGGATAGCTGTATTTTTCCCCTGGACATGTTGGTTCTTCCTCTGTCTGTGGCCATAATCCTGAAAGGCTGTCTTAATTTTGTTATATCCAAAAAGGGAAAACTTGCAATTAGAGGCATTCATACTGATAGTTTGCCAAAATCATTTAGAGGAAATGCAACCAACCAAATATCTACTTCGTTTTTAAAAAGGCTTGAAAGACCTAGTTTTCCTTCATGGCCTCACAGTTCTGATGACTCTAGGCATTGCATTTTGGGAAGCTGAAGAAGATTTATAATCTTCCACTGCCAGTTGAACGTCTTGGACTTCAAAGCTCTGAATGTGTCTGTGCCCAGCTACAAAAAATGCCTGCACCTGCATCTTCAAATTACAGAGATACCTGTGTTCCTCTGGGGCAATGCAGACCACAGAGTTCAGAAGGAAGCAGCCAGGGACAGAATATACACACACCATCTTGGTTGCTGGGGTCTTCCAGAGGAAATCGGACAAATGTAGCCTGAATCATTTCTAGGAAATGCTGCAAAACTTCCCTCTTTTAAGAGGTTTTCCCATCATAATCAGGACACCATTCACAACATCAACTTTTCCCCTTCCCACTTAGAGAAAAATATGTTGCCCCCCAGCAGAGCTTTCTCAACCCAGGGAGTACAGACAGTCCGGGAAGGCCACCAGGGATTATGCTATTACAGACTAATTACCACAGAAAATGCTTACATGAAACAATGAGAAAGTTAGAACAGACCCAAAGGTAAAATCAGTGGGAACCTTTTGAACAAGCAACTCATCAGAGACTTTGTTCTGCCTGCAGGGAAGGAGAAAAGGCCCTGAGTTAGTCATCTGTATTTACTAAAAAAACAGAAGAATCAAGCCAACAAGCAAAAAAACCCCACCCCCCAGCCCACAAAACACAAAAATACTTCTTCATTTTGTGCGTTTACATCTGGTGCTCTCTGAAATTGCAATGTCTTTTCTGGGCCTGTTCATCTGCTATAGTTTCCCAAGTCTTCCAAAGAAGGCTTAAAGGCCCTTGAGCTAGAAACACTGACCTCGTGGCTACTGTGAACCTTCACACGGTTGACTGTAGGAAGCATTAGGAAAATATAAAACCCTACCAACACTCAATAAAATTTTCTACACGTGAAAAATATGTTTAGCTCAGCACAGGCGAATTTTTCAAGAGCAGGCAACCTGGCAATTAGCCAAAACACTAATAAGGGCCCCCTCCTCCAGCTGACATTAGTATTCAAATCTCTCTCTCCCTTGTTGCCAGGTACATCTGGGAGATTCTATGCAGGGAGCAGCCTAGAATGTGTTGTTAGTATACATAACATACTATAATATTTTTTGATTACTGCAGTTTCAAGTTTTCCATATTTTTGCAGCTTGGGAGGACTGAGTTGGCCCAGCCCTGCCACAGAGCAGGGACCTGTTGTTGAAGATGGTGTAACTGCCCATTTTTACTAAAACCAAAACTCATTCCCTGCCCACGCAGTGTCAGTTACCACAGCACATGGTGGGCAGGCAGAACACAGGGATGGGGAGCTCGGACAAGAGCACAGGCAGAGGAGATAGCAGCCAAACAAAGCTCACCAGGCTCTTTGAGTCATCTCCTGCCTGGATGGCAAGCAGAGCACTCGTGAGCTGTCATATGTAGATGAGATTTCTAGGTGCTGTGGGTCAGGTACCACTCATGTAACATTAAGCAGAATTTGGGGGTTGGTGGGGTTTCTCCAGTAAAAAAATAGAGACTGTAATTGGACCAACAGGGTCTTCTCAGACATCTTGGCTTCTGCTCATGATCACAAGGACCTTCTAACTGATGAGCAGTGCAAGATGTGTTGATCTGAACTCTGGCCTCTCTTGTAACCCATCTCCTGCTTGCCCTGGAGCACTGTTTATCTGGAAGTGAGGTCCTCAGAAGGAATGGATTATTTTATGAAAAACTTGAGTTCAAGGAGATGGTCTGCATTTTTACCTTGAGCATTTCTCTCAGTGGCAACCAAGGCACAGTTCACCAGCGCTTCTCTGGGAGACTCTATTCTTCTGAGTCTGAATTTGTCTGAGAGCAAAATTTCTCATAAAGTAGACTGACGTTCACCACCCAAATGTCTGCATGAAATTTGCATGGAAACCACACTGAAACACTCAACAACAATCAGCTTCGGCAAATAGAAATTGAAAATACGTGGAAATAGTTTAGGTGAAAGGAATGTAATTACGCACTGTGACAAACAGTTCATGAAGAACAGCACTGCACACGGAGGAAAAATAAAGGAGAATTTCTAATCACGTGAGTCATCATGTTTTATGCAGTTACTACAAACTACAGCAGATATTTTGGTTTTATTTTATTTAGATGGTGGAAATTTGTTCTTAAATCATTTGTAGTCTTTTCTGATATAATGAAAAAGCCCAAAATTATGTTATTTAGTTCTCAAAGATGAAGGTATGGTAGCCTTTTCCGGATGGAATTTAACATGCAGTATCTTACTTTTTTGCAATTAAATGTCATTTAAAAAAATATATAGTTTAGATTAAATTATCTTTCATGATTTGTATGACTTGCATTGCTGCAAATCTGGCATTGTTGTTGGTAGAATTATGCTCTTCTTTTAAAAAGATCTGAAGTTCAACAGCATCTTGACCTCTGACTAGATCTTGTAACAGCTGCTAAGACCTAAAATAGCAGATAATAAAAGCCTAATGTGAATGATGTAATGGCAGTACCCTGGATAAATATGCCCAAGGCAAGATGAATCCAGTGTCACGGTTGTTTGTACTAGCATTTGCTTTCCTTCAGTAGACAGAACATATTAAGTTCTTAGCACATCTGTAGCTTTGGTGTGAAACCAGGGTCAGTGTGCTTTTCTGGGGTCCCTTTCAGAACCCCTAAATAAGGGATACAGCAATTTGTTCCAGCTCCTGAGCTGTACTTTTGAGTGCAGACTCTGGTTAAAGGTTTGAGAACTGGAGGTACCTTCAGGTCAGTTGCTGATTCTGACCAAAAGGGAAGCCACAACATTTCTTAGCAGTCTTAACCAGTTTGCTCTGAGATGGAAGTTACTAAGTAACTATAATTATCTGGGAACTCCTTGCTCAAGTTAAACAGGCCTATTTGACCCAGGGAGGGTAAAGCTTCTTTAGACAAACAAGCAAACAAAGGCTCAGAAAAGCAGGCAATGATCCGAGGTCACACCATTAGTTTTTATCATTTTGGAAGTACAATTCATAGGCCACTGCTTGATCACGAGACCCCTGCAAGGTTGTCTGAGGCAGATAGACAGGATGGGTTTACAAGCTGCTTATACTTCAGTGACAGTTAATCTCTTATGGCAACAAATCAATTCTTTAAGAACAATCATGTGTAATATATTAAAATGAAAAAAAAAATTTAAAAAAGGGGGGGGTGCAGCCCCCCTAGGTTGCAGCCTTCCCAAATGATAGTTTCTGAGCTTGCTTGTTGAAAATTACTCATTTATTTAATTGAAAAGATGGATTTATTAGACTAATTTCCTTCTGGCAACTAGAGACCTTTCAAAACTTGATTGTAGTTAATATGCCAATGTTTCAAAGCATTTTATTCGACGATCAAATAAGATAATGAAGACTCTAATTTACTGTTGAGGTACAAAGTGGGCTGAGCAGTTCAGACACCTCATGCTCCTGGGGCAGCAGGGGTTTGGATGAGATTGTGCTGTGCATCAGCTCCTTGGAGAGGCTAAGTCCTGCAGGAGAGCTGAGGGGGCTGCAGCAAAGAATGTGCAGAGGCAGCTCTGCCCCTGCGCAAGCCACATTACCCCTAACCTGGACAGCAGCAGAGAGCTCCATTAAATGTCCAACTAAACAGCTGGGTTAGGGAGGACAAAGTGTCACAACTCTCCCCTCTCTGTGTTCTGTGCTTTGGTGATACCTCACAGCTGCTGCCCTAGAAGAACAGAAAACAATGGGACTCCCAGTACTGGCCTGGGGAAAGGAAGCTTTGGCACTTGTAATCAGTGTCATGTAGCCCGTGGATACAAGGGATGAAATTGCATGTACCTGTCATGTGTAGCTGGACATAGCAGCTCCCAGATGCAGGAGTCACCAACCACAAAGTACCTTGCCAAAACTCATATACCACAAAGCGGCACGTTTGTACTGCTCCCCTCTAAGGTAAGTAATATTTATTCAACTTCAGCCTGTGAGAAGCTAAGCATAAATATTTGGTCTTGGTATTTTTATTCAATTCCTCCTTCTCTTAACTAATGTCTGGCAAAGCTAGTCCCCCTCCTTGGAGATTACTTGGATACAGTCACTCCTCTGAAGCTCTTATTTTCATTTAACACTTAGATGCATTAAGAAGTTGAACCTTGACTTTGCTGGAAACATTCATAGTCTAGAAGGGAAAATGATTAGTGACAGAAAGAGGAAAAGTATGCTTGTGTTGCTGAACTAAAACATCACATGAGATAGGAGCGGGCAGTTTCCTAGCCAAGATGCTGATCCCACTGGTTTGGTGGTCAGGTGAGCCACTTACACCTGTTTGCTGCAATAAGCATTATTGAAACAGACCCAGTCCATCATCCTCATTATCTCTACACAACTCCAGATGAAATTACTAAGGTCATGTCCACTCTATGAACGCTGACGATCATTGTTGACACAAAACTGAGGAAGCATGGCTCGGGATGTGGTGAAGGCATCTTCACAGCTACTAGGAGGTGCTAAAGATGACCTCACTTACTTCTGAAATAAGCAGTTGAAGAAAATACTCACTCCCCCCCTCCCAACCCCAGATCACCAGCCTCCTGAAGATCAACACATCTGCAAACACATTCTGCAAACCTCAGGGAAGAAAGCCAGATTGCAGCCTGCCTTATCTCTTCTGTCTGCCTGAATGTATTTCAGGCCTCGAGCATCACATGACTGTACATAACATGTGAATACAATAACTAACATGGCTTTTATAACAGATCAGCAGGGATCAGCACTGTTGAGCAAACACCCTTATTTGCAAAAGCACCTTCCCAGCCCATGAAGCAGGTGACCTTGTCTCCCGAAGGGTTACAGTGTGGAGTTAATGATCCACATATTAAGGATTTGAAATTTGTCCGCAGCTCCCCTCTTAACTGCACCATTTTGCACCAAGTCAAATAAACACTGTCACTGCTCTATAGAAACCTAGTGCTGTAAGAGAGGCCAGAGTTCAGGAGGCAGTGGACAGTGCATTTTCTGCAAGAAGGCATCTGCTGGCGGGGACAAGATTTCATGAGAAAGCATAGATCAGAATCTTGCTCAATGTCCTTTGTTGTACCTCCCACTGAGGAACATAGCTCATATCTCACCGTCTACTGTGTGACCAGGTAGGGCTCCCCAGTGGCCTGGGGACTCCTAAAGACCAAAGCAATCTATAAACCATTAGTATTTTCCAGAAACAAGTTTATACACACTGGAAAGATCTGATCGTACAGGACAGAATCCTTTATGCTCTGCTGTATCACGGGATTCACAGGATTCTTTTCCTTGTGAAATGCCTTATGGAAAATCCCCTGTGTATGGAAAAATCCCCTTGCCTCTTGTACTCTCAATAAACTACATCCCATATCTCAATGGTGAGAAGACCTTATCTGCCTATATATTTATAGAGTAACTTTATGTGCACAGAAGGCAGTGCACTTCTGACCGGACTACGCTTCTTTTACAACTGGTGTAGCTAAGTTGAGCTCACAAGGTCTTGTCATTGCCACTTGAAGACCCCCTGAATCTGTTGGTCTATATAACCTCTGGATAAATCCTGTGGAATTTTGAATTTGTGGGCCTGGAACACCATGCTCTTTCCTTGCTAGGGAGTTTTTGGTGGTGCTGGTGAATTTACTGCTGTTGAAGCTGGCTTTAGAAGTTGCAGCCTGCTCTAAGGAACTAATTCCTACACATTTGGTGTGCTAGTCAAAGCTTTTGTCTGGCCACAGGACTGACAGGGAGCTCTTGGCGTAGAAGGTCCAACAAAGAGGAGGAAACGGAATATTTTAAACCGACTCTATGGCCTGCCCTCTTTATGAGAAGCTGAGGCAAGCAGCAGGCATCACAGTTAGGCAAGGTGGCTTTGCTGGGACAAAGTAGGGCCTGTTGGTCATTTTTTCTGTAAAAGACAACAAGCCTGAGCCAGCAAGTCCAGGTCTCTCTTGGCAGAAGTTTGAACAGGGAAGCAGCCTAGTCTGTCTAACCACCTCCATTTCCTCCAGCACTTCATCAACATCCATTCCCTCCAGTTAGTATTCTTCAGCAGGGTCCTTTTTGGATGATTGCTTTGATACAAATGAGCCCTCCTGCAGTGATTTAGAAGATAAAGCCCAGTTGTTCTCATAGTTTCTCACATGGGGTCTTCCTTTAAATATCTCAACACCTTTGATTCCAGAGAGCAAATTCCAGGAAATACTTGAAAATACTCTCCTCCTCTTGTTATCCCATTGTTATCCCTTGAAAACAGGCTACAGCAACGTGCACAACTGTTCTCATGCACTTCATGAAATTTAGTGGTAGACAGACCAAGACCAAAATGAAGGGTGTACTAAAGAGACATTAAAACAACTAAACAATTAGGAAATGGACACGTATCTGCCTACACAGGACTCTCTGTAAAATCTGGGCATCATGTTAGTTTCAGGTTCAAATTAGCAGATGTGAAAACACTAGAAATGTCATATCTATCAACAGGATACCTCTTCAGAGAACTAGAAATGTGTTTTCACATCCTCAGATTGTGTGTTCCATCATGCTGACACAGGAACACTTTATACTTGGATAATACACCATATTTGTAGGTTCATAGATGCTGCAAGGAAGGAGTTGCTGCGACAAATTCAGTGATGAACGTAATGAGCTGTAGAACTGGACCATCTTGCCTTTAATCCTGTTTCACACAGTAACTCATGGCAGAATGTAAGAATAGAACATTTTTGTTCCCCATTTGCAGCCCCTCCTGGTGCACCCAGTCTAGAGTCTAACACGTAGAAAAGCTCACAATCTTCTAAACCACTCAGTCTTTATTTTAAGAGCAAGATCTTACTAGTAATACTCTGAGCACCCTGAAGAACTAAAGCTGAATTGAAGAACAAAATCTGTTAGGCAGGGGAAAAAACACTGAAATATTTTAAAATGGAACATTACAAACACTGGAAACAGTCTAAAGAAATGGGACAGCAGGACACACAGGAAGCAGGTAGAAGAAGACAGAGTCAACTACATTTGTCTGTGTAGAAAGTTTGCTTTATAGAAAACAGTTCACTGCTAGGTTAAATCATGGCTTTCCTCTGCCACTGGCCACAATAAAAAACAACAGCAACAGCATGAAAAATCCCAGCTTTAGGGATCAAAGGAGAAATCCAGGCACACTGTTGTATAATTTGGTCACACATATCCCCTTTACAACTGTTTTCTCTCCCCCTGTTATAACTACCCATATCTTTGTCTTGAGGGCTGAGAGGTTTGGCTAGTGCTTATAAAGCTGGCTCTTTTCAAGGTCCCATTGCTGCCTGTATCAGCCAGCATGTAACACACTTCTTTACACTCAGAGTCACTTTTCAAATCTCAGTTTTGATTGCTTCAAGGCTGTGTTTCATGCTATGCTGTTATTTGTTTTAATGAACTCTGCCTACTCTATCATTTGGTTCAGACTAGGAGATCTTTGGAGCTGTTATGCTACACACAAATACAGGATGATACAGCAAAGTAACCTAAATGGAATGAGGCCAAACAACATGTAATCATGTCTAACAAGGAAGGAGGGGAGAAAGTGTGGACGGGGATGGCTGGAGAAGAGTGAGATGCAATAAATGCTGTGTGAAGAAAACCCATTTTGCTTTCTATACATGAGGCCTGGCAAATAACCAGGAGGACAGCTCTTGTGAAAGGGAAGAGGAGGGTCTGGCTATCACGTGGATGGACAGTGAAAGCCATTTACTGCATTGGCAACTGGTTTTTTTTCTAGTGGCCTGTTTTCACAAGGGGCAAACATAGTTCTAGAGAAAAACCTCTGCCAGATATTGTTCTTAATTTCTTTTTGTGTGTTGCTGTTCATGACTTGCAGAAAGCAGAAAAGGAAAGAAAATATAGAGTTATGTCAAGAAGACATCTACTAGACATCTACCTGCTTCCTAATCTTCTTGTTACCTGAAGATTAAGCCTTCTCAGTTCTTTGCATTAACTAGAGTCTTCTTTACCTCTCGTCCCATAAAACTCACATTAATTTCTTACTCTTTAAGAGGAGTGAGTAGGCAGTGATTTTATGATGTGCTTCTCGGGCAGAGCTAGAAACAGGATAAACTTCTGAGGCAGAAATAACACAAAATTTGTTTCCATGTTTGCGGAAAAAATAGATGAGTTGAAGGGAAGGCAATATAGTCACAAGAATATTTCACTGCCTGAGCTAAATAACAGGAAAGTTTCTGCACTGGAGTAATTTGTCCCAAGGGAAAAATTATAATGGAATAAATACTAGACACAATTTTTGTTTAACTCAGGAACATGCAAAGAGAAAGAAGAGCAGGAGATGATGAAGCTTAAGGAAGAACTGAAGTCCAAGAGGTTTTTATCCCTTCCTCATAACCAACCACAGTCATGGAAGCACTTTATCTTGTTCTCCGAATTCTTGGACGTGAACCTCTAACTAAGCATACCAGAACTCCCCCTACTGAGGAGCCATCACAACCACAACTAAATACCTGGGGAATTTCTTTGGCAGAAGACTTCTCTGTTGGAAAGTGCTGATTTGTTGAAAACAAAGCTTTCCGTGGAAAACTGTCATCTTCAACAAAGTATTAGCTGGAAGATGTTCTTATGCTCACAGTGCAATTGCTTGGCAAGACCAGGCTGATCCAGCACCCCTTCTGGGGTCCTTCTGCACCAGCCACACACAGCATGGACAGACAGACAGACAGACAGACAAGCACAACCCTCTTTAGTGCAGAAGGGCAGATTTAGGTGTGTTTGATCCTGGTCTTTCCCACTGGACTAGTATTACGGGGAGGGAATTGGTTCCTGTTGCAGTCTCTTTCTCCAAAAGATAGGCTTAGTCACTCTGTTCTTCTTTTTCAAGAAGAGAAGAAACAAAAAGACAAAATCATCAAACTTTTCATAAAACAGCACTGTTTCCACTCTCTAGTTTTAACTCAAATCATATCATTGCACTCACACTGGGGATTGATAATTATTTTGGCTAAAGAAAACTAAACAGGGACAAAACCTTTGTAAGCCTCGTGATAGCATTACATTTAGAAAGATTAAGCATAAGACTTAAAATGAAAGAAACCCTCCATTGCTCTCTACCCCCCAGCCTGAGACTAGATCTCCTTGCATGCAACACTTTGTTGTCAGCACTGTTTAAACAAATCAGTGGAACAAGGTGCAAGCTGGGCTTCCTGACCAGGGGAAACTGTTTTCTGGTGATGTTTAAGAGCCCTAAAAGTCTGTCTAAAAGTGCCAGATACTCCTTTTAAATGATGTGGCCACAGTAAGATTTTGTTGCCAATAATATAACTGCAGGAGTTTTTTTCTTTTAAGCTCAGAGGGAAGACAGAAAGGCTCTTTCTGGTTCTTGAATCTTTCTGTGCTATCACAAGCAACTGCATTGTTTAAATCATTTCCCAAAGATCTCAGACCCTGTATATACCCAGGACTTTTAAAACACAGCTCAGCTGCTTAGCAAATTCTTAGTGAGCTCAACCTGGGTGTGTGCTTGTCCATGCTCATGACTGCATGGGAGCTGTTGCTGCTGGGGCCCAGGGCTGAGGAGCTCACTGTACTCACTGTGGTGCCTCTGCTCCAGGCAGGTAATGCATGTTTCACTGCACTCGTCCTGAGTCCAAAAAGAACTGTGCCACCCCCTGATTCTGTACTTCCAAGGCAGCATCCTAATCTAGCTTCAAGTCCCTATTAAACTTAGACAAAAAACAAATTAAAGAATTAGCTTTTGAATATGTGTATATATATATATATATATGCTTCCTAAGAACATGCAATTTAAAAATATTTTTCGTTGATTTTTTTGGAAACCACAAGGAAGGCCTGTCCACAAACTAACTGTGAGCTCACAGCCACCTTGACCCAAGTCTGCAGTAAGGATTAGGAGCTGAACCACAGCCATTTCAAACACCATGACATTATCTCACCTTAAGTCCTTTTGCTGGTCCAAAATGAGGTTTATTTGTAGGGCAGTGCTTTGTGACTGACATTTTTATGTACCTCATTTTCTGTTGTGGCAATGACTGCTGTGGCAACAAGTGATAATGCCTTGTTCTTCAGAGTTTGCTGATGTATAAGCCACTCCAGAGGCAATTGCCCAGGGAGAAAACAGCAATGAGCCATGCATTAGTCATATAGAGAGCATTAAGAAGAGTTAGAGCATGCTGCTGTGGCACCAATCTTCTCAACAAATAGAAAAAGAAAGGTTGGCACAGACACTTGGTCCCTCGTGCTGTTTTCCATCAGGTTTTTGAGCTGTGAAACTCAAGGGATAGAAAAGGCAAAAAAAATCAAGAGCCACTTGGTGAGAAGAAGGGACTCTTTGCCAAAGCACGGATCAATGGAAATCTGCTGTGAGCAAAAGAAGAAGTACTACAGAGATGGCCCCATGTCACAGTGTCTATTAGCATAGTGACTTCCAGCATCCACATGACCACTTCTGCCTGACAAGGTTACCATGATTCCATCAGCAGTGTGTACACACCACGTTTGGTACTGTCACAGATGTAAAAGGGTACATGTAGAAAGGGAATAGCAAAGCCATCACCCCAAATAGTATAAGGAGATTATTTTCCTAAAATAAAGATGCTGAATGTCAGTTTGATGCCAATCACTGATTTTTAATGTTTTTTTTTTAATCGCTTCACAAGACTTTTTCATGCAAATGCTAAGTGTTCCAATTGCTTAGATAATCCAGTCTAAGTATGTATAGACTTTGTAGAAAGTTATGGCTTGGTTATAGCTTTTGACTAATGGTAAGAGAAAGATCCATAATATAATCTTGTAAGGCTTGACTCAGTCAGACTTCCAAATCAGATTTTGGCATGCTTGTCATCTCTGTATTTAGACTCCTTGACACAGATTTACAGCCTTTTAAATCTGTTTCTTCCCAACTTTCAGTCTAAACATTTCCTTGGATACACAAAAATATCCACAATAAATTAAAAGACATGCATCGACTGGCTGATCACAGAAGAGTTCATCTGGTAGGCAAGAAGCTTATTCCTATTACACTGGTGTTGACAAATGCAGAAGCAAACATTCTTTATGAGAAAGATATGTCACTAGCAGTGTGGGCTTGCCAGAAACTCAAATTCTGTGAACATAAATGGCTTAACACTGAGGAGAAATAACAGTTTAGGCCACTATTGGAAAGCTAGTGTTGGGTTTTTTTCTTTTCATCACTCAAAAATGAAAAACGGAACTTCTAGTCAAATGTCTTTTCTATACATTATAAGAAATTATTATAAGGAATTTTCTGTTAGTTTGGTTTTGGTTTGTTTGCTTTTCTTTGGTTGGTTGGTTGGGTTTTTTTTGGTTTCTCCTTTATATGGAATCTGTCTGGAGAGAACAACATCGATAAAATGTTGAGAAAACAGAATGCAGGCTGCCTCCCATAGTCTGTGTATTACATCTGCTTTTATCTGCTCCAGTAGTAAGAGGAACAAATCCAGGCAGCTGGAATAATATTACTGTCACTTCCATGGCATGGTCACTTTTGTGCAAGTCCCTCTTTGAAAGCAGGTACATATGAAATAGTACAACTCCACCAGACTTCACTGGATAGCACTAGTTTACACCAGCTCTGATTATCAGGCTTGTTCTCTACCTACCAGAATGCTGTGTGGAAACAATGATAATAGATGTAAAGAAATGACCAATGATTTTCTGTAGTCATTTCAGGTTTTCTTGTACTGTGCTTTTCCAATTGCAGATGACTTGCTTATTAACCCAGTTTGCCCTTGTGGTATCACAAATAATCGAGGTGCTGTTTCCTTCTCTGCTGATCTACCACTGTCTGCAAAAGCTGCATCTGCAATTGGATGACAAAAACAGATTTACTGCAGAGTAGCAGCAAGTAATCCTTAGTATTGACCCTGCAATCTTTACCAACTTGGAATTCCCTTGGAATTTTGATTGAGGTGTGCAGAATTCACTTTTAAAGTTCATACATAAACAGAAACGTCATGAGGACAGACATGAGTAGGGACTCACATAGTCCTGAAAAAGGTAAAATGTAACATCATATGCTAATGCAAAGATATCAGGAGCTAAAGTCCTACAAAGAGCAGAAATTAACTGTTATTTTTTTATTTTCATTTTTTTTCAACTAGGCCTTTCTCCATCCCTTTATTCTTTTAGAATATAATGAGAAACACTCTTCCAAGCCTATATGAATGTGGTATTTCAAAAACATTTCCCCCATTTAAATTAGAACAAAAATATCAACTTCATTGTTTCATTGCAACTGTTCATTTTGTCTATTTTTTTTTTCAGTTTAAGCTCCCATTTATGTATTTGAAATACTACAAATTAAAAAAGAACTGTTCAAAGCAGATGTTTCAATGTCAAAACCTTTCCTGTAACAATGATTGTAAAAGAGAAAATGTGATAGGATAGACTCAGAACAAGCCTTCTCCTGAAAAAAAGGTCATATTTGAATGAATTATCATTTTATAACACAGAAATTTCAATAAGAAATTTGTGATTAATTCCTTTCAATAACCTCTCAAGAAGGAACATCCTCTTACTCTCTGTAAGCCTGGAATTACTATGCAAGTGTGCTGAAGAGTGCTAGAGACAGGTATGTCCTCAAAGCCACCTGGGTACTTCTCCTTCATGACTCTGGAAACCTCAAAGGAAACACGGGGAGTGTTCCTCTCCAAATGACAACAGAACAATGCAATTCCCATGCCCTTGACAAATCAGGTCAGAACAAAGTAGGCTGCTTCAATTTCATCATTCCAACATCCTTTTGCATGCTCTTCAACAAGGAAGACAAGAAGAGTACATGAAGTGGCTTTCCCCATTCCACATTATCCTGTTCTGCATCTGTACTGATGATACACGATGATGGCTTTAATTCTTTCCTTAGACCATGCCTGTATATGAAGCTGTGTTCTCTTCTCCAAGAATGAGCAGGAAGCACATTCTGAATCTTGAGATTCTACTCATCGGTGGAGTATGCCCCCATTGTACCACTAAGCTGCCACAAAAATAATAGCTTAATTACATTTTCATGATGAGAAGTTTCCCCCAAAACTGATTCAGTAATGCATTATACTATTTTTCATGCTTATGCCAATGACCTGGAAAACTGTAAAATTATAAACTTTTGTGTAAGAGAATAAGCCAGACCTGATTGCCATGTCCAAGTTCCAGCCCTGCATTTTATTTTCTTCCCTCCCTATCCCTGCAAATTTAAAATCCACAACCAGTGCCCAAATGTAAGACTTATTATTCCCTCCTGCACTTCTTTGTTGGTTCTCCAAGCAGGTGAATAAAAGTCTCTCTGTGTGGCTTAAGCCCTCTCTCTCAGTAAAGGCTTGTGGACTTCTGTCATTTCTCATACAGCGGCAAGTGATATTGAAAAGGCTTTGCAGAGTACAGATGCTATTAATAAAAGAGTAGAGAAGGAAAAAAAAAACCATACTGGTAACGACTATGATTATGAAATTCCAAAATTTTGCTGGATGAACAATGATATAGGCTGCAAAGGGTCACTTTTACAGTTTATTCTTGAAGAGAACTGTCTTGGTTTGAAAGACAGCTGCCTGCCAAGGAAGGGAGGAAGCTCCCTTGGAATGGAAAACATGACCCCCTTTCCTCAGAATTATCATAACTTTCAAATTAAGGGGCTTTCAGGCAAAGATATGGGAAAAGGAATAACAGTTCCTTACTAATATGTGTAACAAGGCTGGAAGCACTTTCCCCTTTGGTGCAGTTTTGGTGTCTATTTTTGTCTATCTTAAATACTGGTTGTTACTGTCTTGTAGAAAATTGTTATTGTCTTTTTAACAAAAGGGGGAAAATTCCCTGAGAGAAAGAAACAAAAGGAGAAATCCTAACCCCCAACAAGAGTTTTGCATGGTCGGATGAAAATAAGATGAACATATTTAAAAGGTTCTTCTCTATAATTAAGTCAAAAAGTATCATCCAAATTACCTTTCAGACCTTATGTTTATCACTTCCATTCATCTGTGAAGAGATAACTTTCTGTCTTCCACAGTTAGCACACCTTGTAACCAAGGTTCCTGTCAGCTCTGCAGCTCAGAACTGACAAGGGCTACCTATTATACTCTGCTGTTCATTTAAAAGAGAAGGGAAGAAAAGCATTCGTGACTCCATGAAATGAACAGATCAGAGCATAAGGCCACAGACAGGAGCAGGGATCGAGTTGCTTCCATGATCTGCCATGTTTGGCCTTAGAAAGCATGTTAGGAATACATGTAAGGAAATGCTATGTGCCCACTCCTATTGAGTGTGTAAATTTAGCATTTCTTAGGGACAGGCCTTAAAGACTATAATTTCTATGAAGGAGCAATGGAAAATCAGTTTTTAATTTCTTCAACCATAGTAAAATAAAATACTAACACCACTCAAATTGGAGCAGGCCAGATTCTCCCCTCTGTTTTACTGGGCAACCCCCGCCCTCCCCCCAAAAAAAACCTACACAAAACCCAACTTGTGATTTCTGCAACATATTAACAAGATACTGCTAAAGTTAAAAGCATATGTTTTCCTGCCTAACAATGCAGGTTTTTTTCTAGTAATGCTAATGCTAATGACTGTTGTGGGTCAAACGTACCTTTCTGTGAAGTGTGTTTGTTTTGGAAAGGTGTGAGTGGGGTTGTGGATGGATCAGCAGAGATGCTGTGCAAGGTAAACACTCAACCTTGTTCTAATAGCAGCAGAGGAAGCCTTCACTGAAACTAAGAACCACAGGTTTGGTGTCCTTTTGGCATTAATATTTATGCACAAACACCTTTTTTTCAAGACAGATGTCAGGATTTCCTGCAGAGAATCATGGCAGGTTTTCTCCCAGCCCAGCCACATCTGCTGGATACTCACAAATAGTCAACAAAAAGATAAGGCAGGACTGGAGCCAAATAAATCCAACACCATTTACCAATCACTTATTCCATTGCTTCCAATCTTGCCTCTCCTCCCATTTGCCTGGGGTGTCAGGCTCACTTCATAGATCAAGAAAAAGGAAGTGAATTCTGTGCTGCAAAGACCATATGAGTAAAAACATCATGCACAAAGAAACACAGCTAGTTGGAAAGCTGAAGAACAAATACCCTTCCTTTTCCTCCCTGCAGAAAGCATATATCCCACACATGCTCCTATTAACAAAAATCCAACACTGACCAAAGCCACAGGGAGACTCTCTGACCCAGGCACAGCCAGCCAGGTTACATCCCTGTCTCTGCACTTAATTTCACCTGATTGCAAAGGATAACATTATCTTTGTAAGTGATGGATACAAGATCTGTGCAAATGCAATATCTGGTTTTAAAAATCCCCTCTGTTGAGATTATATAATCTACAAATGTAAAAAACAAAACACATGTCCCATCAACCTCATGAAAGCTATGTTTAGAAGGAAATACTGAACTCTGGCATTGTATTTATGATGCTGGCTAAATCTACTGGGCACTCTCAAGGCCCAGTTGTAATCCTGGGACCAGTATTTAGCTCCCGGAGCACAAACTACAAATTTGCAGCCAGGCCACACTGCTGCAGGAAGAAAAACAAAGGGGGCTAACACATAGGGAACTGATTTAGATCCCTGTTTTAGGGGTCAGCACACTATTAATGCCTGTATCTGATACTGCAAAGGTTTGTTTTTGTCACTTTCTACAAGAAAAGCAATAGTTAAGATGGCATGAGATTCCCTATGTCATTGACAATTTCATAGCACTGGAATCAGGTGGACTTTCGCTGTTTCATCTCTGTTCAGTTGTTTGCTTTGTAATCAGTCTATTTTTAAAACCAGAATCATCTCTCATGGATATTTGGCTGTGTCTGAGTGCAGTACATGAATTAACCTTCAAATGTGCAAATGTAACAGCCTGCAATGATTGCAGTCATCTTTCATTACAGACCCTCTTACACAAAAAGGTTTTTTTTTCATGTAGGATAAGCTTCCTCAAAATTAGCAAAACCAACACCACAGGCTTCAAAGGAAGGAGGCACCAGAGGCAGAACCAAAGAAGCAAGGTGAGCCCTATCTCTCAGCCCAAGACCAGGGACAATGTGACTATCCTCACTGTCCTCCTTTGAACTCTGCCAGGGGTATCATCTCTGTGCTGGTCCCAGAGCAGATGCACACCACCTCTTAGCACTTGACCTTGTAACTGGCATTACGAACTGCTTAGTTTCCAGCTATGGCTCAGGGCTCTGCACACAAGTGGTTCTCCTGCCATTCCAAAGGATTAGCAGAAGCATCTGGCCAAAAGTGATACATACAACTAAGAGAGGTCACAGCCAAAAGTGTGGCAGTAGCAGTCATCTGCTTTCCCCTACAAGAGTGTTTAAGGAGGTTGTTCCTAAAGCCTCCTGATATCAGAGGGACTTAGCATGTGCTTGGAGACTGCCAAACACATGAATTGAAGCACCTGCCTAAAGTGGTCAGATGAACTGCAGTCTCCAGAGACTGAAGAGCTATTTTAGAAGGTGGCCATGAAAGACAAGTATTTTCCAGAAGGCTTAACATAACCCCCTCAAAAATAGGATGTTTGGAGTCACTGGAAATGCACCATAAACTCGGGATTTACTGGGATCATATTTCATTAGAAATCAGGGTGTATGTGCAGGGAAGGAAATCTGGCAAAATAGTTTGTAGAACTTAAAGACTATTTTCTGGTATTTAATAGAAGACATTTTTAGATTTCATGCTTCATCACAGTTTTGACTTTTTGTTTTAAAATATGATTACAGTATTCTCACTACTTGCAAAGAGGATTCATAGCACATCTTAATTGGTACTCAGGCATACTTTTTGGTTTTGATTCTTTCCCCAATGTGCAATAGAAATACATAAAAAAGTCTCAAAATAGGTGATGGAATCTCCTTTATGGCAGTTAACTGCTTTAGAGACAGCTTCATCTACATATTCTCCAGTAAACTGATTAACATATTTTTAAAGAAGCAGAAACTCTCCTCTCTGGAGTCTGGGAAAGGATTTCTCTTCTCATACCTAAATATACTAAAATGATGGAACACTGCTATCTCAGCTTCTAGACATAAATAGCATAGCCATATTCTCTGGTGGGCCTGTGCCCAATTTGTTTTTATTTGTTTTAAAACAGAAAGCTGGGTTTTGTTCTGGTTTACACAAACTGTAGTAGATTCTCAGATAGATGTTCTCTTCAAGATGAGTAAAGAAGTTTATTCAGGGACTATCCCAGAATTATCAGCCTGGCACGTCACTGCCTGTGAACACATCTCAGAGTTCAGGAATAGCTCCAGAAGCCTGAGACTATTTTTGCCATCTGCAATGCTTGTCATACACTGCCAGCTGAGAGGTTCCTACGCTGCTGCTTCCTCCACTGGAGGTTTGGAGGCGATACAGAGGGAACAGAAGGAAGCACTAAGAACATTTTGTATTCTTGTGTTTGTGTTATGCAGAATAACAGGCTGTTTGGTGGTTTGTTTCAGGCACCTGGAAAGCAATTATCCTTGAGCTAGTACAGGTTCTCACACCTCTGTGAGTAGATAATCCCTGTATTGATAGAGGGACAGTGTCTGCTGGCACTAAAAAGAACAGACTATATAGCCAATGTTTGCTGACCTAACAATTTTTTCTAAGCTTACAAATAACAATATCAGCAGCCATTTCTGAAACTGTTCATGGGCCTCAGTGATACCAAAATATTTTGTTACACTGACCTTGGGGCTTGTAGCGTCACCCATGTTTAACTGAATATCCCTTAACAGACTGAATTATGAGGGAAAACAAACAATTTCTCCTGTAACACAGCAAATAGCAAGAGAACAGATTACTTATTGACTTCCCTTTGCTCTTTGTCTTTCAGAACACAGGAGCATGTCATGTGTGTCTGTCCCATTGCTTTGTACCCTGTTTAACCAGGGGCTGCCCTGACACCCTGTTTCTGGTGGTCAGGAACAGTCAACAGCAAAGCAGACCACGGGGTTCCATAGCCCAAATCTGCTATTCCTCACCATGCACAGCAAAACTTTATTGGGAAAATGTCCATTTGCCCTCCACTTGGCTGAGTAACCTCTTATTCTAAGAAAAATAATTTTAACAAGCTTAATACTCAGACAACCTAATCTCTTAGTAAATGAAAACCCATTGTTTTCAGTCCCTAAACTGAAGCTTAAGCATAGCAAATAAAGCTCCAGATTTTAACTTGAGTATTTTGTGCAAGGAATTGCACTGAAGAGTAAAGAGAGAAACATTGTATTCCCAAGACTCTCCCTCTCCAACAGAGTATTACAAGAAAATAGCACCCCATTTTCAGTGTAAGAATCAGCTGCCCTTTCAAATGCTCAGGGCTGAAAACTGTGTCACCTTCCATCTTCTTATCTGCTAGTGCTTCCTCCTCCTTATCAGGTGCTTACAGACAGCAATAGTGTGATAGGGAAGCTGCTGCCTGTGCTGCATCAGAAAGCAAAAAGCAGCATGGATGTGTACAAACACAATTGAACCAAGCCTGGCTCCAGGTCCTCATCTGCTTGTATGAGGCTGATAAATCACGAACCACTTGGGAATACATTTACCTAAACCTTCACATTTAAATTGTTCTCCTGCCAGAATACACACCTACAGAAGACTTGATTAGCTCCCACTCCAAAAAGGGCAGTACAGTCTTTCAACACCTTTTCAGTTAACGAGGACAGGTTACAAAAATACTTTAAATATTATTCAACCATGAGACGGTGCTTCCCTTTCTCCAATTTGCAGAACATACTTGTCAAAAGAGAGGTCACACATCACTTAGAAAGGGAAAATGGTTCCCAGAGTGATAATTGAAAAAACACAATCTGCACATGCAACCTCAGCCACAATTCAATGTGTGACCACCTGAAATCTCAGAAACACCATGCACAGACAGTCAGTGTACTGGGTTTGCATGGCTGGGTTTTGGTAGCGAGGGAGCGACAGGGGTGGATTCTGTGAGAAGCTGCTGGAAGCTTCCCCATGTCCAACAGCCAATGCCATCTGGAAGATGGACCTGCCACTGGCCAAGGTCACATCCATCAGTGACAGTAGTACCACCTCTGTGATAACATAGTTAAGAAGGAAAAGTTATCAAGCAGTTGTACCTGCAGCCAGAGAGGCCAGGAGTGAGGATATGTGGGAGGAACAGCACAGCCAGGGCACTGCAGGAGGAGCTGCTCCAGGGGCGAGAGCTGAGGCTCCCCTGCAGCCCCTGGAGCAGCCCATGGAGGGGAGCTGTGGCCCTGCAGCTGTGGAGGGCAGAGATCCCCCTGCAGCCCCTGGAGCAGCCCAGGCCACAGCAGGGAGATGCCTAAAGGAGCCTGTGAGCCCAGGGGAAGTCCCTGCTGGAGCAGGGTCTGTGGATCCACGGAGAGAGGTTTCCTGGTAGGACTTGTGACCCTGTCAGGGACCCACACTGGACCAGACTGTGCAAACAATGGTCTCATACAGATATGTTTCTCTGAGAAAATTAACTTTCTCTTTATGAGAAAGGTGGCAAAAGATCTAGATCTTGATCAAGATCTACTCATATGCATGATAACAGCAGGAAGATAAAATCTAACTTAGCCATGTTAGACAAAATCTAACTTAGCCTTGAGTGCACAAACATTTGCTGTAGATGCAAATATTTTTGGTTAATTTACGTGCAAAAAAGATATAGGCATACTTTCCCATAGAACCAAGTTTCCATTGGAAGCTTATCCTGATGTTTACACATTTGTCAAAGAAGGTTTTTTTTTTTTTAATGTCTTTTCTAAGCACTAAAGCCTGTCTTAAGTCTTGGAATTGAGGGCAGATCTTATGAACCACCGTGGGCAGAGAGGAGCTTGACAAAGCATTCAGCCACTGCCTCAGGCTTAACAGGCACATGTTCAGGGTAGATTTCAAGTGGTCTCAAGCTGCAAGGCTGGTTGGAATGGATGGAGAGGCAGGTATCCTGTGTTTCTAAATTGATTATGCAAGAGTGTGTAAATTACTGCCATACTTCCATGGTAGACAGGAAGAAATCCCGATTGTGATCCTAGAGTCCTGACAACCATCCTGACAATGAGATTCTGATGATGCAAAGGTTATGTGCATTATCCATTATTTTCCTGTTTACACACAAAATAATCATGATTCATTAAACATCTATGCAGATTTTATCCATTTCCTGTTTGTCAAAACTAGCCTGAAAAGAACTGCTTTGAACTTTCTCTGGGAATGTGCTATTTGGATGAAAGAACACATTTCATAGGCATTAAGTGGAATAATCTCTTTGCTTTTGAATCAATGAAACTCTTGACAAAGCAAGGCAGAGTTCAAGGGATCTGAAAATTATTCAGACCTAGTCCATAATCCTTCTTAATTGAGTGAAAATAACATTGAATGTTGTTCTGTGTCCAATCTGGTTTTATATTAAGCTTACCATGGCAGTCTCCAACACCATTTTTATGTGGGGTGCAGACACAATCTCATGGGTGAGAGTTAATACATTTCGATGTATGCTCAAAATCACCACTGTGTTCACTTTAATGTTGTAGAGCATCCTGTACACAGCACTGTGGGAAACCTTGACTGGAGAGTATTTGTGCTTTCAGAACAAGCATTGCATTTGTTAAGGCCCACTCCTTCAGTTAACACCTGAAGTAAACATCCCAACCTTTGAAAACCGTCTCTGAGTTTTGATATCATCATCAGCTCATGGAAAAGGATTTCCATGGAATAGGAACTCAGAGCATCCATAACATCATAGGTAACACTCCCCAACACCCACACACCACTTCACACATTTACAAATAGCAGGCCTTATATTAATTGTTACCTAGACCTTGCTTGTTGACATTGCTACAGCCTAAACAAGTTGCAGAGTGGTCTTTTTGTCCTTTAAAAATGACAGAAAGTATCCGACAACCAGAATTTGGTGGTCAGTTTGACCCACAAGAAAGCAGTGCAGTTCACTGCTGCCTACAAAGGTTTAAATGATCAGATCAAAACAGCATCAGTGGCAGCTAGCTCACTCATTTGAGCCCATGCCTAAACATTCATTTGGACACTATGAGTGGGACCAATCAAATTCTTTACAAATCAGTTTTTATTAGGTATATTTGTCTATATTATTTCAGGATGATAGAGTAAGTAATACAAATGCAGAGATAACCACAGGCACACTTAACTGCCATTTTGCAAAAAAGCACACAATTTTTATTAGCAAGAAAATATTGAGATGGGCTGCACTTGTCATTAAGATGAATGAGGATGTCAGAGATTAAGTTTTTGCACTACTTCCCTGATTAACTTTTGTACTATGAAGCAGTTCTCAGATCTATGAAACTCTTGAGCACTAGCAGGAAACAAGCAGGTCAGAGGAGAGCAGGAGCCCCTCTAGCCCCTTCTGTCTTTGAAGAGACACAGCTGTGGTCTAGCACAACAGGAACCTGCTGGAAAGAGTCCTATTTCTTAAGGAGATTCTAATCTCAAAGCTTAGAAGTATCCACCCTTTCTGGAACCCACAAATATGTCTACTCTTGTAAAATGCCCCATGGCTTATGTCAGAGGATAGATTGTTAAAAAATTTTCAAGCAAAGTGCATGTGGAGGAATCAGACTGGGCTGGGGAGAAGTAAAGGCAGAACTTGAAATGGTGGCAGCTGAAATAAGCTCAGCACAGTATCCAGAGAAAGAGTTTCTAGTCACTATGACCAGAATTATGGTCCTGCAAATAAACAAGTCAGGTTAGATTTCAAATTACCTGGCTTAAAATGAGTAGTACTAGCCCATATTACATACACTTACTGGGAAAGCCCACAGCTATTATTTAATTAAGCATCATTTAGATTTCTTCTGCATTTTTGTAGACCAGATTCTCTACTGCATTACACTACTCACACACAGCTGCAGTGAGGTCAGGGCAGTTAAAACAACTGAATTCCAAGTAGCAGAAAGAAAATTTAGACCCCTTGTCTTCATAATTTTGAACAGTCATCTGACCCCTTATCTATAACTTGTACCCTTACAACTTACTGAGCTGAGGAGAAATATCTTTGGTGTATTAGGTACTCATCAGTTGATAAGGAATGTCACTGTTGTCCCGTCCTCCTCTCCATGCAGCTCCAGAAAGAGGGTTAAAGAGAGAAAACCAGCAAAGGGAGCAAAGTGCTGCTGAAAAAAGTGAATAGGTAAATGAAAAAGCTTTGCATTTTCCTGTGTGTGTTTATTACTTTCAAAGTAGCTAACAATGTATTTTAAACTACTTCATGAGCTTAATGAGCCTGGTATTTGAGGAACGAGACTGTTCAGCATAAGGAAATTACAGTGGAGACATTAGTTACAAAACACTGTAAATTGATGGCATTTTACAAAAGCAAACAAAACAAGAAACAAAATGCTAATATTGCAGGCTTACTGGAATATTCCCCAAAAGAAGTATAAAGGTGATTTATCAAATTTGAGATCCCTATGAAATTCTGAAGAAAGCTACTATTAGAGAATTAATGATTCAACATCCGTATTAGCAGCTGTCATGTTCAGTGTAGTAATTAAGCAAATCAAACTTTTTGTTAGAAAGGTGTAAATGAAAATACCAATTTTTACAGGCAGAAAAGGAGTAAGAAAGTTAATCATTGTCATCATCTAAATATAAACTCAGAAAGATATGACACCAAGTTTTATTCTCATTCCTTTGGATCATGCTTAATAGATCAGTTTCATTAAATCTGTTTTACATTCAGGACACACACAGAAGAGCAGTGAGCCTGCAGGCACCTGATTGCACAGCTACTGCACAATGCACCCTGTGGGTACTAAAGGGAAATAAACAGGAGTTCTACCAAAATACAATATGAAGACATGTAAGCAAGTAGAATATATTTACCAAAATATTTTTTGCTAAATTCAAGAGCTACTACATTTTCTGCACCTAGCTGAAAGCACTCTCATTGTCCTGGAGGAACTCTATCACATTTTAACCTGACTTCCTGGCCTGTCAGGAGGTGGTGGGATGGAAGCTGTGAATTCATTCATGAAAAGCAAAATGTAACAAAAGCTTATTGATAATAAATAAGCTAAATTTATTAAGGAAGTGCACAGAAATCAGCCACAGTATGGTAAAAAATAGATATTCAACTTTAATTGTAGCTCCTACAGTATGTGCTAGATACATTTCTTTCTTTGTCTTGGAGAAGCATCCATGAAAAGAAGAAACAATTTAAGTTATCGTAAAAAAACAATTAGCATTAATGATGACACAGATTAAATATGTAATTAATTAAAAATTTAGTACCAGAACATCCATACCTATCTGAGCCATCTAAAGGTGGAAAAAGGGATTTTACAAATGCTTGTAAGAGCTATCAACCTGTGACTTTTTTCTTTAAAGTATGGTTTATACTGCTACTCTATCACATGCACAGGAAAGTCTAAAATAGATAGCATCACTCCTGAAAACAAGAACAGATACCAGAAAACCTTCCAGAAAAACCTACCTACAAAAGAGAGAAAGTTCCAGACTCTGGTTCTGTTCTTTCTGTCACACTATACAATCCTGACATTCAACACTGGGAAAGAGCATGAAGGTGGTCAAAAGCTTATTGTTGTGATTCTTCCTTATATATACATTCATATACATACTCACATAAACATCAACTAAATCATCCAAGAAACTGAGTATTTTAAGAAAAAACTCACTAACTTAAATACAGCAAGTGACTTGGGCAGCCTTATTACAATAGTTGTGTATTCTGGTCAAGAAACTCTGATGTTACAGGTCTAGGCACAGCCCAAGTGCTTATAATTAGCCTCCTAAATCCAAATGCATCACTAAAATTAAATTAAATCTACAGGCACATACAGAAGACCAAGTTCTGTCCAAATTTAGTCACTGCTAAAAGAATTATATTTACCAAGCTGTGGCACATCTGGAAGAGCTACAGCCACGGCCCAGATGGGGAGTAAATCAGGACAGAATTAGACCTCTGGAGTGCACGGCTCTATGGCAGCCAGATGTGCTCTCTGTCAACAAACATAATCCCTTCTGAGTCACTGACTCCTTCACCAGCAGAAGGAGCACCATTAGGCAGCGTGGTGCAGCTTCACTAATGCACTCCCCTGGTTTCAGGGATAAACACGTGCAGAACCCTGCAGTGCTTAACCCCCACACACTAACAGAGCCAGGCAGACTGCTCAGACCACCCAAGCTGAAGGTCAAACAGTGTGACATGTAAAATGTCCAGACTGCAATCCCTCCATTCACACTGGGAGCAGTCTCCTTGTTTCTGCTTCACTGAGTCAGCCTGCAGGTGACTGCTCCAAAGAGGATTGGCAGCTTTGCCTCAGAATAGCACAAGACATTTGTATCTTAAGAAACACCAAGTGATTGCCATAGTATATTTGACAGTAAACTGAGGCAAAACAGACAGAATTCTTAACTAGAAATGCCACAAACATCTCAGGAGATTTGCCTCTGCAGATGGTATTTGCAGAGCCTGGACCATGTTCCATGTTTTCTGATTAAAAGAGCAGTGAATCTTCTCCAGAAGATGATGACAGAGCAGATGACCCAGCAAGCTCTTTCCTAGTCTGTATACGGCTTGATATATGCTACTTTCAATTTTTCATGGCTACATAATGCATGGAAAGAACTAAAATTTTACTACTTCATCTGGATGAAGAGTAGAACACTGAATTCCTAAGGTCAGATTCCATACTGATAACCCAGTTAGTCAACATTTCACTTATGTCATTGATGTCACCAGCACCATTCAGAGAGAAGCCCTGGTCTGCCTAAGGATGACAAAACATAACTCATGGCAACTTAATACAAGTATCCCTTGCATTTTGAAATCAAAATAATGAATGCAAAACTCTTAATAAAGGACTGTGACTTTAAAGCTTCTTTACTGCCACTCTGTGTCTGTGGAGGTAAGGACCCAAAATGATTTGCTAATTGACAAAGAAAAAAAAGAAAGCATCAAAGCAGTGAAGTAAATTAATGTTCCCTGGAAATGACATCGAGGAGGGGCTTAGAAATATTTTTAAAGGTGTATTATGCTAAAGTGACTAAAAACCATTTTGTACTGAGATAGCAAAAACCGAACAAAACCAAAACCAAAATCAACCAAACAAAAAACAAAAAAACTCTCCACAACCAGGCCCCTCCCAAAAACCAAGAACAAAACCAAAAACAACAACAAAGAACCCCCCCAAAGTCCCTCCCCATTCAATTGTCTGACTTTAGGGATAGGAGTTTCAGTCTAAAACTAAAACAATGACAGCTGTTTTAATACACGTGAAGATTACCTAGGGAGCATCAGAGGTATAAAATGTCTTAGTTTATGAAAGGTCACCACTATATCCAGAGTAGGTCATCCTATATCCACAGGAGAAAGGTGGATTATTCCTAAGTGAACTATGCTGACAATTATATTTAGCAGAATTTATTGGAAGAGATAAATAGTTTTCTCAATTGATGTAGAAGAACAAGCTTTACCATTAAAAGCTGTATGCATCCTATATTTCCTTAGGCATTAAATTATTCTGGCTTTAATTCTAAAGTAAAAAACCTTTACCATTTTTCTTAACAGAAAAATCATTCTCATATGTTGAAATAATAAGTCTGTTGCACTAGTAAGTACTATGAAATATCTTTATAAAGCACGCCTGAAAATGGGGTGAAATACCCCTCTCCTGGGTCCACCAAATAAGGCCTTTCCTAAGAGTTCATGAAACTGCTGCACAGTTACCTGTGAAAAATACATTTTCACTGAACTTCACCAGGATAGTTAAGGAAAAATGCTTGGGTTAGGACAAATTAGGACAAGTTGCCAAGCAATGCAAGCAGAGAGGAAAACCAGTAATAGCATGAGCCCCAGCTCATGTCCTCCTTATTGCATCTAAGCAGTATCAACCGAGCTTTTAATTTTAGAATATGCCTGAGCTATTTCAATAACAATATCACTAGAAGAAAACTAAAAGTCTTCGGGGCTAGATGAATTTGGCCTGAAACTATCAGAAATTGCCCTTAATCCATGCACCTTTTGGTTCAGGGCCAGAACACCGGTGCCACAAGCAGCGAGCTCAGCACTGTCCATCTGCAGTTCCTGAGCCCTGCTCGGGCAGTCCAGGGAAGTTGTTTGCTTCAGGATCCTTAGGAGAGAGAGGCTTTGATCTCTGAATATTTGCAAACTCCTGACTAACAACAACAGCCCAATACTTTTTCCCACCCTAACAGACATTATTGGTTTGATTGAGGCATCATTATTTAATTGTTTATAAACAAAAAGCTAACCACAGCACTTGAAAAAAAATCAATATATTTATCTATATAGCTAGCATCCTCTTGAACTTAGAATGATTTTTGAGCTTGGGATTCACCTTTCCTCCTTGGTACTGGGAGGAAAGATGTGTGTTAATGTCTTTACAAATAATTTAATGGGTGAAGGTATGGGTGTTAATGTCTTTGAAATGTGTTTAATGCTTTACTGACTTTGGGCAGCAGATTTGTTGCAGAGCCAACACAGTTTGGCTCCCAAGATAGACAAGAGCCTGCACAAGACAAGAAGCCTGAACTCCTGCACTTTGGGTAAAATGACAGGTTCAATGGGGAAATATGTGGAAGGCCGTTTGGGAAGGCTGTACCTTCCTGGTACCTCAGCCATGGGGAAAGGAATAGGGTGATATGAAGCTGGGAGTTTAGGATAAAAGGAAGGCTGCACCCTCTGAAACCCAGAGGGAGAAATCTCCGTGGGTGTGTGCCCTGGTGACCTCTCTCCCTTTATTAGAATAAATCTGAAGGGCTCCTCTGTCTCCTTTTTGGACATAAACCTCTGGTGTTTGTGGAATTTCCTGACAGTACTAACAGCTGACTCACCTGCTGAAGCAAAGAAGTTCTGCCATTCCAACTGCTGTGCTCTCCACCATGCACAGACAATGCAATCCACCTCGTTCCTGAATGTCCTGACAGTGCCAAGCACACAATTCCAGGATTCTGTGCCTCACATGGCAGGTAGAGGAGGAGGCAGAGGCACGGCTGGGCCAAGGAATGAGGCTGAGGGCTCCAGCCCCGTGTCCTGTCCCACCATTTCACATTCCCAGCCTGGCCCAGCCCCACACTGCCCGAGCAAGGCTTGCAGTGCCCATGTGCCTTGCTGGGGTGGTCACTGTGACAGAGAACATGTGCCTGCTCTGGTTCCTCATGAATGACCTCATGGATGTGGGTGCTGGGAGTTCACGCCACTGGGGTGGTGAGAGATGTGCTCAGGCCTTTTACTAAAATTGCTCATGAAGAAGACTGGACTCCAGGGTGTTGTGTGCCTGGGGGCTGAGTGGTTTTGTCTGCCTTATAGACAGTGGTTTCCTCAGGGAAGAGGAAAACCCTGGACTAATCCTCTGGGAAATCCATTTCTAAGCACAGTCAGCAAAAGGCTTACTCACATGTTCCCTCAGTTCAAGCATGCAAATTGTTGCTAGAAAGTTCCCAGTTCTTTGTGCTACCATAGGTTGATTTTTGGTGCAGGAATTTTAATATTACTGATCATTCTCCCCTATTGGACCCTTCCCTCAGACCCTGCCTTAACTCCTGCCCACACTGGGGTGTATAAACACTCATCTGACCCTAACCTTGTGCCTTTTGCCCCTTGTTACTGCCTTGTTCCAATTCATTCCAAATATATTGTACACCTTTTTTTTTTGTCATTTTTGCATGATTAAAATTCTGTTTCTGGACAATTGGATCAAGACTGCCTTTCTCTATCAAATCACCATCTGGGCAAAGTCCCAAGGGAACTCAAAGGGGTCTGATTGTCCAGGCTCAGACCCCCAGAAGTCTCACTCCATCATATTTTACATGCCAGTGTTTCTAAAGCCAGCAAACCTTTTGGACAGGCCAGTGTGGTTATAGCTGTGCCAGAAGTGCCAGTGCCTAGGCTCAGCCAGAGGCCTTGGAAGATGCATGCTGAGGGCCAGGCTCAGGGTTCATTGTCAGGGATGTTCCATCTGCCCCTTCCTTTGGAGGATTTGCTTCTGGAGTCACTCTGTGAAGCCTCTATTTTGACCTCTTGCGCTGTTTTAAGAGATTTCCTTGCAAGCTGCTCTGCCAGTCAAAGTAAGGGAGGTTTCAACCTGAGGTAAATGAGAGTGGTTGAAAAAATGGGGAAAAAACCTAAACAACCAAACCAACTCACCTTTACATGTGATAGTGGAACTTAAAAAAAAGTTTGGTAAATAAATCCCAAATACATCTACTTTGTCACACTGCATGAGTTAGCATTGCTGAATTTTGCAGCATGCTGCAATCCCCTGTGTGTGGAAAATCATGCTGTGAAAAGCCAGTGTCCACAAAGGAGACAGAGGAGTCCTGCAACTTTATTTAAATAAAGAGAGAGAGTCCACTAAGCCATACCCCTGTGAGGTCTCGCTCTCAGTTTTGGAGGATGCAGCCTCCTTCCATCCTAAATTAGTTGTAGGTTACCATAGTATTTATTTTGTGACCTTTGAGCTGTAATTCAAAATTGAAGCTTCTCACTTTATTGCATTTTTTTCCTCTTAGAATAGAACAATATGATACTTAGAAGTGTTTTTTCAGCTTCCGTATTTTTTTTTAATCCTGCTCAAGATTTCTGTTGGTGTCCTGTAAAATGTTCCTTGCAGTATTGTGTTGCTGATCCTGCTAATTGCTGTGTAGAACTTGTGTTGGTTTGCTGCTAACACAGATATCCATTCCTGTTTCTGTCTTCCTTCCAACATGTGGTGAAACTTGCTGAATCAAAACGTTTGGCTGTCCAGGTTTAACTCCTTGGAGTTTTAAAGATGGATTTAATATTGGCACTGTGTGACATTCAGCCTTAATCCTTTTAAGAGATATTAAAAAAAACCCACCAAACGAACCTAAACCAAACATCTTGTGCTGGATACTCGCAGCCCAAGAATCCTCAAGACATCCTGGAGGAACACTGCTTCAGAGAGAGCAGGCAGTACAGGACAAATAGATAAGAGTTTGGTTGCCAGATGAAAGGACTAACCTTCATGGGAGCAGAACAAATTGATTTACCTTGAAGTGGAAGCTATCCAAATGAGTAAAATGCAAATATGAAATCGTTTTTGGCTTCTACTTTATTGCTTCTCTTCCCTTTATCCAGAATCAAAAAGATAACACTGTAGACTTTGATTATTATTATTATTATTTTACATTCAAGATTTATATGTAGTTCTAAGTAGTTTTTAGCAGTTACTTGACCCACAAGTTGCCATTAGGATTTAATGCTTGAGGCATTAATGGCAGGAAGACAAACTGTCTGGTGGATATAGCCATATCTTAGCTTGGTGGTTTTGTTTGTTGGTAAAGCATGCATACAGAATTCTTAAGAAGATGGTAATTTGAGGGGAAGGGTAATAGACCTGCAGGTCAACTCCTGATGTTAATCAATAGAGCTTTCCAAGGTCAGGTTCAGGCAGAGGGAGCACCATGGTCAGAATGGTGGGACATTACTACCCTACACTTCCAATGGGCTGACCCTGATAACCTGTAGGTGTGTTCAGCTGTATACATCACTTCTTGGGGAAACTGCTTGGAATTTACAGCATGCTGCCTGGCCACTAACCCCTTTGGCCCAAAGCTGCAATGGGTTTTGCATAACACAAAGGTTTCACAATGCTAGGCTAGGTGAAATTGACTGCAAGTCTCTATACTGAATGAAGTGTTTGACTCTTTAAGCACTGTTTTTTGCTGCAGGATAAGAACAAAGGTGAGACTTAAAGGCAAACAATTCCTGAAAGCATTATAACAGGCTTGCTGTTTTTCAAGTAGTAATTTTTTTCTATTTGTTCCCCTTAAGAGAGTAGTTAGAACAGCATAAGCACCTTTGCAGCCCTGTGCACAGCTGTGGGAGGCGTGGCAGAGCTGCATTGTACTATTTTGAAAACTAGGGCACTATACCACTGTAGATCTTGATCAGCACGCCAAAGTTAACCTAAATGTTTAGGATGAGAACTGTAGTCTCACTCCTTTGATAGTGAGACAGGAATCTGGCTGGGTTTGTCTGTGAGTTGGGCTCTTCAAAGCTGAGGCAACTTGTGAGTGACCTGTGTCCCGTTTACCCCGAGAGGCGCAGTTGGAGCTTTCTGCACTGAACCACGTGTGTTTGAGCAGGACTCAGAATGAACTTGTTGCACTGTGGGCAGCAGCAGCTAAGGCAACAGGTAGGGGAAGGACATAGTCATGATTGGTGCTGATAGCCTATCCAGTTTCCTTGAGTTCTGGAGAGAATGAGGTTAAACCAGATTTTTACCTTTCTATTGAAAAGCAAAAGAAGCTTCCAGGAAGGTAGAAATTGAAGAAACACACTACAAGAAATAGAGAGTGCCAGGAGGAGTCATTTATTGTAAATTAGTGTGTAGCATAATGAAGGTTAGATGATTTGTAAGGGCTTTTCAAGGCCCAGACAACCCAATGGGAAGCTCCCACTGATTTTTAACTGCTTTTGGGTCATGTTTCTACAGACCAGAACTGAGACTTCTTCTAATGAAGTCATGCATTTTTAAAAGTAATAAGTATATATAGAAGCTCTTCTGTGGGATTCTTCCAGGAAGCAGTAGAAATATAGATAAAGCTTTTAAAGCAAAGCCATGTAAAAGCCAGGTCATGTAACATGTAAGAATTGTGTATGAGTTCTCAAATATACATATAATTATTAAACGAGTGAGTGTATGCTTGCTGAAACAGGAGTAATGCTAAAAAAAAAAAAATCTGTGTTTGGACAATAGCTAGCACTATGGCTTGTTGGTTCTTCAACCAGATCTTAAGGGTGCTTAATAATAAATTAGCAAATTTGCTTGAAGAAACAACATCCTTCAAGGTGTGAACTAGCAAGGCATTCTTGAAAGTATGCAAGGTTTATATTGCTAAATTCTGCTCAACAGCTGGGAGCAACTGAAGTATTTCTGCTAACACACAGATTATATGCAATCATCTCATTTCTGTCCCTGTGTTGGCAGGACAAATCTGCTTGAGAAGCTTTGCCTTAATGATGTCATCATGCTGGCATGGTTTCCCTGCTGTGCTGACCATTGCTTTTTGCATTCTGTTCCAGCTCTGGTTTTATGTGATCCTGTTTTCTGCAATGTGTCTGTCAGTTGCTTGCAAACATAGAATATGTAACTGTCACCAACTACATTAATATTTGCACTATATTGTAGTGTTCTGCCCCCAATGTGTAAACACTCAACCAACTCCACAACAATTATTTATATGTGGGCAAACAGGATGGTTCCAAATAGATGTGTGACTTCCAGTGCTGAATTCCAGGGTTTGATTACAGGAGACTCAGGAATTCAAGGCAATTATCTGATGTACTGAGGAGATTTACAGTGGTGAACTTTAAAGACAGAACAGTAGCAATACATACCTTTTAAATAACATTTATTTAATCTTCAATCAGATCTTTAAAATATGCAACTATTTCCCCCTTATTTTACAGGTAGAGAGACTGAGGCACACAAGAGTGACAAGCCTTGTCTATTGCCATGCTGAAGAGGCAAAGCTGGTGAAATAATGTGGAATTTTGAGGTCTTAAATCAGAGATTTCTCTGTCTTTGGAATATCACAGTGGACAGTAGTGGCTCTTGGACCTTCCCCTCCGAATTACAAGGGACTTGTGTGAAATTTTTATGGGCCCATAAGTGGTTTGCAATAAGGTATACAGAAACCTGGTTTTCTCAGACACTCTTTGTGGATATCTCTCAAATGGTTTGTGGTCTCCCTCCCTGCCCCCAGAGGAGTGTGAACCACAGGATGGAAAATGCTGATGTATGAGTGTTATTAGCCATGGCTGTATATGGACTGAAGTGTGAAGGAAAATGCATTGGAAAGCAGGTCTGGACTCGACAGATTAACGCTGTACTTTGCTCCTCAGATAGCTCCAGCTAGAAGAGCTTGAGTGAAATTCTGCTGTTGTATATATCTGATTTGAAGATAGATCAGAAGTTGAAGTTTTTGAGCTTTAGTTTGTGGATGCCACCGGTGTGACCATGATTAATGCAGGTTGGGTCAGGGATGAGGTCTTCATGTGAAGCAGATGTGCTTGCTACAGTAGTCAGAACAGGGAGGGATTTATGCAGTGGCAGGCAGACACCTCCCTTAGTGTTTTTTTACTCCAGTAGAAGTTTGCAGTTTGTGTCCAGGAGCAGCTTTATCCAGCTTGGCTGCTGCAGGGATTATTACCCTAGTGGAAGGACTGACAGAGAGCTGCCTGGCCAGTACCATGAGGTTTAAATCTCTGTGTGGGGATGTGGAGAGAAGGGCTGCACAGTGCTATGTAGGCTTTATTTGTTGGTTGGATTTTTTAAAATGCATTTTCTGAAAGATGAAAATGGCTTTTGAGGTGAGACTTTTAAACTCTGTCTGAAGCAAAATCATGCTGGTGCTGCAAGGATTCAGACTGTATTGTATTTATTTTTCTCCTTTTGGAATGTAATTTTTTTTTGCAGGTTCTATCCTCTTCTAGAAGAGTGTTTGATAGCCTCAGTGAAGGGCTTGAAGACTGTATTGAGACTGCAGCTCTCTTGCTGTCTGCTTCTGTGTGTTTAACTAAGGTCCTCTCCCTGACCTACAGTATGCAAGACCATGGTCCAGAAAACCTTCATTATCAATTTCAAGTTTGATGTGAGGGAGTTGATTTGCTATAAAAGCATAGTGAACTTCAGTGCACTTCTGCTAGAAATAATGGGTTCAATTCTTTGCTTCTGGTAGGAAGATTTCCAGTGCCTAGAGCTAAGCTACATCCTCACAATAAATGACCTCCCTGAAGGCCTGAGAGTGGCTTTAACTCCTCGTTGCCTAAACCTCAAGGGAACCCAGCCTGACAGATGCTGACCTTTTAATCATAGTGTCAACTGTATCATGTAAGTCATTACAATTTGTTCATCTTACTGTCCTCGTGCTTTAGGAGGAACAATTTCCCACCATTTCTCTGTGACAAATGATTGGAGTGGTACAGTAAAGTTACAGGGATCCCAATGTGACCCATGTCTTTTGGGGAAAATTCGTGCAAAGGATGGCTGTGCAGACTTGAGCACTTTTCCCCGTCTGTACCCAGTAACACCAACTGTTAAAATATTTGTTCCTGTATCCCATGATACTACTCAATAGGAGTTAAGGATTGTATTCAAGTAGTTGTTCGTGAATTTATGACAATAACTGAAATGGAAAAGAAGCAGCTGCCTTTCTTGCAATGAAAATCTGTATTATGTCTTTCAGAGCTCACTGGTTTGTATCCAGAATTTAATTTCTTTCTACAGAAGCAAATCAATTTTAAGCACTAAGGTATTTTGATGTATTCGTTTATCTCTGATTTATTTGTATAAACATGACAAATTTAAATTCTAAACACCTTCAACCCTTCACCCCTCTGATGGTAATTAATTCATAGTGTGTTCCAGTACCACTCAGTGCAGGCTTAATCAGATCATCAGTGGTGGATGTTAACCACAACATCTGTGACATTTGCATCAAACCAGGAGGAGCCTGGTGCTATATGAAACCACTCTCATGACACAGTTCATTTTGAGATTGTAAGTAGCCATGCTGCTTAGAAAACAGGATTAGATGAAGTATTCTATTAGCACACTTAATCCATAGCTAAAATAATATTCATTTCTCCTATCCTGTTGCAGGAGACAAATGTCTTGTTTAAGCTCAGAATGCTCTATCTGAACACGACCTATGTAGTTACATTATAAAACTGAAGTCTGTAATGAAAAAGATAAGCTAGAATTGTAACAGCAAAATTGTGTATCACCTAGGACACTGCTGTGTCAGAGGTGCCACCACTTCAGCAGTGTTGCTTCTTTGCAGGTGGCAAGGATAAAATGATAATTTTTTTACTTTAAATATTGAACTGTTTTCTATATTGGAGAGGTCCAACCACTATGCCTTCCCTGGATATATCTGAGCAAAGCATTAACTTTTCAGCCCATTGACTGTCTGCTGGTATTTCCACAATGTCTGTGTTGCAGCCATGGTTTTGGCTCACAGTGCAGGACTGAAGTGGAGGACTCCAGACTGAAACAATGAGTGCCGACAGCTCCAGAGAGAGAGCCAAGCTCCTGCCGTGAGTGCCTGTCAGAACACATATGCTTTGTGTGTGCACTAGAGGATGGGCTTCAACAGGAATGCTGTGTTTTTCTCCAGACACCAAGGCTGTCTGTAGGCCCTGTCAGAACTACTTCTTCTGGACTGGAAACAGCTGCAGGATCTTTGTCAGTGAGCTCGCTGTGGAAGTGTCATGCTGGTGACTGCCTTTAACTGCAGTGAGGGTGAAATAGCTGCCTGCCTCTACACAGAGCTGCAGCCTTGCATTGAGGAGACACAGCTATGTGTGTTCTTACCTTGTGCAACTTGCCCTAACTCCAACCTTTTCCTGTTGCTGCACCCAGTTTGGAATAACAAAGAGGAATGAAATTTGTTAACAGAGTATTGAAAATTTCTATATCTGGAAACATTTTAACAGCCCTCAGGTGCTTTGGTCAATTTGAGACAGTCTTGCTGGAGCAAAATGAAGCAAAATGTCTTTCATTCTGCTTTGGAGAAGTGAAAATGGGTTTGCACAGGGGAGAGGTATGCCCATTTGTGTCCTTTAAGGGGTAGGCACAGCATGACAGACCGGGCTGTGGGATGCTTCAGCTTTACTTTTTCACTGGTTCAGAGTAGAGTTTTTCCATCCTGCATCATTTCAAATGATGGAGTAGGGACTAAAATGAGAATTGCCCTGGGCAGTACATCCTGATTCATTTTGCCCACCTTCACTTGCCTGAATGCTGTTTAGATGACACTGAGGATAGCAGAGAGGGGGTTGGTGGGTAGTCAGTAGGAATAACAAAAAATAATGGTGAATTACTAGACCAGGTAAAAATACAGAAGTAACAAACCTGAAGTAAACTAACTACTGGTGGGTACAGATTTTTTTAATATACATAAGCTCTTGCTGAATGACAATGTCTAGCACAGAACAGGGAAGAGGAGGGGAGGTAAACAAACAATTCTGTAAGAGTTTCTAGGTTTAGGGTTCTTTGGTGTTTTTTATAATTCTAAGGAAGCGAAAGCAGCAGAGCAGCCCAAGATTTCCTTTGGATAAGGAACATACCTGGCTGTAGCCAATCTTTTGGTCAGATAAGACAAACCAAACTGTACATAAGGGGATGGCAAATTCTGTGAAACTTTCTGTGAAAGTGAGTGAGGAGCCTTCAGGTTTTCTTTTCTGATAGTGAAACATATTTTGAGGCAAGAACCAAAGTGGACAGCCATAAAACTAGGGGTTTGTATATGCTTTGCAACGTCTGTTTGGAGTCAAGAAAATCTGGACACCTTCTTGTTGCAGACTTTTGGAGTTGTTAAGAAATGAAGGCCTCTGTCTCTCTGAGAAAGTTTCCTTTATTTTCTGGTTCACCAGTTGCATTCATTTCTATCTATGGGATAGTATTTTTAAAGTCCTAAAATATGTGAAAACATGTTTGCATTCTTGGACAAAGGTATAATTTTTATGCTAGTTCTCACTGCTGTGGGAGAACACTCATATATTTTTAAAATTACTTTTAAGTCAAAATTTATCTCCCTTCAAACATCTTTCTCAGAAACCAGTGTCACAAAAATCTCTCCATAAGTGTGTGCCTTTATTCAAAATGTACTTGAGCATGGAAACAAACACAAACTTTTCCAGAATAGCAATTCTTGTAATGTAAGCCATGGTGTGTAGTGGGTTTCAGCCAGAATCAAACCCTCTGATTACTGTCAATAAAAAATGGTTGTGTGGGCTGCTTGCCTCAGGTCAGTGACAGCATTGCCACCTTGTAAGTGTTTGTGGGGAGCTTCCTCTCAGAAATAAAAAAGCATGGGCAATCTGTACCACTGACTAGTGATGATCAAGTGGTGCCTTTTGGTTAAAGGGAACTGGGGAGACCTGGCCCTGTGGATGCTGTGTCTTGTGTTCACTTTTCTGGTAAAATTTAAAAGTTTAATAAAGGACAATAGGAGATTAAAGCCAATCTTAATGGCTGAGTGCTTGGCATTCTTCCAAGAGCACACCTGCTCTTTTGGAGGCACCTTTTACATACCTTTTCTATGGCATCATCCTATTGCATATTCATAAAAAATACATGCATATTTAAACTTCTCCCCAAACTAGTTCCCATGTTCCAAGAACTGTTTAGCCTGGCTCCTCCTTGGGTCTGCCCTTTTAGAGCATGAGCATTTCTTGGCTGTGGCTTTAGTCCTTTCTTATTATCACCTCCAGCTCGGGGTTTGGTCCATGCACTCTTCAGATGGCAGTGCTCAGAGTTGGCGTGTCAGCAGCAGGGTCCTCATCATGTGTTCAGTGGATGTTATCCCAAGCAAGCAGACAGTTCAAACATAACTATATCAGCTATTTCACTACTATGTCTAAGTTTTGTTAATAGCAGAAATAAAAACTGTATCTTTACAGCAAAGTTACTCTAATATTATACATATAGCAAGCATCTGCAATATTTTAATATTTGCAGAGAGCCAGTATTATAATGTGTATTTATAACTGTCTGCAGCAGTACTCGGCAGGGAGTGGAGCTTTGGGCTGGGCACTCCGGTGAAAAGCAGCTCTGGCCCTTTGGAGGGGACACGGGGCGTTTACTCAGCCTCTCTCCTGAAGGTGCCAGTATAAGTTCTGGTTTTGCGGTTTAAAAAAGAGACAAAAAGAAACCCTTTGATTGCAGGTATCTCTTGTAGCACAAGGTGGCAGCAATGCTCCATTATTTTGCATTCACCCTCCTGCTGTTAAACAGATGAAGTTAGGAGTAGCAGAATGCGAAGCTGAGGATTTTTTCCTGGGATGTTACTTTACCTTCCTCTTTTCCTCCAACTCCAATTTTCCCCCGATGTCTGGGAGTAGATGAGGTGGAACAGAATGGGAAATGTTTGTGCACTGAGTTTCAGTCTGGGGTCTCCTGCCTCAAAACCACAGAGAACGGAAGGTCGGTGCTGTAGGAAAATGGCAGGGATTAGTTGGTAGCGTTAGTTAAAGTGTGCTCACTTACCCACCACCACTGTGCTAACTGCAGGGCCCACAGAGCCACCCAGGAGTAGCACTGCAGAGTTAGGACAGGTTGAGACCTGAGGGTAGGGAATACTCAGGCACACTACAATATAGAGCTAATTCTCTGTAACTTACTGCACAAGATGATGTGCTTTTTGCTGAACCTCCAAGAAATCTTCAGAACAGATGGGGATATTGAACTTGTAACCTTTTCTCAAGACTGGCCCAGTATTGAACACAAGCACATCATTCTCAGCTGATGGAAGTTCCAGCAGTTTTTATTTTCCTTGTGGCTATGTTCTCTGTTTCACTTCTAGGATGGTATCACTGTCCCTGAAAGTCATATAGGACAGGTGTGGGAAGGGTGGCAGTGAATGCTTTTGGATGTTCAATCTCTGCTTTTCGTCCCTTTTTTGACCACTAAAGTGGCCTCAGTTGTCCTTTATTCCTTACACAAACATTAGCTGCTCCTTTTTGCTGCACAGTTTTGATGTGGTGTGCCATTGTTCTGTTGTGTGATGTGGTGTACTCCATCTGGAAGCCTCTGAGTGTGTGGATTCCTCCGAAGCCTGGCTAGTGGGGTGTCTGTGTGTGCATGAGGAGCTAAAGCCATCAGTGCTGTCAGTCAGCGCAGACTCTCCTGGCCAGGCTCTGTTCCCGGAGGTGAGGCCAGCCTGGATCCCAGCAGGTGTCACTCTTGGCTCACAGGAGAAGCCATGTGTGAGCACACCTCACTGCCCCAGAGCTGCTTTTGCCTGCTGTGCTGCTCTGACCCTGCCTTACCGTGGCTGTCCTGTGTTCTGGCACAGTGTTTTGCCTCGGATGTAGATATTATGGAGGGAGACAGGATGGTGTTCCCATGTCTGAGTGTGCAACGTGTATCTGCCCAACATTCCTGCCACTGGGGAACACTAATTCAGTACAGATTGGGGATATAGCTGTTTAGGATGCAAACCCACAGTTTAAAAACATCTGTGATTTTAGAGTAAGCAATTACAGTTCTGCAGTTGTTTTGGTGCACTGGCAACAACTTGATGCATTTCAGTATGTAGCACCTTCCAAATGTGTAAATGATGTCACCCTCATCCTCCTGGGTGTCACATGTTGGGGTTTAGAACTTGGATTTCTTATACTGGGTGTTATCACTAAGTATTTGCCAATCCTGCTTAGTCAGTGACAGTTTTTTGACTGAAACGCAGATGAAAAGTCACCCCTTGTCCTGCCGTGTTCCACTGATCTTTACAGCTGTATGAGTGTGAGGGACATCTGGGTTATGGGGTGATGTTACAGCCACACTGTGGAAGGATCAGAGACTTGTTGGACTCTTGTTGATTGTGGAAGAATATCTTCTCATAACTGATTTTTTTTGGTGGGGGCAGGGAGGGTTTGGAGGGGGTTTTTTATTTAGGATTTTTCTAAGTTCTGAGGAACTGGGACCAACTTTTTACCAGCTTACCTCTATGTTGTTTAATGCAGCCTAAAGTACAGTTTGACCAAGGATGATATGTGTTGTTGATTAATATCAAAGCCTGCATGGGTATTTTTGACATTCATAAATGCATCCATGTGTGTTTTTCTATACAGTAGGAAAGTCATATCATGGCTTAAAAAAGCACACTGTAGCTATTAAACATATGCTAAAGCTCAGAGTTTCCATTAATTTAATATACCATGAGTAGCTGGAGAATAGACTGTACAAACAGGAGATGCCTGCTACAAGTGAAATAAAGATTTGGGATCTCATATGTTTTGTATCATTTCCTCATCTTGACTCCAGCTTAAAAGTATTGATGTTCTTTTTGATGAAGTCCCCAAAGTTGCTTTTTTGCTTCCCCTCCAAATACTTTCCCAGATTATTAGTTTAGAAATTGATAGCATGGTCCTCCTAGTGCCAAGTGAAATGGAAAAATGAGATACTGGCACTCCAAGCTGTTGGAGCAGTTTGTGCTACCTGTGCATGGAGTTTTTGGTATGCAGTCTGACTTGTGCAGGTTCCTGAAAAAAACCACCTCCTCAGGGCTTTGGTTTTTGGACCAGGACCTGTGTGGGCAGTCTGAATCAACACTTTGGAGCTGTGAACAAGAGAACTGCTCATTGGGGTGAACTTTGGCATGAGTTAAGACCTCCCTGATACCCCCGAGCAGGCTGGCTCGTTTTCTCTGGAGCAAAGGCATCAGGGCAGTGTCTGTGCCTTCAGAGGAGAGTCAGGCTGCAGTGAGCAGAACGTGCCCACTAACCACAAACTGGGGGGAGGAGGTAGAGGAAGGCGCTTCTGATTGTTTTAGGGAATGTGTAACCAGGTGGTTGGCTTGTTATTGTCTTGTCTTTTTGCTTTATTGTTTTTTAACTCAACTGGTCAGATGACATGGGTTAACATAGTAGATGGCCATTGTTGGATTACAGCCTTTTCTGACCCAGAGATGGGGCAGCTGAGAGGTGTTTTAAAAACTTTTATTCCATTTTCAGTCTCATGTGAAGGGTGAGACAGTACAAATGTTATAATTTACACCATCACAATCAGAAGCCAATTATTTTCTAATTACAATACATTATAGCATTTCTTGGCCTATCAGCTTTTGCCACACAATGCTGTTGATGCTTTAAAGCCAATAATCTAAAATTACTCCTCGTGGGTCCTACTACAATGCACCTTTCATAGTTCTATTTCTCCAAAGTATCCAGTCTTATCTGCAAGGCCATTATTTGAAACTTGTTTCTAGTTCCACTTCTCTCTCAACAATGTCTGTCCTATTCCCTGGCCTTTCTAAGTCAGCATTTCTTACCTCAAAGTTTGCATACAGATGCACATTATGTGAACCTTCTGTCAGGCTTTGAGAATTCTCTACAAATCCATTTCTCACAAACCATATACTAAGGAATATATCTGCTTGAGGCTATCACCACACCTTTGTTTCTTTGTGAGGACATCCCCTGGGAAGTCACTGGTCCAGGAATCTTCAGGGATGTGTGTGGTCCTTTGTACCTAGCACTGTCATTAAACTGAGCCGTTTAGGTCTGAGAGGTATCACAGTAACCCTGTTTCTTTGTTGTGCATTTGACAGGAGGGGCATTCTCTCTCATCCCTGCCATGAATTGTGACTGTTGCCTCCTAAAATGCTTGCACCGTTCATTGAAGATAAAATTACTGAGCATGTGGTTTTAGATAGACACCTTCTGTGTCATGCATTGTCAGGACAAGGCAAACTGTGTTCTTTCATGCATGCACGCCTAAGCGTCCCTTCCACCAAAACAATTAAACTCTAGAAGTATATCACAAGTGTGGCAGCAGTCAGCAATGTCAAAATCTGCTCTCATAGCAGTGGGTAAACTGTTCTTTTCACTTGTGACTTGCACATGTGTTCTCTTTCCATTTCCCTTTTTCTTGGTGGAGACTTAGAGCTGGCTACTTGTCAAATGCTATAATGTGAAGTTGATCATGTGACTTGGGGAGAATGACACAATGACACTTTTCATAATAATTGCTTCCTACACTGGAAACCTCCAGCTGTTTTGGTGGAAATAATGTGATGTGACTGTGACAATGCTGTCCCAAAGCTTGCAGACTGAAAATTTTAGTCAAATTTTAGTTAAAAAGTATGTTTTTTAACCTTTATGATGCCAATCATTGATGATTACATATGGAAATTAAAGGAATCCCTGGAAATTTCTTCTAGTTGTTTGCAAGTATACATAGGTGTTTGTTGAATGGCTTTATGGATAAGGATTATATTTATGTCTCTGCAGCAAGAAGTGTTAGAAATGCCCTTTGAAGAGGAATAGATTCTTGTTTTGGAGAGTTCAAGTAGCAAAATCTGTACTGCAAGGTCACTCTTTTCAGTTCTGGTGCTATGCTACTGTGGGCAGCAAAGGAAGCTTGGAAGCTTTTTCCCTTGGAGAAGAATGTGTGACCAGTCCTAGTGGAAGGGAAATCGTGTACAGGTTAGTCTGTAGTGACAGAACTCTTGCTTATAGGATGAAAAGCTACTCCAAACTCTTGATGTAAATAACACTCATTAAAGTTAGAGCTGGAGCTGGGGAATATTTATTGTTAATATTTTTTGCCCACATGAAACATTAAAGATTGGACAGTAAGTATACTTTTAGTGAGACACATAACTATTCTGTGAAAGGATGGATATGGTGAACTATATTTCATTTTCAATTTCTTTGGAATTAATGCTTCTGTATTTCCTCCTTCCCCCCAATAACACTAGGATGAACATACATTTGAATTTCAGATCCTGCAATCTTGGGACATGCTGCTGATTGAAGCTGAAGGTGCTGATTATCATTATATTTTTTTCTTCCCCTCCTGCAGCCCCAGGATGCAACAGATAAAACTGCTATGATACTACAGGAGATCTCACTGCTGAGATCTCAGCATCAAGAGAGTACAAGTTCTGCTTAATTGTGTTCTAAAGGGAATGTGCAGTTATGCATCTTTCTTTTTGATGACAGTTATACTAACAAATCATTAAAAAAGGCCTTTCTTGAAGACTGTGGAAAGGCAGGTAGGCAGCAGTGCAGTAGTAGTCATTGCCCATTGTGTTTAAAAGATGATCCCAGAAATCTCATCATTTAACTTTATCAAGAGATGGATTTAAAATCCCTTAAGTTCCTTGTGTTTTGTCACTGGTGACAGATCCATTGATGGAGCAACTGCTGGAAAAGACAACTCATGGGATTGAAATACGTTATTAAATCACACTGCTTTTAGAAAATATAAAGTACAGGGACTTGAGTGTAATTTAGGCTGTGTGAATATGGCCCTCAGAGGGACCTCTGCATAGAATGAGTTACTTTTTTAACCTGTATCATGCTGAGGTTAGTTATGCCAAATGTCACTAAAAAAGACCAAATCCAGGGATAGTTTTACAGTAGCCTAGTCTGGATTGAATTCTCTGTGTCTGTCTGAAGAAGACCTGGAAGGTAATTCACTATTACAATTGATTTATTTTGACTTATGCCAGTCACTGGGGTATATACTCTGCTTTCAGTTTTCAGTAGTAAATATTGCACAGCTTCTTTTCTTTTCGTCAGCTTTGTGTGAGGTGCCTTAAAAGGATTCTTTGCCTTGAGGCAAGAAACCAGGATTGTAAGCCATTTGCAAAACTGGTGTTATTTACCTCTGGAGGTCTTATCTTCTTGTAGGAATACCCATAGATACTGTGGTCGATTAATTTTTTTTCTTCCAAAATAGCAGTTTTTATCTTTCTGATCAGTACCATATTCTGCCTCATCTTTCCTGAGAGTTTTTCCATGTTGTTATGTTATGTTACACTATACATAAAATGTATTTTGTTATTTTAGACTCATTAATGTTGAAAAAGACCACTAAGATCATCAAGTTCAACTGTTATTTCTGCTCTTTCATGTTTCAATGAGTGTAAAGCCATTGAAGAATGAAACTGGTACATATCCAAAACAAAACTTCTGCTCTTATTGATGGGTGGAACTAGATACCAGATTTCAGAATTTGCTAGTTGTAATTCAAAGAATGCAATAAATATCATATATAATGCTATATCCCCTATTTCCCAGCTTAAAAAGTTAACTGAAATGAGTACTTTCCTGCTGCACAGGATTATTTTTTATAGTATGGTGATTCAAAACTTATAATAGCTTTCTGTGTTTAGACACAGCATTTTAAAGTGCAGTCCCTTTCTCCTTTTCTCCAGTCCCTTTCATCTTGAGGAAAGATACCTGTTATTTACTGCTCAGCTGTCACTGTCACTTCCAGTTATCACAGATCACTGTTCACTGAATTACTGCAGGAGGACTACAGGCAGACTCCTCAAGCACCTTCCTCACTGTTGTGGATCCAGGTGGATGCTGAGCTTGCAGAGAGGTCTGTGGTACTTATGCCCTTGTGCAGAGCAGCGTGTCTGCTCATTCTTAACCTGCAGCCTTGATTTTGCTGCCAGTGGCAGGAGAATGGTATATCTGATTCTGGCAAGAAGAGGTTAGATATCCTCAGGTATGTCTGCTTTTCACCCTTTGAGAAACAGAGACTTTGTGTGTGATGGCTCATCTGCCCTGTGGTGGATAGAAAACCCGTGCTGACATCTTTGTTGTTCAGGGCTATGAAGTGATCTGAACAGCAGGGAATTTGGATGCTGTAAAGCTCCGCTTTATTTGTTTTGTTTGATCCATGTGTTGATGGATCAAACAAAACAAATATAGATATACAAAAAACAGAAAACAAAACAGATATACAGGTTGAAAGTGGTCATCTGCAACGTGGCATAGAGGGAAGCATTCAGCAAAAATGGTCACAGTCATGAAAGGTGTCTGCACTTTCTCACCGTAACTTAAAATCTGATGATTCTTTTGTGGACTGAGGTGACTTGATAGTACTCCAGCATACCTCTTTCTCTTTTCAAATATTTGTGACTAAGTGACTGTTTCTGCAAGATGTAAACTGTGTTTGTAATCTATACAATATCTGTTTCGCAACTCTCCCTGGATTTTTACAGTGCAGTTTCCTTGCAATTGCAGTTTTCTGGCTATGGTGTGTCATAATTTCACCTGCAGTTAAGTATCTGTCCAGTTCACATGTAGCTTTATGGCACCTTGTGTTCAATGTGAGTCCTGTTCATGTACAAGTATGATGGTGGTGGTCAGGGCTTGTCCTGTGTATGATGTGAGATTCTACCACAGGGATGAGGTATTAGAGGTGATTTTGAGGGTGTTCTGAAGAAGAGTAGTTGGCACTTTATGAAGACAGAGGTTTGTTAAGGTGTCTGGTTGTTGACATGAGAGAATAGAATAGTCCCTGGATGGGTGTCACTCCATGTATTCCATCCCCATTAAAATCTGAAAGATAATAAACATGCTTTCTCACACTGCAGATCTTGACTCTTAATAATGTGAACTTGTTTTGTAAAAGAACTCACTTTTTTCCTCATACAAGACTAAAGGAAAAAGTGTTTTAAAAGAATAAATAAACAGAGGCCAATGATCTCCTAGTGTAGTTCTGGTTAACATTGCCTGCCAGCTTTTCTCAAAGGTACCATCACTTCCTCATATTAAAAAACTCTTCACATCTGAACAGCAATGCAGATGAAACAGAGACCATTTAGTACAGGAATCTGAGAGTTTTCATAAATTTTACTGCTTGCAGAATTAACAAAATATGGTCAGCAAGACCATATGACTCATCTATTTCTCATGTCTTTTTGTGCCTCTGTTTCTATAATAACGTGGTTTTGATATACTATATTCCATAGCTCTGTACTTAAGACAGTCACTTTATTATTATTACTGAGCAGCTGGATTCCAGAGGGTTTCTCTGATGTAGTACATCTTGCTCAGTCAGTTAAACCAAGACCTTCAGAATGCCTGACCACAGTAATCACATCATTTTTTCATCCCTGCTTCCAATCTTTAGTTGGTGACTCCTACCATACATCATCACCATATATCCTCATTTGAGCAGCCCAATTTACATATTGTTGCGATCACACTGAAAGTTCTAATAAATTTCCCTTGGTAGCAGAGATCCACGTGAATAATGGCTGTGCCTAAAATTGCCATCTTAATACCTTTGAACATGCCATCTTCCTGGAGCTTATTACTCAGATTTTACCAGTGCCCTGTAACTGATGTGCTGCCTGAGTGACAGTCTTTGAAAACACTGTGCACTTTCCATTGCCTGTGGTGACACTGCAAGTACTTGAAGTCCTCTGGGTTTTATGTAAGCAAACTGAAAATGACTCTTTAATTGTGATGCACAAGGTGCTGATCACTTTCTTCCATGCCTTCATGAATCTTTTCACAGGAGAGAGCTTTTGATTTTGTCACGGGTTTTATTACAAAGACCGTCTTAGAGCACCATATCATTTACAAATCATTTATAAATGGGGTGACATCAGGTGGTCACAGGTCACTAGTTGGGTTTCACAGGGCTCCATCTTAGGCTCAGAGCTCTTCAGCATCTTCATAAATGACTTGGATCAGGACTTGAAGTGACACAAATTAAGTTCACAGATGATACCAAACTGGGAGGAGCTGTTGACTCCCTCAAAGGCAGAGAGGCTCTGCAGGGAGATCTCAACAAGGTAGGTGGCTGGGCAATCACCAACTGTCTGAAGCCCAACAAGGAAAAGTGCTGGATTCTGCACCTGGGCTGGGGCAGTCCTGGGTGTAGGTACAGACTGGGGAAGGAGATGCTGGAAAGCAGCACCACACAAAGGGCCCTGGGGGTCCTGGTTGGTGAGCAGTGGGATCTGAGCCAGCAGAGCCTGGAGCAGGAGGGACAGCCCTGTCCTGGGGACACCAGGGCCAGGATTGCCAGTGGGGCCAGGGAGGGATTGTCCTGCTCTGCTCTGGGGCGGCCTCACCTCCAGCCTTGTGTGCACATTTGGGCACCACAGTGTGAGAGGGACATGAAACCATTAGGGATTGTCCAAAGGAGGCCGTGGGGACAGGGAAGGGCCTTGAGGGGAAGCCTTGAGGAGCTGCTGAGGACACTTGGTCTGGGCAGCTGCAGAAGAGGAGGCTGAGGGGAGACTCCTCACAGTTTGCAGCTCCTGGTGAGGGGAAGAGGAGGGGCAGACACTGATCTCTGCCCTGGTGACAGGGACAGGACCTGAGGGAATGGCCTGAAGCTGTGTCAGGGGAGGTGAAGGTTGGGTGTAGAAACAGGTTCTTCCCCCGGGGAGTGGCTGGGCACTGAACAGGCTCCTCGGGGCAGGGGCTGCAGCACCAAGGCTGGCAGAGCTCGAGGAGCGTTTAGACAATGCTCTCAGACACACGATGGTACTCTTGGGGTGTGCTGAGCAGGACCAGGAGTTAGAGTTGGATGATCCTTCAACTTGGGATATTCTGTAATCATGTGTGTTGTGAGGAAGGAGCAGGGTATCAAATGAACACTAATATGATTAGGTTTGATCTCCTCGTTCATTCTCTATTCCCTATATTTATGTGGTTACAGAGTGAAGCAGGCACAGCTAAACAATTTGTGATTGGTTAAAATCTCATGTTCAAGCACTCTAAATGATTGTTCATTGGCTCAAGTCTGTTGCAGCAAATTCTTCTTTGTTCTGTCTTATGAACAGCATCTCTGTCTTAAGCAGCTGTGAGAAGGTACAACAACTTGTTACACGTCTTCAGCTTCCATGAGGAGGCATCCCTGAAAGGGACCAACAAGCTATCACATTTGCTACTTTCTTGCTAGTTCAGGGCAATGTAAGAACAGCACAGCACGCAGCAGGCACAGTACAAAACCTCAGACTTGATAGCAAGGATTGTTCAAACCTCCTATCAATAGATTGTGGCCTTGCTCTTCTAAAAATCCCTCTATAGATGCGTGATCCAAGCACTTGTCAGAGAGATTATATTCTGGCCTATTTCTTTTCTTTAACCAACTCTTCCAATTCAATATTTACCTATATATTTTGTATAAAAGACAGTGGAAATACTGATGATGGAGGGAAAGAACTGGATCCACATGGAAGAACTGAAGTGCTGTTTAGGTCAAGGTTTGCTTTAGCTAGGCAGGGGAGATGCTAGGAGATTATGAGTCGGTACTGAAAGTTGCTGAAACTGTTGGGAAACAGCAGTTATGGGAATGTGTATGTGACTGGCAGTTGTTTCAGGTTCCCTCTTTTAGTCAAATGCACTGTAGGTGCAATTATTGAACAAGAAGTAAATAGCTGTTTGTTCTTTATTTCTCTTGTAAGTATGCAATTTATCTTAGACTCCTCTGCTATGTGGCCTTTATTTGATTTTACTTGCCACATTGGGATGTGCTTTGCACCCTCTGACTTGACTGATTAGAAGAAGTGTAGAGAAAATTAATGTTGGGACAATCCATTGCACTAGGACTGTTTTATGAAGACAAATCACTTGCATATAATAGATGGCTTGAAGTTTTTCCTGTTAATATCCTAGATGAACTAGCTATTCTATAGCCAGAAAAAGAGGCTATTTTCTCCTGTAGAAGGAACACAGTCTTTGAGTGGATCAATAAACAGAAGCATAGTGAAAATGGATGTGACAAAGGGCAGTACACTGCTACAAGGCTGGTAAGATCACTTATGTGGCAGTGCCATAGTTGGAGGAGTGTAGTGCATATCTGTTGCATGTGGAGGGTACCTATTACTAGAATGTGATGGTGATTTTAAAGCTAAGCAATCTCTAGGATCGTGAGAGATTGGGGAAGTTGGGTGGGTTTGGTTTTGGGTTTATCTGTTGTTAGTTTTTCCCTGTTGAAAAAAGAGTGTCCAATCTAAGGCAACAGCTCCTAGGCCAGCAGTCTTGTTCAAATGCTTGGGAAAGCTGGTTCAAGACCCTGCTTCAGATGAGTGAAAGCAGCAAGTGAAATTGGATTTCCTATCTTCCAGGTTTGTATCTTACCCAAGAGCATTTAGAAAGAGGCTTCTCCTCTGCTTTTTCTTGTGTTTTTAACTTTTTCTCTGATGCAGAAGGAAAGCAAATATTCTTTCTTGCAGAACGGCTCTCAGATCTTTTGTAAGTGGTACAGGTTAGGATCTAATGTTGTTAAACAGTAGGGATGTGGCCCTTTCACTGAAGGCCACTTTTGGTGTTAAGGGACTGACGCAATTTCTGGTGAAATTGCTGTGCATTTGGCCTAGGTAGCCAGTAGGAATAAATACACAACATGCTGGGAAAATAGATGTCTTCTTGGAGACTGGGAAATTGAGTTCAGCTCCAGCTTTCTCTCTTTTCTGTCCCCAACCAGAAAATGAATGATTGCACGATAAAAATACCCAATATGCTTTTTAAAAAAAGAGGTTTAAGATTCCTCTTAATATGAAACAATTGCTCAGGCTGCCACCTTAGGTCCTAGCAAAACTGTGGAATTGAAGCTGGAGCTCACTTGGTGTTCAGGTGCTCAAATCTTCTTCATTTCTTAGGAATTCATTGATTTCAGAGGAAGTGAGGTGCTTTCAGCAGTTCTGACTCTCACTCCAGATGAGAAAATGCCTAGTTAAGCACACAGGTGGTCTCACTAATGTTTCAGTAACGCCTTGATGAACACACTATGCAAACTTGCTTTCAGAACAGACAGGGATTTATGGGGCTTTTGACCGTGCTGATGGAGGGCCTGACTTCTTTCCTACCCTCCCCCAGGTATGCTGAAAATAAGACTTCTTTAATGCTCCTCAAATTGAGCAGTTCTGTATTATGTATTAATATGGGAAATTGTGTTTAGTTTCACTGTTTATTATTTTTGGAAGATGGAGGCACACTCCCTTACAGATGATACATTCAAAGTGCTCACAGACTGAAAACAAGTCTAGAAAATGCCAAGGCACTGCCTGTCTCTTCATCTCCTCTGCCACTAGGTATTGTTTTTTGAGTTGCATGTAGAATTTTCTATCCTAGATGTAAATAAACAGATGTCTTGGTTTGAAAGACAGGTGTCTACTAAGGAAAGCAGCAACCTCCCTTGGAATGGAAAATACGACCTGCTTCCCTCGGAATTGTTATAATTTTGAAATGAAGGGGCTTTCAGGCAAAGATAAGGGAAAAGGAATAACAATTCCTTACCAGAATGTATAACAAGGCAAACAAACAGCAGCAGCAGCAACCCGGGGGAGTGAGGAGAGGCAGCAGGAACTGGGCAGCTGTAGCTGTAACTTTGTGCTGTCTGGGCAGCCAGGGGCTGTGGGTACAGGGCAGTAAAAAGCCAGAGCAGTGGAAGAAAAGTGGCAAGGGCCAGGCTGGGGCAGCAGCCCGGCTGGAGCAGGGCAGGGAAGCTCCCAGGGTTTCCTCTGAGACACCGGAGCAGATGGGGAAGTCCTTGGTTTGGTGAGGTGGGGTGTTAATAAGGTCCCAGTGCAATGGCCACCCTTAGAGCAGAGCTGCACTTACAGCAAAAACAACAAAATGGGGGAAAACTCCTAAGAGAAAGAGAAACAAAAGGAAAAACTGTAACCTCCAACAGCAGACTACCTTCCTGTAAGATATTTATCGCAGTTTGTTGCCCTGTGCATCATTCCAGTACATGGTTGTACAAGCACATGCTGAGTTCTTGAAACACTGTCTCACAGGTGGCTGCAGTGTCTGTTTACAAAAGGGTAACACAGGTTTATGTTGTACATATATGTAAACATAAAATAGGCAGGAGAGAATAGAAAAATATTCTTTGTCCAAGTCAGGCTGCAAAACAAGAGAAAGAGCTGGGCATTAATGAATTTGCTGAACATTCACACTAACTTTGCAGGGTGTCTTTTTGGAAGCTCTAACATATTAGTCTGTTCAGCTTCTTACATCAGATGTGGAAAAAGTCAGACTTGTCTCCTGTGACCTACATCAGGAGGTGGACGAAAGTGGGAAGTAACCTCTGTCACATCTCTTCAGCTGGTGCTGATAAGGATCAGTTCATTTTGGTTATCTTTCCAGATGTACCTGTTGGAAAAATGCCATGGCAGGTATTAGCTGTGTTACTGCTGCATACCCAGCATTTTGAGCTGTCTGTCAGTTGGGTTTTACTGAATTCATACCACATACCTGCTTTGGGGTATCTTCATGTTTAACTCTTATTCTAAAAAAAAAGAAGAGAGCTAATTTATTTTATATGTCAGCTAGCTGTAGTAGGAAAGGCAGTCTCTGGGCTACTAACTGCTATGTGAAATTCATGGTTTGGTAAACTGTTCCCAGATTAAACTCTAATTTGTTGTTTGTATGACACTAGTAATTTGAGACTCCAGTGGAACTAGGACATTTGCTGCTGTGGGCTCTGCAGAGCACAGACCCAGAGCAACCTCTCTGCCACTAAAGAGCTGCACTCTGGTGTCCAAGGTAAGCAAAACACTAGGGTCTGTAGCTGGTCAGATGTCCAGCTGGACACAGACCCTACACTCCAACACCTCATGGAGTGGATTGTGTTACCTTCCAACTGAAGTCATTTGGTCCAGCAAAGTGATGCATGGAAAATCTGTCATACCAAAGAGTGCAGTAGAAGATAGCTTGACAGTGTCCTGATGGTGTAAATTTGCTTGACACGAAGGGAAGGTCTGCTGTAAACAACTGGTGTTCTTGGTGCAAATGCAAAGCCAGCTGGCATTTCCACATCTGCTTTGCTCCAAACTTTGTGCAAGACAAACCAGACTCTGCCTGCCCAATAAAGAGGGAAAGAGGAGGAGGTGGAAGGAATCTCTATTGTATTATTGTATAATTTGGTTTGGGCTGGTATATTGGAGGATAGTATGAATAGAAGTGCCACCTTTCCTAGAGCTGCTGGTAAAAATGATGGCATCTGTTAAAATACAGAGCTTCTGAGATGTCTGAGAAGTGGTTGAAATCTGGCACTGGAACTGCTAATGAATTTTTTCCTTCTGGTTTTCATCTGTGACTAATCGGTGAATAAATTATTATACTGTTAATATGAAACTGTGTTATTTATGTTTCTGGGTTTTTTTGGTAAAGACATGAGTCAGGAACTAATGGTGATAATAAATTTTGGTTGGTGTAAAGCCAATAACTAACTGAAGTACTGGAGCTAGATGTTTTTACAATGTGCCAGATTAACAGGAGTGTGTGTGTTTTTAGGCAGGAAATTGCTTTTTAAAAGTACCTGATAAATTTCAATCCCTCATTGAACCTTTTTGACCCAAAGGCTTGCAGAGGAATGCTTCCTGTTTTCAGGAAATCTGCCTACATTCACAAAAATTGTGAAATTACCATGGAGAAGCCCACTTCTTTTTTTTTTTTTTTAACCCACATCTTCAAATGATGTCTCTTTGATTTCCACTACCCTTCCCCATTTGTTACTAAAAGGAGATAGCTAAAATACATGCAAGTATTGATATGCACTTCCAAAGGTAAATTTTTTTTTCTTTGAAGCTATTTCCCCACAAATATGTGAAAAAATAAAATTAAAGCTGTACCTGTGTTATGTTTCAGAAGGATACGTAAGTTTTCAGAAGTTTTATGAAAAAAGGCTGTTCTTTACAGAGGGAGTCCAAGTGGAGAAGAAATACAGAACTGAGTCCCTGAGCTGCACTTCTACTTGTCACAAGTGTCACTGGGAGACCTTGAGGAAGCCTTGGTGGGAGTTTCTCTCAGCTTCTTAGCTCTAGTTTTGCTGATAACTGTTTAGGTGGTAAATATTCAAGAAATGTTCTGTCTAGAGATATATACACCAACCTGTTCTTGCTCTCAGGGCACTTTGGCAATATGAATAACAATCTGCAGCCTGGGAAGCAAGGCACATTTTCCCTTTGCAGCATAATGGCACTTGAAATTCCTCTGCTGTCCCAGGTTAGATGCAGACTCAGCAGCGTGAGGAGATGCTGCAGAAATGTCTTTACGTATGCTATGGGTTTGTGACTGCTTCCACAGCCATCTAAATCAGAAGTAACTTCTGAAATCAGTTTTATGTACTAGTATATAACTCTCGGAGAGAGAAAAAGATTTATTTTGAAAAATGGGAATGGCAGCTTGCTTAATGTTTCTTTCCTTGCCTTAAAAAACAAAATGTGTTGATGATGTTCTTCTAATGGGCTCTAAAGGCTCAGCCCTTAAAATTAGCAGGTTCATCAATAAAAAAAATGTTCCTAGCAAAGAAGAACTGCCAAAAAATATGCTTAATTTATGGCACAAAGGAAGAAATACTGTTGTAATAAACAAATCAGTTTTTCCATTCAATTATGCAGCTAGTGTTATGGGCACTATAATCTCAAAGTTGTTCCTAGTTTATATTTTTTTTCCTTTCTGTTGGATCATACAAATGCTGCAAAATACTTTTAGTTTAAAATGGGTGAGTACCGTGAGAGTAAAACTTCTCTTTAATCTTTCTCCTGTGAACTTTCACAGTGGCATGTGAATGCAGATGCCTATCAAACATGTCATAGTGCCCTCCATCCTGGCTCTCCGTTCTCATTAGAGGTGTGGATAATATCCATGAGGGAGAAGGCTGCAGCATGTTGACAGGTACCCTTGTAACATGTTTCCAAAGATATTACCTCTTAATTATGAAACAAGAACATTCTCTGGGTTGTGTTTTTCCCATCTAGTAACTTTTTTCTTCTGCAAGATAAACAGCATTTGGTTTTCATATTTTGACAACATTAAAAAAAAAAAAAAAGTGTTTAAGGGTTCAGGGTTGCTTCAGACTGTGTAGTATGTACTGCTGTGGACCTGGGCAGTCAGCATCTGTTCTTGGGTGCCTCAGAGCAAATGCTGGAGTCTGTTCTCATTTTGAAAATTAGAAAACAAACAAGTTGGACCAATATATTTTATGATTGTTATAAAGCTGTGACTGAGAAAACAGGATGCCAAGCTGCTGGTTATTCTCTTTGTTTTATTTCAAATTGAAGTGCAGTGGTTCTTTACCAATGCTTTGATGAAGTGTCATCTACTGCGAGGTGTTGATTATCCCTTTGTACTAATGTAATCTTACTGTTATGTAGTCCTCAAAGAATGCTATAACAGAGTTATATTTATCTCCATTTATCATCGGAGAAATGGTCTGAGAAAGAGAAACTGATGGCCTCCCTAAGTTTTAAAACAGGGTTCTAAGACAGAATTAGGAAAGACTAAGTTTGCAGGCAGTGCTTTACCCACAAGACATCGTTCCTAGTTGAGCTGTTTGAACACCAGTTGAATTCTCATGCCTGATATTATTGTCCAAAGTTTGTTTTATTCTTACTGAACAGCAAATAATAGCTGGTCACTTAAAACTCACTGGTACCAAAAATGCTGCTGAAAATTGATCAACCTTTTTTCTCTCAGGAAGTACTATGGGTACAGATTTATAGAACTGGGCTAGTTTTGCCAAGTAGAATGGGAATGAGGCTGGGACTTGGAAGAGTGGGTTTTGCTTTCTTAGATCTGTCAGGAATTGCTTGAGAAGCAGTCCCCAAAATCTTTAAGATGCTGATATTGGGATGTAGGTGCAATTTGGGTGTCTAAGCCTGGAAGCACAGTCCTTAAAACTCACGGTGTCAGTCTGCAGGAATCTGTGGTCATCAGGGAATTTCCACAAGGCTCTACCTGAGCATGTGCTCTGGGCTACCTTGAGAACAAACACTACAGTGCTTCTTGTCTCTGCCTCACGAGTCTTCCACGAAGTTGCTTCCAGCCTTTCTATTTCCAAGTGACATCTTGGGAGATATGTTATGAACTACAAGATCAGTCAAAACTCTCAGTTCAGACCTGAAAAAAAATGAGGGATGAAATGATGGTGAAATTCTTATATGCATGGTTTAGCTTTTAGGGTAGCCTCCTGCATATGGAAAACTGAGAATTTATTTCCCCCACCTGCCTGTGTCCTGCTTCAGTTTGCATCATTCTCTGCCCAGGACTGTGGGTTCTCAGGCTCCAAGGTTTCCTGGCTGGTAGAGTAGTAAAAGGTGCAAGTTTGACCCTCCTTCAAGCAGAAGATGAAACTGAAATTGAACTTTCTTCATCTTGGACACATCTGTGATCGTTGAGGCATTGAGTAAAAGAGGAATGTCACTTCATTTTATGTCAGCTATATTTCAGACAGAAGAATGATAGCTGACTGGTTGTCAGGAGAAAGATTTTCAAGTGGACAACTCACAAAGATGTCAGGTGCGTGAACTCTAAAAGAGGAAAATGCACTCCTGCAGCAAAAGTAAGATGCACCTTCTTCTGAAAAAGGTAATTTAGACAACATTTAGCTTAGTGTGAGCATTGTGTGAACACCCCTGGTGTATGCTGACTTCTTCTGGTAGACATTCAATGAGCTTAAAATCCTCATTCACTGTGATGGATGACACTGGTGAGAATGGATTAGGGATCTGTGGTGTTCCTCAGAAAAGAAGGAACTCTTTTTGTAGGGCTGATCCTTTGCTTCTCTGCCGTTCAATTTCACATTTACAAAGAGAGTAATCAGGGCTGCTAAACTGGAGTGTTCTGCATACCCAGGATGAAATAGGTAGAGAATTTTGAATCAAGCAGACCTAGACAGTTCCTTATGCAGCATAAATGTCAAGATCTGTTGCTGGATTTATTTGTAAGGGTATGTCTGGAAGACGTGATGAATGTATTTATCTGAAGCTGTGGAATGGGAAGCTAAGGCCTTATATTAGGTCTTAAAATCCATTTTCTGTGATCAATTTGCTGGAATTTCACATGTGTCTTAAGGGTTATTTTAAAGTAGAAAAAATGCAGACAACACTTGTTTTTTCTCCAAAATGACCTTCTTCAATTAATTCTCCTGCAATTCCCCTGTAACCTCGACTATTATAAGCTTCTATGCTTAACATGAGGGATAATTTGCAGGAGGGTCCCTGCTCCTTTTAGTCCTCAGGTCTTTGCCTTTCATTTTGCTGGTTTATCTAAAATGATTTGCTTCATTTGTAAAAAAAAAAAAACCTCACCATTTCAATGGGTGAGTTAAGGGCTTATATTTGCAATAAGAGTGCTATTAGATTCCTAGGGAAATGAGGATTTATAGTTCATTCAAATGCGGAAATTATTGCAATTCCTAATAAATTGGGATATGATTAGTCTTTTGAGAGTGTCTGTATGGTCCATTACTGTCTGAGTCTCGTGTCGGTTTGAGAGACAGGTGTCTGCTAGGGAAGGCAGGAGCCTCCACTGGAATGAAAAATGTAAAATATGGCCTCTGAACTGTTATAACTTTTCAGTGCAGGGCGCTCCATGCAGAGTGCGGCAGAGGGCACAGCAGCCCCTTACAGCCCGCACCCCGCACACAAACAGCAGCAGCAGAAGCGCGGCGCGCCCTCCCCTGTGCCGAGCGAGCGGCGCGCTCCCTGTGTGCAGTGCCGGGCGCGGCCGGCAGGGGCGCTGGCGGCTCCCGGCGGCCACGGCCCGTGCCATGGTTCCCCCGCGGCCGCAGGGGGCGCTGTGGGCGGGCTCGGGCCGCGCGCGGCGATGGCGGCCGGGCTGAGGGGCCGCCGCGGGCGGCAGCGGAACCTCGGGGCGGCGGCGGGAGCGGCGGGGCGGGCGGGCCCGGGGCGGCGAGCCGCGGGCGGCGGGAGCTCGGCGGCTGCGGCCGGAGCCGTGCGCTGCCTCGGCGGGCGCGGGGGCTGTGGGCGGGCTCGGGCAGCCCGCGGCGATGGCGGCCGGGCTGAGGGCAGAGACACGGAGCAGTCTTTCCTTCACAAACTCGCCGGGGCGGCCGCTCTCGGTGCCGCTCCGGGTTGTCCAGTGGACTGTAGCAGGAATCTCAGAGCTGAGGCGAGCACACCTGGGGCGATAAATAAAGTGTAGCAAAAACTAAAGCTCCAAACTCCAGCCAGGAGCTGTGGCGCTTCAGGGGGAGATGAGATGTCGGTTAAAGTGTCACAAAAAGTCCTGTAGCAGCGGCAGGAATCAGCAGGGCTGGGTGGTGCAGACGGACTGCTGCTGGCAGCAGGGAGATGCTCCTTCCAGGGAGGAGAAGAGGGTCAGGGTTCCCTTCCCAGGGAGGTCAGTGATGAAAAGGTCCCAGCTCAACTAGCGCTCTTGTGAGCAGAGGCTCACCCACGGGAAGGAGAGGCAGTGCAGGACAGAATCTCCGCAGTGGCAGCAAATCCTCTGGGCAGTAACAGTCCAGCACCAAAGCACCAAAGCACCAAAGCTGTCCCCATGCCAACCCTGGCCAAGCCCAGCCCCACACCCCCAGCAGAAGCACGGGTATCTCTACACTTCCCAAGAGAAGGTCCCCAGCTCAGAGCCAGTATTCACTCAATACAGAAGGTTTTTATCTGCATTCTGCAAAGGAAGCGTCTTTTATGGCTGTTGTTTTCCTCTTCTGAAGAAAATTCAAAGCTATTACCCGGCAGTGTGAAGAGGCAAGTGGATAGTGCATTCCTTATATTGTCTGTGCTTGTGGTAAATATTCTTGAGGACAATACGATGAATAGAAAGCCTGAACTTTAATTGACAGACTCAGACATGAAAAGAGACCTGTTTGCTGCGTTTCTCAGTACTGGGGAAACAGAAGGTCAAGCTAATTAGTTCTCTTGATAACATGCTTACTCCACTGTGGGAAAACTAAAATGTGTGAACAAAACTGGTTTGCAGGGCAACAGAGAATTACCTTCCAAAAATCATTAAAGAAACATTGAGGAAATCACAAGTGTAATGCACCTGAGCAGATTACAAGGTTTTGTTAAACCAGTGCATATTTAAAATTAGGTCTAATTTTTGTGTTCATTTAATGCACCTTCATCTCTTTAATTCACTCTTGTGAATTTTAACAAAGGGGCAGCTGAAGGTGTCCCAAGATGGCACTGGTTTTTGCACGAAATATTCAAAAAGTTGTTTCTCTGCCCAGATTTAATGGCTGACAGTCGTTCATCTAGTTGGTTTCCAAACAGTGTGTGCCCTGCCCTGAGGCCAGTTTTATCTCAGGTTTATCAATGTATATCTCGTAATTATTTAAGGTCAAGATCATCCTGGTAAGGAGAAATAATTCAAATTAATGTATTAATGCAGACTAAGGAATATTTACAGAAACCTGTTCCATACCCTACAAACTCAGAGGACAGGAAGGCTGTCTCTGCAGTATGATCTGGTGTAGCTATGGGATGCTCTTTCTCATCATCCCAAGCTCTCTGGTTTTGTATCCTGATCTAAAGAGTGGTGATGTAAACCCAGTTGTGTGTCAAATAGTTTTCTTTTAACCGGTAGGGCTTTTAAACATGTCGTTATTAGCATGTGTCACTTGGAGTCAAACAGGATCAGGATCTGGAGTGCTGCACATAGATCCTTTTCAAGTCTACACACACAGAAATCCAGATCAGCAGGCACAAAGGAGAAGAAAAGAAATAGATTTGTTATCTATGGGAAATTAAGTCCAGGAGAAATCAAGTAATTTACTGTAGCTCCCCTGGGAGACCAAGTCTAGGGAAAATAAGAGGTTGCAATTCAGATTTCCTAAATGTGGTGTGATTCCCCAGCAGCAGAACTGCTTTGCATGCTGATGCATCTAGTCCAAAAACCAGAAGGTTTCAGCACTGTGGCTTTAACTGCTTTGTGCAGTGAAAGAATAAAAGCCTCTGGGAAAGTGCTCTAATGCTTTCTGGCAACAGTTTTAGCGGTATGTAGTCTTTTTAAACAAGTAGTTTGTTTCCTTAATGCTGTTATGTAGTTCGAACCCTAAGTGGATACAGATTTGGAAAGTGAAAGTAATGTGCAGGTAAACTCATGTTAAGAAATGGGAAGTATTTAAGTGTATTTTTGTTGGCTTTTTCTTCCTAAAAAGGCCCATGTTTTAGCAGAGTATAGCAAAATTTTCTCTAAGCTCAGAAATTAGGATTTTTAAAAAAAAATTGAGGGAGGATTTTAGATATGAATATTGTAGGAAGGTCTAATTTTAGGTTTAAGTGCGTTTGAAGCCTAAATGATAGCTCTTTTGTAATCAGGATCGCTCCTGTTTACAGTGCAATTTTCTGTTCAACTTCCTGTGTCGGTTTGAGAGACAGGTGTCTGCTAAGGAAGGCAGGAGCCTCCCTGGGAATGAAAAATGTAAAATATGGCCTCTGAATTGTTATAACTTTTCAGTGCAGGGCGCTCCATGCAGAGTGCGGCAGAGGGCACAGCAGCCCCTTACAGCCCGCACCCCGCACACAAACAGCAGCAGCAGAAGCGCGGCGCGCCCTCCCCTGTGCCGAGCGAGCGGCGCGCTCCCTGTGTGCAGTGCCGGGCGCGGCCGGCAGGGGCGCTGGCGGCTCCCGGCGGCCACGGCCCGTGCCATGGTTCCCCCGCGGCCGCAGGGGGCGCTGTGGGCGGGCTCGGGCCGCGCCCTCACGTTAACAATGGCGGAGAAGCCCAGCAGATGGGATGGAAAAGGGCTTCCTTTACAAACCTCCCGGGGCAGCCGATCCCAGGGCCCCAGCAAGAACCTTGGGAGCAGCAAGCTGGAACAGCAGGAATGAGCATAAATCTGGTGGTAGATGAGATGTGTCAAACTCCGCAGCTGTAGCGGGAGCCACGGGAGACCTCGGCAGTCGGGGGTGTGGGGCTCAGTGTAGCGAAAACCCGGGGCTGTGCTGATGAAGTGATGAGGGCAGCCTGGCTCCGAGCACGGTGGGAAAAGGCAGGCTTGGGGATCCCAGGGTTTCTCTGAAGTGATGCCTTGGGGAGGTTGACCTGCAATAGAGACTGGACAGAGCTAGAGAATAAAGTAGGTATTTATTCAAAGGCATGTAGGATCCACCTTGGGCAGGACAGGGCCTGACCAGGGCTACACCCAAGGCACAATGGTCACGAAATGGCTGACTGGTCATGACATCTTACATTTTTATGAGTTTTGGTCCATTTGCATATTGGGGTTTAATTGTCTAATTACAGCTTCAGGTTGTGAGGTCTCATCCTTCTTGTTCCTCCCGTCAGTTCACTGTTGGTTGTGCCTTTGGGCCTGAGAGTTGTCCTTGGTCTTCGTCAAGAAAAGAATTTGTTTTGTGTCCCTGCGCTGTGCAGAGGCCTTACTGCACTTAATATGAGGCTCAGAACTATACCCCTTGATGGCACAGAACCTGAAAAACATAAAAGCTAAACTTTAAGGCATCAAGGCACCCAAGCAGATGGTGAAAAGTCCCCTTTTTAATGAGGTGGGGTGTTAATAAGGTCCCAGTGCAACGGCCACTCTTATGGGCAGAGCTGCACTTATGGTAGAGGAAAGGCAGCTGGAGATGGAACCCCATGGTCGTGACGAATTCTCCCCACAGCAACTGCTGCTTCTCTCCCCTCCAAATGCTGAGAGAACATGAGAGATAGGGACTGCACTGAACCCCATTTTTCCAGTGCAAAAATCTCGTGCTATCTCTACTCTCCATGAGAAACCCCAGGTAAAGAGAGAGTGGCCAACTGCACCCATCCCCTGAGCTGTCACAACGTCTTTTGTCTCTCCTAAGGATCCAGACATTGTCTCCTTGTAACACCTATGAGGGAAAATTCCTTAAAAGAAAAAAAAACAAAACCCTGCCAAACAAGAGGAGAACTCCTAAACCCCCAACACTTCCCTCTTGAAAGAGCTGGGAAAAATTGTTATTATTGGTGTCCATGTAGCTATTCCTTCTCTTCTTACACATTTCCATGGTATGTTTCTGACTGGCTCCTTCTGTTTTGCCTTGACATTTAGGCTTGAATCGTGCATAAACAACACCTGATGGTGTCAGTGGGACCACTGCCTACATGAGTGTCCTCGCAGTAGTGCCCTGCCAGCAGTGATGACATTCCAGCCCTGACTTTGACATTGATACCTGTTCCAAAGGCTGCCAGGAATGTTATTGCATGCTTGTGGTTAAAACCACATGTATGTGATTTTATAGTGTTTTCTTTTTAACTTAGTATGTGTGCAAGTCAGCCTACCCTACCCACACTGTTGGTTTAATTCCTGACTATAAAACCATATATTTTTTTAAAAAAATATAAATTGTGTGTACATATAAGAAAAATAAAATATATACTATATAATATAGATTATATATAAGTAATATAATATAAAATATAAAAAATAAGATATAAAATATACTTTTTATATTTAATATCTGCATTTGTATGTTGCTCTCGCCTGTAGCAGGGAATACCTTCACAATCTCCTTCAAGTGGGACACATCTCCTTTTCTTTTCTCTCTCCTGGAAGAGGCTGCTAACGAATAATATGCAGTTTTGCTGTTAACTGTAAAGTCATAATGTTTTGCTGAAGTTTTAAAAGCCTTAAATATAAACTATTTTGAAATTAATTTCTGAATATAATCCCTCCCCTTGGAGTGCTGAGGACACTCTTGGTTCTGGCTTTTCTCCCCCTGGCAAGATGAATACCTACTGGCTGCTCAGAAAGGGGAATTGTAAGGTTAATGCATTTGCCTTAAAGCTGCTGCACCTGAGTAAGATGCTGCTAAAGCTTTTTGGGGCTTTGTTACTACACCATATCGAGGTTTACATTTTTAATAAACTATATAATAATTTAAAATAGGAAAATGAATTCCTGGCGCAACCTCACCCACTTCAAAACTTCAAAAGTTCTGGATGTTATTGTTTCTTGGACTACAGTTACTGAGTAATGAAATGGTTGGTTTGGGTCCTATTTTAGTACTTTTCTCATGTTAGAAATACCTTCCTTTTCAAAAGAGTAAAATTCTTCCTTACCACATTAGCCCATGGGAAGAGCACTCACAAATCAGATGAGCATTATGATAAAATCATGAGTCTGGCTGCAATGTGTTTTTTTAAAGTCATCCCTGACTGGATTGTTCTGTAATACTAGCAAGAACTTTGAAGTCTTTTTGAAGTAAGCTGGTTTTAAATTAGTACATTTAGCAATGACCTGCTGTCTGTTTTGCTTTAGATCAAAGCAACAGGCTGTAGAAGTTGCAGTGGATGTGGAGTGGGAGGCCCTATGTGACTTCTTCCAGGTCTCTGGCATGCTCTGGGCAGCTGGAAATGCAGAAGTCAATTAGGAGCCCTGAGCTCTAACCTTCATGCAGCACTGACTTTCCTACAGGGCTGCCATTTGCTAAGGGATGAGGTGCCAGGTTTGCAGATGATACTAATTACGTATCAGTATTAACCACAAATGAAGCACGTGTTCCTGTAAGAGCAGCAAGATGTGGGGCTGTGTGGACAGAAGTAGAGGAGGCAGAGATGGTAGCCCTTCTGGAGCAGAATTCAAAATACTATGTCTTACACAGGGATCTAGGAGTAGAGAGAACAAGCCATTAAGTTGCAATCCTTGCCTCCCTTTGCCTCGTAGAAACAGTATGCACATTTTAATAACGTTGTGGTATGAGTAAGGGCATCACTGTGCACAATTCTTTTGCTGACTCTAGTAATAAAGCATTCTGCCCTTTATTTATAGGACTGCCTCAAGGATCTGACAGGAGGAATTGAGTGTGCTGCCAAGATATTAAATGAAATTCCCCAGAAAGACATTCAGTGCACTAAAAGAGCCTCAAAGGCAAAAAGGGAAGGAAATGGGCAAGGTAGGTCATACATAATGATCTCAGTTGGCGTCCATTGATCTCATCCAGGATCCTTGGAGAGTGGAATATCCATAAAAGTCTTTTAAAAGTCACTTGGATATTCTGGCTAGTGTTTGTGCTCACAGAGATGCATCGTGCAGCAGTAAGGTTAACTTTGACAAGCCATTTGCTTTTGACCCAACTAATTAAAATATAAAAATAATATTGTTGCCTCAGTCCATCACTGTTAATCTGAAAAATCAGCAAAGTAATACATATTTTATCTTTAATAACTTTAGCTCTGTGCTAAAGATTTCCCAGGAGGAGAACCATGAGCATGGGGCTGTACTATAAGTGATGAAAAGTCCCTTGAGCTTGTGCTCCAGGACAGGAGAGTGAGGGACACCTGGGGTGAGTATAGGACTGTGGGGAGCACATAGTGATGTGTGATGCAATGAGCCAGGATGTAGATCAAACCCAAGAATTATCATGAATCAAACCTCACCTGAATCTTTTTGGTAGCTTGTGGTTCTGTTAACCAACATTACAGTTGTGCATTACACTTTGAATACTTCCTGTCCTCTCTTACAGCAGAAACAGAAATGAAATACCAGATTTATCATATTCTTGAAAAAACAATACTACTGCATGTTGATGTTGATGAAGTACTTGGAGCTATGCAAAAAGTACAAGAAATATTGATGTTATGTGTCTGAAATGCAGCAGTCTAACTTTGCTCCAGTCATTGTTTTGGGTAATTAGCAGAAGAGTGCATCTCTTAATATTCATCCCTTTAATTCTTTTCTCCAGTTTATGTAAGGTAGAGTTATTGTATGCACTGTATTCACAGGCACTAGATAGCATTAGGCAGGCAGACATAAGCCTTATGCTTAGAGACTCATATTTTGACTTTTTTTATTTTAAACTCAGATTACTCTTGTGTACAGTAGCAAGTGGAACTTTCTGATTTTAACAGTCTATATCCTGTCATTAACAGTCTATTCCAGCAGGAATTTTACCTGTCTGGTGGAGGTTTAGTGATTCATGTTATTGCTGAAAAAATGAAATTTACCTGTTCCTTTCATTTTATTTTTGAATACAGAATTAAATCTACAACTTTGAGGGAAACTACAACTACCTTCCTTGCTGAGGCTAAGGATTATAAAAGTCTACATTTACACTCCTCTGGGCCAAAATTATGGTAATGTCATATGAATTAGGCTTTTATGTAAATGCCATTCAGATTCCCCCCCAGTTGGCAAACAATGTAGTAATATCATGTAAGATGCTTTGCACACAAATCTGTGTAGAGTTGTTTAAAAGAGCCTAAAGCTGGTAATAAGGCCTAACATAGAGTGACTTTGTTCATCATTGAAGTGACAATAGTTGCTAAGCAGGAAATAAAGCAGGCCTCTTGTACCAAAAATTAGACTATTTTGGGGATCTTTATTCTTAAAACTGAAACAATTCTGTCTGCTTTGAAAAAGCACAAGCTATGGCCTAGTTGGAATTTGGCCTGGTTGGGGCTTTGGCTGAAACACCTGTTTGACACTAAATTAAAAAAAATTCATCCAAGTTTTGATGACCAAAAGATGTCAGTGCTTTAAAAACAAAACAAAACAAATCACTTTGAACCTGAACAAATACTTCACCCTATTCCATGACTTTTTAAATAGACTTTTTATTGATTGCAGAGGGAGCTTTCAATACTGGCTTTTCTAGCGTTGGACCTCTCCACTAAACAGCTGCACATAAATTTTAGCAGATGTTTCTCTATTTTAGGCTTTTCAAAACCTCTAAGTATTTTTTCCATTTAAGTGCATTAGGACCAAATGGTGAATTACTGAAAGTAAAAAAACTTTTCTTTTATCATAAAAGTGTTTTCTAATAAAAGTAGAGGTGATATTAAGGCCTTTATTATGGTCTTCTGGATCAAATTGCTACAAATTAGCCCATATTTACTCCAGCAAAAGAGTTCTGATTACTTTGTATTTAATATAAACTGTAAGGAAATGGCAGTTGAATGAGCTGATGAATTAAGAAGGAGAATCTTTTACAGCTGGGAAGTGCTTTGATGTGTCACTTATTGTTTCCATGCTGCACCATGTGCTAGTGGTGAGTGTGGTTTATTGATGGTCTGCCTGTATTTGTGTGTGTGTACTCAGACTACCTCTGTTTTGATCCTGATACCAAGATTATGGGAACCATCACTTAGAGTGAGTGCATCTGTTAGAAACTGGGCTTCAGAAACAGGACTTTTATTCCAATGAGCAAATAAATGACTGAGCATGGATAGCAGCTCATGCAGTTAGGTGAGAGAAGTTTTGATTGCTGTTTTTGTATTGCTTGTTAAAGAAATATACCAAGCAAGCTCATGCTTTTGGCTGCTTGAGTAAAAATGCATGCAGTAAGTTTTCAAGCCATACTGTTTTTTTTAGGGTTGCATTTTCCTTCCTTTTCCCCCCTCTTGCTGCTATCTGTAGAGGTGGTGGTGGTTCCCCCATCCTCAGCTGTTGCGTGGAAGCCCTGGCAAGTTCAACCTCTTGGGTTGTTCCATCCTGTGTTCTTTTTAAAATCTGTTTGTTGACTATCCAGGATTTGTAACCAAAATGCAGGAGCCTGCTCTTAAACTGCAGGTAAGATACACTATTGAACTGGCACTGCATTGCAGTGTGTCCACACTTTGGTGACCAGCTGGCCTTCCCTTGCACTGACATCCATGCTGGCATTCCTTTCCTGAGGAAACCACTTACCTTAGTGGCAGTGTAGATACAAAAGAATAGCTTAAACTTAGCAACTTTTGTGTGTATTTCATGTACCTGTTTCTGAAAATAAAACTCCATGTGAAAAGAAAGAAGATTCGACAAGAAGATTTGCTAATAGAACCAAATACACTGTTAAAATGGAACAGTGTTCATTTCTATCCACTCTGCAGGAGACTATGAAAATGTTCCAGGCTCTTTCTTTGAAGTGTGGAATGACCTTTCCTGGCTCTCCAGCCAATAGTCTGGAGCTGTGCTTTCCTAAAACTTGCCATTTAATCTTGTTTCATAAGTTCAGATAGAGGAGTTCAGATTTAAAGGAGAACAAGTGTGGCCATAGAGTTGGAACCTGTGTCCAGTTCATGATCCCTTCTACACCAGCTGTTTATTTTAGGTTTAGTTTTACTGGAATGGCTGAGGAGAAATTTGCCATCCAGGAATATCCCCTGTCACAATGCATTTGTGCAGTATTCCTAGATGCTGGCAGCATCCAATCAATGAAGATCACATTGAGACTGAGCTGGCAATCCAGGCACAAAAGGCAAGGGCTGTCAGATGTCCTCAGTGCTGGGTTAACTGTTCCATGCTTTCCAGCCAGCTTGGAGCATGGCCAGAGCACCCTTGGGGCCTGCTCACAAGCATCTCTGGCTGCCCTTGTTACAGAAGGTGTAAAATACATTTTGTTCCCTAATCACTTTCATCTAGGGTCTGATTTTAAGTCCTTGAAGAATGACTTTGCTCTCTCGATCCATGTTTAGATTTTGATTTTTCGAAGAGAAATTATATGTATGAAGAATCTGTGTGGATTGCAGAGTCTGATGTTATTCAGCTGGATTAAAAGCCTTTGTTGTTTTACTTCATCTACGTCTTTACTTCTGCAGCCTCAGCAGATGCCCTGAAAACTTGGTAAAAGATCTTTGCTGTAGTCTTTGATTTGTAACTAAAAGACATTAAAGCCATTTATGTGCTGACTGGCACCCCAGTATGGGTTACGCTGAATGGAGCATGAGAATTTTTGTCACAAATGCTGAGTATCATCTGGTAGTGTGACTTTTTTTCATCTATGCAGAATTAAGGGATCTGTTTGGGTATGTGGTTATGAAATACTCACTCTGCCTCAAAAGAGCTAAACCACTTTCCTCCTGGAGGAATGTTGCATCCTTGAAGGAGGAGAATCTACGATGAAGAACTGAGGAAGACAAGGAATGGAGCTGTGTGTGCAGAAGAGATTATGAGTATGTGGGACCAGTGTCTGACAATTCCCTGAGCATTTCCTGGGGTGAGGCAGTCTTTGATTCCCCAGAACAACCAGTGGTGTGGCCCCTGGGAAGCCATAGAGCTGCTAATTTTTGGGGCCATTCCTGCTAATATTCTGGATATCTACAATATCTCTTATGGGTGTCTCCTGTTCTCTCAGCTGACAATGGCTTTGTTTAGATGCTTTAGATTAGGAAATACTCATGATTTATTATTTTTAGATTGCTCCAAGGTTCCCTGAGTTCTACAGATAAATGAGATAGTCATTGAAAGAGGATTCTGTTGTTCAGTGGCAGCATATATTAAGTTTACACGGTGTTGAAAAATAACCAACTCAAAGAATCAACTTTTGAGTGGTTGAAACAAGAAACTAAATGGATGGACAATTAGGGAGAGGCTGTAGCAGAAACAGTAAGGGATTTTGTTTATTTAAGATACTCAGTTGGTAATTTCTGCTTGGCTACCTGTTTCTATCATATAAATCAGAACATTTCCACTGAATTTTGGAGTCAATGTGTGCAATAAATTGGTATCCCATCTCACAGAATAAACAAATGCATTTTCATCGTTAATCCTTCACACTAGTTCCAAATTCTTAATGAATTTTTTGCCATCATTTTGGGAACAAGGCCTGTTAGAGGAGTGTGTGTTAAACGGAGCTAACATTAGGAAGAATATTTATGAAACTAAGAAACTATAGTAGTGGTAGAATGAAGATCATTTACTCTCCAAAATAGTATAATTTCAGATGAAAGGCTGGTGAAATTTGTGCCAATTTCTAAAACTTGTTTCAGCTGAAAGGATAGGAGAATTCAAGCTTTTCACTATCTTGAATGTCATGCTGGTTTAGATTAGATATGTTTAAAAACTGAAAGCTAGCACCTGAAATTTATTTTTTCACCTCTACATTATGGCTTTTTTCTAGATATTTTATTTCTATACTAGGTTTTTCCAGCCACATGAATTTGCTTTAGCAGTGTTACTTGTGAGTATAGTTGCTAAATTTCAGCTTTCTTGCTCAACTGTTGTGTCAAGCTGCACACCCTTTAAAACTCTGGGAAATTAGATTTGGTTTTTAAGCCATTTTAAATGCACCAATGACCTACAGGACCTGTTCTTATAATAAGGAGAAATACAAGCTTAGTTTTTATTTTTTAGAAGGCAATTTATATAGTAATGTGACCATTTCTCATAGGGGCTTTATGCTAACAAATGTGCAATTACTTATGTCAGCACAGTATTACTGTAGTAATATCAGTTTTTCTCATATTAATGGTTTTATGATTACTGAAATGATATATTCCCAAGTCTAAATGTATCCAGTGAGATTGGACGCATTTAGTTAAAATTTTCAGATTCTCTACAGGAAAGAATGAGGTGTGAAAATGAAAATAGTCCTTGGAGATAATACTTTGAAGGAACATTTTCTGTGTATTATACATGAATTTTAATTGTGGCTAGCTCTCTGCTCTTCATGTTAGGAATTTCCTTGGAGAAAAAGCTGCAAAATCCAAATCATCATAGTAAGGCATGAAGAGAATTAAAGGCAGGAGCAGTAGCAGGTTACTGTGCTAAGGAATGGCCCTTGGGTTGCTTCCATTAATACTAGGTGGAAACTTCAGATTTCATTTCTATTCCATTTTTATGTTGTCAGTTACATCCAGGAGGGTGCAAATCATTGTCTCCAATTTCTGATGAGTACAAGAAAGAAGAGAGACATTTAAAAGCATAGACTCTTGTGCTTGCAGGGAAATGTAATCTCAGCTGAGATTACAGAATACTCTGAGTTGGAAGGGACCTGCAAGGGTCATTGAGTCCAGCTCTGAAGTGAAGGGTCTAAACTGGGATCAAACCTAGAGCCTTGGCATTATTAACTCTGTGCTCACCAGCTGAGTTAATCTCAGTGATCTTCCAACAAGCCTTATCTCATTTGCCCCACCATAATTATCTGTGCTGGAGGCTCAGAATACCAAGGCAGGATGACTACAGATGTTATCTGCTACGTGATGGAAAAACAGGCTCTTCAAAAACCAAACTAACATCATGGTGATAGAAATCCACTTTCCCCACAATGGTTTGCAATTATGCAAACAAGCAAATTCCACAGAAATCTGAGCAAGACTAATCTGCTCCCATTCAAATAGCTGCTTTTCACAACTTTAGCCTTTAAAAATGGTAATGTAATTATAGTGTAGAAATAGCAAGAATGGAAGGAATTTATCTTAATGTGCATCAAGTTTTCCAGGGGAAAATAAATACAGATATTGGTGGAAAAGCTACATAAATAGATCAACACATACACTGAATGAAACAAATATTCTGATCCAGAGATTGTGCTGACAACTTTCTGAGCAGGCAGCATGGGAAGAATGCATTGGAGTGTGGCCACCTCTTTATCAAGATCCAGTGAAGCTCCCATGACTGACTTGTTGTCAGAGGTGGGGTGAGAGAAGCTCTGTTTGTCCCATCAGTGGACCTGGGGCAGAGCTGAGAGGAAGGCTGTGGGGCAAAAGCCATGCTTTGCTTTCATTATCCTCAGGCTCAAGAGTCAGATTTAGTTTTGTCTGCAGATTAGGTGAACCTCACCTGCTCATGGCCCAGGTTAGCTATGGAACTACCTGGGAAAGTCCCAGAGTCTTTCCTCTGCTGGCTGCTAATGCATTGGTCAAAAGCAGGTGAAGAGAGCTCCTGCTGTGCCAGTGCCTTCCCCTGCTCTGTTAAAGAACAACCAACTTGCTCAGTAAGGGCACATGCACGTCCCTTTTCTGCCAGTTGCAAAGGATTCTGCAGAGGACTGTACCTGACTGCATGAAAGGCAGAGCCTCGGGGCTGCTGTGGGAGCTCCAGCCTGGGAAACAAGCCTGGTGTGAGTTAGTATACTTGGCCTCATGCCCAAAACTGTAAACTATTGTGGCAAGACTCAAAAAAATGGTTTTTGTGACTAGGGCTACAACTACAAATATATTTTTCACAGTTCTTGTAGCTGTCACAAATAAATTATCATAGAAAGTTCCTTTCTATTGAAACATTTGAACAGTCCTAGTTAGTGATGCTCAGCTCTATGTAGCAAAGAGCTGAGATGCATTCTTAAATAGTGGCAACAGCTGTGGGACCCAAAGAAGATATTTGTCTTGTGCATGTAGTCTGCTTACACATCTGATGCCTTAAGTTTTAGCTTTCATGTGTTTCAGATTCTGTGCTGCCTAGGGGTGCAGTTCTCAGCCTCATATTAAGGGCTAATAAACTCCCTTCACAGAGTAGGCAGAAAAACCAAATCCTTTACCTGCTGAAGACAAGGGACAACTTTCAGGCCCAAAAGCACAAACAACAGGGGCTGAAGGGAGGAACAAGAAGAATAGGACTTCTCAACCTGAAGCTGTAATTAAACCCCAATATGCAAATGGACCAAAACTTACAAAAATATAAGATTTTGTGACCGGTTGTCCATTTTTGTGACCCTCTTTGGTCCACCTTGGGTGTAACTCTGGTCAGGCTCTTGTCCTGTCCAAGGTGTATTCTAGTGGCCTGAACAAATATGTAATTTATTCTCTAGTTCTGTCCAGTCTTTGTTTCAGGTCAGCCTTCCCAAGACATCACACCTAGTAATGCAAATGCCAGATAGATTGTGATTTGACATGAAATGCTCTAATTTGAAGTGTTGTCTCCTCTTGTCAGAAGAAGGGGGCCAACTCAGCTGTTGGGATTCAGCATTGTTCTGTTCTTGTGGTAAATCTACTTGGAGTTTCATGGAGTTCAGGGAACTTATGCTCACTGTTGTTTTAAAGTCTGGGTTCAGGTCAGTGTTTTTCTGGTGCACAGACATGTGGGAGCTTGCTGTAGCTGACTTGACAGATACAGGTGACTATTTCATGACTAGTCTTCAGTTATCTGAAAGCTGTACAGGGGACGCCTTGAGAGGCTTCCTGGAGCAGAGGCTAGACAGAGTTAAAGGAATAAAGTGGGCTATTGGAAAGTAAAAATTGACACCTTGGACAGTAAAAGCCCAGCCATGGCTCCACCCAAGATAGACACCTGGTCATGAGTTTTCACACTTTTATAAGTTTTGGTCCATTTACATTTTGGGGTTAATTGTCCAATTACAGCTTCAGGTTATAAAGTCCCACCCTCCCAGTTTGCTCTCCTCAGTTTGCTGTTGTTTGCACTTTCTGGGCCTGAAGCTGCAGCAGTGTCCATGGTTCTGGGGCTGGAAAAGGATTTGTTTTGTCTGACTGAGCTGTGAAAAGAACTTGCTAACACTTTATATGAAGTTCAGAGTTATATATTAATGCAGTGCAGAATCCAGAAAATATGGAAGGTAAAACTCAAGGCATCACAGGAGTGTGGGGTGGGAAGAGCAAAGGAGACATCTGGAGAGTGAGAAAGATGAAGTCACAAGGAAAAGTGGAGAGAGGCTAGGTTACTTCTGCTGTCTGAGCAGAATATGAATGAGATGGTTTGGGTTTTTGTGGTGTTTGAGTATTTTTTTCAAATGGGCTTTGTCCAAATATGTTAAGACACCTAGTTCAGGACTGGAAAGCAGTTGTGTTGTACTCAGTGTTCAAATGTGTTTTGAAATTGGCACCTTTGTGTGCCATATAACTGGGGAAATCAAATGTATTTACAGAAATCTTTTCTCTGCCAAAAAAAGGTCAGTGGTATTTATACATGCTGGCTAGATCTCACCTCCTCAGAGGAACTCCGTGCGTGTATTGGAACTCCATCAACTTTGCTTTTTAATGCCGTGTCATTTGATCTGTCCTGTGTTGTTGCCATTAGCCTTGAGGTTAATTTTTAATGCACACTCTGCCTGTGCCAGCAGTACAGAGCCTGGCTGTCAGCTGGCCTGGAAGCCAGATGGGCACACACTGGGTAACACGCTCTACCTGGGAACTTGCTGCTTCAGCAGTGGCCTGAAACCTGGCACCAGGGCTAGTCCTTCATCCTTATACTCTTCTTCACTGCTCTTTCCCTCACCAACTCCTTTAAACTTGAGTGGAAAGTGGTAAACAGTCCTTTCTCATCTCATGGAATCCACCTAACTTTTTACCTAAAGGAGCTGGCATGGGCTGGGAGAGTTGTGGGAGTGTGTCTTGTCCTCAACATAAGCTGTGTGACCTCCCCAGTAAATAGGTTGCCTACCCATTGCAAACAGTCTGGTAGACAGGGACAGGCATGAAAATTAAGTACCAGCATTCATTCTTCAGGATTTTAGCTTTCACAGGAATTAAAATACAAAAGAACTAGTTGTATTTACATCACTATTAATCATATTCAGGCAATAAAATAATTCAGTTTAAAGCTTGTCTCCATCGTGGAAATAAGAAAATACAGAAAAAAGTAGTTTCATGTTAATTTCAACTATTCAACAGTGTGTATTAAATACAGGCACTGTGTTAAGGCTGGAGTGGCTTTAATTTGCTTTCCATGTTTAACAGCATTGAGGCATTTTCAGTTCTAGATGACAGGGTTCACTCCAGGGTTTATAGCGCTTTCTACAGATTAGCCCATATGCATGTTTACAGCTGAAATGTTTCCAGGCTTTTGATGAACAGGTTATTTCATAATTTTTCAGCTCTTGATGCTCTTGTTTCCCTTCAAGGCACATTTTAATGACCTTTGTCTGGAATCAGAGAGAATTCTGGATTGACTTCTTGTCTCTTCTTGTATGGCTACTCTTGCCTTCCTGGAGGTGGTGGTCAAAGGGCATCAAGACAAGGTGGCTGTGAATTCATGTGCTGGCTGTGCATTTAGGACCACCTATTCTTGGCATCTCTGCCCTAGTAAAACTGGCACATCACCTAGCCCACAGGCAGTGTGCCATGCAGACAGATGGCCGTGGCAGCAGGCAGCCAGGAGGCAATACATGAGCATCAAATGCATTTGTTGAGGGCAGGATATCAAGCCAGAAATGTCAAAGTGGGTTTTCAACCCAGAGCTGCTGACTTGTATGCAAGAGAACATCGTTGGTACTTCGACTCAGAGCTGGATCAACTGGGTAAAGGCAAAGCTGGAATTCCCAGATCATAGACAATGAATTTCTGGAAAGCCTTAGATCATATTTTGTCTGTCATGGGGCATGAAAGGAAGAAGGCTACAACACTGACCCATGTCTCTATAGGAGTGACAGTAATAAATTCTGATATGGATTTGTTTAATGAGAAAAAGCTGCTGGGTACCTCATGGGTTACTTTTAATTTTTTTAAACCTGAATGATATTGTTGTGATTAGAATCCTTTGGCAGCCTCACATATTAATGCTAAGGTATTAAATGACTGATAATGGTCCATGTTTAATATTCAAATACACTGCTGATCAGCTTTGTCAGGGCATTAGAATGGGATCTGGATTTCCATATCCAGCCCTTCGCTGACGGAGCACCACAATGCGTGGAATGACTTTGCTTCATCTTTAAAATTGTTAGCTTTTAATGGAATGTTCTCACTGGAAAGCAAATGGTAGGAAACTTCTTCCAATTCTATTTATATAATTGAATTTGAGAGAATTATTTAAAACCAATGGGTTTTTTGAAAAAGAACTTTACATAAAACTCCAATTTAACAAATCTGAAGCACAGCTGACACCTAGAGAAGTATTGTCTGTTATGATCTGTGGATCCACAGCGTGCACTTTTTAACTGTGTAATTACACTGATTAGCTTTATTCAGACAATAATCAGATCAGTGTCTGGTAACTAAGGCGGTTTTATTTTGTGACATAAGAAGATTATTTTCATTTAGTAGTTTTCAGAATTTTCTTGTGCCAATACACTAAAAAAAATAAAATTGCCCATAGTCATGTGGGCAGTTGGAACCCAGTGAGTTAAATCTGTGTTCAGACAGAAACAGATCCCACAGGGAACGCTTTTGCATGGATTGCTGTGCTTTGCAAAGGAAATAATGGTCTTTAAAACTGTCAGTTTGCCTCCTAAATACTTCTTTATATTGCTGTGATACCCAGAGGCACCTCCCAACAGGGAAGGGATTGCAGAGCTGGTGGCACAGGGACTGATAACTGCACATCTGGGCTGAGCTCAGCTCCTGCCTGGTACAGCAGGGTACTGAGGATTCCCCTCCCTCCACCCTTCCCTCCCTATGCTAATCTGGTTTTCTGCAGAGTGCACTCTAAGAAACCTAATTTTCTTTTTTTTTTTTTTCAGAAATTTTCTTATTTATTACAGAAACCTTATTTTCTGTACTACGATTTTTAATTACCCATTTTATACTATATTATAGAAAAATGAAGTCTGGAAAAGAACCTTGGAACTTGTTGCAGTACCTTTAACTTCCTGTTTGTTTAGACAGCAGTTCTCATTCTCTGCTCCCTTTTCCATTTGACCTAGGAAAACAAGGTCTATAATTTACATAAAGAACTTGGAAGATGCAACAGCCTCAATGATATCAAACCAGAATTAAATTTACCTTCTTTCTCTTTATCTTATTTTAAATAAAATAAAAGCTAATTGATACTCTTTAATAAAAATAGAGTATTTTGGTGTCAAGCACGATTTTAGCCTTATTAATAATTCAGCCAAGGTTCCAGTGTTGACCTGCTTTCTTAAATTTAATTGCATATTGTTATGTTTTCATAGTATTGTGACCCACTGCTATTGTGGGTCTTCCAAAATTCAAATAACTCCATAAATCCCCCTCAATCCAGCAATATGTTAATTTAAGAATTGTATTGTTCATGCGTTTTGAACACAGACATTCATTATTTTGCTTGATGAAGTGACCTTAGCAAGAATCTGCTTATGTCCAAAGGGGTAAGCTTGTAACCTCAGTAACATGGTTAATTTTAATTAGTCAAAGACATGCTCAGGCTCTCTGTAGGTTTGGAACATTTGAATTCAGTTTTGATGGCATTATTCTCCGGGAGCATGAAACAGATGCACGTAATTCTTGTTAGCATATTACTTGAAGTTGACTTCAAACATGTTCATTGTAAGTTGTTAGACAGCCTTCATCTACTGGGAATCCAATCTGCCTATTTGCCCTTTTTTTTCTTTAATTACTTCTACAATTATTGTTTGTAACTCCCACTTGGGAGCCCGTGCATGTGGTAGGTGGGCCCTTTCTACACTGAAGTCTATATGGAAAAAAATCTCTTTTGCAACAGTTTATAGTTTAAGCCTTGGAATTTCTTTCTTGGTTTTGTCTTACACAAAACTAACTTCTCTAGAGGAGATATTTTATTTTTATGTCAAATTAATTTATAAAAGTTTTTATTTTTCTGTAATGTGACAGCCATCTGAGTCTATTCTCACAAATTGTAATGAGAGTACTAAGGTCACCTGCTGTGCACAGCTGTCAGCTTTGAGGTCCAGTCTTGTGTGACAGTTTGCTTGAATGAAGAAGCTCAGGTATTGGCTCTTTGCAGTAGAAAGAGAATTCTCACATAAGGCAATGTGCTTCTTTTTCTGTGCTTAAATGTGTAATGCCATATTTGTTGCATTTGTAATGTAGTATTTAGGTAATACTGTGTATGTTCAGGTTCATACAAAGCTGAAAGGATTCATTGCTAACCCTGTAGTTATTTTTTAAAGTCACTATTAAACATACAAAAATGAAGGTTAAAGAAGAAGAGTTAGAGAGCCTGTAGATACCTTGTAATCTGTTTTAAGTCTCTGCACTGGTTCACTGGCTCACTGTGGATTTATGAGCTTCATTGTTTATCAAAATATTCCCAGCAAAAATGAACTCTGAAGTGTTTTTGCTTATTACTTCCCATGCTCTAAAGGCAAGAAATGCTCTAAATAATCTTGTGACACATGAGCGTGCTTCCTTATGCAGAGCACCATTGCTTCAGCAGAGTTCCTTGGGTGTGTCTTCAATCCCTATGTTATGGTATCCCAGCTGTAGACTAAGACCTTGTTTTTTGGATAGAAGCAGTCTAATTGTAGAATACGAAACATGTTTGATGGATGTGTAAAATGTGGGTTTTTTCCTAGATAAAATATTGGTTGTTTGATTGATTCTGGTAGAATAGTAGTTCATTAATTCCCCTGTGTGGTCACTGGTTGGTATATTTTTGAGGTTTTTTTTAAGAAACAGAGAAGTTTAAGTCCTTGTGGTGTTTTGTGTCATACCATAGTGATACATTTTCTTGCTAAGCTGGGATGAAAGCATTGGCTGAGGGTAGTAATACCTTGATAGGCTGGAGCTGTTTTGCAGTCTTAGCTGTAGTTCTCTGCCTCCAGAGTCTGGAAGGAGCTGTAAAGTTAACAGTCAATTCTCTGAAGAATTTACTTTCCTGCTGAAAACACTGGAAAACATTCTGGGGATGCTGGTGAGTATTAACACCTCTTTAGCTGGGGAGAAATAAGGTAGGCAGCCAATATCTCCTGCTGCTCTCAGGTGATTTGTATCTACCTTAGTCTTGAATGCTTTCAGTGTGTGTTGTTTGTTGTAACATTCTCATTAAATGTAAATAAGAGGTTTGAGTTTGGTAATGTTCTCAATAACATAGAAATTGGATGCAAAATACTGTAAGATGTGATGGTAGTAGTAAATAAATTTCCAGAAAAAAGATGTCAGGCTACAGTCTTCCCCCAGCATCCAAATACCTTTCACTTCCTCGTGTCTCTAGAGGTCCTTGAAGTGCAATCCATAGTCCAGTCCAACCACCATCGACTGGGAGTTTTGATCAGGTCATCATACAATTTTAAAGCCCTTAGGAGAATTTGCATTCCTTAAAGTCTTGTACTTGAGACAGAGAAATGAACTCATCAGGGTTATGTGTTGGTCACTTGACAGCATCTTAAGATCATGTGCATTGTTTATCCAGCAGAAGTGACATGACAGGTCCTTCTTTAGCTTTGATTTCTCTGTGTCTTGGTGAATTTCATTAAATTTCATTGCCATATCTCAATGGTAGCTGTACTTCACAAATGATAAATAGATAAAATACTTCAGTCTTTTGTTGTAAGAGAAGATGGTGTGTGTTGTGAGGGTGCAGAGTGACGCAGGGCCCCCAGGCAGGTGCAGATGAGAGGCACTTTATTGCAAAACTAGGACTTTCTAAGCAGTTAGGCCCATTGTCAGCTACATTCCATTTAAGTTTAAGAGATATAATGCAACCACCTACCACACACCACAATGTGATCACGTCATGATTACATAAAATGTTCTTCTACTTCCAATTCAGCTGACTCACTTTTCCATAGTCCTTTTCTGCTTAGCTGAAGTAGCAAGCCTGAGCCATGATTTTACAAGGCCTTCCTTTTATAAGGTTTACCTATATGCAACAGCTTGTTTCTCTGGAAGGATATGATTAAAGAAGAAAAATAGGCATACATTTATTGTATAATTGGGGAAATTGAGGCAAGGTGTGCAAAAGACAGTGGCAGAGATGAGGATATATCTGTGTTGTGAAATCCAGAGCTTAAAGGGCCTCGTGTGATAAAGTGGGCACCTAATGGTTCACTTACCTTTGGGGCTTTTTCTGTGCTTATCGTGGCTGCAAAAGCATCAGTGTAAACCACGTTGTTCAACACCATATGAGAGGAAAGATTCATCTCCTGCAGAGTGTTTTTTCCTCAAGGCAGAAAGCTACACATTTTTCTCTAAGTGCCCACGATACCTCCTAACCTTTACAACTGACTGTTGGTTTGTCTGGTTCACTGCTGTTAGATTTTAATCTGGCCTGAGCATTATGGGAGGAAACACTCTACTTCTGAGCACCTTGTGTTATGTTCCTGCGAGCCAGAGGACAAAGTGTGTCAAACCATCAGTTTCCCTTTCTCTCCCCTCCTGGTTTATCTGATCAAGATGATCAATTCTCCATCAGCTCTCAGATCCCCTTCCTGGGTGATTGCAAGAACTTCCATCTTGCTCAAAGAGGGTGAAGTGGCCGATGGAGACCAGAAGCACGGACATCATAGATAGAATTGTTCCTTCTGGGATCAGGACCGGGGTACAGCAGGGTGATGTACTGAGGGACCTGCAGCTCTGGGATCAGGACCAGGGTACAGCAGGGTGATGTACTGAGGGACCTGCAGCTCTGGCATCACTCCCTGTTCTATGCTGAATTACAGGGAATGGTGTAAATGATGCTCAGAAAACAGCAAACCCCACAAAAGAACAGCACTGTTAGGGACAAGAGGGAGGGTATTGTCCAACACATCTCCCTATGTTAACTGCATGCATAAACACAGCTGACCTCTCAGGTAGAAAGAAAATATAGGACTGCAGAGAAGGCATGGGTCTTCCTGAGGCTCAGGTCAGCCTGAGAGGACGTTGCTCTGGTCTGTTCATTGTGCTCTCAGTCTGTATATGGCTAGAGAATGTGTTGTGTGATCTATCAGATGACAAAATAGGTGTGCAGCAGCACCAAGTGTTGATCTCTGTTTAACAATTCCACGGCTAGAAGGCAGCTCAGTGACTCCTTTGGCTGCTGCACGAGAGAACTATAAAAGGCATTGCTTGCTTTATTTGTTTTATTTCCTAAGCAGACTTCTGGGGGCATATAAGACTTCAAAAGACCTTTCTTCCTCTTTCTTCCCTGAAAAAGCAGAAAAGTTTCCCTTATGCATATTGCTTTCGGCCCGTATTTCAAAATGACACATTGGTACCACAGATTGTAGAGCTGCACACGTGGTTCCTGATGCATTGCTCCCTATCCACAGAGTTCCTTCTCTTTATGATCAAAATAAAACACTTGAAATGTTCTAGTCTGCTGGGTGGGAGAGACAACAAAACGCTGGGGGGAACTTTTAAGTAGTATCTCTCTGGACTTATTTATAAGATTGTGCTATTTCCCCCACAGCCCATTGCATTTCTCCTCCTCTTTTCTGTCAAAAATTCTGACTGGTGCTGACAGAAACGATTATAGCTTATGAGTGATAATATAATCCAGTTTTCTTCAAGGAGAGATGCTATCAGAGAACATTTTTTAAAATATACTGGTAGAAAAGAGCCATCTTTCTTCATAGAATAACAGTTATTAATCTCTTACTAGTACATTTTCATATCATTTTGGACATTTATTTCCATGCTGTGATATTATAAAACTAGGCATTTGTGTCAGTTTTGATGCAGTGCAACATGCTGGAACATGAAAAGCCGTAATTACCACCGTGGTCATTTGAATTGCTAACCAGATCCTGACATTTTCAAATCGGACCAATTTCTTAGTGATCCAGAAGTAAGCCTGGGTGCAACATGAGCTGCATTTCAATCAGGCAACTCAACATTTTAAAAGGAAATGCAGTGCACTTACACACCCAAAGCATTGCTAAAATGAAGTATTTTGATGGCTTTCTATTGCTTCCTCTTGACTGTTTTGTTTCTGAGGATTTGTTGGTAAAATTTTAGTCTCTGTAAATTTTGATGCATTTGAAATGTGTAGGAACATCTCTTTAAGAAACTTTTCCTTCAACCTTTAGCTTTTTCTAGTGGACACACTTGCAGCAACCTGTTCTGAGGTTTGTCCTGTGTACCCTTACAGGTGTGAGCTCTCAGTTCTCCTGAGGGTTTGGGCCATGGGCTTTGTTCATTTGGGTTTGTTGCAGTTCAAGCTTAATAACTGAGTTTCCATGGTGTCTGGGGAGTTTAATTTTAGCTAGTGGATACTCTTGTCCATGCTGCTGCTGGCTGCTGGTGCTCTGCTGGCTGGTGCTGCCTGGAGGGGTTATTTTGTTAGAGCCCTGCGTGTGCATGTGCTGGGAGAAGGGAATGTGACAGAACAGAGCCACAGCAAGAGAAGTGTTCAAGTGATCAACAACCCTTCAAATGAAGGCTGTGACAGCATAAGCTTTACCTTTCAAAGAGTGATTCAGAGGCTCTCAGCATCCCAAACTCGTAGAGTAAAATATATGTCTTTATTTTTAAAAAACAAGACTCGTGCTTTTAGCCTATTGGATCTGGGTGATGTAGCATAAATAGGTAAAAGGTATCTTTTAGCCTTGAGGTTGGAGAAAACCATACACAGCAATCATCTTACAAACATGAGAGGAAGAATGACAAGAAAGAACATTTACTTCTATAGTACAGAGCAGGAGTGGAAGCAGTAAAAATATTTTCCACTTCAATTCAGTGACTATGGAAAATTGTAGACTAGATGAGGAAAGAAAGCAGGAAATGAAATGTGTTTGAATTAGTGGGAAATACTTTTATATGATTACCTCTTATTTACTTTTTATTTACTTACAGAAGTTTGTAGCTGGAAACCTGAAGAGTCTGATTTTTATTTCTGCCCTTCTCCCTTTTTTCTTTAAGAAGTCCCAGAGTACTTTACCCCAGAGAAATGGTGAATTCTTGGCTCAGTCTGGGGAGGTCTGTTGTTCTTTCTTTCCTGTGGACAAAATTATAATTTTCCTTGTGCTGTGGGTCTGCTTATTGAAACAAGGAGAGAAAGAAAGATGACAGAAACCAGCTGCAGGCTTCTTTTAAAGATCAGACTTCAACCTTTCATATATAGGGATTTCACCTTTCCTGCATGAAAATATCAGATTTGCATATATGTCATAATGGTTTTGTGTATTGAACTATGAAATTGTAGAGTTAGACAAATGAAGCTAAAACCTGCCTTAAAATAACAGTTGTTTTCTCTGTGACTGTTTTTGCTTCTTAGAGGATTGAGAGGAGTGCTTTAATCTATTTCTGTGAAAACATTTGGAATACATAATTTATATATTCCTAGCATGCAGCATAGTAGTTGTGGAATATTGCTGTCAATGCTACCATACCCAGTTTAAGTCCATCTCTCCTCAAAGTGGATTTTTAGATGTGTTTGCACGTCATGTGAGTTTTGGAGTGACTAAAGCAGTGGTGATGATGCTGAGGGGTGTGTTGTTTAATGTAGTCTTTTAGGAGGTAAAATTATCTTGAGAACACAGATAATTTGGACATATTTTGCTTTGCTCCCAAGTTGGAAGTGGATAATTTTCATACAACAGATGTGTTTGATTATGGCAACCTGGGGAATGAAATGACTTCTGGTGCTAAAACTAGTGGATTCAACACGGGGCTGTGCTGTGCTGTTATTTCTACTGCAGAGATGTCTAGACACCTCAGCCAGGGAGCCAGGCTCCCAGGTACTGAGCACTGTGTACCCGGGTAATGAAAAGCCTCTTCTGCACTCTAACAGCTTTAAAAATACACTTGAAAAGCGTGTTGGTCATTCCAAAATGGAAAAATAAAAAGTCTGTTCTGGTTGTGAAACTCTTATGTGAGGAAAGATAAGGAAAATGTCTGTTTGACACATTCCCTCTCTGCATTTGCTCCTTCTGGCACATCTCCAGCCTGCAGAACCCAGTGTGGATCCCTGCAGTCACCCATGAACCTGTTCCATTGGTGACTGTGTGCACAGGGCACTGAAATGTGTATATGATGGAGAATTCAGGGGCCTGTATTTTATAATGGGCTGTCCCTGGTTTGCTTGCTTGACCTTCCACCAGGATTCTCTTTGTGGCATGGGATTTATTTGTTTGTTTTAAAGAAAAACATATGCAAATTATTAATTATAGTGCCTATGTTTAGATCTATGAAGCCTGCAGCCCAGGATATGAAGTAATGAATAAAATTGTTGTCATTGGTCCTTGTGGCTTCTAGCATTTTATCTGAGCCGAGTCAGCTGCTCCTGCAAATGCTTTCCTAGGCACAGCCCACTCCCACGTGAGCTGCTGCTGCTCTCCTGAATCAGCACTGTGCTCTTCTGACTGCAGCACAAATAGCAAGTTTCCTGAGGCCATTGCTGCAGATGGGGCTCTTCCTGCCAAGAGAAACAGACTGTGTGTTTGTGTGTGTCTGCAGTGTATGGTTACATGGGAGTCCCAGCTCTGTGGCATTGCAGTAACACACCAGAGAATATCTCCATGGATTTTGTTTTAAGATCAACATGGCTGAAAACTGGATGATTCTGACCAAGCCTGGAGAAGAGACAGATTCCTGCGGCCAGAGCAATGGTCACTGCCATCCATCACTCCTTCCCTCCTCTGTCTGACAGGTGACAAGGTGAACCTGTTCTCATCCCCTCAGGGGCACTCCTCCCCTTGTCATCTCTCCATCAGCAGCAGTGTCACCTGCAGTGACAGCACTGACATGAGTAAGTGGCTTGCAGGGATACAAGGAGGCATCACAGTGAACAAAATTTGTCAGCTTTAATTAGCAGTGTTGAATGATGCCTTGAAAGCCTGTAGGTATAAACAGACAAATAAGCTGGTAGAATTAAAAACAGATGTTAGAATTTAACTCCCTTAATAACAAAATCCCTCATGTCCTTCCCATTAAAAAAATCTAATTGTCAGTTAATGCCCAATTCTATTTACAGATTTCTCATTAGCATGAAGATTAAGCATAATATATTCAGGTAGATAACATGCTTTTTATTTGAATGGAGGTGGCTGTTGGTATTTGTCAATTTTTTGTGCTATTCCCTTGTTCCTAGCCTCTTATCCAGACAGAAGGGACTTAAAAACTGGCCAGGTCATATCTCAAATTCCATAAATTCTTGATCCTTCAGAAGAAGGTAAAAAAAACCCATTTCCCTACTAAAATCACAGAAGAATGTATTCCAGAGTATTAGAATACACTGAAAACTCTTAATGTGAAACTCGTTCAATGTAACAGAGAGATGTTTTAAAATGAGAAACTCCTCCCAGACGTGCTGTTTTCAGAGTCCCTGTGCTTTCCAAAGCAAGCTGGAAATCATGGCCATATGTAACTGGAAACTGGAGCAGGTCCAGCTCTCGTCTGTTCAGGATTGCACAGCCTCTGACCATGGCTGGGGCATGGGATGCAGCACAGGCTGTGCCAGCGGTATGCCAGCTTATTTGGAAAGGGGGAGAGAGGGGGAAGAAAAAAGCATCACCCCTAGCCCTCATGTAACTAATATCCACTTTGATTTATTTTGGATTTTTTTAATTGGTAAGTGCAATTTGAAATGCAACTTGAAAGTGCTCAAGGTCAGGCTGAACAGGGCTTGGAGAAACCTTTTCTAATGGAAGTTGTTCCTATCCAGGACAAGGGTGGAGGTAAATCTTCATTATGGTTGCTTCTAACCCAAACCCTTCTGAGAGTCTGTGAATGCTTTGTGTTGCTCTAAGTCTACAGAACATTAAGTAAATTTAGGCTTTAATTTATCTCTGGAGTCTGCATTTGGGCTGGAGGTGCACAATGTCCTGGAAGGAGGACCACGGAGATGAACACAATCCTGGAGCAAAAGGCTAATTCAGTAAACCAAATCTGCAGACATGAAATGCTTCCTGATTGAGGAGAAGTTTGTGTTTTCTAGTCTGTTAATCCAAGCAAACACTGAGTGGCGTTTATCTAGGCTACCCTGTTGTGACAGGGAAGTAGCTGAGAGAAACAGAGTCTGCTCATTGCAGGGATCCTCTCGAGTTGCAAAGGTGGCCAGAGTGGGATTTTCATCTTGCACAACTTTCCTGTGCATCTCCTGGCTCCACTATTTTTCTCTATGCTTAACACTGAAATCTGAAACACCAAATACAGTCTGGCACAGAATAAGCACATCCCAGTGGCCGGAACAGAACTCTGAGCACAGTTTCCTCACCAGCCTTCTTAAGGGGTTCATGTTTTTGAGAACATTTTAAAGATGAGTCTATCTACTGGTACATACTGGGAGAGAGAATCAGTCTCTGATCTAACTGCTATTGATTTGAAAGCAGTATATTTTTCTGGATAACATATTTGATGTCAGACTTCCCTCTTGGAGCTTACTGGCACCTGAGAACCAAGCAGTGAGCATGGATGTACTTCTCAATGACTAATTGGAATGCTGTCTTTCAACTATTAGTCATTGTTTTTCCTGCAGGCTAGACCTGTACATATGTCATGAGTGGCAAATGCTTCAATAAATTATGAATAGGCATGCAAATGTTTAAACCTGTGTGTTTGAATGAGAGGCAAGGCTGGAAAAATGAGAGAAATTCTTGATCTACTCTGACTCTCACAATGTGACAGACTGTCAAGGTTAAAAGGGTCTTCACAGATTTTTATTTGCTTTTATATTATTTGCTTGATGTAAAATGTAGGTGGCAAAACAGAATAGAATCATGGCAAGATGTCAAGTTATTATGACTTAATTGGTTCTAGAGAATACACAACTGAACTTGTATAGCACTCTGGTGTAAGGATAAAGTACATTTAAAGAGATTGCCAAAGATGCTATGTGAGGACATTTTTATTAGATTTTTATAATTTTTGGCTTTTTGATGCTCCTGGCTTGGTAAGACATGATTAGTCTCTGAAACATTGATATGATAGTGCTGTAAAACATTGCTCCTGTTTCTAATCATTTTACTGAAATTTATCCTGCTGTAAACAGAAGAATGGGCAGTTGTAACTGAAATCAATAGTGCTTTTTTTCCTGTTCAAAAACGCTGATATGATAAAAATAAACATCTTCAGTAATAGATTTCCTCTCAGAATTATGAGAGAAGTTGTTTGTTATGGGAGATGTCTGTTTATGAAAGAGTCCCACCTTTGTATGAAAATTACCTTTTGACCCTTTCTCTCAGGTCCATGTGCATCTTTGACCCCTTCTCTGAGGTTCATGTGCATGTAAGTCTTCGAGAATGAGTCTTGCAAAAGGAGAAAGACTTTTTGGGGACGTGAGAGAGGGGGTAAACCAAGATCTGCATCACCTGGGTGTGAGCAGGAGTACCAGAGCAGGGTTGTGTTCTTCCCTCAGAGGCATTGCTCTGAGCTGGACCAGTTTGAAAACTGCTTTTGGAAGATGATTTTCATGGTTGAAGATTTTTCTGCTTTAAAAAATAACAACCACCATCATGAACCAAAATAATCCCAAAAATCCCCCAGGGAAATATAGGTGCTGGTAACCAATATAGTCATGGTTCTACCCCTAAAATGGCTTCTGCTGTCACCTTGTTTTAATTGGCTTGTGTTCTCAGTGCCATGGAATCTGAAACCTGTTGTATTAAGGAGTTTAAATTATTTAATTTCTAAAAGAAATAGTCATATTGAACCAAAAGTGGTGCTCCTTTTGCAGGAGTGCACTGCTGAAGCTGTCATGCTGCAAGGGGTAAGACTTTATGGTTCTCTCATGTTCTTAAATCTGGTTTTTTCTAACTTTAATTTTTATTTTTATTTTTTTTTTTAAGGATTAGAGGGTGGAATCTCTGCTTTTCTTTCCCTGGAGGCCTTTCACCTTCACCTGCCAATAGCAGACTCATTCTCTCCAGATAAGACAGTGAAGTGACTGCTACTTTCCTTTTCTGTTACGAGCCCTTTCTGTTAAACAATTGTATCTTTCATTGAAGAGACTCTGATAGCTTAACATTTTCCCCTGATATTGTTTAGATCTTGGACAAAGATCGGCCATGACAGCACTTACTGTCTGTTTTCTTGGTAGGACCTTAACTAAAATGTTACGAGCTGTCATTTGGGAAAGAGGAATTCACACTGGGACTGGAGGAAAGGACTAGAGAAGTGACATGAGCAATGAAAAGCTCGTAGCAGGAGACACAATGTGCTAGCTCAGGTGTCTGTGGCATTTCCTTGTGCTCTGCAAGCTTACTTTTAGATAAATTGGTTTCTCTCTTGCCAGTCTAGTCTCTCAGCAGAGTCCATATTTCTCAAAAATAAGTATTTGTGTTTAAATGTGTGAGGTTTATCCTAGAATGGTAAATACACTGCTACCTCTGGGAAAGGCCAGAAAAGTCTGTCCTGAATCAGGTTTTCCACGCTAATGTCTCCTCCATACCACACTTTCTGGCCATACTGGTGAAAAATTATTCTTGTGAAATGCAAAGCATTAAAAATAATCCTTACTGGATTGTTTATGGCTGAGGATGTTGAAAGCTTTATTATATTTCCCCACAGTTGGTATAATTTTGCTGCCAGCTTGCTCTTTGTGTTTGTGTGTTGTTTATTCATTTTCAAGGAGTTTAATGCTGTGGAATGCAAAGAGCAGGGTTGGGACATCAGATTCAAAGAAAATAGTCATGAGAGGGTAAAAAATACTGCATTCACTAGAATCTAAAATTCTGAGACTTTTTCCTAGATTTTGTAGTTTTGGTTTTTAATAGTTGGTGAATTCCTTTGTCTATTCCCGTAACATTGTCTAGGGTTTCTTGTTTAGTTTATTTAATATCAATAGTTTCAAAGTCAACAAGAAATGAGGAAAAAACCCCCAATCCCCAAGCTTGTGCCTCCTTGTCAGAGCAAGCTCTGCTGCACATGTGCTTGCTGAAACTTGAGCAGGCTCTGTGTTCATTCCCTGAGCTGGAACCTGATCTGTGTCCATTTATGTGAAAGAGTCTCGCCGTGAGATCACTGGGCTTTATTTCATGGTCTCTTTCTGCAGCAGAGGTTTATCAGTCAGTTTGAACCCTTGTGGGATTCCTTTTAAAGACTTCAGCTAGCTCATCCATTTGCTTTATGTTTAGAAATCCAGCTGTGCTAATTCCTTAAACCTTCAGTCCATATTTTGGCAAATACACATGGACACAACTACTTTGCTCTGTAACAAAGCTGGCCAGAAGGTCTACACTACCAGTGAGATAGAAAATATTGGTTAACGTAGAGAAATTAGAATCTCCCTGAGATTTTGTTGCCTTAATCTTGGGAAAACTTAGCTTCTCCATGTGGTTTTTAAGACTTGCAGCAAATTTAACACTAGTAATGATGGATGATAAAGTGTGTTTGAATTTTAGTTTTTGTTCAGAGGATTTTTACTCCTTGGCCAGAAGAACAGGCTCACGTCTTTCAGTGTTGCAAACCACCTGGTGCTTTGCAGTCTGATCCTTTGTCTCTCTTTGTCAATAGTATTCTCCTTTGGAAAAACTAGACAGAATACCATCCAATCTGGAACTTCCAGTGGAAATGCCCAGAACACCTTCTCCTAAACACAAGTTTGTATAGATTGTTGAAAACTACTAAATAAAAGTATCTGTTTCATGCAAAAATGCTGTTTGCATCAAGGAGGGCAAGATGATTACCTTCTCTAGGCTGTGGGAGAACAGTAACATATGCCATCCTTACATCCACTTGGATTGATGAATACCAGATGGAAGTCATGCAGAATGTTTTCTGTAGCATGCAAAAGTATTGCTGGCAGCTTTTCAGTTTTGGATATAGCAAAAGACAGTTGTACTTGCTTTACTGAGTTGAGATAAGTGCCTGCAGACTCTAAAATCTGTCTAGGTGAACCACTGGAACTCTGAAAGTTTTCAGTGATCCCTCATTTATTGCTGAAGTATTAAGACTCTGGCTATCACTGAATACAAGTGCTTGGTACAGAAAATCTCTTAGTAGCCTTTAGTGCAGAGGAATGGCTTTTTTCATATCTTTATTTTTCATTCATTCATATTTAAATCTTAGATGTTCATTCTGGTTTTCCTCCAATCCAAAGATGAATGTTGAAATGTTCACTAAATAGCCTTGCATGAATAACACTTGAATGCTAAATTTCATTCTTCCTTTTCCCCAGCACTTTGTCCATCTTATCCTTATGGGTCTTGCAGCTGCATTTAATTTGCATCAGTGGAGTTGTCAATTGTGACCTGAAACAATGAGCTGTGCAGTGCCTGCAGAGTCATCTTGTGTGCATGCTCCTGATTTTGCTTTTCTCACCCTGCTCACTTACTAACTGTGCTTTGATTAGAGCAGCAGTAACAAATCTGGAGGTATTATAGAGTTGTGGTCTATTGAAATACCCTCACATTCAGCTGTTTGGTCACTGCTTGTGATGGTCTTGTTCCTCAGTGGCTGGCTCTCAAGGGGTTTAACTGACTGTTATTTTGTGACTCCTAATTTTGAAGCAAATGGTTGGCAGTGATTTCTCTTTTGTTACCTTAGCCTGGGATTGGGGCCTGGCTTGGGTGTGATTTCCATGTGGCTGTTATTTGTTTCCACCAGCCCCATATGTGACTGTTTGACATAATTCTGTTAAGACCAGTTTGACATAATTTCAGGTGAGACTAGAAATAAATTCATACTGAAAACCTGCCTGATAGACTTGCTGTTGTGGCCTGCTTGTGCAAGGGTGCAAAAGAGACTCTGAGTGTGGTGGTTTAAGGAAGAACAGTTCTGTGGTCCATTTCCTTTGGGAAAAAGGGCTGAGATTATTCATAGCCTCAAAGACTTACTCTGTTTGGGGAACTGCAAGTTGTCTCCAGTTGCAGAGAGCAGCCCAGTCTCCCAAGGCAGGGGAGTGTGTTTTGCCTCCCACAGTCACCAAATCCAGCCAGTTGTTTGGCATGGAAGAGCTGAGCTGCTGCTGACAAAGAACACTGCACAAAAGCAGAGTGGCCAAGTCAAGAAAAGGGTAGAGAGAGTTTAACATGTCTGAGAAACACCATGAAATTACTTTCCCCCAAAGGTGCCCAGAGGAATAGGATAATAATTTAGGATAATAATGTAGCTGGTTTTGTATTATTCAGTGACTTTTTTCTTTTCATCACGCCTTTAGAAACAGATATGAACTAGGATGATCTTAGACTTCAAGTCTGTCTCAGCCAGATATCAAAAGCCTGCTGCATGGTTTGAGTTTGTTGTGTTGGAAGCAGCTTTTGGTTGCTTATGGCCTATTGGGCAGCTGGAAGGCCAGACTGCTTCTAACCTGTCTTGTGTATTAAAATTACTTCCCTTCACATTGCCTCCAGCTCTGTAGCAGCAGTAGCATGCAAAACTCAGGTGTTGTCTAACTTAAGTTTTCTTAGGGGAATGGTGGGGGGTAAAAAGTTATGAGTGTAGAAGACACATAGTTTAGTCCATGTGCTTTATTTAGAGAATGGAGGCATCCCAGTGGATTTGTAATGTCTCAGACATTGTGGGGAAGTGACTGATACCCCGTAGTTATGTGAGCTGTGCCTGCTGCACTGAGCTGCTGGTCAGGGTGAGCTCTCTGATGCCAGCATAAAACACAGTGAACATGGTGTGCATGCACGGTGTGCTAAAGCCGAGGCTGGGAGAGTGGACTGAAGCAGTTCCTCTGTGTTCTGTTAGTGCAGGAAGAGAAATTCCCTTAGCTGTCTGTCTGTCTCTTGATACAGACATCCACAGTGTGTGCTTGAATGGGGAGGAGGAGAGGGAGTGCTGAGGAACAGGGGTGGCAGATCAAGCAGTAGAAGTTGTAAGCAGAAAGCTGTTTCATGTTATTCAGGGCGACAAGATTGCAGAGGCTTTGTAATTTGATTTCCCAGTGTTTGTTTTCAGTGTTCTTTTTGGGGAGCCCTCTGTTCTGCTGCACTCCACTGGCAGGTTTAGAGGGTGCCTCAGAGAATGATGAAGTAGATGGAGTCATCACATCCTACTGGACTGCAAAGGAGGCAGAGATAAATCTTCACCAGCAGGAATATCTCTCTAACTTAACGGTTAAAAAATATCTTAAATTAATAGTACCGGTAATGTGCAGTAAAGCAGCCATCAATCTTCCTTTTCAATCGACTTTTTAGCTTGTAAAAAGACTGATTTTGAGTTATAGCTGGATTTAAGCTTATCTTTCTCACTGTACTAGCAAAGCAGGTTAGGGATTTATTTGTATTTTTCTGGATGAGGGATTTTTTCCAGAACTCACTTGAAGATTGGCCATGACAGCACTTGTCATGGTGCTTTTGATCTGGTGCTTTTGAAAAACCCTTTCTGTGAGATTTAGAGAAAAGGGAGAATTAATGGAACCGATACTAGAAAATAGGAGGATATAGTGGTAAAAAAGTAAAAAAATAATTCTGAGAAAATGAATTTAAAAAAATTAAATGTAATTACAGGAAGTGTGTGATGATGTCAAGCCTGTGCTGCAGCTGGAGGGGCAGAGGGTTGTGCCCGGTGCGCTGGGCAGGGCAGGGGCAGTGCGGGCAGCACATCCCCGGCTGATGGCGCTGCGGCTCCACCGCGCTCCCCCGGGGCAGGAGCCGCTTTCTGTCGGGGGCGTTTCCTCACCCGAGCTTTAGGTGGTTTAAAGTCCTTGGCCCTCTAAAAAGCCCCGAGTCGCGTCAGTGTAAAAAAAGCAGAGTTCTCAAGGTTTGTTTTCAGGTTTCTCGTGTTGTTTATTATTCAATATCTCAGAATTTTCTCTGCTCCTAGCCGAGGTCTGGACAGCAGCTGGGACACGAGGCGACTGCCCCACAGATGGGATGTCCCCTAACATTTATACAGATAATTACGTACTAGTTATTTACTATTTTGTGCCAATGCCCAGTGCCCACACCAGAAGTGACATTCTACTTCGGTCCAATCCACTCTAACTACTTTGTGCCATCACCGCCCCAAAAAATGGAGGACGAGGAAGAAGGAGAAGTACATAAGGTGCCACCCAAATTCCACCATCTTGTCCCCATTTATTTCTATTCTAAAAATTCTAAAACTATTAAATTCTATATCATCTACTGTGCTAAATTACAATTTTCACATCCTGGAGGTTTGTAATTACTTCTGCAATGTTGAAAGTTTTCCCATGGATTAAAATCAAACCCGGTGTTTTCCTGGGCTCTGTGCCAAGGTGTCTGAGCCCCCTGGACCGGCTCCACACCCCCCTGTCCAGGGCTCAAACTCCTTTCCTCAGGTCCCAGGCCATCCAAGGGGATGTCCTGGACTCCAACACTTTCCTGACCGGCTCCAGCGCCTCCCATGGAGGGACATCCATCAGCAGCGATCTGTCACTTGGGACTCCTGGCCAGCACCTGCAGCGATGGGCAGAGAAAACTTCTTCCTCCTGCACAGCGTGAGAATCACAGTGAAGAATGGCTGGCTCTGAAGCATCAGTTCTTAGGGAGAATTTGGGATACTCTTAACCCTTTTGGTGTTCTGTACTGCTGTGCTGTACAAGTACAGTCTGCTCCAGTGTATGGAGAGGGAAAGTGTCCCATATAATAGTTTGTTACTCTTCCCTTTGCCTCTGCGTGTGTCAGTGTGTTGTATCCAAGTCACATATTGAATACCACAGAGGCAGACAACTCAGGAGGTGGTCATGGTCCACCATGGTCATGGTGGTGATGGGATGTAGCATGTGCTGTCAAAGAGCATGAGTAGAAGCATTAAAAATATACATGGTACCTTTTCTTTAGAGCATCACAGTGCACTGCCATTCCTACTGAGGCTTGATAATCAAAACCACCCGAAACAATTAGAAATACCAACCTCCTGGTCTTTGTTCAGGGGGACCACTTAGCATTTATTCCTAAAATCCTGACTGAAGATGTTAGGGCAGCTTAGCAAGCAACCCCTCAGCCAGACTTCAACAATTGACCATCTGTGTGATCCTGGTTGGTAAATATGAATGGTTTATAGAGTCATATGTTGTGACATTATAGGGGACAGTGTTTTCTTCAGTTGCTTGTAAGTCCTGCAATGGCATTCAGTAACTGCAATCATATTGCTTTGAGCAGAGCAATGTGAAGTGCTGCATAAACAGTAAAGTCTTAAATGATTGGTTTCACTTGATAAATACAGGGGGGAGAGGCCCAGTGACATGTGGTTTTTTAACCATGTTCCTTTTTCTGCGTGTGATTCTTAGGGACAGAGCAATGATAGAGGGATGTAGATAATTAAGGATATTGCAGTCTCCATGTACTTGGGTAACTCAGCGGTAGCTTACATTTTCCAGCTCAGCTCTTTGCATCCTTACTGAATTCCTTTTACTGTGTTTAGGGGTTAATCTGTCAGTGGTTTTTTGGAGTATCTCAACCACAGCTGACTGTGAAGGCTCAAGTAGTACTTAGGCTTTAAGAAGGTTGTAGTTTAACTGTTACAGAATGAGTTTTTTCCCTTATTTGATTTGTTGTGCCACTGTAACATCAATTAAGTATGTCACCAGATTGTCTTGTCCAGATGGGTTTTCTTTGCTGGGGAAAGGCTGACAAGGGCTGATGTTTGAATGCTCAGCTGCTTGCTTTACCCCAGCTCAGGGGTAACCTTGCTGTCAAGAGTGCACGTTACCAGTGGTGGTGAGTTCAGAGCTTGGACAAAAGGCATTTCCTTCAGGTAGATTTTCCTCATTTACAGTATAGATTCCCTTCCCTTCCCTTCCCTTCCCTTCCCTTCCCTTCCCTTCCCTTCCCTTCCCTTCCCTTCCCTTCCCTTCCCTTCCCTTCCCTTCCCTTCCCTTCCCTTCCCTTCCCTTCCCTTCCCTTCCCTTCCCTTCCCTTCCCTTCCCTTCCCTTCCCTTCCCTTCCCTTCCCTTCCCTTCCCTTCCCTTCCCTTCCCTTCCCTTCCCTTCCTTCCCTTCCCTTCCCTTCCCTTCCCTTCCCTTCCCTTCCCTTCCCTTCCCTTCCCTTCCCTTCCCTTCCCTTCCCTTCCCTTCCCTTCCCTTCCCTTCCCTTCCCTTCCCTTCCCTTCCCTTCCCTTCCCTTCCCTTCCCTTCCCTTCCCTTCCCTTCCCTTCCCTTCCCTTCCCTTCCCATGGCTATTGGCCCGTAAGAAATGACTATTTCTCTGCAGATTGGGTTAATTCACAAAATGAGGCTAAGCGTGCTGTCTTTGTGAAGTAGTCTGGGTGCTAAAACCTGCAGGGTGCTGAAGCACAGCCAGAGCTGCAGCTTTGTGCTCGGTGTGTTCTTGGCCCAAGTCTGCCAGGCAGGACTTTTCCCATGAGGGTTTCAATCACAGGAAGTAAGAGGGGAAGTTGCCGCTTCACGGCGACTTGTGACTCCTACATAAAACATTTTCTCAGAACTAATTAAAACTCTGAGAACTTAAATGAATCAGGGCTGTGTAACTAACAGCTTATGTTAAAGGCTTTGAACAAATATCCACAATGCATCAGTAAACATGTAAATTACTTTTTCATGTTGGGATGTGTCTCACTGCAAGGCCGTGCATTGATAAAAGGTTTCTCTGTGACTGTACTTTCCATACTTTGAAGTTTATTGGTTTTTCTAACCTCTGTTTCAGACCTTTTAAGATACGGAGAAACAGTCTTTAAAATGACTTACCAAGCAAAATTCACTCTGTTGCAGCAATAACTAGCAGTTAACAAAGTGTCTAAATTAAGGACTGAAACAAAATGGAGACTGGCTACTGTTCATCACACCTGTTCACTTTAGTAATCTCCTTTAAAGGGGATTATTGCAGTGATCAAGTATTTTCCCATGGTTATGAACACAGTTGTAGAGAAGATTCATGACTTGCAGGATTTTGCTAGATATAGTTCACTCCTGGATTCTTTAACTGATGCTGTAAGTTAAACCTCAGAGGGGTGTGGATCGAATCCAGTGATGAAGATAATTAGAAGCATGGGATTCTTTTTGAGTTAGCTTTTTTGTAAGCAATAATCTCCTCTTGCCTGGGCTGTTTCTAACATTCTGATGCTTTTTGGATCACTCCTTGCCTTCTGTCTGTGCATAGTGCAACCTGTGAAGCTATATGGTTCTGCCTTGGACTTGTTGCAAGGTGGTTAAAGCTCTGCAACTGCTGCCTGACAGATACTGTGGGCAGAGAACTTTTCATTCTCTATGGACTTCTGCAGCTTTTCTAGAATCCATTCGAGTTCATCACCACTTACCAATTCTTTAATCTTGGTGCTTTTTGGTAGCTGTGTAAGAGAGCAGGTCAAAGAATGACACATCTGCTACTGCAAAATCTCTTAGCTTGAGCTGGCCACTTTTCCTCAGTGACAATAATGCTGCACATCTTTTTGTGGTGGCTGAAACCTTTGTTGGGATTTTCAAACCCAGTTTGTTGAACTTTTGGAAGGTGGTGGCTTGTATGGTGCTGTTAAAGAACAAGCTGGTCATACTGGATTAATTTGTTAGGCCCACATGCCAGCCCAGAACAAACCAGGACATTGCTAATGCCATGGTATATTATGGACACTGATCCTTGAGTTGTGTTTTGTGCAGATCAAATCACTTTCCACGTCAGAATTTCCTGCTTTCACCGTGTGGTGTTTATGGAGCTGTACTAGAAGCAAATAAAAGAATACCAATACTGTTGCAGGGGTAGTGGATGATATTCCAGATGATTTCAGTGATGAATGTTTATCAGTTGTGTTGGTACAACTGATGGAACAAGCAGAAAACTGCAGCATTTTAATGAGGGCAAGAAGGGAGAGGTGGAGTGGAGCAGGAACTTCTCATGCTGGCTTTGCCACAAAGGAATACACATTGTGCAACTATGCTCTCCAAATTAAATGTTCTGCTTTCATGCCTTCTTATTCTGCAGGCCTTAATTAAAACCCCATTTCCTTTGATTCATGGACTCAAAACTGGGAAATGATGTTAAACAAACAAACATCTGACTACCAGATTAATTTTGCAATAGTTTAGTGAATAATGGCATATCATTAAGGGTGGATAGTGTAATTGAAAGCAAGCAAGACTTTGTCAATGGAAGTGGCCATCTTTCTGAGATATTGTGGATTTCAGCTTGCTTTTCAAGAAAAAGAAAAGAAGGTGCATTTTTCATCACATATTATTTAAATTTTGCAATTATTCTGCCACAAAATGTGCATTCATTTCTCAGCTACTCGAAAAACAAAAACCGAATGTGGAATGACCATATTTCTGAATAGTGAGGCAGATGAGCTGAAAAAATATTCATATGCTTCAAAAGTTGATTATGAATGAGTTCTTTTTCCAGGCCTGCTTTCAAAAATATAAACAGTATCATACTTGGGATAAAACGATCAGTGGCTGATGTAAACCAAATTCAGCTAATTAACCCAAGATGATAGCTTTTAACTTCTCAGCCCTTTTCTGATACCTTGTTGACTCTCCATTTGCCTGACTAGCACCAGGCATTGTTGCAGCAGTGTTAAAGCAGAGCTGTCAGAGCATGCACAGTTCCTTTGCTGTGACTTTGCAGGTCAGTGTGGTGCATGGGGGTCATTTGCTGGTGGTGCTGTCTTTTTTGCTTCATGGTTCCTGCTTTTTGCCTTTCATGAAGACAAATTCTCAGTGTTACTCTCATAATAAATGAAGAAACCACACCTTCTCCCAAACAGGCCAGAGGATAGAGAAGCAAACTTTGTGACACTTAAGCAGAACACTTGGTCCTAAGCTGCGTTTGACACATCCAGCTCTGGGGTCCCCAGCACAGGATTATGAAGGAATCTCCCAGAAGGAAAGTCTGAAAGACTTCCAGGGTGAGATTTAGCAAAAGATTGTCCCTCTGTTCTCCCAGGAGTCATTGCACAAAGAAGACAACTGGCCTCAAGTTTCAGACCCAAACAGAAGCTACATATATCCTCCTCATGGAACAGGATACAGCACACCTTTGATTAGCCTTTGATATTTTGCTAGATCAGGCTGCTCACGTCTGTCATGTACCCTATGCAAAGTGCTATTGCAGAAACAGAACTTCTGTGCTTCAGTGTGTGTGTAGACTGTTCAACTTGTCATGATTGTCAGCTCCCAGCTTCTTTCCCGTGCATTACACCGGCCAACGGGAACTCTGATAAAGGAGTTATGTACAGTGATGACAAGAATTGATTTCCAATTTCCTGTAGAATGACTCTATCATTGCTTGTGACTCAGGCAATTTAGTTTATATTACAGTGCTGTCTGGGGGCTATAGATCACCCTGACAGTCTTCTAGTCACAGAGCATGCTGATTTTGACAAGATATTGAGAGAGATTTAACAAGATTTTCCTTTGTGATACAATTCAAAGTGTCATTTTCTGTTGTTGGATCATGTGTAAAAAGATTTTGTATGAGGTAGGAGTGTTAGTCCCAGTTTGTCTAATTTTCTCTTAATCTTTGTGTTTGAGAGCCTATGAAAAACTGAGTAGTTTTCTTGTTTTGGATCTGGTTTGGGACATTAGCGTCTGTGTTGAGTCAAAGAGAAGTCTCAGGGTGTTTTCTGGAGTGGTAGTAGCAGATGCTTGGGGCAAGACTGTAAGAAGGAGACAGGTAGGAGTGGTCCATTCCTGGCTGTGTCGTGGAAGATGCTGCTGTCAGTGATCTGGAGTCTTGCAGGGTTGGGTGAGCAATGCTATACAGAAATAGAGGCTGTCATTACTCTCATCCAAGTCTGCTTTTGCTAACTGATGATCTGATTTGCTCTGTCAGTGCTGAAAGCTGTAGCACTCTGAACTTTAGAGACCTCATCATCTTTTGACACTGCAGAGCTGTACCTGTTAGTGGATTTGGTGGGAGCCTGGTGTGCTGCTGCTGCTGCCAACACTGCCCTTGTTCACTGCCAACCTGAGCACAAGGCCCTGCCACAGCTGAGGACAGCACTGAGGGGCAGGGAGTTGTTGGAACCCTGGAGGGTGAAAAGTGGTAGTATGGCTTTTAGTATTTCTAATTATTTCTAGGATTCTCAGCCTTTATTAATTTCAAAGCAATTTGTTTGGATAGTGAGAAAAAAATTACGTATAAGTTTCTGCTTTTGGAAGTAGTGATTATGCAGTGCAAATTGTGTCCTTTATTTGTGGAATGGCCTGTTGAAGTGACAAGAGCTATGTGTTGTTTCATTGTTTTGGAAACCCGGGGAAATTTTTTTAGCTATTATGATATTTTAAACCCTGGGAAATGTAGGTTTCTGGAACTCTGTATTTGTCCAAGTCTACAATAAAAACAAGTTTGACTTTTAGCTCACTTCCTATTGCAGAACAATCCATACTTGGCAACTTAGGCTGGAAGTAAGTGAGAAAAAAAAATCCGAAAGGGCTGTCTGCCCCTACAGCAGAGAATGAGCATAACCTGTATGTACCCCTTGGTTATACATATAGAAGGGCTCAGGGAACAGTGGTACTTACACAATAATTAGTGTATCACAACATACTTATATTCCACATTTCCCTCCTGCCTTAGTAATTAATTAATGTTTGGAAAATATTTAAGACATGTAAAGCTCCCAGTAAGAGGTAAATGCTATTAATTGTAATTACCAAGCAGATTATTTTTTTTTTTTTGCTTTCACATAGTTCTGTTCCCTCTGGTTAAACACTGAGGGATGTTTCTCTTCAGGGTAGCTCCATAACTCCTGTTCTCATTGCATGGCTGAGATAATGCAGTTTGTGCCTGTTTTGTCAGCAGGAGGGGGAACCAACTACAGAGCTAGAAGTTTTCCAGGGATTGCTCAGGTGTCTTTTAATTATGGTGAGGTAAAAATACCTTGTCTGCAAAACAGTCCAGGTTGCTGAAATTATATCCCAGCTGGGTCTCTAACCTGAGTGATCACCTCAGCTGCCTTTCTGCAGATTGCTGTCTGGACCTGTGCAGAGAGTGTTTCAGCTCAGCTATCCCCCAAAAGATTTTTCACCTTTGTTTTCCTGTGCCTCATCCCCTGTACGTGACTGAACCCCTGACACTGTGGCTCATGTTGTGCTGCATTAATGGCTGCAGAGGATTGGATGTGGCAATATAATGGCTCTGTTCATACCTGCTAGGTGTGAGCTGGATTAAACAGTGCATGTGAGGCATTTGTAGCCAGTGATCAAAGGGATTGGGGAAGATATACCCCAGGGATCTCATTTAATTGCTGTTTAAAGGATTTTAACAGACAAACGAATTGTTGAGAAGACAGCATGGTGAGGGAGGTGCTCTCACTTGTGGATATTATTTATGTCTGTTGCCTCATTGCATCACAGAGAGGAGAAAGATACACCAGTACAAGCCCTTCAGGAAGGTCAGGCTGGGCAGTGGCAGCAGAGTTTGCCCTTTGTGTGGGAGAGCAGCAGGAATGCCTGGAGCTCTGCCTTGAGGTGGATGATGAGCCAGGAGAGAGTTTCAGGTCGAGACTACCAGGAGGACCTGTATTACCAGTACTGTGGTGGGTGTCTGCCGTGGACTCCATGACTGGAAAGAAGAAGTAGGTCAGGTGGTCTTCAGACAGCTGCAAGAAGCCTTGTGTTTACAGGCCCCTTATTGAAATTCTCATTGAGCCAGATGTTTTCAGCTCCATGAGGGTTCAATACACTCTGAGGGTGTTCAGCACCTCACAGAAATGACTTTAAAATAATTTGTGAGATGCTGATCAGCTGTGTTTTTTAAAGTAAAGGTTTTATAAATGAGAAAATAACAAATGATACAAAACCAAAACAAAAGCCTGGCACGGTGCAGAGAGACCTCTAGCACCGGTTAGGGCACCCCAAAAAGAACTGAGCACCTCTGTGCTCTTTTTTACATACCTAATGTTTTAGAAGGGCTATTTTTGGGCTTGCTGCTCAATAAAAGCTGCTACAGGTTTTGGGAAACATCCCGAAGATCCAACTGATGCTCCTGTGCTGCCACTGGGCCGATTATAGTGAAGGAAACACAGAAGTTTCTGGTGCTTTTCCTTAAAAGTCAGGGGTGGAACTGAACTCCCTTTCCCCTATTTGGAAACATTTGTTTGGGTGAGAGGATGCAATGCAACAGCCCCTCTCCTCATGGGAAACCACCCCAATGTCTGCTGCATCCCAGCAAGACACAAGCAGTCAAGAGGTTTCTCAAATGCTTTGTGGAAAAACTCCTCAGCAAAGTGAAAAAGGAGCTGACAAAGGGAACTGCTCTGCTCCTCACATTTACAAATGAGAAAGAACTCTTTGGGTGTGTGAGTCTGGGGAGGTGATCTCAGACACAGCAAGGCTGAGATGGGGTAGTTCAGAATCCTAAGGGAAAGAAACAAGGCAGATTGTAACTATGGGCTCCAGGAGAGCAGGCTTGCTTGGTTAACCCACTTGGTTAATATTTCAGGATTATATTCTCCAGGCTCAGGAGTGGGCCAACCAGATGAGCAGGAAATTGAGCACAGGGGACAAAGGTCTGCATGGATGAACATGGAGCTCCTGACCAAACCAAACACAACCATTAAAATATGGGTTATAGAAGCAGAGTCAGGTGATACTGGGGCAATGCTGGTTTCACACTGTCATTAATGACAAGGATAGTGGGACCGAGTCCACTCTCAGCACAACTGGAGAACATACAGAGCTGGGAAGAATGGTTGATTCACCACTTGGTTGCATTGCTGTTCAGAGGCATGGGACCAAGGGGAGCCTCATCAAGGTCAACAAAAGGTCCTGTAACTGGGATGGAACACCACAATGGATGCCATGATGAACAGGAAAACAGCTTGGCAGAAAATTGGTTAGGGGTTCTCGTGGACCAGAAGTTGGGCATGAGCCAGCAAAGGCCAATGAGTGTAGCCAGCAGGTAGAGGGAAATGATTGGTCCTTTCTGTTCCCTGGTGCCAGAGAGACAATATGTCCTTGGAGATAGTGAAAGCCTGACTGGACATGGTCCTGCTGACCCTTCTTGAGCAAACTGGAACTGAATCATCTCTAGGGTTCCCTTCTATCCTTGTCTGTTCTGTGGCTCCATGATATCTGCATTATGTTCAGAAATTACTTGTACACAGATGATGTTAGCTCTGTCTTTTTTAAAGCAGGTCATTCCTGAGCAATATATAGTTTATAAATTTTAGTAGGGGATTATAAAGTGCAGTTTATTTTTAAACTTGGCTGTTATGACATGGTTACATGTTTACTGAGCTGCACATGATCAATATGGTTCTTATGTTGAAATAAGGTGGTAAATGCAATCTCTGCCAAAGGTTCAGATGGAATGAATCTGTAGGTGGAACTGAAATTTGAAGCCATTCTCACCTGTGCACTGAATAATTGCAAGGGAACTTGAACTTTTTGCTTTCAGTGCTGGCATGACTGGCCTTTCTACTGGACACAGTAACAGCACCTACAGTGCTTCAATAATAAGGTGTTTATTCCTGTCCTGCCTGTGTGCTGTAAAACAGGTAATCTTTATGGGGATGTTATCTGAGGCATTCCATTGGTCAGAGGAAAGCAAAGCAAAGCAAACTAGAGCATATTTTATGTCAGAAGTAGAATTGGCAGCTCTAGGTTTCTTTCAACACCCTGAAAGGGACTTCTATCCATAGAACCAAACTGAAAAGAGAGTGTTTAGAAGATGGACAAGGGCACTGAGAAATTGAAAGAACTCATGTCAAAGTGTTACTTTATAGTTGTAGTGTCAGAGAAAAAATGGTCTCATAGAAGTAACTGTTTTAAGAAGGAGCAGGTTGAACTGATTGAATCCTGCTCTTTCTGGCCAGTCAGATGTGTGGATGCTGGAGGCAGCAGGCAGCAGATGGTCACTGCAGCTGCAGGTGTCACCAGAACCTTGGATATGTGCTGGCACAGCTGCAGATGACCCTTCTTGGAACCTGAAGTGAAAGGAGGAACTGGGCACCCCTGAGGTGAGGACACACACTCCTGTAGGGATGGCTGCAGACTCTGTGAGCCCTAGAGGACACCCAGAGCCATGAAGAAGTTCTGATCCCTGTGTCCTATTGGCCTTTTTTGACTGATCTGTCTTGCTTGGTAAGGCAGACTGTTAGGAAGTCTTCTGCCCACAAATGATTGCATCAAGGCAGGTACAATCCAAGGTGTAAAGCTTTGGGAGCTGAGTTACTGTGAAGCTGGGACATGGAAGCAGCTGTCAGTGCTCCTCCTTTGGCTGTCTCCAGGGCAATGGGTGTAGGAAATTCCTCCTTTTCAATGAACTGCATGAAAATGGAGTTCTCCAGTGGAGTGCTCTTCACTTGGCAAGTTTTCTTCTCCAGTGATATCCACTTAGTTTCTAACAAAAATGTATTCAAAAGATTAGTGGCAGCACATTTAGAAGCTGGAACCACTCAGGACTAATGATATAATTGCTCTCTAAAGCCATTTGTAAAGCAATTATGTACTATTGTTCTCTTTTGTTCTGGTTCTTTATAAAAGTGAGCCATCTTGGCAGGCTGTGATGGGCATGTGTTGAGCTGGCTGTTATGTAAGAATACAAATAATTTGTGCACATATTTATAAAAGAGAAACAATGCTTTTACGATGTTATTGAATTGTTTAGATGTAAAAATCTTCATAGAGGAACATGTTGCTGTTACAATTTCTGATGTGGCCAGTGTTTTTCAGTGCACAGTCTTGTAAATTCTGTAGAAAATCTCCTGGGTTTATCTTGTTTCTCCTTCTAAAGAAAATGTTATTTAGCCTGTTTTTCAAGTGCAGCAGGTAATATAATTATTACAGATAAGAACTATCATAAATAAATTGAATAGGCCTTTGCTATGTTTTAACAAGCCTTTCCTTTCTAAGTTTCATGAGTTCTGCTGAAACGCTACACGCACAGTGATAATCTGTCAGCATGTGTTTGGGTTTGGATTGTTATGGACCTGTGCCTACACTGTGAACAGCTTTGTTCTTTTGTTTTTGTATTATTTTCTTCTTTTATTAAAACCTTTTTGCTTTTTCAAGACACACTTGATCGTGCTGCCTCGCTAGTTATTTTAAGCCATTTTCTGTGAGGTGCTGGACACCTTCAGAGGTAGTGACCTCACAGTGCTGATTACATTTGGCTCTTGGAGAAACTCAGTATGTAATGATCACCAAGTAACTGATGTCATAAAGAATATATAACCAATGAGAAATTGTTACCAAAAATAGAACCCTATATATAAGTGCCATACAAGAAAACCCCTATATAAACACCTTGTAGGCTCAATAAATTTGGCTTCTGATCAGAACTTGGGATATCCCCATGTCTTAATCACCAATACTCCTGTCTTTTTTTTTTTTTTTTCTCTCCTGAGTTTTTTCCTGATTCTGCTTGCATGCTACCTTAAAGATCAGTCCTGATGATGGAGTCTAGCTAGAAATTTTATATGTGGACTGAATTTTTTTTTTCTATTGAAGTCTGAGTGCCAGATGACTGTGACCCAAAACATTAGGGAGCACCTTCCAGTGAGTATTGCTGAGCTGTGTGGAAATCATCCTGAAAGCATTTCAGGTGTGTTCATGAGAGACTGCTCATTGAAGCATCATACAATTCTTTCAAGTGGAGGTGTCTGCAGCATTAATAATACAGAGATTTGGCATGATAGCAGGAGAAAGCTGTCATGAGGCATTGCAGTTCACCTGCCAAAGCCTTTTAAGCACTAATTTAGATACCCACACCAAGCTTAGACCAGAGATACTTTGCAAATCTGAACTAAGCTCCTCCAGGAAAAGGAGTTTCTCTTGTTTAAAACACAATGGAAGAAGATAACAGGAAAAGAACATACAATTGACATATGAAATTTTATCTTTGATAGCTCATACTGTCACATTGCATGAATGTGTGTGTTTGCCCTTTTTTCCCCTCTCAGCCTGTAACATCTCTTAACCAAATTTAACCAGATTTGGAGAAAGGCACTCAAACATACTGTGTTCCTGCAGGAGAATGATTGTTCAAAACAGTCTGAGCAAAAGCCTGGGGTGTGGGCTGACTTCTTTCCCCAGGGGAAATTGTTCTTTTGTATGTCTGAACTGTGGGAAGGCATTCCCATGTCAGGGAGCAGCAGGAGCAGGACAAGCAGGGAGTCAAGGCTGGTGACAGCACAGGGTGGGCAAAGGCCACCACAGTGGCAAGGCAGAATGCCACAGCACCTGGGCTGGATGAGCAGAGCTGGGAAAGGAGGTGGTTTTTTTCCCAAAGAACCCTTAGCAAAATATTTTTATGTGCATGCTGTTTCTGATGATGTAGATCCATGGTAGTTTCTTAAAACTGCTTGTCATAAGGAAGGGGTTCTTGCCAAGAATGAACACTAACATTTGTTCCAGCAAACACTGCTTGCTTCCTGCCCAGTCTGCATGCAGCCTTGGAGGGAAAAGCAGACACATGGTATTTGCAAAAGATGTATCTTATTTTAACAAAATTTTGCCCACATTTTCACATACTATGATTGAGAATGACAGTGAATTCACATATTTGTAAGTGGCTTTTTGGAGGTGATAACATCTAGAGCAGCAGTGGGAGAAATTTATATGCAAATTGTTTGCTATACATGTCTGTTGGAGCCATTTACTAAAAAAATATTAATTGTAATTAAATTAATCTAGTCCTGTGGAAATATAATTTTGACAAAGTGTGTTTCTTACTGCCACAGACTGCTGTTAGCTCAGAATTTTATGTGTTTTTAGTAATTTAAATACTGTACCAGTCAAAATAACTGCAAATTGCTGGCACCAGATGTCATCAATGCAGAAAATAGTTTCTCCATCCTAACTTTATTTTCAGCAATGTAATGGAAAATATTAAAGGCATTGTGCAGTTCATTAGGACACTAACTGTTACCTAGTAATCTTGCATTTTGTTTTCTAAAGAAAATGTTTTTTTTCTGTATGCATCTCGGGGAAAGAAGCACAGCATTGTTCTTAATTCCCTGACTGGAAGAACTGGTGGGGAAAATGCAGATAACCTGAAGTCAGTCTTTCTATGTACCAGCATGGATTAAAGTCATGTGCATGAATTAAAATATCACTGAGGAGATGGGGAGAACTGGGCCAGCTTTCAGGGGAGCTCTTGGCCTTGGAAGTACCATGATTTTGACTTTGAAGTTTGAGGCTTGTAGTATGTGAACAAGCTGAGGAACCTTGGACCTGTTTGCACAAGTGGTGAGTGATGAGGAGCAAGTTTGAGGGCATTGGGAGAGGGAGCCACATCCTCATCAGTTCCCTCTGAGTGGTAGAAGGGTTCCTAAGAGGAATTAAGTATTTTCACATGGAGGAGACACAGTGTGCTAGAGGGTGGCTTAATCTAGCTCAAAAAGGATGAGAAGCAGTTGCTACAAAATGAAATCAGGTTAATTCAAATTAGGAATGAGGCAAGTATTCTTAACAGTGAAGCAAATGGCCAGGAAAGAGGTGAATTTTCTCTTTTGAAATGTCTTTATGTCAGTAGCCTCTTTTTAAATGTGGAAACTGACCTAACCACTCTCCTTTTCAAGGTTTTGAACAAATGGATCAAACCTTTGCCACAGAACTGTGCCTGGTGCTCACATTGTCGCTTTACCACAAGCCCTATTCTGTTTCCAGTACTACTTTTCTGAGTGCTTTTCCTTAAAAAAAAAGGGAAGGAGTGCTTTTCCTTTTTCTTGAAAGCAAGACCGGGGAAGAAAAATTGAGCAAATGGTTTGTCATGAAGAGAAAACTGAGGAAGGACGAGCTTGCAGGTTGTTGAAGGGGGTGTTTTAAGGACAAACGTGTCTCTTGCTTCCAGCCTACTGGCTGAGAGCAAATGAGATCTGAGATTGCAGCTGAAAATGTTTTAGTCTAGATGTGACTTTTTCAAGGCTAGATTTACTTGCCTGTGAAATCTCAGTCATTAGAGATTTTCAAGAAGTAAGACAAATAGCTGTCTGAATGTCTTAGATCTCGGTAGGAAGATAGGCTTAGACAATTCATAAAACTTCCTATTTGGGATTTCTAGGATTTTCCCCAGATGAACGTTTTTGTGAGTTTTGATTTAAAACATATTTTGTTCAAATGGGTCTTGTTTCTCAAGTGGCTCTAATTTCTTTGTCAGCAGTCTCATTTCTTCCTCATTTATCAGTCTGCAGGTATTTGTAATATCAATTCCCTCTGCTGAGTTAGTGAGTTCCCTTTGCTTTAGTTAGTTCTCCTTGATGGATTTCATTGGGTTTCATCCCAATCCTTTCAGGAACTTGCTGGCAATGGTGTCTCAGATGTCAAGTGCCTATTGATGTCTGTTTTCAAGCTTGGTAGGTATTTTTAATCCATTTGATGTGTGCTTTAGTCATGCTGTATTCTCAGGTGCTAGTTCAGAGATCTTAAATTAAGGAATTTACTCTATTGCCCTAACTTACAATCAGCTGGAACAAAAAAAATCAGGCTTGTTAAACAAGAGCTTATCTACAGCAAATATTCTTTCCTGGCAATTGTTATATTTCTGGCTTTGTTTTGTATGGCTTGCATGTTATGCTAATAATTTAATTTACCTGCATCTGTGAAAATGGGTGTAGTGATACAATTTGCAGTCTTTGGAAATGTGCAAATTTAGCTTTGAGCTGGGAGTTGGTCTCACTTGAAATTAATTTTATTGCCTCAAGGGGAAAACCCAACAACCCTGAATTTTGGGACAGTGAGGATTTTCCCACAAATTTTCATCCAGATGAAAAAAATCCAGAAAGCAGATGTACAAAACTGTTTATATATCTATATTAAAAAAATAACTTTTTTTTTTTTTTCTGTTTGAGCATTGCTGAGCTATTATGCTTTTAAGTGAAGAAAATAGTTGCACTTCCCCTACAGAGAGGACTGCATGGTTCTGGCTTAGGGAAATGGGAAGGGGCAGAGTGTTCAGCAATATCCTCCTAGAGGCTGGCCAGGGCTGTCAGCAGCCTGGGAAACAAACTTGGAACCTTGGAAACTGCAGGTTTAGTGGGACAACTTTCAGTAGAAAGGTATCAGCTTTGAGAACACATCAGGAGCTGTCAGCACAGCCCAGAGCCATAAATATTTAATTCACCTTGACCCTTCTGATGTTGCCAATCAATGTTGTTCTCTTCTGCTGCAGATCTGGGACTATTATGGTGACAGTGATAGCAGTCAGTTTGTCAAATGGAATGACACTGTCTCTCCAGACTCTGCTCTTTGTGGCCATGGGATTCTGTCAGAAGCCTCCGCACACAGTACACAGCCCGTGTGAAATTTATAGCTGCAATCCTGCTCAGAACTAGAACAGACCAGCATAATTAGGTAATATATCTTGTTAATGACAGTTTTGTGCAACAAGGTATACAAAGTAAGATTATCTGCCTGCAAAAAGCCCCCGTATTAACTAATGCTGAAATTCTGAATTTTGATAAAAGTCAAATATCAAATATTAACGTTGTGGTTTTGCTTTGCCACCAATTTCTTTGGTTTATTTGGCATTAAAATATTTTTAAATATTTACACTGAAATAAAGGTATTATTTATCTGTAGAAACTGTTCTATTTTAGCTTACTTACTTTACTTACTTAGAAAAATACTTTGCTTTTTTACAAAGATTGTGGGGATACAGGATATAGCTGTCTAGGAATTACCCTGGCACATCGATTTCCTGAGTCTGGAGAGTATATCAGTGTTTAAAATGGAGTGTTTTAATGAAACAGGTGAGTCAGGTGAGGTGAGGCAGTTAAAATGGTTGGTGGGTTCAGCTACCAGAGAAAAGGAGAATTATAGCTGGGGTAAATGGATGATTATTGCTTATCAGAGCGATGATAATTTTTAATGCAGCACATTTCATACCAGTCAGAGCTCAAAAGCATAAGGTGTCCTGTGCAGGTTTGCTGCAGAGTTTGGTTTGGCTTAGCAACATTTACACAGTTATAGGCTGAAAGTAGAGAATGCTGATAGAATAAAATTTCATCCTACTTCTACTGATTTTCTTAGTCAAAAACACCTATTTTTTAAAAATTATTATTTTTACTTTTTGAGTTTTAGTTTTACATCCTGGTTAAAGCTGCCTGCTGTGTCCAGGCTGTGACAGAAATGTGCCAGAGGCAGGGGATGGAGTGAGCTCTGTCTGTCACTGAGGTGGGTGCCCTGCCTGGATAAACCCCTCCTCAGTGCTGGCCTGTGACAAGGTGTCTGAGAAAGGCAGTGAGCAGGGGAATTCAAATCACAAATTTGCACAAACATTTGTCAGTAAAGCTGGGGCCCATCTGTAACAGCTGGCTGCAGAACCACACCAGTCAGGGGAGTGTTCATTTGGTTTGTGCTCACCTTTCCCCCAGAGCAGTGCTCTCAGGTGGGGAGCTCTGGGCTCATCCAACCCCTTGGGACGAGGGGTCTCTTTTACCCCATGGCTCTGGGCAGGTCAGAGGAAGGAAATCTGTTCTCTCTGTGCTGCTGGACTGTGCTGGGGTCTCTTGGGAGAGTCCAGGGAAAAGCAGCACACCCCCCTACTCAGTCTTCTCCTCAAAATCTGCTAATTTATTTACAATTTGGAGAAACTTGTGAGAAGGGACCAGTTTGTGGAGTTGACTGGTTTAAGAAGATGAAGGTAACAGTATTTATTTCTCAGAGAGAGGGGTTATATGCCTTAGGGTTTTTAAAATTTTCCTCTTGATTTGTAATGGATACAACCAGTATGATGAACTGCAATACACAAATAGGTATTTGGTTTCTTAAAAATAAATTATTTAGCAGTTGACAAAAATACCTGAATTAAAACATGGTGGGAACCAGAGCATAAACATTTACCAAGGAGAATAATCAATAGATCTAAATGTGGCATCTTGAGAAAATGCCCAGGGAAAATTTGTTCTTAAAGAAACTCTGCTTCAAGAGACAATAAAAAAATGTGACCAAAACAAACAGGAAGAAATAAGGGTGTTGAAACATCCTTATTCTGAAGAAGGGGGACATGCTGTGTTGCAAGTGTGCAATGACTTTGCTCTTATTTAAATGCATTTTGCAGCAGTCTTGCAAGTTTTATGTAATGGAACATAAATACTTAAAATGATTTCCTGAGAATTTCTTCTCTCCTGCACGCACATCATCTTATAATTCAGATAAAATTTTGGTTTTGTTAAAACCAATGCTTTATTTCAAAATCTACTAAAATATTCAGTTCTGCCATACAGCAATTTTACTTTTGTGCAGATTTTAAGATGGGATTTTGGTTTTGGCAGTATGGACTAGGTGCTACTGGCTGGATTTAAACTCACTTCTTGCATTAAAGCAAGAAAGGGTAAAATGGTATGAGCTCCTGCAAAGTAAGGCTTTATTTATTTTGCAATTATTTCTACAATGTTAACAAGCCTGTTAATACAAAGCAAAGAGCAGTTTGCATTCCATTTAATAGCATCTTCCTGTTCAGGATACTTCCCAAGTGTCACACTCCAGCCTGCTGAGGAGAAGACAGTTTCTGACCCATTGGTACCTGCAGAAGCCTCGGTGTGACCAGCAAAGTGACAGTGGCAATCAGCCAAATGGGAATCCACACACAATCAGTGCCTACTTTGATGGATTTCCTCACCATTCATGTTGTTGGGATGGTCATGACACATTGAGTGACACCATTAAAGTTCAGAAGGCTTCTTTATTATGGCCCCATGCTGTCTTGAATGCAGTTTTTACAGACTTCTAATTGGTTAATATCTTTCTTGTTAATTACTCTATTGATTACTAAGCGACATTTAGCTTGTCCATCAAATCTATCAGATTGTTTATGTATTTTCTTTACTGATTCTCATGGGACAAATCCCTTGTTATTACAGGTGCACTTATTTTTCACCCTCAGAATAGATTGTGTTAAATGAACTTCTCATTCTCAAAATAGTTTCATATGTGAACTTACAAATTTCTTGCTAGGTGACCTTAGAAGAAATGACAGGCTGGATTTTCACCCTATTCCTACACCTTTAGATACATTTTTGTCTCTTGGTTGAACCTGGGGACCAGAGCATTCACCTCATGACCTGCATTTTATGGCTTTGCATAATTTTTCACTTCTTTATCATGAGCTTGGCTGGCAGGCTTAGAGCAGTCTGAGGAGTGCCCGAGCATTGCCTGCAGCTCCTGGAGAGACAGCAAACTGAACTCTGCACAGCTCTGTGCCCTCAGTTACCTGGGCTCTGCTTTGTGCCTGGATGCTCTACAGTTCTCTGCTGAAAACTCTTGTGAGTTGCTGAAGTGCTTTTAGCTGCACTTCACTAATGGGAATTTTGCTTCTCTACAACACAGAGACAAGAGTCTGAGGAGACAAGAGTCCCCTTCAGATGCTGCAATGTGTTTTATACCTCTTGCTTGAGGGATGAATGGATTAAGTGATAAATTTCCCTCTGGACATACCCAGTTCTCTGTAGAAGCTTAGGAAAACACAACCAGCTTGCTCAGACTTGTGCAATTACCTGCCAGACACTGTCCATCTGGAGGGATGAGACAGGACTTTCATACTGATTTGGGCAACAAAAAAGCAGATCAAGTGAACACCTAAATTGTGTTGTTTGGGAAGGTTTGTGTGTTTGTTCAGGGAATGACAAATGCCCTGGCCAATGCTTAGCCATCCTTCTTATCCCCCACCCAGGTTTGTTTGCCATTTGTTCTCCTTTCAGAATTCCCTCTGGTGAACTTTCTGGTCGAGACTTTTGCCTATGGGTGGGTGTGGGTGCTGGTATCTTATGTTTTTGCTGTTTAGTTGAGGCTCTAAGGCTTGATTTGTCTCATCTGGCTGGGAACTGAGGATCAGAATTAAAATATAGTTAAACAAACAAACCCCCTGTATCTGTATTCTGAAACCATACAAACTTTCACCCACAGAGCTTACACTTAAATGAAAAACTTGGGAAGTTACACTTGGGTTGCCTTGATCCACCACATCTCTCTGTCATTGTGTCTTTGTAACTCACTGGAGTGTGTTATATCTGAAAGTGTATTATTCAGTACAAAACAATTTTATGTCACTTAAATTTCAGGTTTTAGACAATTTACTTTTTAAACTGAAAGATTTAAGTTCAGTTGAAATTAGATGACCTAATGATTCATCAGTTTAGGAAGATAACTGCTTGCAAGCAACACTTAGGCCAGATTACTGAAAATAAAGGTTTATAACCTCAGTAATTTACTGATTTGTAATAGTTTAGCCAGGAAACAGAGGGGATTATTTATCTTTAACGTCCTTTTATATTTTGTGCATACAAGCCTTATTTTGCACTTGAATAAAAAAAAAGTGTGGCAGATGGGCTGAAATACTTTCCTCTGTGGAATCCTGTTTGCAAGTGAAATGTGTATTATGCTTTTGTTCCTTTCTTTAAAGTTAGGAAGAAAGGAACTCTACAGGAACCTGGGGAAATGTGTTCATGAGGTACTTACATGGGCTGCTGTCTACAAGAATACAGAAGTGGGTAATATTTAAGAAGAAAGAGGAGTTTAAAAATCCCCATGTGTGGCGCTGAGAAGAAGACACCCCAGATGGTCAATCTGCAGCCTTATGGAGTGACACACCCAGGGGCTAATTTTGAGCTGCCAATACAGCTAATGCTGAATCTTCCTGCTGTGCCAGATGTTGAGGGTTTGACTGGCAGCCCTGGCATGTGCAGGCCATTCATGCACTGACAGCACAGGATGTTACTTTCTCTGGTGGTTCAGGCTGAGCCCTTTGCATAGAAGGGTGAGTGAGCAAGGTGCTGCCCTGTCACTCCAGCTCTCAGTGCAGGCATGAGCTCTGAAGCTCCCTATGGCTTTTTTATCTTCTTTTCTTCTGTTAGAGCTGGGATTAACTGCTCAAGAGACGGCTTTCGTGTTTGGACTCATATGTTTATTAATCCTTATCTACAGTATAGTTTCACAAGTTGTGAGTTCTAGCTAACAAAGTACAAAATGGCTATCTCTGTCCAAGGCCTCTATCTCTTTACAAGGTCTTTTAAGAATGAATTGGATGAAAAGTTATGACATGACACCTAGATTATTTTTACTTTTAATCCAATAGCCACCAATCCAAGATGCCACCCAAACCCACGAAGAAGAAGGTAAAAAAGAAGGACTTTACCTATGCCCTAAAACCTCCATCTTGCTTTATATATATTACTATATTCTAAAGCCTTAAACTCTTAAGTTTTCCACCATGTGATATCACATATTTCTATTCAAACTACACACCCACAACCCCAGTGCTCTCACTCAATTTTAGAAGCCTTTTCCACGGCCTCAGGTCAATGCAGTGTTTCCTGGGGGGTCAGTGCCTGTCAGCACAGAAAGTCTAAAATTCTCAGTACCCAGGATCCCAACAGCTTCCCCACATCTCCTCCTGCAACAGGAGCAGGAATCCTCGTGCCTTGGCCCTTTCCTGCCCTGCCCTTACCCATGGGGTTGTGCTGGGGCTGTGCAGAGCTCTGGCAGCCACCTGCCTGTCCACAGGCCAGCACAGAGAGCAAAGCAGCAGCTTTTAAATCCATATTTCTGTGCTGAGGCAGGGTGCCTACAGGCACTGGAGTGCTCACAGCTAGCAGGAGGCAAGTGGGGAGAGTGAGCTGGGCTTGCTGTTATTAATAATAATAATATTAATGAAAAAGCTCTCAAAGATCAAGGGCTTTGAAATTAATTGTTCCTGGTTACAATATACAGCATGAAAAGAGGCTGCCTAAACCAGTGATGGAATTCTAGTCCCTTCCTTATTAAATTAATTCTATTTCAGATCTTCAGCTTTTTCCCGATCTCTGCAATTTTTTTATAAATGTTTAAAAGGAGAATTAGAAAGGAAAGATTAGGGAAAGTAGAAGCAGCAGTGATCCAGCTGGGAAAGTAGTATGGAAAAGCAATAACTTCTGAGATACTGAAGCATTTTTTAAAATAAATGTCCTTATATTTTTATGGCTATTGTGATTTGATATCAAATACCCTTATGTCCAGATCCAGCATTTCTTCTGCATTTAAATCTCTCACTAACGTCAATGCCTCCATATTCAAGGACTCCATCTTGCCTTCCATGTTCCCAGTGGAATTTTGGATTTGTGAGGAATGAAACACCAAAAAAAGATCACATGGTGGAAGATCTGCTCCAGTTGCTTGGTGTAGTTTTAAACTCTGCATAATAGCATGATTTACACATGGGTTTCCATTGTTGGTATTTTATTTATGCCACATTTTGAGCCGAGAATTTAAAAACTTGGAGCATCTTTTGAAAGTATTACTTAAATAGATCATCCAGTTCTTAGCAGGGAGTCTCTTTTTCCCCTCCAAGAATGACACTGTATTGCAATTAAAAGGAATAGTTTTGATCAAAGGGAGAGAGAGAAAGAGAAAACGTGGGCTTTACTCTTTTGTGATTGTGTTCCTTCTCCTCCCCTGCACTTTACAAATCACAGGAATAGTTACGTGGACAATAGACACTTGGGTGTCTAGCTGACATTTCATAGCCATGATTGGCTGGTATGTACCCAAAATAACAGGAATTTGGCACCTAGTTTGGGTTCCTATTCAGTGCTACCTGAAAGCAGCTGGCTGCTGGGAATTTGCAGGGCGAAGGTGCCTGGGGTCCTCTGACAGAAAGTGCAGTAGGAGTGGAATCTTTCCTGCTTTTGCCTAGTGAGTGGTGTTAAAGGGCTATTGCAGTCCAAAGTGTGAGCTGCTGTGGGGTGAATTCACCCTGAAAGTAGGGAGCTGCTGTGACCCTCACCTGACAGCCTCTTGTCCCTGCTGTGAATCTCGCTGGGAATCTCTAAGTGACTCCTGGCTATTCTCAAAAAAAAAAAAAAAAAAAAAAAAAAAAAAAAAAAAAAAAAAAAAAAAGTGTCCAATATTTTCCCATTAGTTGAAAAGAGCTGCCTGTTGGTAACCTGTGCTGCACTGCCTGTGTACCACCCTAATTCAGGCTGTGTCCTAATCTCTGTTCATTCACTTGCCAGCAGAGCTGTGTGCATGGGGCACGGTGCCTGCCATGAGTGTTTGCTCAGGTCTGCCTGAGTGTTTGGGGTCAGCCCTACCCAGGAGCTGCTTTCTCAGATGCTTTGTGCACTTGAGAAATGGGTTTCAGTGAACTCTTTATTCTGATTTTAATGCCTCTCACTTCAGGGAGGAGAAGATCCCCACCTTCCTTCCAGTTTGCCTTCTCTCCTTCTGTAGTTTGTGCTGACTGTGGTCTGTCCAGCCTGCCCTGGTTGCTGTTGGTGTGTGGAGAGCTCTGGTGACCCTGCAGCTCATGGGGAAGAGGTGCTGCAGAGAAATTCCCCATCAGGAGTTGCAGCAGAGGATTTGATTGCCCCTAGGGATTCCTCCTCCTGTGTCAGGTGAAGGAAGCCTGTGTGCAGCAGGTGTGATGTTAGTTGCTGTTAGACTGGACTGGTGCTGTCCTTTTCCTTTGTGCATTGGTCATCAGGCACAAACCTTCTGTGTTGGAGAGTGAATCCTCCTGGGCCAGATCCACACAGGCCCAGGAGTGCCCAGAAATGTGAGGATTGAATTAGAACCTTCAGAAAAATCTAAAACACATAATTCCACACAGACATGAGGTAGAAATGCAAGCTAGCAAGAGAAGCCCTAAAGCCTAGTTTAAAGTTCAGTAGCTTTGCCTTTTGCAAAGATGGATAAATTCTGGACATAATGAAAATAATGTAACCTTGCTAAAACATTCCTAGATGGAGTAGATAGAGCTATATGTGTAGAGTTTGTGTAAGAATTTACAAATATTGCCATACATCAATCTTAACTTAGGATTGGCCCAGCAAGAATGTAGAAAATTCGTGTAGGCATCTGATGGGCTAAAAATAGAATAAAAATGCACTACTTTGAGAATGCTAACACACAGAGGCTCACGAAACATCAAAAATGCTTCTGTTGTTGCTACTGCTGCAGCTGGTACTGATAAGATGCTGACAATTAAAAGTGCTGTGGCTGCTGCTGCTGCTTGGGAGTTAGAAGCTTTATGTTAGGAGGCTTCTGCACACTGCTGTGGACTCTAATAACTTTGCCTTCATGGGACTGATTCAGCCATGCAATAAAGGACTTTGCTTTTACAACTACCCATTGCCTCAGTCTTCAATGAAGACTCCTCAAAAATGTGACACTTCTACTGATGAAAGGCTGGGAAACTCATTGATAAACCATTCCAGTTCTTGTGATTGTCATCAACCTGCACAGGAACAGATCAGACTTGGGCCAGGGTCCCCATGGCAAGAATAATCAGGTGCCACCCAACAGTATTGAATAGAATGTTTCAAAATGACTTTTTAAAAACATCAGTAGCTTGGGATATTTGATTAATCTGTGAATATTATAGAAGCCTGGAATGTTTTTCATGCATGATATGGTAATTAATTTTTTTTTTTCTGTTTTAACACTAGTAGAAGTTAACAAAACAATTAATAAAATTACCCACCTTAGAAAAAGCTTTGGCTATGTAACCTATTATTTGCATAACTTCCTCTTCAGACTTGTTGCTGAAGTGCATTTATTGCTTTTTAGTTTTCTTCCCCAACAAAAAATCAATTTTATTATGTTAGCAAGGTGTTTTAAACCACTGTGCAATTTCTATTTTATTATTTAAAAGTGGAACAACCTTAGAATCTTCTTAGGGTAAAAAAATTAGTTAATAGAGAAAAGGCAGATGGAGAAAAAGAAAAGCTTGGCAGGGAGTGGGGAGATGTGAGACCTTCCAGGGAAGCCTGTTGAGCGTGTTTGAGAGGAGATCTGTGCATGCATGGCCTTGTTCCTTTTGTCCTTTGGATCCATGTGGTTCACAGCCTTCATGAGCATGGTGAACCTCAATGACATTTAATGTATAATAAGAAATTATTTTGCTGGTCTCGCTTGGGGATATGAATTTGTTACTAGACTCAGATCTATTTCTTTTCTTCTTTTGTAAGGCTTTTTGGGACAGGAGTCTCTTCCTAGCAAAACTGAAGAGTTAATGCAGAATTATTTTTTTCTTTTCTGTTTTGTCATGGGTAGTTAATAAGAACAACAAAAGAAAATAGGACAGTAAATAGGAGTAAATTCCATACAGTGAGAAAACTGAAGAATATGAAGGACTTGCCCTTTGTAAAGTAAAACATATATTGTATTTAGGGAGTTTTTTGTTTGTTTCATATAATTATAAGAAACTAGTTTGGATGCTTTTCTTCTAATTGATAACTTTAATTGGACAGTTCTTAGTATATGTGATAATCAGTTGAATTTGCATTTCTGAACTTGCAGTAAATTTTTGCAAGGCTCCTTAGACAATCTGTTAGTTCTGTTCCTCACTGCTCCTGGTAAGCATAGAATTGCAGAATTAATATTCCAGTGCTGCTTATACCTGGTGATGGCAGGACAGTCAAATCATTACAATCACTTTTTTTTGGTGAAAATTTGTGATAAGAGTTTGTTAACATCCATAGGGTCACTTTCAGTATAATTCTTTGTTTTCTTGTCATTCCTAATCTGCTTCTAGAATGACACTCGAAAACAAGTAGCATTTGTAATCTACCTCTGCAGCAGCTCTTGTAAAGGTGAGGTAATTAAACATCTTTTTTGACCATTATGGCAGATAATAAATGACCCTGACCTGACTAAGGAACAACATTGATCTGGACTGCTTAAAAGCAGCTAATGACAAAAAATCTTTAGAAGCAAATGCCTCTTGAAGATCGCCAGGAGGCAAGAGAAGCTCCCCAGGGCTGCAGCTTTTCATGGTGTACAATATGTTTGATCACTGATCTGTGCCAGTTGGTGTGATGTGGATTTATAAATCCTAATGGAACTACTTCCATCCCCCTTTGGTGAAGATAATGACCCCTGGGATATTTAGTTTAAAGAAAATCACTTAAAAAGAGAGGTTTGATTAAGGTACACAAAATAGGTCTTCAGTGGGTGCAAACAGAAATACAGAAAATTCTATTTAATCCTAGGAAAAAGCTATTTTACTGTAAGAGGGTGATCAAACACTGGAGGAACAGGCTGTCTGAAAGGGACATCCTTGAAGATACTCAAAACCCAACAAGACGCTGAGCATGCTGTAGGCTTTGAGCAGGGAGATTGGCCTACGTGATCTCCAGAGGTGCCTTCCAACCTCAGTGACTCTTGTTCTGTGAAATAATGGTGGGGCAAAAAGATGGGCCACAGTCACCTGATTTACCCTTTTTCATACCATGGTCTTCTTATTAAGTACTGTGTTCCTCTTTCCTGCCCCAGAAAGAGAGTGGTGTAGTGCAGCAGAGGGAGAGGGTTTGAAAAGACAGTTTTACCAAGTTTTGTATTTCCATCTCTGTGGAGTGTTACAACTCATTTAATACTTTGTCTTGGTTTAGAAAGACAGGTGTCTTGGAATGGAGAATGTAGACCCCTTCCCTCCAAATTATTATTATAATTTTGCAATTAGGGGCTCTAAGGCAAAGATATGAAAATAGGAATGACAGTTCTTTACTAGAAATATACAAAATACAAATGTAGTAATACAAAAAGCCAAACAAATAAACAAACTAAAAAAATCCTAGAAACCCTGACAGAGTCAGAACACAAGCTGACCCCCTGTTGGTCAGGGTGTTGGTGTCAGTCCAGTCCTCCTGCAGTGACAGATGTGGTTCTGTTGGAGCAGAGATGATCCTGGAGAAGGGTCAGTTTTCCTCTGAAGCTCCAGTGGTGCTGAGATGGGTCTGGTCTCCCTCTGGGAATCCAGAGCAAACAGGCTGTGCTGGTGTTCTGAATCCCAGGAGTGATCCAGGTGGAGCCTCCCCTGGGTGGAGCCTCTCCCAGTGGGATGCTGGAATTGTCTGAGCCCTGCAGTGAGCCTGGCTGGCCCATGAACAGCAGATACCCTGCAGGGAGGATGGATGGTGGAGGAGATAAAGAGCCCTGCCCCAGCTGTTTAACAGCTGCCCAGTGACAGAACACACCTGTGCCCTTCTCCCCAGAGTTTAAGAAAAACACCTCCCCAGCCAGTTTCAACAGATTGGGAATAGATCTTGCGTTGCAAACCAAGACATACTTATTTATCCTTTCTGTGCTGGGTGAGAGGACAAATTCTGGATTAATCAGCTTGTGCAGTAATGGTTGTACAGATTCATGTGTAGTCTGTGCATCTTCTGTTCCTAGAAATGAGACAAGGCCGACGAAAATGCTAAGGAAAAGAAAAGCATGGAACTGAAGGGGAAATAATGGTGTTTGTGAATCACCCAGCACTACATGTTCATTCTGAGCACATACATGGCTCAGCAGGTGGCATTATTTACTGACCAAAGAACATCAGTCAGCATGGCAAGCTATGGGCATTTCAAATCAGGAAAAAACATAATAATAAATACTTTCCTTGATTATATAGCTCCTATTTTTAATTTATTGCCCACAGTAGGTGGGGAAGATTTAAATTATAGTGGTGATTAAAAATGAGCATACAGAAACTTAGCAAAGTAGTCTGACAGTTTTGAGAAATATCCAGCTCTAAGTGGAAGAAATCTGCAGTCACTGCAGTGCCTCATTGTGCACCCAGAGCACAGCTACCAATGTCTGGGGCTGGTGGCTGGGTGGTGGGAAAGGCAAGGCAGCAAGTCAACAGAACATAATCAGGGATTAATGGTGTGCACTCTGCTTGTCTCCAAATGGTTTGTGAATGAACACACCTGGAGAGACTAAACCTTGGTTTTATGGGATGTGCACTAAAGTTTCAGATTTCTTGAATCTGGTATTCAGTGGATACGAAAGATCATTCTGGGTAATTATAGCAGACAGTTCTATTAAAACAGTTCTGTAGGAATTGCTATAAAATCTCAAAAATTAAGAAGAATGGGACTCTCCTTATTTCAGGTGGGGAGAGGAGAAGAAGAGATGATGTGATTGACTGCTTGGAATACTGGAAAAACTTGCCATGAAATAAATACGTAGCATCTCTAAAAACCAAATGTGTGCCTTCTGCCAGTGCTTCCTAAGGGGAGAGGATTTGAAGGAGAAGAGGCTGTCAGTGGTTCATATTCTATGGCAAGTTCTGGATGTTTGGGAGGTCAAAACACCATGCATGGTCCTGCATGGTCCATCAGGAGAGGTCTCTAGCAAAACTTAGAAAGTCATCTCTTCAGGAGCTCCCCTGTGCAGGTGTTTAAAAGGCTGTGACATCAGTGACAGCCACTGAGTACTCTGGTGTGCTCACCAGGAACCAGCTGGGAGCAAGTGCTTAACATAATGAACTGGAGCAGAAATGCCCCGGGGTCTCTGTAAGACAGACAAGGGGCCTTGGTGTGTCTGTGGAGGAATTGTTTGGCCTCATACACGTTTTCAGGGATTCCCATCCTATATGGACACACAGAGCCTTTGTCAAGTGCAGAGTATTACCCTGCAATTAAAACGAGGTTCTTCCGTTAATTGAAGGTTTAGAATTCATGATGACAAATCTTACTGAAAGGCCTATGTAAATTCAGACAGTAATAACTCTCTAGCACTTTGACTTAAGTCTAGGAGCTCCCTCCATTGCCTGAACTCAGAGTCATGTTATATTTTTCATTTGGTTTTTTCACCATAATTTGTCTTATGCCGCTGCAGAGCATTGTCTCTGAATCCACAAAACCGACAATAACAAGTCCTCTGTTAATTCTTTAGATTGAGACTAGGGAATGACAACTTTCTGTAGCTAATAGTTTGTTGGAAAGCTTGATAGGACTTAAAAATGCATTTACTTCTCCCTGATGGACTGCAATTTGTCATCTTTAAATTTGGGAATGCTTTGCCATGTAACGTGGTGCTGCTGCTTTTCCCCACCAAGTACAGAGTGCTGAACAGGAGAACAAACGTGACTTATTCAACTTAATGTTTGAATTTTTTCAAGCATTCTTCTCCCCCCACTTTTTTTTTTTTTTTTTTTTTTTTTTTTTTTTTTTTTTTTTTTTAGTGCTGAATTACTTTAATTGTATGTGTTCAGAACAGACAGAGACTTTTCCAGTACTGGAGGAACTCTTGTGTTCCCAACCTTCCTCCTCTCTCTCTTTCTGACTTAGTTCTAACACAGCAAAGTGACACATGCCTTCTCTTGCTGATGCCACCTCAGCATTGATTAAACTGAACACTAATCAGCATTAATAATAATAATAGTTAATAATTAATAATCAGCACTAATCAGGGGTCCTAACCTGCTGTTCCTTTTTGATTTGCATTGCACATTCCCATAAAAAGTGTTGTGTCTTTTTACTTCTTCCAATTTCAGTATTGCTTAGGTTCATGGGCCACTGAAATCCAGCTGTTAAGGACAATTTTGTCTAAACATGAATTACTTTTGATTTCTAGATTCTAATTAAGTGGTTAATTACTTATGACCATATTGTATCATTGATGACATTTCAATTTTTAAGATAATTACACAAATGGGTGAAGCTAAAAAGTTATTCTTCACAGTTCTGTAAATCTTGCTGTTTTTATAATACAGGTAAGAAATAAAACATCATCATTCTGAGGACTTCAGTTTCTGTAAATTATGTAACTGTTAGTTGTTTACTGAAGTTACCTGATATTTCTAGAGCAGCTCAGCAATATAAAATGAATTGTGGCTTCTATATAACTGTGCTTTGGTGGGCAGACTAAACATTTACTGAATTGTTTATTCATAGTCTGTATTTTTAATTTAGCTTCGTGCTTTTTTTTTTTTTTTTTTTTTTTTTTGTCAAAATACATTAGCTGTGAAATGTCTAAAGCCATGTGTTAGCAAGCAGAAGTGGTAGAATCAAGGAAATGAACCAAAAATCCTCCCCCCCACCAAATCCTAACAATTTCCTCCCTCAGCCCAGTTTTGGAGCGTTAGCCAGGCTCTCTCTGGAGGTGTGCTATATCCATCTGTGCTCTACCCCTTGTGAGGAGGAGTCTCATTTGTCCCTCCTGAAGAGCGTATGCTGTTCTGCAGCACCCCAATTGGTCCCCCGGGGCTGTGGGGTCAGGGACCCACTCACCAGTTGTGTCACACTCTTGGTGGGGCTGGTGACTCCAGGAGGACTCAGAACATGGTCAAGGTGTAGCTTAGATGGTGTGAGTGTTCCCAGTTTGTGTGGTACTGAAGAGTCAGAGCCCCCACTGTTTCTCAGGAGTGCCCTGAGATCCTGAAAGCTCCATTCCCAGCTCCAGGTCTGCCTTTCCTTCTGCTACTTCTTTCTCTTGGATGCCACTGGCTGTTTCCAGACACTTGCCTACCTAATTCTGATAGAGGTAAATTCTAATCAATTAATTAGTTCATTCTAATACAGGTGAGTTATTCTATATTCACTTCCACTGGGTCATGGCTTGATGATGTGATTGTCACTCCAGTTGAAGGACTGCAGTGGGAGAAATTAAACATAATGTATATTACAAGCTTAAATAATGAGACTGAAACTTGAATAGTAGCTGTTGGAACAACTGGGAATGCATCTTGGTTGACCTGAGCCCAGCCAGTGATGGAGCAGCTACAACACCTCATAAATGTAACCAAGTGGCAAATCAGTTTGAATATTTTCAGTGAACTGTCAACACATGGTCTGCAAGTGTGAGTTATTTGTGAATAGTTTTGTGTAATGTATACCTGCAGAATTTCACAAAATGTTCAAAGAGAGATGAAAGGTGAAATGCAGTGAATAAATTATTCATAACAATTACTCACTTAGCTCTATTCATCACTGAGATGAGACAGAATTATTGACTGGACATGGAAACAAAATTTCATTTCAGATAGATGATATTAAAATACCGGTGTGTTAGTGTAATTATGCTGTGACTGTAAAGACTTTACTATTCTGCAGTAAAATATGCCATGGGCATTGCTGCAAGATTGATATCCTCCACAGCTAGTGCACTGGATTTTTCCTTTAGCTACCTAATGGAATATGGGTACACCATTGATCTCTTCCCTTAGTGAGACAAATTTTTGCTTATTTCTTTTGTTTATAATCTGTTGATAGGTAAATACCTGCTCAGCTGGATGGAATGGAGGCAGCTTAAACTGAGAGTGGTAGATGTGAAGGCTTTAAGCTTTCTTCCTTGTACTTGGCTGCCAGTCTGCAGCTCCTGTGATGATGCCTTCCCTTACCACTTGTATGCTCAGCGTGTGAGCATGAGTCCTGCTCCAGCTCTGTGTGTGTTTCTGCACTCACATGGTAATAATCTTGCCAGCAGGTTGGGAAAGAGCAGTTAAAATGTTCTCCTTGGTGCAGTTTCCATCCACATATGACCAATGGATCTAAATGGTTATTGTAAATATGTATTTACATTTCTCCTACGTAGGGGATTGTTCCTTTAGTCAGCTCCTTAGGTTTTTGAAACATTTTCCTCTTGATTTGCTTCATAAAGTAGAAAATGAACACTAGCATGTCTGGTGCAGCACATGCATGGCTATTTATTATTGGCATGACCTTAATAATCCAAGTCTTATGTGAAATGGATATATCATTGTGCTAGGAGCTGCTCTTCTGCAAAAAGATCTTGTATTTCCTGGAGCTGTCCTGTGTAGTACAGTCTGTCCATGGGCATTGAACATATCAGTCCTCATCAGCCATTGGTGTATTGAGGCATAAATGACTCCTCTCCCCTCAGCCCTCGTGTTTTCCCTGCAGGATGAACTCATTGCTGCCTGGTCTGTCTCCTGCAGGTGCACTGTAAGCACGGGGTCACAGAAGGGCTCAACTGGTTTTGAACTCCTTGCCTGAGGGACAGAACATGACATAAAACGAGTTGTCTGATTTTAGCACCACAAACTGAGCGTTGAGTCAATCCAAGCAGTTAATTTCAGATGAGGACTTGAAATCACTTGAATACTTCTCTGCTCCTTCCAGTTGTCTTGGGCTTGTTTTCGAAATTCCATGCTAGAGCTGCTGTTTATCCATTGCAGATGAGCACATATTGGTTTGTACTGGAAGGCCCAATTTGTTCCACCCCAGTTAAAGATGTTGGCCTAAAAACAGGGAAGGGTCACATGGACTGCAGCCACACTTTTGAGGCTGCTCTGTTAGCTGCAGCTTTGGCTGTGGTTACTGAATTGCTTTCACTTGCCAGTGGTAGACAGTCTTCCAGCAAAAAGGAGGGGCTTTTCAAAATGCTAATAAAAGCTTTAGTGCTCCATCATCATCATCTTGCAGAAAACAATGTCTAGATCAATCCATCTCCTTCTAAATCTTTAAAGAAACAAAATTTAAACTCATTTTGCCAAGGCCAAATGTCAATCATAAGAAAAAAATCTATATGAAATTTTAATTGCAAGATGTTCAGTGCAAATTTAATGAGTGAAATAAGAGATCTGAGAATTCAAGCATGCTCAGCTCATGCATAATGTTGACTTAAATTGGCTCTCTAGAGGTGCAGGGAATTGCATTTTTAGAATTTACACACTGATAGAGCAAATGTACTGGGCCCTGTAGGTTAAGGTCATAAATCAGAATCATTTAACTGCCTTTGAGTGATTGCTACAGACTATAATGGTTGGGAGAACTGGCTTCATCTACAAGTGATCACTCTGCTTGGATTATTGAAATGCTACTCAATATTCATAAATCAGTGATCATTAATCCCCCAAATAGTTCCTGTCAGCTTTTTAAATAAATTTCCTACTGGCTAATTGAGATTGAAGGAGACTAGCTTGCTCTGGTTCAGAATTAGGACAAATGAGTGCTTTGCCTACCTAGGATCAGAAAAACATCTATGGGGGAAATTGAACCATACTGGGTACATATGTGGCTGCTAAAATTGTCACATTTAAGCTGTTAACTGGAGAAGCCTTTCTTAGCAGGTTTTGCCCTCATGAGTTACAATGACTATGCTTTATTTTTTATGATGAAGACGTTTGTGTGCTAAGCATCAGAAGCAGCTAAGATGTCAATGGGTGGCATTTCTCACAGCACAGAGGACAGGTACAGGGAGACAAGGGCCTGCAGCTGCAGAGTGGAGGTGAATGGTGCTGTATCCAGCTGGGGGCAGTCACCAGTGGTGTCCCTCAGGGGTCTGTGCTGGGACCAGCTGTTTAATATTTTTATTGATGACATGGATGAGGGTATTGAGTCTCTCATTAGGAGATTTGCAGATGACACTAAGCTGGGAGTGTGTGTTGATCTGTTGGAAGGTAGGAAGGCTCTGCAGAGAGACCTGGAATGGCTGGATGGATGGGCAGAGTTTAGTAAGTCCAAGTGCTGAGTCCTGCATTTTGGCCACAAGAACCCCCTGCAGTGCTCCAGGCTGGGGATGGTGTGGCTGGACAGTGCCCAGGCACAAAGGGACCTGGGGGTACAGGTGACAGCAGCTGGACATGAGGCAGCAGTGTGCCCAGGTGGCCAAGAAGGCCAATGGCTCCTGGCCTGGATCAGGAATGGTGTGGCCAGCAGGAGCAGGGAGGTCATTCTGCCCCTGTGCTCTGCACTGGTGAGGCCACACCTGGAGTGCTGTGTCCAGCTCTGGGATCTCAGTTTAGGGAGGACACTGAGTGCTGTGTCCAGCTCTGGGATCTCAGTTTAGGAAGGACACTGAGTGCTGTGTCCAGCTCTGGGATCTCAGTTTAGGATGGACACTGAGTGCTGTGTCCAGCTCTGGGATCTCAGTTTAGGATGGACACTGAGTGCTGTGTCCAGTTCTGGGTGTCTCAGTTTAGGATGGACACTGAATGCTGTGTCCAGCTCTGGGTGTCTCAGTTCAGGATGGACACCGAGTGCTGTGTCCAGCTCTGGGATCTCAGTTTAGGATGGACACTGAGTGCTGTGTCCAGCTCTGGGATCTCAGTTTAGGAAGGACACTGAGTGCTGTGTCCAGCTCTGGGTGTCTCAGTTTAGGAAGGACACTGAGTGCTGTGTCCAGCTCTGGGTGTCTCAGTTTAGGAAGGACACTGAGTGCTGTGTCCAGCTCTGGGTGTCTCAGTTTAGGGAGGACATTGAGACACTTGAGCACATCCAGAGGAGGCCATGAGGCTGCTGAGGGGCTGGGAACACAAACCCTGTGAGGAATGACTGAGGGAGCTGGGGTTGTTCAGCCTGGAGAAAAGGAGACTCAGAGGTGACCTTATCACTCCCTACAACTCCCTGAACGGTGGCTGTGGCCAGGTTTGTCTCTTTTCCCAGGCAACCACTGACAGAATGAGAGGACACAGCCTTAAGCTGCACCTTGAACTTAAAGGGAAATATAAGTTGGATATTAGGAAAAAGTTTTTTCACAGAAAGAATAGTACAGTACTGGAATGGTCTGCCTGCGGAGGTGGTGGAGTGTGGATAGTGTGGATGATGTGGGTTTAGAAGAGGAGTAACTTCCTTGGTGCTGAGTCTGCCACCATCTAAGGCACCAGAGACACGTCACTGATTTAAGAGAGTGGCACTGGGGCACTGAGGGAATTTGTCAGTGCCTTTCTTTCCTTAGTCATTGCTCCCAAGTGGAGATTGGGAGTCACCAGGCAAAGGGCATTAGTTTGTGGATGTTTTAAATTGCATTGTGGTCACTGGCCTGTTCGTGAAACTTCAAGGCAAAAGCAAACATAATTTTCATTGCAGTCCCTTTTCTGCAGGCACATTGCAGAGCGTTGCATTCCTCAGGTGCAGCAGCTCTGCTGTGCTGCAGCGGCTTCTGTGGATGTGATGTGGGAGCATCTGCTGTGTGCCCACAGTGCCAGGGCTGCAGGAGAAACAGAGCCCTGCTCTGCTTGGGCTGGGCCATGAACCCATAGAAAATCTGTGGAGGCCAGAGACAGGAGCTGCTGGCACACGTGTGGCAGCACAGGCGTTCCTGCAGGGGGGGATTTGGCAAAGTGGTGACAGGAGACTGACAAGATTGCTGCCAAAATCTGTTCCTAGTATTTGTGTACACTCTGCTATGTGCTGGAGTGGTTGTGCTGCATCTTCTGCTAAATACAGGCAGTGTAAATTTAAGTTGGATGGAACCTGTGACATGTGAAGTGTCTGAACTGCCAGTGCTGCCCTCATCCTGTTGGCGTAGGGCAGGGCTCCACCTTGTACCTGCTGTGAGTCAGGAACTGCTGGAATCTGTGACTCCAGCATGGAAAAAACTGTGCAGAGCAAAGTGATGGTGAGGCTTTTCCTTTGCACCAGGGCTGGGAGCCCACTCTGGGCTGGTGACCCAGGGCAGTCGTGGGCATTCCTGGTTTCCTGGGGCAGCCTGGTGCTGAGGTAGGGCTTTGCCTATAGGACCACTAAGGAGTGATTTATCCACTTTATGGTGTTTCAGCTGGCAGCTGGTTATCACATGGTTCATACTCTTTGATCTGCCTTGACCTCAAGTTCTCAAAATCTTGCTAAGCCTGTATTAAAAAAAACCAAACCAAAACAAAAAACAAAAAACCAAAAACCCCACAAAACCCAAACCACCATTACCCCCACCAAAAACCCCAAAAGAACCAAAAACGCCAAACCAAAACCAAACCACCCTAACAAAAAACCTCTAACCAAATCCTTGATGAATGTTTTTGATTTTCTGATTGAGTCATGTATATAGCACATAGAAGTTAATCCAGTCCTCTTTACTCCAGATTCATAGGTAAGAGGATGATGTACTTAGTAAATACTTCCTGCAGGAGATGTGAATTTTGGAGATAACAGCAGTGTGTAAAGCAGAATGATGCAGTTATCTTGGCTTTGCTCTGCAGGGAAACTTAGATATAGCTTAAGTGTGATTTTTAAACACTTTTGCTTTGACTTATAAAGTTGAAAATTATCCTTGGATAATGGAAACCATGTTTTGTTTCTGTTCTGATTCATGTAACACTTGGATCAGTTTCTGCTGAGATAAGATTGTTTTGAGCTGGGATGGGTTGGTTTACGAGGACATGAATTTTGATTGAAAAACTGTTTTAATGGAAGTGGTAGAATTGGTCCCAGTGTCTTTAGTAAGGTGAAAAATATCAGTTAAAAATTTTACACATTGCAGAAACCATACAGGTGTTCACTTTCCAGCTCTGTATCCAGTTATTGCACACCTGGGCTCCAGGTTGGACTTAAATGACCTGTATTTAACAATGAGCTCAGTTATTGTTTGCACCACGTTTCAGCCCAGGGAGTGATTTTTACTTCATTCTACAGTAACTAAGCATGTTACCTCTAATTATTGTGGCTGTCCAGAAAAGGGGGGGGAAGGAGAACTGATGGATAATATTTATAGGTTCAATATTAGATTCTCTTTAGAAGTCCAGTTTTCACTTAAGGGAGACTGCACATGCACAAAAAAGTATGTTATTTTAATGTGTAAATCAATAAAGCTGCCTTGTTTTTTCTGGTTTTATTCCAGTATTGATGGGATTTGTAAAAGTCTTTTTGAAAACAGCATCCTGTCTGTCTTGGGTTTTCATCGATCACTTTCTTGGGGATGGTTTTGAAAGACTATAAAGCAAACAGATATGATCAGTGATTCTGAAAACCAAGATTAACCTCAGTACTCATGCTTTCCAGCCAGGCCCTTGCATGCTGCTGGAATATGTGCTGAGCCAGCTGGGACCTGTGCTCTGGTTACACCCATCAGCCCCTCCTGAAACCAAAAGGCCTGGGAAAATCAGAGTTCAGGATGGTCAACCCAATCATTCCTTCTGACCTGGAATTTTTCCTGCCTTTGACTTTTTATTTAGGGAAGATGGAAGCAAATAACAGTAATATTAAAAAAAAAAAAAAAAAAAAAAAAAAAAAAGAGAGAGAGAGAGAGAGAGAGAGAGGCAATGGGGATAGAAAAAACCTCCAGTCTATTTTAAATTACTTTTTCCCTTGATACTGCTTGATGTCTGATTTTGCTGTGCAACAACATGGCACCCTCAGAAATAAAAGGGAAATGAACATCATCCCTGGGATGAGTGTGTGTGGGGAGCTGTCTCAAGTAAAATGGACTATAATGATTATATTTCTGAAATGATTGAGGCTAATAAATGTTGATATGTAAAAAGAAATGATCCTTTTTTATTAGTCTATTAAGGTGGGCTATAATTTTTTTTATGTTCAAGCTCTGATCAGAAATTGAAGTGACATATGGAATCAGAATTGAAATACAGCTCCGTGGAATACTTTGTCAGTAGGAAAAAATGCATATGATAAAGCTGCTGAATTTTTGGCATCAATTACAACACCAGCTTGTGAGCACTGGTGAGAGACATTTAGGCCCAGGTTTCAGCAGCATTGTGCTCTGAATGAATGGAGAATTTCAGATAACTGCATTTCCCTTTTCTGTTCCAAGTATGTGTGGGTATTCTGCAGGCTTTTTATTAGATTGAATTGTAATCAGGAGCAGCCATTACTTTGCTGCTTGGAAGGATAATTCCCAAGGATCAGAAATTAGAGTGAAAATCATGCTTTTACAAACTTAGAGCTTTTAAGCCTACCAGACTTTTCAGGATGTTTCACAGCTTGGTTCCAGTGCACATTTGAGAAGTGTAAATACTCTCCAGACTAAACAGAAATGCCCAGGGCTAGAGCCCAGGGGACTCTGAATTCTGTTCTCTCTTGGCTGGAGCTGGTGTTAATGGTTATTATTCTGTTTTTGGAGGGCACAAAGCTGAAGCCCAAAGATCTCACAACTTGCCTAAGACTGTGGCCAAATACAATGACTGATGAAATAAAAACCTTGATGATGCATAACTCCACCTTGGATGACATTTTTGAATTAAATTATCTCGTGACACTCCCTGAGCCTGGCACGTTCCCCAGGGAGGATCACAGGGTACAATGCTCATGTGGACACCTGAATGGCCTCCCAAGATCTGAAAAACCTGCCCAGACCAAAACTTCCATGGGGCTCCAGAACCTGACAGCCCCTCTGGGGTCTGGAGGTGAGGAGGGTGTCATGGGTGTGAGTGTGCCCAGCTGGGTGTGAATTAGGAATTTAAAGAGTTAAGAATTTAGCTAAAGAGTAGAAGCAACTTGTATTGATTAGGATTTAAGCTAGAAGAGTAGAGATGAGTTAATAATTATTAGATGTTTAAGCCAGAGCGTGGCTTAACTGGTTCATTTTTGTTGTGTTTGTAGAAGGCAATGGATGGACCATTGTGATAATAAATGAAACTAATGAAACTGTGACTGCACCTGGATACAGAAACTAATTGGAAATGACTGGACTGTGCCAAGAGGTCCTGTAGGCCTGCCAGCAATGGAAAGGTAGAAAGGTCACTGTGAGGAAGACATGTCTGACTTCATCTTTCATCAAGACCACTGACCCATTTCAGAGACCACCAACCCAACTTGAGAGAATTGTACAGATGTAAAGGATTTCAGGCACATTTTAAATGGAAGTGGGAATGGGAGATGCTGAGATTGTGCATATGCATAAGCATTGTTGAGTATGTCATATTTTGTAAATAAACAGAGGGCCAGAACTTTGTGATTTGTAGCACACCTTCAGGAGGTGACTCCCATGCCACCCAATGTCACAATAAAACATACCATTCCTAAATTTAACTAGGTAGAGAGTTTTTTGTCCATGATCATATTGCATTTTATGCAGATCAGGTGGACTCTCCAAGCAAGTAGCCATGTGGTAAGAGAGAAAAACTGGCAGCAGTGCCTGGGGATCTGTGTGAGAAAAGGACACAGAGTGTGTGCTGCTGTCACAGGCTGAGCATGAACCTTGCCTGAAGTCTTTGCAATATTTGAAAATAACTTTGCTTCCATGCCTGCACTGACTGACACAACTAACTCACAGGAGATTGGATTCTCACCTCTGCTTGGGGCAGGAGGAGGAACCTTCTCCTTCCCCCTGAAATGCCCTTGGGTGACAGAGGCAATGTCCTGGGGCTGGAGAATGAGTAAAGAGGCAAGTCCCAGCAAAGGCCAACCATGCAAAATGGATCTGATCTAGCATCCTCTAGAGCTGGTGCTCCCAGAGCAGGGGGTGAGAAATTGGAGGCTTCTTACTGAGAGGCCCCAGCTGTCATCCAGACAGTGTCTCTAGAGAAGTCTGCCTGCTGGGACCTTAAATCCAGGATGTCACAGGAGGCTGCTGAGGATGCTCAAGCCTGTGGACTATCACCTCTTCCTACTCTTTCAGGTGGTGGTGAATGAGACTGCAGAGAGGGGGCTTAGAAATGTCAAGAGGGACCTTATATCCCTTGCAACAGTGTTCAGAGGGTCAGGAGATGAGGGTCTACTCCATCTTCATAGTTAGACAAGAGGATTTGAGAAAAAGGAGGTGAGCGCACGAGGTGAATGACTGGCTGCATAGCTGGTGTCACGTTCAAGGTCTTGGGTTCTACGATTTTGGGCATACCTTCAAGAAACTGGGCCTGCTGGCAGTTTAGGGTCTCAGCTGGCCAAGTGGGGCAAGAGTGGCCTGGACAGCAAATTGACTGGACTTATTTATCAACCGAGCCTCAATCTACATTTAAAAAAGATTCAGACTTTCAACCCCTTTCCTATTGTAATATCTGCTGTATTTTCCTTTCCATTCTGTCTTAAACAGACTTTGAATTCTGAAATCATTATAGTGCCTCAGTTATTGCAGCAAGCATATTGCCCAGCTCAGGCCATCTCACATCCTGACTGCTGGAACAAGCAAAGAGCTGCCTCGGTGTTCATATGTCAGGAGTTGTTGCAGCTATTTGCCATCTTGATGGGACTGCAGATGTGTGTTAGGAGGAAGGATATTCCTGTAGTCACAGAGCTCAGCCTAACCCTGCCTCTCAGCTCAATCTGCAGATGAAAACACTGTTCTTCCTTTAACCACTGCTGATAAAGAGGTGTCAGATTCCTTCAGTGGTCTTTGTCTGTAGTTTAGGCTGAACACCTTCTGGCTGGGGTAAGAAAACTCAATCACTGTACAGCTCCCATTGACTTATGTTATGTTACAGCTGCATCTTCCTTGAAGTCTGATCCTGTTGCCTTATTGGAATACTTATTTCCTGGACTGAATCTGTCTGGACACTCCACCTATCTTGTTTAGGATTTATTGAGGGTAAAGTTGTGGTTCAGCTGTGGTTTCAACAGTGAAAAGGTTGTCGTTGCACACCTTGATCCACAGACACAGTGCAGAGGCTGTAAATAAAAGAGCAAACAGACTGACGTGTTACTGAGGAAAGTACAGGCAGCATAAGTTAGGGATGTTGTGTGGAGTGGGAGCAGTTGTCTGTACCCTGGCATTCTTTTATCCACTTGATTGGACCCTGAATTTTAGGCACCTCATTGTTCTGTGCCATGTGATGTTCCTGTGAGGGTCCCTCAGTCAGCATCTCATCGAGCAGAAATCCATTTTTTCCCTTTAGTGACTGAGAGTCTCCTGCCCATGTTTATTCCTGCATCCATGGCAGTAACTACCATCATGTCAAAACAGGCCTGAGCTCTAGCTGACCTCGGTCAGAAAACCTCAAACGCCTTTATTTTGCAGGTCTTTCCTTAAACTAACATTTTCTCACACAGAAGCAGTAACAGCTTGGTGCACCTGAAAGTATTTTCTAACAAGCAAGAATTCTATGCAAGAAAATGGTTAGATAAATGTAAATTGCAGCTCTCTGAGATGGCTGACCATTGAAAAGTGAGGGCCTGAGACAGCAAATGTGAGTTGTGCATCCTTAGGGAGGCTGTGCCTTGGGATTCTACGTGTGGATCAGGGCCACAAGGTGTGTCACCTGTGCAGCCTCAGGGGAGGCAGATGGTCCAGCCCAAAGGATACAGCAGAAAGGATCCAAGAGCTGGAAGCAAACAGAGTAGCAGAGGGAAAGGGTGAAGCAGAACAGTGTGGAAGCTCAGCACGTACATAACACTCTGTGCCCAGAGTGGGATCCCCTGGTCTCTGCCTGGCAGAGATGTTCATGCCAGTGAGAGCAGGAGAAACCCAGGAACTGGGCAGAGCCCGACTGCTGCCCCTTCTGTCCCATTTGTTAAGAGTCCTTTCTTCTCCAGGGTGACTCTAGCACAGGGACTGCTGGTGGTTTATGAGGAGCTGTCTTTCAAGGGCACAGATACTTTATAGTAATTTAAAATTTCTTTTCCTTCCTACACTGCAAAGCTCTTTCCAGTCTGTCTCCTCTAAGTTTAAAGTGCCATGTGCTCTGTGCTATTCCAACCTTTTCTTTTGGCAGGGAGAGAAAGGCAGGCCTGTTGTGCTGTAATCATAGTCACTCTCATTCTCTGAGGGTTGCCATGTGTCGTGTTTTTGAGCCAAACATATTTCTGATTGTGTGATACCTAAATCTCTTACCCAATATTTCCCATGCTTAAGTCTCAATAAAAGCCATTCCAAGTTGCCTGTATTCCAAAGAGAGTGTGTAATCTCTTTATTATGCCTGGCCTGGCTTGCTGGGCACATGAATAAACCTGGCTGTGTGTCATGATGTCTGTTTGTATTGCCTGACAATAATTGGAACAGAGGTAAATAAAATCAGTGTTTTGTCTTCCCTTAGATTGGACTCATCAGCAGATGGGGAATGCTGCCATCCTTTCTTTATTTTTGGCAAGGGCCTGCAGAGCTGACAGACCCCTGCTACAATGGAAAAAAGATGGTTCAATAGCATTTAGAGAGGAGCTAATAATATGTCAGTTATTTCTGCAATGCTTGGAATATGGTTTAATGTGATCATTTAAATGTAATTTTTAAAAAATCTTAAAGAAACCTGCTTTATTACCTGCCTCCTGGTTTGACATCTGTGTAGCAAAATGTGAGCATTTGGAATATGCAAACTGAAATCAAAGTGTAGAATTCCCTTTGAAGCTTAGTTTCTCACTCTTTTCCCTCCCCACCTTTTAATATTCGGCCTGCTGTAATTTTATTTCTCTGAAATTTTCTGTGTAATTGAAAGAGTGTTAAAGGAACAAAGCAAATATTTACATTGCACAAATGCCACTTGATGTGATGACTTAAAAGCAATCTATTTAAAATTTAATATGTGTATTAAACATATGCATATACATGCAGGCACACTCAGGGAAGCCAGTAGAATAAATTCTGAGTTTAGCTAACCTGGAAGCTTCCAGGCTCTGGAGCACAGTGTCTGGATAAAGATTTTTGACAGTCTAACCTTTTAAGGAGCAAACCTCACCTCTAATTCACTTCAGGGCAGCAAATGTAAAAGGCATTTATAGGCTTATGGTGCTGCCTCTGCCTTGGTGTGTGCAGGAACCTCCTCTAGAACCCAGGGCTGCTTTACCCAGGGTTGGGGGCCAGGTGTTCACTGCCTCCTGGACCTGTGTGATTGATTCAGATGAGCAAGGAACTGGCCTTGGCTGTGTGCTGCCTGTCCCTGCCTGGTGAGTGGGGTCCTGGCACAGCTCCTTCCCTCAGGCAGAGCAGAGCAGGGATGGGGCTCTGCTGGCACCTGCCCCGTGTGGGATGCTGTGGGCTGCCTTGATGCACCTCCAAGCAGCTCAAATTAGCCAATATTCCTTTCTCAGGGCTGTGTCTGGAGCTCCTGTGCTGCTCAGGTGGTGTTGTTAGGGTGGTCATGACATACAGAATGGCACAGAAAAAAATCTTTATTATGGCCCCATGCTGTCTTTTATACAGATTTTATAAACCTTGAGGGCAACGTCTAACTAGTTAATAGCTTTCTTTTTGATTATTCTGTTGCTTAGTAAAAGACATTTTACTTGTCCATCAAATCTATCTATTCTCTGATTGTTTACATATTTTCTTTACTGATTCTCATGGGACAAATCCCTTGTTATTACAGGTGCATTCATTTTTCCCCCTCAGAATAGATTGTGTTGTGTTACAGGAACTTCTCATTCTCAAAACAGCTTCATATGTGAACTTACAGATTGCTTGTTAGCAGCAGTTACAAGAAAGGACAGGCTAGTTATTAATTGAATAGAGTAGAACTGATTTTATAAGGCCTTTCTTTTATTATTCTTCTACCTGTCACAACACTCAGGATCAACATTTTCTATCATCTGTAGGTCTTACATGAGCCATTCCAGGTTCTGAAGCTGCTGCATGACGTGAGCAAATGGGTGGCAGCCACAAAATCCCTTTCCTGCTTTGCCTGAAGCCTAAGGAAATGTTGCTTTTATCTGTTCTCTTTTATGTCAGAGACAGACATGGAGGAGTTGTAGGGATGTGAGGAAAGATACTAGCTAACTCAACCAAGTGATCTGAAATATAGATCCTGGACATAGAAAAGACATTATTTTCTGGAGACCAGCTGGTGCTGACGGACTGTTTGAAGGGAGGGATGAGGATTTTCAAGAAAGCTGAATTATCCTCTTCTATCTGTAGTTTTAAAATGACTTTGTGATGTGTTTTATGGAAAATTTAAATAGGATAAGCAAGATATTTGATTTTTCATCCTTTTTAAATTTCTTGATGACTTTACCAATGATACTAGGGTATGGAAAACAGTATTTAACTATTCTCAGAGGAGGTGAAATCAATGGAATTAAAGTAAATGGAAGAAAACCTCTCCAGATCTGCTAAATCTCCTGGTTTGTACAAGGTTCTTTCTCAGCCCTTTGATGGATAAGTACTACAGCTCCTCCACTTGTGGGCTTCAGACCACTTTCCCTGGCCTCTGTGGTCCATGTGAAGCTTCAGCACTGAAGAGCAGTTTGGGGGTCCGTTCTGGCTGTGCCTCACCCCTGTGCCCAGGGGAGGTTGGAAACAGCAGTAATTTCACCTTGCCATGCTCCATGTCACCCATAAAGGACCTTGACCCAAAAGGGAGGGAGAGCAGGACAGATGGTGAGGCAGACAAGCTTCAAGAGGCAATCAGCTGCTGAGATTGATGCTTTTCTGCAAAATCTCCTCATTTCATTATTTCCTTGCAGTCCTTGCAGCAGGGATGTCCCGAGATTCGTTTTTTGGCAGCTGTGGTGGTTTCGGGAAAGACTTTGCTGGAGCACATCTTCAGAGGTGACACTGAAATGTCAGAGAGAATCTCCTTGTGGTTTAGGTCCCTCATGACAATCACACTGTGCAGGAACCTCTTGGACCATTCACCATCCAAAAAAGAACTTATCCATCAGGGAAACAGACATTTTTGTTATGGTTTTCACAATATTCTTCACACTTTTGTAGCAGTCTAATATGGCTTCTGGGGAACGGAAGGGTCAAGAATCAACACACCTGATCTGTCAGTTAGAGGAGGCAATAATATTTAATATATATTATAAAGCCTGCTGCAATAAATGGCTAGATTAAAAGAGTATCTTAACAAAATCGTGGAGCACAGAGAAGGAGCCATGTAGTGTTTTTGTACTGGATGCCTCTTTTTCTTATGATCCTCTTTTAATGTGGCTTTGAAAACTGCCCAGCAGTACAGCATTATTTGGCTTTGCTTCAAATGCTAAGACACATTTTCTTTTTTTTTTTTTTTTTTTTTTTTTTTTTTTTTTTTTTTTTTAACCTAAAGGAGACCTTTATATGGAATATAAAACTCACAATATTACAAGTAAAGGACCATTAACTAAAGTGTGATGCTGGGGGGGACGTATGCTTTGAACATTGTTTCCATTATTCAGAATAGATCAAGTTTCAGCCCAAATAGAAATGAAAGGCTATTGAGGAAACGTTGCAAATACCTGAAATTCTAACTTTTACTTTGCTTTTGTTAACTATACATGATTAAGGAAGAAAGGAGAATTGTTAAGAGGCTGTGCCATTGCAAGTGATATAACCATGACCCTGTCTTAGCTATCAGCATGTGGGAAAGCCCATCAGCAGTCACAAAACTCCCTGAACTTTTAAAATGTTTTTCTTTGATACATCAAGCTAAAAAGAATAACATATTCTTGAAAGCACAAGAAAACTTCATGTATTTGCCCAATATTAATCACGTATGGGGTTGTATTTCTGCCTGATGATAAAATGATGCAATTGTGTCTCATGGAAAATGGTTTCTTACCACTGTGGGATTTTTAGATTTTACAAATTCCATGCTGCTTTTGATTGGTTTGGAAGGTAAGGGAATTATAGAGATGTAAAAGTGTAGCCTTAGGCTTCGTAGTGCTGACTTTTCAATAACTGTTTCCTAGGGGCTTTATTTATCAATTTTTAGATAGTATACTGGCAACCTTTTGATCATTTTCCCTCTTTGGTGCTGTTGCCAGGCTGTCTGCCCTTTGTTCTAACCAAATCTCACCCAGGGCACAAGGCAGAAACTCACTTCATCAAATTTACTGGAGATAACAATGTTTTACTATATTTTTGGGGTTGTTCAGCACTCAACAATGAGATAATGGCCATCAGAATATGCCTTTGGAACACAAGCCACTTGTTCTTATCCATGAATGTGTATGTGTGGGGCTGGTTTCATGAAAATCTGACCTAATTTCTGGTTTGCCAATTGGCTGTCCCCAAACTACAGCAAACCAACAATTCCTTTGGGTACAGCACTCCAACACATTCTGCTATCAGTTTTGTAGAGAGGGAATGCTAATATTTGTTCTTTCCTTACCCTTTCTAGAGAGCAGATGTTTGTGCTTTCTCACAAGGCCATTGTTTTTTATCTTTTTTTTTTTTCTACTGTGACGGTTTTAACAAAGAAAAAGTAGGGAGGGGAATTATTATTGATTTCAATTCTTGCCACAGTTTTCTATTGACAGAGAAGAAACTACAATAAAAGGGGTGGAGGTGGAAAATCAGAGATGGCTTTTGTAATTGCCTGCTCACATCATAAGGATTCTTACTCCGACCTAATGTATTCTTAATCTTTCTTTTCAATCTATGGATGTTGCTCACTTAAATGGATTTCAACTGAAGCAAAATTCTCTAATTAGACAAGAATAGTGGAGGAATTGACCATTATCTCCAGTTCTGAATTTTCAGGCAGCCTGTATTAGCAGTCATGCTTCTGCCAGCTGATCTTTAAACACGGAAATAATGTATCGGGAGATTACTGCTCAAGATTATTTTCACTAGTCTAATAGCTTTTTAATTTTTAAAATAGCTTACATTCATCAGCAAGGGGCAGAGGTAATCAAATTTACTCAATTAACTCTGTTATTTTGCTCCTCTTAGCTAATGACAGGTTGTATTGTCATATTAAACCAGCAGGAAAGGTGAAGTTTTATAATTTTTTTAGATAATCTTGTAAACAGTAGCCCATGCAGTCAGTAAGTAGAGGTTGTGGGATTCTCTATCAAGTAAGAAAAGAGCCTCGTGAGACTGAAGGAAAAGTGCAGAGAGTTGGTTTGGTATTTTGTCAGTACTTTGAGGAATTTTTGGTTATTTTTCTTTACTGTACTCTTGGAGTTTGATCTGTGTAAAGGAGCAACTGAGCAAGGTACAAACTCTTGGTGTTTTATCTGTACTGTGCTTGGATCCTTTATGCTGCTCAGGTGCTCTGAGGACAAGATCCAAGGGAGCTGAATTCCTCCAAGGTGTCCCAGCTGTTGTTGGTACAGGGGGTAAGCGTGCCCTTATGGCTGTGGCAACCTTCTTACTGTGAAACCAGGAGGATGTGCTCACAGAGGGGTCAGTGAGGGAAGATTCTGACTTCCACAGACTGCTTTTCCCTGGTAAAACATCCCACAACTCACTCTGACCTCCCTTCCATGTGTGAAGAAGCTCTGCATGTTAACACCTCTGCAATGCAAGATTGAACTCTCCAGCACAGCCACATGCACACATTTCAGCCCTCGACTGGAAGTGAAACTTTTGAAAATACGTGGGACTGGGTGTACCTGGGAGGAAAAAGGTCCTTGTGGAAAGGCTTGGGGCCACTGGGGTGGGAGTTGGAGCTCTGTGTCCAAGGCCTGAGGACTCCACACTTGTTGAAACCCCAGAAACTTAGATTTTAAGGCTTTAGATTATAGTAATATATGTAGGGCAATATGGAGGATATGGGTCATAGGCTGAGTCGTCCTTCATCTTCTTCTTCATGGGTTTGGGTGGTTTTTTCTTATTGGGTGAAAGGGTCTGCGTTGTGGGCCTTGGGTGGTCAATTATTGGGTTGAAAGTATAAATAATGTAGGTGTCATCTCGTTACTGGGTAATTAGCGCTTAAAAACCTTGGAAAGAGATAGAGACAGAGCCATTATCTAACTTGCTAATTAGAGCTCACAACTCGTGAGACTGTGCTGTAGATAAGAATTAATAAACACTGAGTCCAAACATGAAAACCGCATCTCCCGTGTGTTAATCCTGCCTCTAACAGGAAGAAAAGAAGGTAAGAAACCCCCACACACTGACACACTCGAGGGGAGGAGCAGATGCTGTTCAGAGGCAGATGCCTCCTCTCAGTTCAGGGACAGGGCTTCATGCCACCCTAACGTGAGGAGGAGGAGCCTGACTCCTCTGTGCCAGCTCAGTGTTTTACATCAGACCAGCCTGACCCTGCTGCGTGTTTGCCTGGAACAGATGTTTGGGTGATTCTGTAATGTGTGGGATGTGATAGTGTTACCTGGATATCCCCTAGGTTACAGCTACAACAGATACTACTGCTTCAGCAGCTCCAGGCTGTTTTGTCTCTGCTATTTTTTCTCTTTATGGGACAAGCTCTGAACTGAAGGCTCAGGTTGAAATCAGGGTATCACAAAATGCAGGGCTCATAAAGGAGGCCATCAAGAATAGTTTCTACCTGCAGTTTTTGTACCTTTAATTTCTTCAAACACACCTGGATGGCAGGACAGTCTACGTAGCTGTTCATATTTACATCAGGCAGCACACTGCCTAGGAAGTTTCCCATAGGGTCCCACTAATTTAGGCAGATTAGTGGATTGTATTAGTTGATTATATGCAGTTTTTAATTACTTGACATTAAATAATTTTCATCTGTCAGATTTGTGCCACAGAACTAGAAAATTCATTTAAACAATTCTGGCTACAAGAATAGGTGCTGCAAGTCTGGGTGTATTCTGCTTTTGAATAATCTTCTGAATCTTAGCACTTCTGGAATCCTGGTGTTGGAATAGTGCCCAACCCTGATAAATTAATGGCTTGGTAAAGCAGAGATATAAAAGTCTGGCCCAATGGCAACACAATGAGTTTATGGTGGGTATGTAATGTCTGTATGGCCATGGCACAGACTGGAAGATATTAGAATGAGGCAGTAGTCAATAAATATTGATTCTTTTGCAAGCCTTAATGTATGAAATGAGAAGATTTAACACAAACAAAGGTGACTGCACTGAAGGATAGTCAATGTGCATGTTAGAATTTGAACTCAGATGCTTTTGCTGTCTTTCTACATCTGGAATAAATCCTTATCCTTGATACTCCATGGTTAAATAACATGCAGACAATCAGTTCTGGAGCTGCAAAATTAACTCTTTTCTCCTGCATTTGGCTTTGTGTCATCCTTTCTGGATCAGTAAAACAGCAGAAGCATCAGCAGACTGTCAGTAAAGTGCTTTGTCTCCCTTTGGGTTTCTAGTGCCAGCCCAGGGTTACCTGTGTGTTGCACAGTTTCTTGGTTTGGAAAGACAGGTGTCTGCCAGGGAAAGCTGGAGTTTCCCTTGGAATGGAGAATGTAAAGCCCCTCCCTCCAAATTATTATAATTTTGTAATTAAGGGGCTTTCAGACAAAGATATGGGAATAGGAATAACAGTTCTTCACTAGGAATATTAAAAATAAAAATGTAGTAGTACAAAAAAGCAAACAAACAAACAAGCAAAAAGAAAACTCTGACAGAGTCAGAACACAACCTGACCCCTGTTGGTCAGGGTGTTGGTGTCAGTCCAGTCCAGTCCTCCTGCAGTGACAGATGTGGTTCTGTTGGAGCAGAGATGATCCTGGAGAAGGGTCAGTTTTCCTCTGAAGCTCCAGTGGTGCTGAGCTGGGTCTGGTCTCCCTCTGGGAATCCAGAGCAAACAGGCTGTGCTGGTGTTCTGAATGCCAGGCGTGATGCAGGTGGGAATGCTGGGCTCCTCCCCCTGGGTGGAGCCTCTCCCAGTGGGATGCTGGAATTGTCTGAGCCCTGCAGTGAGCCTGGCTGGCCCATGAACAGCAGATACCCTGCAGGGAGGATGGGTGGCGGAGGAGATAAAGAGCCCTGCCCCAGCTGGTTTAACAGCTGGTGATGGAATATAACACTGCTGGTTACATGCTGCATTGCAGCCCAGGACACTGGGTGTTATGGAAAGGCCATTTTTGATCCCTGGAGCAGCAAATTAGTGCAATAACGGTGCAAGTCAGCCCAGGTGAGACCCAACACTGGCACTCCACTATCACTCCTCTGGCTCAGCAGCCAGAGTGTTTTGTGCTGGCTCTGGGATCTCCAGAGCTCTGGGATGTGCAGTGGTAGGTGTGTTCCAGGCCTGCACTCCTGTATAGCTGGGCTGCTGGGATACTGTGGGTTGAATCTTCAAGATTTTGAGATGCTAGGAGACAGATATGTTCCAGTTAGTTAAATTTCCCATGAAATTGAGTTTCCATTGAAAAAGACTCCATTTCATTGAAGTGCAGTGGATAAAGGTTAAAAACTTAAGTGCATCTTTTTATTTTATGAAATAAAAGTGATTGACTAGATACCCTTTGTTTTTCATCCAGAAATCCCAGTTGTCTGAAATGAGTTTGCATGTGAGTGAAGGTTGCTTCAGTCCACCTACAGAGTCTGGTTATGATTTGCTCATAGAGATTCTGTAATCACTTTCTGGGAATGTTCTATCCATGGGAATACACACTACAATCTGTGCCAGTTCAAGCTCATGTACTGTCAAAGGTTTGGGGAAGACAGTCATGAAATAAAAGAAAAATGAAGAATCTCCCTTATTCCAGTTTCGAAATAAAGATTATAAAACTCTTGCCCATTTTTGGTGCTAATTATATTTGAATAGAAGAAACTTGGAGCTGTCAGGTCACAGGTTTGTTCTGGCTGTGGGCTGTAAGTTGCTGCTGATGGCTGTGCTGTTTGCACACCTGTCACACAGCCCAGAGAAACCTGCACGTGCCTTGGGCTGGGATGTGCAGGGACCAGGAAATTCACTGAACAGGTCCTTTCTGATCTAGTCAGTGTTCAGCCATGTCAGAATCAGTCAGCAGCAGCTGGGGTTTGACTTCCCATCTGCATGTGTTTGTTGCCTTCTGAATAAAAGAACTAGAGCAATGTGACCTCTTGTCATTTATTCTGGACAACCGGTAACTCCCTGGAAAGTGTAAGTCTGATTTTCTATGTCTTTTAATTGGAAATTTCTTATTCCAAATGTCATGAAAACAAGGAGCATTGAAATTTTCTTCATTCAGGGAATGCTGAAAATTACTTCTTTAAATACATGGGTTCTTTTAATAAATGTAAACAGACTTTCACCAGATTTCTGGAGTGCTTAAAACCATGAAAACTGAGAATTCTGAAGTCAGACTTGCTTATTGCAACAATGCTTCTGAGGAGCTGAAGACTTTAGAAGCAGTGAAGTTTCTGTAAGTTCCAGGCAGTTTGCCTGGTGATTTACCAGGCTGGCAGGGAGCCTTGTAGACTTGGCTTGTGAGTTTGCCAGTGGTGGGTTTAGGACTTCTTTATCCCCAGGTTTCCACAGCCTGCTGGGATGATTGCTGCAGAGCTATGAGGAAATGAAGTAACTTTCCAGTGGAAACCTGCCTGGTTTTCATCAGAATTTTATCCAAATTAATAAACTGTTTTGATGAACTTGATTAGTAGAAAATATTCCATTGAAAAGTTTCTGGGTGACCACAGGGACTTGTGGATCTTGTTACAACTTCAGTGGTGGTTGCCAGTTGTTTCAATTTCTTTGCTTGAGATGATCTGGATAATGCAGATGTCATGCCTGCCATCCTCAAACACAAGAGAAAAAATCTTTTACAAACATCTGTGGTGCAGTTTATGCAGTGACCAATCAGAAGATACATGCTGTGAGCTGTTATACTCAGTCTTATATGTGTGAGTGATTTATGAGCATCAATTCTTTGTTAAGTTCATGAATGTAAGGAGATTACAAAACCTTTCATGGATTAGTGTGTTCCACAAAACTTCCCTACAATGAAGGTTTCTGTTCTTGCCTTAGTAGCAGTCCTGGTTTCCCAGTAATGGACAAGAAAATTATATAAAAAATATTTTTTGTCATTCATGTTCTGCTGCTTATACAAATCACCTGTTCTAGTTCTTGCTTGCAGGTACAGGAGCACAAACTGAGTGGTTTAAAGGATGTGTACTAGTTGTGCTCATCTTGAGTAGGGAAAGATTATTGGAAGGGATTTGGGGAAGAGAAGGAGAGGGAGTAAAGCTCCAGACTTGAACAAGCTGTGCACAGGCCTGCCACATCTAGTAAAGGCAGAAAAAGAGGAGTTGAGGCCCTGGGATTCATGCCTAGACAGATACTTTGGTTAGAGCTGGTGGGAATGGAGTCTGAAATGGCTCTGAGACAGCAGCAGCAGCTGCAGAAAATGTGGCCTGGGGAATAAAAAGAGCACAAAACACGCAGGTGTGCAGAGTTGAAAGAATTTTGCCCTGAAAAACTCAGTTAATAATTTCACCAGTGCTGTACAAACCAGCCAGGATTAAAGCCCTTTCTAGACTCTGGAGAGGATCAGCATACCGAAAATGCCATAATTTTTTTTTTTATTATAGGGATGTGTTCCTGAGTACCCACTGTGCTTAAATATGTTCAGTCAGGAGTGATTTCACCTGTCTTCAGGGACAGTTACTCTGTTCTGGAGCAACAGCCCTGTAGAGTCTTAAACACAAGAGCTTTGTACCTGTGTAGTGAGAAGTGCAATTGCCATAGAGCTCTGGAAACTTCTCACAGCTTTTGGCAAGGGTTTCAGTATGACTTGAAGGAGTTGCACTATGTGAAATCAAACACGTCAGACTGACATTTCACAAAGTTTGGTTTCAGATGCTGGTGGAATTTCACACAACAAGTTATGTGTCAGATGCTGCTTGACATTTTGGGTGCTATTCACTGGGGATGGGTGTGTAAGGAGGATAATAAAGGGACTTTATGTGGTCACTGATTAGTGAGGATCACTTCTGGGTGGGAGGAGCAGACCTCACTCCTCTGTGGCTGAGTGACTCAGAGTCTCAGGCAGTGTAGAGATGTGTCACTGCTTGCTCATATTTATACAGCTCCTGTGGCTCTGAGTCCACATAACTTGGGCTCCAGTGATGGTATTTTCTGCTATTTATCCTGTGGCACATGGAGAAAATCATCCTTCAGTGGTTTGATCTGCTCCTGAGAATATTCCTTGGTGGCAAATGAGCTTTTAAGTAGTGTCTGAGGAATATGCTGCAGCTGGGCTGAGTTATTACATCTTTGTTGACTTGCATCCTGAAATCTATATCCTACTGAGTCTTGCTGTGTAGCCATCATCTCTTTACCTTGGGATTATTGATTGCATTAAAATGTTCACTTTGTACTGCGCACTGACATAGGGTACTGATTACTTTTGTCCATGTTGCCACTTGGAAATGTTATTTATGTGGGATCATTTCCAACATTAGTGCCAATCTGGAAAGCAGGATGTTTTATCTTTATTTATTGAAAATCTTTATGCAAATAAGTTGCTTACTGAGAGAAAATACTAATTCAAAGGAACTATTTGATCTCTTTATTTACTTCATTTATTCTGGTGCATCCTCTTCAAATTGAGAAAACATCAATATTAAATGGATTTAATCTTTTTTTAGTTATACAAAATCTTTTGTTCTTAATAAAGATCACCCAGTCTAGATTTGTGGCAGAACATTTTTGGGTGTTTGCAATGTCGTGTTTTTGCATGGGTACGTGTGAATATAATTTTATGTATACAAAACACATTTCATGCTTGTTCCTGTAAAGTTTCCTTCTGTGTTTTCAGATCACAGAAAGAAGCTCCCTTACCACGCAGATTATTCCCCTCATTGGACTGTCAGCCAAACATGGACTTCACCATGTAATTATATCTCCAGGATTCTGATGTTTGAATTGCTGTGTCAGACCTTGGAATATCCTGTTCTATCCTTTTACACAAGGCTTTGGCATCCATACCCAAAGTCTTTTTCCTTCACACCAAGCTGTTTCATTAATCAGGCCTTACTGGAGTTTCCTCTGCCTGTGTCCACAGGGACCAGTTTGGCACGTGCTGCTTTTCATCACAGACCACAGGGCACCTCAGATGGAGGAGGGCTCCCTGGAAATACAAATACTGTGTTTACAAGTATTGTATAAACTGTTTTACTCACTCCCACAGCAGCTGGGGCACATGGGGTGGCACCAGTCCCTGCCCAGGCAGGTTGGTGTCACTCCTGGCTCTCAGGTAGCTGCTGGTCAGCTGCTGTTGCTGTGTTGCAAGGAGATGGAAGTGACTTCATGTCAACCCTCAAAATTCTAAGGTAGCTTAAAACTTTGGTTTTTTTCCCCCAACACTGCTGAAAGAAATCTCAGGGAGGAAATAAATAGTTCGGTTTATTTTTAACTGATTTCCCACCTTAGTCTTTAAGCTTAAGTAAGTGTGCATGCATGTCTTTTCAGTTCAATACAATTTGAATTAAGAAATAAAAGCATTTCACTTATGCAGTGACCAACAGAACTAAATATATTTTTAAAAATAGGTGAGTAGGGGTTCACAGACTCCAACCTGATATTTTTGATAGGTTGGTTGGTTGGGGTTTTTTAAGAAAGGGGAGTGTTCCTTATAAGCCTCCCACACTTAATTTGCACAGGCATAACTGCCATCTCTTGCTTTCAATGACAAAGCAAAATTGGTTTCCAAATTCTGCTTTCAATTCTGGGCACAGAACATTAGAAACACAGAGCTAACTGAGGCTTGGAACCATGCATGCTGTTTGTATTCTTATTGTAACCAATATTTTGATTGGAAATTGATTTCTTAACCAACTGGAACGCAAATACCAGAAAGTGTTTTATTTTAGGTTCATAATGGTGGCAAGGCAGAAGACAGGGGCATGAAACTACATCAGCTTCATTTTGATAGTATGCATAACAGAATCCATTAAGGGAGTCTCAGGAGTCAGGCTCAAGGACCTCTTGATTAAGAATTAAATTACAGGTATGATTTACTAAATTTGTGCTTGGGGAAAGAAGGATTTTGATGATGATATGATTGGTAAACTACACATTTCCTCAGCAACATATTAAAGTTAATGGGAATAGCAGAATGGGAAATGCAAAATACTTCACAAAACTTAGGAAATAAGTTGCCTTGTAAGCTAAGCCAAAAATCTGTGTCAGTAACTTCCTTACTGAATAAACTCAAGGGGAGAGTAAGGCTGGCCTCTACTCTGCTCAGACTGAACTTTCCTCTGCTGTGGGGGAGGATGTAGTCAGAAGAGCTGTGCCATCAGCTCCTTTGTCTGATTTGGTATGATAATTTTATGTGATTGTTAAATGTAGAATGACTTGAAAGCATTTTTTTTTGCAATGGTTAGGTAGTCCTCTTAAGTGAATTTAAATTGCTTTTACATTTCTTTCAGAATTGCTTTAAATGATATTTGAAATATCTTCTTGTTCTTCGTGGGTGAATTTGGCACAGCAGGATCCTTAACCACCTTTTGGGTTCCAAGATGCAGTTGCATGCAAACAATGAGCTGCAGCAGGGTTTGGAAACAGAGGAAATGCAGCTGTTGGTACCTTACATGGATGCAGGGAAACGAGGGACTGTGGGGACCCAAGTTCCTGTGTTGCAGTGATGGAACCCTAGGCACTGAGAATTTCAGCCTGTCTGTGCTGACCCCCAAGAAAACACTGCATTGACCTGAGGCCACGGAGAAAGCTTCCAAAATTGAGTGACAGCACTGAGATGATGGTGTGTAGTTTGAATAGAAGTGTGTGACATTACATGGTGGAAAACTTAGAGTTTAAGGCTTTAGAATATAGTAATATACATTAAGTAAGATGGAAGATTTAGGATGTAGGCTGAGTCCTTTTTCACCTTTTTCTTCATGGGTTTGGGTGGTATCTTGTAATTGGGTGGAAAAATCCACATTGCAGAGCACAGGTGGTTAGTTATTGGGTCAAAAGTAAAAATAATTTAGGTGTCATTTCTTAATTGGACAGTTTATGCTTAAAAGACCTTGGAAAGAGTTAGAGACAGAGCCATTTTTGACTTTGTTAGCCAGAACTCACAACTAGTGAAACTGTACTATAGATAATTAATAAACACCTGAGTCTGAGCACGAAATGTCTCTTGAGCATTTAATCCCATCTCTAACAGAAAAGAAGATAAAGAGCCCACAGTGCAGAGCCAGAACTCTTGGTTCAAGAGCTTGTGTATCTTTCCCCTGCCTGCTCTGTCTGTCTGTGGCTCACAGCTTTCAGCCAGCATGGATACGGCAGCGTTGTTGCTTCTTGGGATGCAAACTAATATGTGGGACATCAAAAAAATCCACCTCAGACCACCCCAAAGAGTGCCTGTCCAGCCCAACATGCCAAGTCTTTGCTCTGGCCTCTTTGTTTGGCTGTCTAAAGGTTGGCAAGTTAGACCAGTGTTTTGTGCCAGCCCAAGTTGTTGGGTATTTCTCTTCCACGGATGCAGGTGTTTAGGAATTCAGTGTAAGTGAGTAGGAAGAAGAAGATGGGAATGGTCAGAGTCAAGTTTTTGAGATCAGGTCAGTCACTGTGATCCAGTAGAGGCTTTTTGCTTGCAGCTCCAATGGGTCCTGCCACTGCCAGGACTGGAGAGAATGGGTGACAGTCACTTCCATTGTATCCATCTGCTGTGTTTCATTGGGATGGACAATTGCTCTGTTGGTTTTTAAACCTTTCACTGGCAGTCACTGCATCTTTGGAGCTTTTGACCAGGAGCAGCAGAGCTTTTAAAGCAGAACATTTTTCACAGTGGGAAAAAGGGCTTGATTTACCTCCAGCCTACACTTGGGCTGCCTCACCTGCAGACCCAGGATTCATTAAGGAGAGAGCAATCAGTCTTATCACCAGAGCAGAGAAACATGAAAGGCTGCTTTCTTCTCAGATGCAACAAAGCACCTAATTAAAATAAACAAAGTAGCATTGACCATAAGCTCTTGCTAGTATTGTTTTTGAAGCCATGAAGGGTTTTTGAGTATCTAAGATCTAATCAGTTTGTATTTTCATGAAGCTATTAGCTACAAACCACAAGAGAAATTATTAGTTAAACTAGAAATTGGTACAAGAAACCAGCTAGAAAACACCCCCATTTTGTGTTGGTGTTGGGCTAGGGGCCCACTAAGTTGGAATCCCTCCAAAGCAGGGTGTGACTAACTAATCCCAGCAGGGATGGCTTGGAAGTTTCTAGCATTACTTACTGCCTGGGAGCTTTGTGAGACAGGGCAAAAGACCAGAACATTACACTTGGAGCAGAGATTGGTCTTATGGGGTGAAATAATAGATTGTTAAATATATTAGTATAAAACTCACATGAATCATAAAGGGCTGGCAATCAGCATTTATTTTTGAAGATGGGTTTTGTTATTTTGAAGTGTCTGAAGAGGTGCATCAGAGCAATTCTACCGTAGAGCAAACATGGATGGTGTAGTCGTGGTGTTTATTCTGCTGTGGTGTGAAGCAGGAATGAGGCTGTGCCTGGAATTCTGGGCCCATATCAGGTCACCTGTATTCAAGTCAAATGAATTAATATAGGAGCAAATACAGGAGTTACAGAGGAGTTCTGAGTTGGAGCTGGAAGGCTGGGCTTATTCTGCTCTGCAGAATGAGCACTGGGGCAGGGTACAATTGTGTCTGTGATGTACCTGGAGAAAGGGCTGAGGAAGGGAGGAATACTTAGGAAATGCTTCATTTAGGAGAAGTTTTCTAGCCTTTAGGACAGTTTATTGTAGAATTTTTGGAATAGTTTGCTGATTGAGTCAGTGGCAATGTAGATATGTGCTTTTAACATGTGTATTGTTTGGGAAACCCTCTGTAAGGTACAGTTAAGTTTTTCCATGGCTGATGGATCTCAGTGACCCAGGAGAACATTTTTCCTCCTTCTTTATTAACAAATTGAAATGTACTTGGTCTTGTGGAGGTTTTTCTGAATGGTCATGTCTGTGGCATGTACAATTGCAAGGGTTTTTTTCCCCAGGTGTAAATATTTTAATTTCAGGGTTTAAAGCTAGTTGCAAGTATGCTCCTACAGGTATTTGGAATATTTAATGTTTAAGCCATGGCTATAATAAAAATTCTTCTTAATTCTGCTCCACAGCATTTGATACTGAGACAGAGCAGCTGTAGGAAACATCAGCTAAAGAGCACTAATAAAGACTCAGAGTGCTTTCAATAAACTTGTTTTGCAATGAACAAATTAACTGTTAAGGGAAAAAGACAATATTGTCCTCGAGGGAATGTGCTGACACAGAGATAACACTGAGTGCTTCCATAGTCTTTTTATTTGGAGGAAACTCTGAAATATGCCTTTGACGTGGTAACATTTGTGTCTGGTGTGTCAGAAGGAATAACACAAAACCATCATCCCCTTAGAAAACAACGACAGAAAATGCAGCAAAGGAAACTGCACACAGAAAAAGCAGGGGAAAGCCTGAGCAGAGGGTTCTTGCTGGTTCTTGCCTGAGCTGTGTTTAGGGCGTGAGGGCAGAGCTGTTTGCTGCCGTGGACCAGGAGTGGCCCATCCTGGGTGAGGCGTGCAGCCAGGGGAAGCCTCAGCCACCTTCAGTCACCTCTTGCTTTCAAATGCTAATAAATAATTTCTTTTATTAGCATCTTTTCCTTGTGAAAGTGCCATCTGGAGGAAAGAGAGCCCCTGCTGCTCTCTGAAGACACTCTCCAGTGCAGGAGGGATTACACTTGGGGCAGAATCAGGAGCTGGAGCTGTGTTCATTGTGCTAGCAGAAGCAAAAGCATTCAAAGATTGTTTCTTTCTTGTGTCTTTTTTTTTTATTTTTACTTTTTTTGTTTGTTTATCATAGGAAAGATGGAACATTTGCAAGTTGTCATAGAGCACATCTTGTGGTTTTGATTTCTGACCCTCTTCGGTATAGGAATGTTGTTTGAGACTTTAGGAGCTTTTCCTCAGCTTTTAAGAAAAATAGTTTATAGATTTCTCAGTATGAGTTTCTGGGTACAAACAGTGTTGATGGTCCCCCTTCAAAAGCCCCTGAAATTACTAATTTATAAGTATTGAACTAATTGGGATGAAAATGGTGGGTGGGGAGATGGTGGAAAGGGCTTTTGTCAGCACCAGTAGCAGTGCAGCCTTTGGGTCCCTTTGGAAGGAGTCATTCTTGTGTAAATTTCCATTTGCAAGGTCCTTTATCTGAAGAACAGTTTTGGATCCATGGATCCTGGGGTTCTGCCTTCATGATTTACTGTGGTTTATGTTGGACTGCAGCATCCACACAAAGGCTGACCTGGAACACAGACTGGGCAGAGCTGGAGAATAAAGTAGAGATTTATTGAAAGGCCTTTAGGGCACACCTTGGGCAGGACAAGAGCCTGACCAGGGCTACACCCAGGGTGGACCCAAAGTGGTCACAAAATGGACACCTGGTCACAAGGTCTCTCTCTTCTATAAGTTTTGGTCCATTTGCATATTGGGGTTTAATTGTCCCATCCCAGCTCCAGGCTGTGAGGTCCCATCCTTCTTGTCCCTCCCTCCAGCCCACCCTTGTTTGTGCTTTGGGGCTGAAAGTTGTCCTTGGTGTGCAGCAGGAGAAGGATTTGTTTTGTGTCCCTGCTGTGTGCGGAGCTGAGTGACACTGACTGTGAGCTCAGAGCTCACCCCTGGGCACCACAGAACCTGGAATACAGGGAAGTTAAAAGCTGAGGCATCCCTGTGAAGGGTGTTTGAGCTGCACGTGCTGTGCCTCCCACCCTGGGCCAGCAGGATGGCACGTGGGGAGTGCCCACCTTGTGCAGCCTGTGGCTCTTCTGGCTTGGGCAGCAGGGGACAGGCTTCACTTGCAAGGTGTGCTGAGCATCATCCATGAATACTAAATCCTGTCCTTAAACAGAGAAGAAGAGAAAGGGAGAAAAGAAGGAAATAAATGGGCAAACAGCTCACATTGGTCCTCTGCCATTTTCTGGTTTTCTTGTTGTTTTTTTCTCTCCAAAGCCCATAACTTGAGGTCATTTTGGGATTAATTGAAGCTAATGCCTTCACTTCAAAGCAGCACAAGATCAAGCCGAATGTACATGCACAGCAATTAAAGACCTGGCAAGGTATTATGGATTGGCTTCTACAGCAGCAGCTTTTTCCCTGTGCTGTTCCACTTGTTCAGGGCTTTGATGTGCTTCAGAGCACAACTAGCTGGGCCTGTGCTTAAACAAAGGAGCATTTCAGTACTTGATTCTACAGAGAGTGGCTGGTGTGCTATAGTTAATATTTTTAACTGTCTGTAAAATTGGAGAGATTATGAATCTCTAGTATGACTGGCTACAGGAGAATTCTGTGGATAATGAAGAAGATTGCAGGGGGCAAATTGAAAGACTTCTCTTTTATATTGTATAGCATCAGTACTCCTTTAGTGCTAACAAAGATGAGGCCAATTTAGTATAAATCTTCAAAGCAACATGTGTGAATTTATCTGTCCAGTGCTCATTACAGTTAATGGGAATCATGTGGCTGGAACTTTGCAAGTGCTTTGGAAGTGCTCCTTTTATGGTTACATTATAGACCCCCATGTTAGCTGTTTTGCTATTATTTTTATATTGCTCCATTTGTTTTCTTGACGTTGAAAAAATCAAAACGCTAAACTAATTAAAAACTGCATCACCCCCTCCAGTGCTGAAATAGAGCAAAATACCCATTTTGGAAAGTAAATAAAATATTACTTATATGTAAATCAACTGGAGGCACAACATGAATCTCTCCTGGTTTAAATCCCAGTAGTATAAATCCTAATGCTTGTTGCATGCTAATGAAGGTGAGCTTAACTGAAAAGTCAAAATGTTGGTCCTCACATCCATGTTTCAGTTTTGATCTTACTCTGCTGTTAGTCACCATGTGTGGTAAAACATCTGCATTTCTTCGTGGGTATCCTGAAGGGGATATCATCTTTAGGGAATCTGTAGGGAATGAAAAAGACATAATGAAAACAAGATGTTATAAAGCAGGTGATGAGCATAAAAGTGCACCTCCACGGATGAAAGAGTAAATTGATGGAAGTTTGGTTCTAATTAATTTTTTGGTTGTTAGCTTATAAAAATCTATGAAGAAGTCTATGTTTTATTATGCAAAGGAAGATTTTTCCTGCCATTTGAAAATGGGATAAATTAGACAAAATTTTATAAAATCATTTGAAGCTCATAAATCATTAAAGGCTTTCAGTCTGGTGTTAGGTGAAATATTCTGGGGTTTAGGGGAAGGAATGGTCTTGGTTTTGGCCAGTGAAGGGATGGTCAGTGCTCTGTGCCCAGTGAGTGGGAGGAATGTGATGGTAACTGCCTTTGTTTTTTTCCCACAGCCTTGTTTGGTGGGAGTTATGAGAAAAATATCCTACAAATCCTTCGTTTTGAACATGAAACACCCTTCTGAGTTTCTTCTGGTGCTCCTGTGTGTGTTAGGCATTGTGTTTTGGCTTCCTTTTGATCAAAAATGTGAGTCAGGACTTGCATTCCTGCCTTGCTCTCACCCCAGGCTTAACTCAGAAAGGTTGTGCAGGAGTCTGGGTTAGAAGTTTTGTGTTGGGATTGTGGTGTGGGGGTAGTGGGGAGCTCAGGACTTCTGAACAACCAACCAATATGACTAATCAGAAACCATTTATTGTTTACATTAAGCTGTATTTATACATTCTAACATTACTGTTTACATGGTCACACGTTATTTGATTGGTGCCTCTATCCTGTCCACACATTCAGCAGGCACTTTTCAGGAAATATGACTGGTTACAGCCCAGTCCTTCATGGCCCTCCTTTATCCAGTTCTTGCAGTCTTGGTACTCTGTGTCTCAGCCTCTTCTTTGTTATTTTAGAACAGTTTATGTCTTAGTAACCTTGATGAATTCCAGAAGGTTCTGATAAGAATGACTAAACACAGTTTGGCTGGAGCACACTGTGGCTTGAGCTGTTCAAATCCCTTGCTACAGGAGGATACAGGGCTGACTGTCTCTGAGGAGCTGCTGGAGGCTTTCCTCATGTTCAGCAGAGCCAAAGGCAGCCAGCTCTGGGATGGCTCCACCACGGGGGAGCAGAGACCCACCCGCAGCCCCTGGAGGAGCCCACACTGGAATTGGGCAGGGATGAGGAATCCCACCGAGGAGGAGGCTGCAGCACAGACAACGTGTGATGCACTGACCACAGCCCCCATTCCCCAACCCCTCTGTCACTGAGGGGAGCACGGAGAGAAGTCTTTGTGCCAGCATGTCATGGTTTTCAGGGTTGTTTTTGATGACTTGCTGCCATTGGTACGTGGGAAGTGTATGGGCACAATATGTTTTGTGACCCCAGGAGCTCTGTCCTGTCACAGATGTTAAGGAACTGATTACAAAAACAGAATTCAGATTCTCACTCAGATTCACAGTCTGGATATACCAACAGAATGAAAAAAGTTCAGATAATTCAAATCCACTCCAAATTGAGGTGGATACTAACAGCCACTGTCCTTTTTTTCTTTTTAATTTAAAGGCAAATTATTGTTTTCCATGGAAAGCCCCTCTCTCTCATACCTTACTTGTAATAATGCCATAATCTTGATACTAGGTTTGTCATAAGGGATGTTGAGGAAAATTTTGTTGTGACTTTGTCTTCAAGCAAACCAAACCAAAGTCATCCAGCTTGAAAAGGATCACTATGGCTACCTGGTTTAAAGGCAATTATTAATAAAGGGGAGAAAATTGGAACTGAGTGAACCAGTAACTGCAAATGAATAGAAAAAGTTAGGCTTGTATTTTTCATAAAATTTCATGTTTTGTTCATTAAATATCTGTTTTAGGGATGCCACCTTAACTCAAAGGTTATAGCTAGGAGGAACCAAACTTAAAAAGAAGTTTTGAAATATTTAAAGATTTAAAACAGGGCAGCATTCATGTTTTAAATTTCTATGGTCAGGGGTTTTAAATTTCTATGGTCAGTGGATGGAGTCCAGTTAAGGTTTGGAGTGGGAGGTTTTCTCCCTTTAGTATTTTGATGAGAGATAATTGATTTTAAAATTGTTGTAGTGTGCCTCTTAAATCACATATGTTCTGATTTTGCTGCCCTGTTCTTTTTCATGGTGCATTACATGCTCACATGGGACCAGAACCTTAGAAGCAAGGAATCTGAGCTTGAGTTGGAACTTGGTTTAAAACCCAAGCTTAAATATTTTAATTGAAGTCAACAAACATATAGGTTCCAATCCCAGGGTAGAATATTGACTTTTCAAAAATCATAAATACACACAGATTCTCTAAAATTGAGAGAACTCCATGTACTGGTAGTATAGGTGGTGGTGACAGCCACAGTCCTACACAGAGCCCCCAGTCCTCATCTGCACAGAATGTATTCTGGTTGTTTTTTCCTGGGGTGATTTCTATTTTGGGTTCAGAGGAATTAGACCAAAGCTGGCTGATGGCCTCCATTTATGCAAAAAGGATTTTTTTGCTTTGAAAAAATATGAGTAAACTAAATATCAGCTTTCATATTAGCCTACTTTATTACTTAAAATAGATTGTTTTGATGTAAAATAAAAAAAGATGTTATATAACAAAGGTTATAGAATTATGATCTTTAAAAATTAGGTTAAATTAGAAATGATATTTCTTCTAATATTGATATAGCTAAGAGTTAAGTTATAAAAGGAGTCAATCATACTAATGCTGACAGTTTCAGACCACTGATTTCTAGAATTAGACTGGAGCAAAAATATTACTCCAAACCCACATTTGATTAATAAATTCCTGTGATGTCAAGATCTAAAGATGAACACATCACAGGTTCAGTCTTGTTGCCAGATTTCTGACACCAGAGGACTCCAAAGGGCTATTGGGAAGCTGGAATGTTCATTGGTATTAAAAATGAGCACACCAAATGTGCTGCACCCTTCACTGCAGGTTTTCTGCAGGGCATCACAAATGTTTCCTACTAGTGCTGGTATTTCTGTCAGCTAACCTGCCTCATGTATCCAGGAGTCTTCAGCTTTGATTGACCTGCAAAGAGAAATCAGGAAGCACTTTCCCTGGTTTTAAACTTTTCCAGGGAAGAATTATTGCTGAACAATGTGGATTTTTGTTAGTTTACCCAATCATATTTACTCAAGATTTGGATCTTGGAGAAAAGGAGGATCAGAGAGAACCTTCTGTCTCTGCACAACACCTGAAAGGAGGAGGAAGCTGGGGCAGGGATCAGGCTCTGCTTCCTGGGAACAAGTTATAGATCCTAGAGGAAATGGCCTCAAGTTGCACCAAGAGAGGTTTCACTGGATATTAGGGAAAATTTCTTCACTGAAAGGGTTGTCCAGCCCTGGCACAGACTGCCCAGGGCAGTGATGGAATCACTGTCCCAGGGAGTTTAAAAAAAACATGTAGATGAGGCACTTGGGGCATGGGTTAGTGGTGGGGCTGGCAGTGCTGGGTTACTGGTTGGACTCAATCTTAAAGGCCTTTTCCAACCTAAACAACTCTGTGATACCATGATTCTATATACAGAATGTAGGCAGCCATTCCATATATTCTATATTTTCTATATATTCTATGTATTCTATGTATTCTATGTATTCTAAATACAGGGGAAGACTGGGGTCTGGAGAGTCAAAGGACCCCCAAAGGTAAACCCATAAATGACCAAAATCTTTAGTATGGTTCTTCCCCAGTGGTTGCTGTCAGAGTTAATTCTAAAACTGATCTGTAGTTCCAACTCTTGGTGTTTGTTCAGCTACTGCATTTTATAGCTTGATCTTTACCACCTGATTATTTAATGAAGATTTTTCATCTGGTGTACTGAAGATTACTCTGATTGAAAATGGCTAAGGATTGCAGAAAACGACCTTCCCATTTATAAGTATAGATAAAATATTTCTTGCATACTCTCTGTGCTTTCTGCTGTGGCAGGAATTTGTGCCTTCTCTGATCACCTCTGCAGTAGCCAAACCCCATCTTTTAGCCTTGAACTGTGCAGATCTTGGACGAAGTGGCCCTTCCTTAAACTCACTGAAAAATTGTGCTGAAATAGAAAAGTGGTGTTAATTTCAAGCTCCATTAGAAGCAAGAGGACTGATATTTGTATCCATCCTCTATGCTGTAGTTGGGACCCTTTAATATTTTGTTTTAGTGTGATGCTTAAATATTGGAATGAGGAGTGCTTTCAAGGTCAAAGGGAAAATGAGGGTGAGGTCTTGTGAAATAAATGTTGACAGGAATCCCACATTAAACTCTTCAAAAAGAAAAACTTCTGTTGCTGTGGTGCCTCCTCTGGCCACTTTAGGATCAAAATGTGTCAGTTCTGGCATCCCCCTTATGCTGAGGTATGGACAGTTGAGAGAGAGATGGGAAGACTGACTGGTGGTCAGAATTAGCTTTTACCGTGATTTCCAAAAGCTTATATATCATTCTAGGAAGTCTGGTAATTTTCAACTGAAATGATCAGGGTAAACATCACACAAACAAACTTACACGTCTTACAACATCTCTTGCTTGCAGAGATTGATTCAATCTTCTTTTCCTCTCACCAGCCTTGATCCAATCTTCTTGTAATCTTCAAAGCTCTGTTTGTTCTTGCCAAGGCATCTTGGTCATGGAATTATGCTAATGAAATGCACAGTACCCTCTCTCCTCTGTCCACACTGAGGGGCACTGATGGGACTGTCCCTGCTGCAGCTCTGAGCACCAGCGTGGATGGAGCAGGGTCTGGTCCAAAGGAATGGGAGCCACGGGGCAGGAGGTCAGCTGGTGGTGCCATGGAACAGGCAGCCTGAAGGAGAGGATTTATCCAAGGGATTTGAGGGATTTATCCAAGGATTGTCCTGCACAGAGCACACCCCCCTGTCAGCTGCTGTGGCTCTGGGATTGGGGCACTGGATCAGCCTCCATGGTGTCCCAGAGCTGCTGCTTTAACCCTTGTGACAGTGCAGGGCTGGGGCTCCTGACAACACTGTTCATTTGTTAAAGGATCTCTGTTTCTGTAATGTGTTTCTCCATCAGCTTGGTTTCCGTTTGGTTTATGTTTAAATGCAGTTTCTGTTCCCATTCCAGCAGTTTTCCAGATTATGTCAGGAGTGAGCTAACAAGGAATATTAAAGAACAGAGATAACGTGGTTTCTGCTACTTTGTGCTGTTTGGAAAAGCAGCTGTGCAATGAGGAACAGAACTGTTCCTGATGAGAGTGTATTAGTTTAAACAGAAAACATTTAATGTGTCTGTGCTAATTATCCAAGCTTTAATCCAAATGGATGGGGTTTTGCCCCAGGGCCATCCAAACTCTCTTCCTAACTGTTGGAACCACGAGGCCTCTTGGATAGCTAGGCTGCTGTTTCCAGCAGAGTGTGTAGAAACAGAGGATTTGGTTCCAGTGAAGCTTGTATTTAACAAAGCTGAAAGTTAATCTGATGCTTTTTGTAGCTAGCATTCATATAAATAATTTGGACAACTTTGTGCTGCTCTTTAGTCTGCATTTACCCAGTGCCTACCCCAACACAATCCTGACCCATACCTGCCATCTCCTGTGTTAGTGCCTGACAGTGTTTAATCCTAGTGATGGGCCTGACACATTTCATAAGTGTACAAGGCATTTAGAGCTGTTCCAGGGAACATCTGTGCTGGCAGAACTCTATCAGCTAACAGTTAATGAGGTGCTCCCCTGGCAAAATGCAGGGACTTGTTGAAACTGCCCTGTGGAGAACAACAAACCAGCCAAGTAAAACAAATGCAGGAAAAAGAAACAGTAGTTCATGCTGTAGTGAAGATGTGTCATACAGGTTTATGCAAACTTAATTAGTGCTTCAAAACAATAGGTTTGGATGAATCTTTTTTCTTTCTTACATAGGAAAATGGTAGTGCAGCTATATAAATTCAGTCTTATCCAATATAAGAGAGTGTATAAATAAAACTGTATTTAATCATAAAATGATTTTTAGCAGTGAGTGTTTAGGGCAATTTCCCTTTGGTGTCATAGGAAAGCAAAGAAATACACACACTCATGGGGAGTTTGTTCTGTCATGATGTGAGACATGAGCGTGGCCATCACAGGGGCTTCTCTTCTGGACTCCCACTCCATGAGCACACTACACAACCCATTTTGATTTTGGTAGGGCCAAGGCTCCTACAAGATATTGACAGACTTGTGGCAATGCTTCTGGGCTCTGCAGGGTGCATTTTGAGGTAAAATCAGAGCCAGATCCCTCAGGGGCTCTGAAAGCCTCTTCCAGCAGCCACTTGCTAAGTGTGCAGTGTCTGCTCACCCCCTGGGCCACCCTGAGCAGTGGGGCCATGGCCTGGCAGTCCCTGGCCATGGAACCATTGGGTGGGGCACAGGAGTGGCCCAGGGTGGGCTCTGAGGTATCAGCACGCAGGGTAGGAAATGGAGCTGAAGGAGCAGGGTTTGGATGTTGATGTGTGGATCAGGTCCAACGTCTTGGAAAGGTACTCTCTTTGTTTTATTTCCAATCTCCATTCTGCTTAGATGCCAAATGGGATAGTGATGTGGTGCTTACCTCACCCAAAAAGTGTTTTTGGCTTTGCAGCTTTTATACAGCTGATGTATTAGATTTTTTTTTTTTAATCCTAACTAAACCATGAAATTTCACTTTTTTCCTCTGTTGCAAGCCTCCATCTCTTGTGCTTTGCTCAACAGGAATTCTCCTTGCTCCCTGTGTAAAATAAGCATCATTTAAAGTTACTTTGTCTGAATTTTAGAGTTTGATCTCACCATAGCAGTGTCATTGCAGCTGTGATTCAGAGATGTGTTTAAAGGTGTAAGAATGGCAAGTTTTGCATTCACACTTAGCTCTCCAATTTTGCGGTTTATGGACAAATAGAGATGGTAGCTGTGTTTTCTGAGGAAGATGAGCTATAGAATTAATTTAAAGAAAATAATTATTTGGGAAACAGTGTATATGGATCTAATATGCCAACGGAGAAATTTATATTCCTCTCTTTTTCTCTCTGTTTTAACCTACCTGAGGACATTCTGTGACACAGCCAAAATGGCACAGACATCACAGTCTTGTATCAACAACGTGTGGATTAAAGCATCTTCCTGTGCTGGATTTTATCACTGCAATGTGGTAAAAGGACCCACGTGGGCCTGCCCACCAGAGCAGTTTGGGAAGTCTCTTGTCACAACCTGGGGATTTTGTGGAGGAAGGGTGCAGGGGAGGCAGAGGCGGGCTGTGAACAGCAGCCTGAAGCTGCTCTGTCCAAGGTGAGGGCTGCTGTTAGAGATCTGGCAAGAAAAGGGTGCCTGAGATGAACCAAACTGTGGAGCACGAGGAATTCCAGGGGAGATTGAGGGTGCCCATCAGATTGCCAGGGAGATCAAAAAGCTTAGAATCCTCTTGACAAAGAAAAGCACAAGTCTCAACATTAAAAATAGATGCTTTTTTATCTTGCATACGATACAAAATCTCTTGTGATAGGGTATTTTTCTATTATACTTTAGCAGCTCTGAGGAGTCGTGGATTAGGCCTGTATCACAACAGGAATTCACAGGAGGCTGTGTTTTGTCTTGCTATGACACCAGCTACTATTGTTTTTGATCTGCAGCCTCTGAAGAGGGATGGAGCGTCTTCTGTGGGAGGTGTTGTGAGTGCAGATTAGTTAGACAAGTGCTGGAGTGAATGCATAAGTAGTGATTTTGCATAATGAGGTATGTGAAATCCCAGTGGAGGTTGTTAAAACAGATAGACAGCCTGTGGTAAACAACAAGGAAGGTAGGCTTTGAAAACAGATGGCTTTGAAAACCTGGCAAATGACTGTTCCATACTTAAAAATCAGTTTTGTTAGTGGAAAATATCTTACTTAAAAAAAAAAAATAAAAAGAAAACCACCACAAAATCCAAACCAAAACAAATAAACAAAACTGAAAATGCTTAGGCTGCATGTTTTTGACAAACCTGAATGTGTTAATAAAGTTCTGTGGGGAAGCATCCATCACCTGCCTCTCCTGCCAGAGGTGTGTGAGCGATGGGCTGCCTGGCCCGGGGTGTTCTGCACTGATCCATCAGCCTGCCCCGTGCAGCTGCTCCAGCCTGCTGGGTGTGCTGCTCTTCATCATCACTTGGACTCTCTCTGTGTGAGTACTTTTCATTGGGAATTCAATCCTGCACTCAAAAGGCTTCATTTGTCTTGAAAGGCAGAGTCTATGAGCGAAATGGGAATATAGAGGAATATTTTTGCGAGTTGGAAAGGGCACAGAAAAGCCCATTGCCATTTGAATCACTACATTGCTAAGGCTGGGGCTGGCCAGAAGATGAGATGCTGTTTTGGAACTTTAAATTGTGGCTGTTTTCCATGTGTTGTATGCCTTTGGCATAGGCAGTAGGAGGTGTGAGACTGAGACCAACCTTCTCTTCCCATGGCTGTTGTAGGTCCAGTGGGACACTGTCACTCTCGCTGTCACCTGCTTGGGATCAGACTCCATTCCCTCCTGCAGGGGTCCTGACGTGGGACAGGATTAGCTCCAAACAGAACAGTTCCTGCAGTGAGTCAGAGGCCCATCTCAGGGGCTCAGTGCTGACACTGTTAAAGACCTTCCCCATGGCCTGAGCCTGAACACGAGACCCTTTTAGTAAAAGAATGCTTTGTTTTCTCTTCCTGTGCAACTCCTAAAAGCTTTCCTTTGTCAGTGAAGTTACTCTGCAGCCTGGGGGTAAATCAAATCACCTGTCATTTTCTTAGTTGTTTTGGTGACTCCCTTAGAACAAGGGCTCTGTGGACTTGGTTAAAAAACAGTGCAAGTGATCCAGTTCCCCTTTGGAATGGATCTCAAATGCAAACAGGGGAGTCCTCAGTCCCCAACTTCTGCTGGACAAAAGGGCAAGTTCCTATGATTTGAGAATGAGAGATGGGTCACCTGTGCTCTGAGAAAAGTCAGGGCCACTTGCTCTTGTCAGACACTTGTCCTTGCCCACTGGGGCTGCCTTGTCTGCTCTTGTTTGTGCAGTGACACTTGTGACAGCAGGATTCCTGCTCCGAGGATGGCACTGTGTGCTGTCAAACCCTGGGGCCTGAGGGCAGAGAAGGACAGCTGCTGTCCTCTCCTCTGCTGCTTCTCACCTCCTCAAAAACGTGTAGAAGGTGGGATGGCACCTGGAGATTGGCACAAACCATGTTTGACACGTCTAGCACGTGGCTTGTGCCAATCTCCGGGACAGAGAGCCAAGAGATGCTCTGATGGTGGGAAGTGTCCCCTGTCCCCTTTGGGCTGGAGAGCCAGTGCTGGGGACAAGGCCACTGAGGGTGGTGCTGGCCCAGGAGCTGGGGCAGGCAGGGCAGCCTGGGCTCTGCTTTCAGTTACCTCGGGAGGGAGAAAGAGATGCTTAGAAAGCAGCAGAAGAAAATTTTAGCCAGTTCACCTTCCTCATAAACTAAACAAAGTGCTTGCTGAGCAGCTCGTTTCTCAAGGTACCAAGTAGAGCTGTTGAGAATTTTTTGCCATTATGTTGTTTTCAATCAAAACCCGCTGATTATAAAACTGAACTTGTAGGCAGGAGAAGGAAGTGGATTTTCTGCAGCGATTTCCTTTCTTGAGGAATTTCAGTATGCCCTGTTTTAACATTTAAAAAATGACAATGTAGGCCTAATTATTATTTGACATTGTTATCAACATTTAAAGCTAGAAGTGTTGGTTTTGCTTGAAAGAAAAAAAAAAAAAAAAAAGAAATAACACACCTGAATTTCTTTCCCTTGAGAACTTTTTGATTCCTTGTCAGGATTTTGACTTTAAGCTGTGTCTACAGGTGGAGATCACTGGGTCAACAGCAGCTGGAAAGTCGGACAGGACAGGAAACTGCTTTTGCTTTCTGCTTGGAGAAAAACCTTTGCCACAGAGTGACTGATCAGGGCTGAGAGTTTCTGCTGCTTCTCTGATGAGTTGTCTGGGTTCTCTCCTGTTGGTCTTGTACCCACCATTAAGGCATTTCCAGAGCTCTCCCAGGCCCTGGACCACCCTCAGCATCCTGTTTAAAAGCTCTTTTTTCTTTTTTTCCTTTTTTTTCCAAACAGTCCTGCTCTTCATGAAGTAACACTGCCAAATACATTTTTCAAAAAGCACTTCACGTAATGCACTGAAAACTTTCAAATTTTGAGTATTATTGCTCCTAAATAAGAGTTGAGCAGTTCCAGACAAATCTCACCCCAGCAGTCTCAAGATCCATTGTTTTCTGAGCTGCAGCAAACCTGTTACAAACATCTGTCCCAGATGTGTGAAGCTCTTACAGAACAATCGAGAGAAGGCAGTGTGCTGTCATTCACAGGTTAACAGCTGAAATACTCTGATGTTTTCAGCTGCAGGGTGGCAGGCTGTTTCCCCTGTGACACTTCCCGATGGAAATGGGGTGGTATTTCCCAGCTCTGGGCTGGCTGTTAGGAATATTTATTGCACACGGGGGCAGTAGCACTCCACAGAGCTGAGGGATGCCTGAGCGCCGTTCTCAGGGATATTTAGTGCTCCTTGGCTGGCCCTGGGTTTGACAGATATTGGCAAGAAATATTAACTTCCATCCCAGTTTGTCTTAACTAATAAGTGATGAGCAAAGAGAAGTTTGTATTTGCTGTTTTAAAATGATCTGTGAGTCTTTATCCCACAAAGTTTTTTTTTTATCCCAGCTTTGACACGTGGCCCCTTTCATCTTTTTAAGTGTTGTAGATGCCACCAGAAGCCAAAAGTGAGAGGGCTGCTCTTGAGATCAACATTAAAGCATTCTTCTCGTCTTTGGAACCAGCACTTGTATTCCATCGCCCTGTTTTGTCTACGCTCCTTTTTAAAGCTCTTTTGAATGTATTTTCTGTGATACAGTCAGTGGGAAAAGTTGCTCTACTTTTTTTTAAGGGATACCCAAGTGCTTAAGTGCTTTGCTGGCTCCAGGCCAGAGCTAGCATCTTGCAGAATAGAGCCGATGACAACTCATTTCATCCCCAAAATCACAGTTTTCTTCACAAACTCCAGTAAACAAAGTCTCCTGATAGCCTGTGAGTCCTGGAGCAGCGGCAGTGTCCTGCCTTTCCAGATGGCAGCGTGGTTAAACTTGCTCAGGGGAGCTGCGGGAGGAGCGGGGCTGGGCAGATGCAGGAGGCGGGCTCTGGGGAGGATTCTGCTGGCTCCCTTTATTACAGGTTTGTTCCGTTCAGGCTGCTGCCTGGGTGGTGTGATGGGGCTGCAGTTGCCTGTTTTGTGGGGTGTTTTTTCTCAAAGTGCACCCAGATCTCTGGGGGAAAGGGAGTGGCTGTAGGTGCTCCTTTTTGGGGGGTTGAATGACACCACCTTGCCCCAGGAATGGGTGATCAGACTGCTGGGAGGGAGGAGAATGGTAGAACTGGTGCTTTGGTCTGCCCAGTCACCCCTGAGTCTGGATGTGCAAAGGGAAATGATGGAAACAAAGAATAAAAGCCAGAAAACGAACAAACAAAACCCCTGAATAACCTTTTTTTTTTTTTTTTTTTTTTTTTTTTTTTAATCCTTGTATTTACAAGTTATATTAGCATTAGTAACTCTGGTCAGGAATTCACCTGAAGCAATTATGCAGGGACTTCCTAATAGTATTTCATAATAACACAGGTAGTAACAGAGGGATTATTTAAAAATAATACATTCTCTGTATTAATCATTAGTTGCTATTGACTTGGTGACACATTGCTGTTGGTGAAATGAACTGTGATATAATTAGCAGCAAATAAGACCCATGCATGCTGTGCTAATTATTTTTATGTGAACCCAATTCATTGCTAATATAAATAGCAATATTAATCACAGCCAGTATCAATATTTATGCAGCATGTTTCCATTTAAGTGCAGCTGTAGACAACAACACTTGTACATGCACTGAAGAGAGAGGTCTGAGGAGTCTTTTCAGCCACACCATGATGTGTTATGGCTGCTCTGTGACCATTGCCCTTAGAGCAAACACATGGGACATTATTCCAGGGTAATTCTCTGCAGAAGCCCCATGTCTTCAACAATAATCTGACCTGCACACAGAGGACATATCTCTGTTCATTTTTCTCTCCTCCCATTTCTAACCACGCTGGCTGTTAGCTCCTCTTGGCCTGTGACTTGAAGAGCAGTGGGGCACAGAGGGTGTTTGAGAGGATCTAGGGAGGAACAAGAAACATGTTCTGCTCCATTTCCATGGAAATCTCTCAGAAGATGAGGCTCATTTGGGTGAGTCAGGGTCATCTGTCTCTCAATTCCTCATCTTTAAATGACAGATGTCATTCAAGTGGGAACAGTGTCAGAAGGAACACTCAACTGCCCCAAGTAAGTTTTCATTCTGTTAAATAAAGCCAGGAGAGTCAATCTGGAGGCCAGTGTCTGAGTCCATAAACTGCTGCTTTGCTTGTTCCAGTGCTCCTGCTGGCATGCAATCTTTCCTCAACTTAATGGTTTTCCCAAGCAATTGCCTTTAATGAGTGTCATGGATTGTTTGTGGCTTAGCCTTTTGCTGACTGTATGTGTTCTGAAAAAAGTCAGACTGGACTGTGCAGGTGACTGGTGTGAACAGGGCTGGCTGTGGAGACTGCAGCAGTTGTGGCACTTGGAGGAGTCCCAGGGCTGGGGAAAGCAAGGCTGCAGATTGGCATGTGATCCTGACCCTGGGCAGGGATGTACAGAGCACGCTGCAGAAGTACACTCAATAAATTAGACGATGATGTATGGCACAGTACATCACATTCTTGAAGGCAAGGCATATATACTCACCAGATAATGTGGAGCATGTGAAGTATTGAATATATCAAAGGAAGATTAATCTTTGTCTGGGAGTAACCCTGCACATTTTCTGTCTAGTTGAGTCAATGCAATATAATTTAAAATGTGAAGGAAGTGTGTGTGCATCTATATGTGGACACGGGAAGAATATGTTTGTACATGTGCTAGGGGATGTCAGGGAACACATCTATTTCTATTAATATTAAAAGATTTCCCCCATTATTTTGCAGAAGAAAATGTTCTCTTCACATCTAAGGTCCCTTTCCTAAATGAGGATTAAGTGTTCCTTGAGACAAGTGCTGCAGGACTCAGAAGGTACAGCATGTCCTGTCCCAAAAAAGGTCTGCAGACGTGTGAGTTTCATTGTTTCACATCTCCCCACGGGAAGCTGTGGCTGCAGTGTGTGCTGGGTCACCAGTGCTCTTCTTGACACTGCAACTGGAAAATCAAAGACCAGCCACTGTCAGAGTGTGGCCATTTGGCAAGTATCTGCTCAAAAATGGCTGTCGTTCTGTGAAGCTGCCTGGGACTGAAAGGTTAGCTGAAAATTTCCCATCTGTGTTTTGTTTGTGTTTAAGGATTGATAGTTTGTAGAGTAACAGTTGCTACAACTATTTTCACCTCAAAAATTTGCATCTGCTATGTTAATGTGAAAATTTAAAACCTTGGTACATTGTATGAAATGATGATTAATTTACAGCATTTATCTTGGCTTACTAATCATTCTGTTTTTAGCTGATAATTTTATTTGTAATCTCCAGAGTTAAATTGCCATAAAATACCATAGTTACAAAGACATTCATGAGCAGTTGAAAGGATATGACACATTGTAATTTAGGAATTAATGCACACGTTAGAAAAAGCCAATTCATGAGAAAGCTGCTAATACATGTACATTGTGGGGGAAACAAAGCAGGGGAAAAAAAGCTGCAAACCAGAAGATAAGCACATGAGTAGTGCAGCTGTGTCACTAAGTGACAGTTTAAAGATATGGTGAATTCCATCCCACCATCTCTGAACAAAGAGCAACAAAGGGCAGAGAAATGTAACACAATCACCCAGCGATGAGCATGAGCAGTACCAGCTGGAAAACATCCCCTGTCCATGCCTGATTGAGCTCTGCCTTGCTGCCTCTTGTAACGTGGATAGATGCAAAATGTTCCCTGTGCAACGACACCCAGACACAGCGCTCCCAGTGCAGAGCCCTGGGAAAGGTGTCAGCACTTGTGGCATCAGGTGATGCGCAGCTGTGAGCAGTGTGTTGTCTCTTTGCAGTCCCTAATGATAAGAGCATGGGATGAGTCCTTTGAACACTGCAGTGCTCTCCAAAGCACAATCAGTCTGCTGCTGCTTCAGGTTTCTCAGCCCATCTCCATCCCAGGGCCCTGGCTCTGGCCAGGACAGGGTTAGTTTTGGCAGTAGCCTGAGGGGGCATGGCTGAGACCCAGGGTTTGTTCTGTAGCACCTCACAGAAAGGCCAAGGGTAAGGGAAGAGAATCATTGTCCAGAAGAAAGGGCTCTGTTGGGGGCAGCGTGGGCTGCAGTGAGCATTTGGCACGTCAATCACTCTCTTTTTACACTTATGCTATCAATATTTTTGCTGTTGCTGTTCATTTTCTTATCTCATGGCCTCAGTAAATTATTCCTACCTCAACCTGTGATTTTTGCCTCTTGTGCCTCCAGTTCTCCTCTCCATCCTGCTGCGGCAGGGAGCGGGAGGTGAACGAGAGGAGCACAGTTTGGATTCTTAGTGGAGGCACCAAACTGGTGATACCATCCCTAAATCACAACAGCCTTATTTGGTACTCAGTGTAGGGATTGAAGGGTTGAGATAACAGCAGATCTGACCAGACTGAGCTGGAAACAAATTTGATCCAAGCATTTGCTGTGTTAGGTGCTGAGCCACTGTTGTTGCTCGGTCTGTTCATGTGGGTGTGAACCTCACCCTGTGCATATTCCCTTAAGTCCTCCTTTTGGTGCTCCTCTCCAGAGCAGGGAGAGAGGTCAGGATTGCCTTCTTGCTGTGCTGTGGGATATCAGTTTAGGACATGATAATATCAAGGGCAATTTGGGATGTGCTCAATGTTGATCTTCTGCCCTTGCCTCAGGCACTACCTTTGGGAGTCTATCAATAATAGTACCCAGTCTGTAAGGGAAAGTGCAGAGGATGATTTTCCCCAGCTTTTCACCCCCTTTTCCTTTTTTAGGCCCGCTACAAATTTGAAGTACAGCCTTAACATTTGCCATGGAGTGATCCAGAGTGCACTGGAAAAGGGTGAGCCTCCAAAACCCTTGCAGTGTGGGAATACAGCTGGAGAGCAGGACTCAGAGCACTGCTTGACTTGTCACTGAAGTGGATGAAATAACCAACATAATGACACAGATTTTGGTGCATTTCACATGCACCTAAGTTTGTGGTAGATTTATTCACTTAAACCTCTCTCCTGTACTGACTGGTCATTCTGAATTGCAGAGACAAGAGTATCCATTGTAGATCAGTGTGATTGCAGGAAGGAGAAATCTGGTGTTATGTTTTCCTTTTCTTGACTCTTAACTGTAGAACTCTTCTAAGGTGCACAGGGAGAGATCCATTTCCTTCCATGGCATAAGGCAGTCATAAATTCTATGAAAGGAAGGAAGTTTTTTCCCATCCTGAACAGACAACCCTTTGTTATGTGTTTGTTCTTCATAGAAAGCAGTTAGTCATTAATCCCATGCAATTCAGTAGGGAATCTTACAATCAAGAAATTAAGAGTTCAACCATTTGTTCTTTGAAGGATGTTTTTACAAGACATAAAATATCCCATGGCAAAAGCAATCCTTTGGAATAAAGAAGATAGATGAAGGTGGTCGAGGCAGAGTAGCAGCAACTCTTTGCTTACTTTGAACCCCCTTGGGAAATTGCAATGGATGTCTAGAATGAAACTGGAAGAGGTTGACGATTTCTGTGATAATATGAGCTAGGGCTTAGTTGTTAATGGATTGCCATGTTTAATGGGCTCCTGGATTGCAAACAGACTCATTTCCTTTCACAACACTGTCCATGGAAATGCACATGTCAGTGCGGGTCACTCCTGTCGCCCTGCTTCCATTTAAACAGCCACTCTAAATAATAACGACCATTTAAGAACTACAGATATTTTTTTTAATTTAGCTCAATCCCTCAGGCCCTACTATACTTTGTATCCTAAATTCCCCTTATTTTCTGCTCTGGCATTACCTTGATAATACATATGCTGCCATGAAGGATTTATGGTTTAGGTGACTTAAGCCATAGATCTTAAATAATTCAGAAGACTAAATGCATTTTAATTTAATTCACCATAATGAGAATAACGGGTCAGTTTTTCTAAGTTGATAAATTTCTGCAAGCTCTGATAGGGCAGTACCTGGCTGGGTGACTTCTGTGCCAGTAACTCTTAGATGATTGAGCTGGTTATAAAAACCTACAAGATAAATAACTGTTGTGTTCCACCAACCTTCCCTTCGGCTTTCTGCAGGTTCCTGCTGCCTGAGAGGGAGAGAGGCTGTATAAAGGAATACTTTTTTTACCTGCCCACATCAAGCTGAGAATGTGTGATCCTTCTGCCTCCACTCTTGGCTCAGCTGGGTCAGTCTTCACTTCCAGTGGCTTTTCAGCCAGGGCTAGAGGTGGCAGTGGAATGCAGCATCACCAGAATATCTCATAGGCAGTTCACAGGATTGAAAAGGAGAGGCAATGGTGTTATTTTTTTAACACTGGGTTTGTTTTTCCTAAAACACAAAAACCTTACCAGTAGCTTCTGGGCAGCTTTTCCATTTGTTTGTAATGTTCTCTCCATTGATGCTGTCCTCCAATAATCAATAAAACTTGATTAAGGAAAATAGGGAAAAGCAGCAGCCTGCAGCCTCATTAAATGTAAAAATCCAGTACAGAGTGTGGTGACTAGGGTCAAATAATCATGATTCAAAGAACAAATATATGGCCACAGAATAGAAGAAACCAAAGCTCCTGTGGCTGTGGTCCTTCTTTTTCCTCACTGATTTTGTCCCACAGGCAGAAGCTGTGTCTTCTGTGAGCTGGCCATGGAATTGCAGCAGGACAGGAGGATAAACCCTGCATGAACAAGTGTCTTTTTTAAAGATCAAACAGATGGGTTGGTTTAGATTGATGGAGAAAACAAAAAAATTTAACAGAAAACCCTGGTTTTAAGGCTCAGTGAATGCTTTGCCTAACATTAAACGAGACATTTTATTTTTATCTTGAGTAGTTTTAAATATTGTATCTATGATTAAAAGCAACAGACATTTTGAAATGAAACACCAACACAATTTTTTAAAAATGGAAATATTTTTTCTTTCTCTGGATATCTTTTCAAGCACCAGTGTGTTGGAACAGGCACACCAATGCCAAGAGTTCTGTTTGAACTGGGATTCTTCCACCCCAAGAAGGTCTAAGTCCTTGTAGAGATACTTGAAGGTCTGTGGTGGCAAGAAACCTGAGTCTTGATTTTCGGGACTGATGAGACTTCTCCTCTACAAGTATGATGATAGGATTAGAAATGTCAGGGTTGTCAACTGCAAATTTCTAAAGCTTGTAGTGGTGGCTCAAAAATAATGAATGATTGCTTTAATGCAGCTGGGGATTCTTTTGCTATGATTCTTTATGCTCTCATGAAGCCAGAGCACAAGGTGAGCTCATAGGCTTGACTCCTCTCCTCTCCTCTCCTCTCCTCTCCTCTCCTCTCCTCTCCTCTCCTCTCCTCTCCTCTCCTCTCCTCTCCTCTCCTCTCCTCTCCTCTCCTCTCCTCTCCTCTCCTCTCCTCTCCTCTCCTCTCCTCTCCTCTCCTCTCCTCTCCTCTCCTCTCCTCTCCTCTCCTCTCCTCTCCTCTCCTCTCCTCTCCTCCTCTCCTCTCCTCTCCTCTCCTCTCCTCTCCTCTCCTCTCCTCTCCTCTCCTCTCCTCTCCTCTCCTCTCCTCTCCTCTCCTCTCCTCTCCTCTCCTCTCCTCTCCTCTCCTCTCCTCTCCTCTCCTCTCCTCTCCTCTCCTCTCCTCCTCATAGTCTGAGTAACTTAAAATTGGATGTGTTGGAGTTTGTTAAATTGAATGGGCTTAAAGTTTGCTAAGTTAATGCTTTGTGAAATGCTTTATGTTGACTGAGTGCTGCTCTAAAATTTACCAGAGTTCTCTGATTTTCTGGTTTGCCATTAAGGATTTTGTTCTTGAGGAATGTCTAGTCAGTGTTTTCTCCTGTGTGTCTGGCTCAGGGTACACGAAAGGACCTTAAGCCCCTTTGAGAGACTCATTGAGAGAGATCTGGGCCCTTACATGGCCAGCAGGTAGAGGTGGCTGCTGCACCTGGCCCCAGCAGAGGTCAGGACACATCACAGTAAGATTTTCCTTGCTCACATTCTCCAGTTCTCACTCTTCTCTCTCTTCAGCTGCTGAATGTTAGAGCTGAAGCATTGCACAAACACTGGAGACCCATGCTGTCTAAGGTGGTGGTGAAATAGGTAATCCTGGCTCTCAAATCCATCACAGCACACAGGCAATGCTCCAGTTAGCACATTTTGGAAGGGGAAATGCAGTGTTGAGGTAGAGGCACCTGGTGGATGATAACTCACCTGCTGGTCCCTCACTGTGTCCGTGCAAACTTGGCATTGGGCTTTACATCACCCAGATAACTGAGGCTGTCTCTGAAATAGCTTCTTCTGTTCCCCTAAATGGAAAGTTAAATGCAATCCACTTTCTAGCAGCTGTTTTTAATTCTGACCATCAAGTAACATGCTCCAGTAATGAAACCTATCCCTCTAGTTAAAGGTCCTTTGTGCAATTTATAAGCCCTCCTTTCTTTCCTCATCAATTCCCACCCTGCTTCCCAGGGAGGTAACGTGTGCATTAGCCACCCCCAGGAGACTCCCACACTGAGTATGACAACTGTGAGATAAAATCGGAGCTGCTGGTGCTGAGGGCACTGCACAGAGCTTCCAGCAGAATGGATCTCACCTTGGCCCCAGTGGGAGCCAACGAGGGGGTGTTCTTCCAGACAGCACAATTTTGGTGTGTAATGTTTTCCAAAGCACTGACTCAGGAGAGGAGGGGCTAAGGATTTTCCTTTTTCTCTATTTGTTTGCAAGTTCCTGACACGAATGGTTTTTTTGAAGTGTCTTTAGGATGCTGCAGGGCAACTATATTTCTCATTTAAAATCTATAGTTTGAATCACAAAAAACCTTTAGATGTTTGTGTACCATAAGCCCAGAACATAAGCACAGAGCTGCCACTGCTAACACACAGAAAGCCAGCTTTGTCAAGCTGCACCAGGGTTGCCATTTCCCTTCAGCCCTGTGGTTGGGGACCTTTTAGATCAAATTCATTAGTTCATGGTAGTTTTGAGATGTAACATAAGCCTCCAAAGGCATCTTAAGCCTCTCTTTTTTATTAAAATTAAATCTTCCCTTGGCATTTCTCTAGGCACTACTCCACTCACAAATAAAAGGGACACTGCTGAAGGATATTCTGCTGCACACTTAAATGCCAGCAATCCAATTAAAGAAATGTTTAACCTTTTGTAAATAAAGCTATGGCTTGTACTGGCTTTTGGCTAAAGGGAAAAAAAAATTAACTAATTTATTATTAAGCTTCTTATCCAAGACTGATGTATGTATTCATGATATAGTTTATAGCATTAAAAGGCCAGAATACTATTAAAATTATTCTGTCCCAGAAGGTCAGCTGGCTGCAGATTCTGACACTCCATTCTCGAGTCAGCTCTGCTCAGTGATATCCTTCTTCAAAGCCCCCTTGGGATCTTGCACAGTCTCTAGACACAGAAGTCCTGATCCACATGTTGGATGTGTCACAACACTTTCTTATATTTCTGCTTTTTGAACATGGCCTTTGTTAAAACGAGCATCATTTTCCCATTGCAAACAATACATGTGGATTTGGATAGGGAAGTGTTCCAACTCTGATGTACTTTGTTTCAAGCCTTAGTCTAAAAGCATTTTTAAAGCTAAACAATTGATTCTATATCAGGATGTTGATTTTGTACTATCTCTAGATGACTGGTGTATAAGACTATGTCATAATTTATCTTTATTGCCTCTTTTGCTGCTACTCAGACACTTGATCTGTTGGGATGTTTTTGCCAGAAGATTTGGCAGAGACAACAGACTAGACCTAGTAGCAAAAGTGAGAGGAGCTTACACTGGGCATGGAGGGGAAGGGGAAAATGAATTTTCCTGCTTTTCAGCATCCTGGAACACTTTCTTATATTTCTTTTTCAGCATCCTGGAACCATCGGGCTTCTCTCTGAGGGTAGGAGACCCATGAAATATTTTGGTGGTGCACTTGCACTGAGACAAGATAACCAAGTAGAAGCTGGGTCTTTTACTAGGCTGGCTGCTGTGCTTAAGGCATAGAAGTGTGCTGAATTTGAATCAGAAGCAGAACACTTTCAAAAAGGATGTAACTGGAGAGCAACCACACAGCGAGGATTTCGAGTTTTCTGCTTCTGTTTCAGATCTGAAAAGAAAAGCCTATGTGCCCAAAAGCTAGTGTAAGTATTCCAGCAGTAAAAATAGGTTTATTCTTTATATGGCCTCTAAATACCCAGAAAAGTTAAGCCAGGGTTCATATATTTCTTACTTTCCTGCTGTGGCATTGTTACCAAATATTCAATAAAATAAAACTCCTTAACACCAATGCAGCATTAAGAAGCAGGCATTCTTTATTTGGCACTAGATGCATGAGAGGCTATTTCCTCTGAAATATCTTCATGCTGAGTACAGACAAGGCTTGTGTTTATATACTGTAGTTTCCATACATATTAATTGTTTTTCCCAGAAGAAGCATACATATGATAATCCTTTCCCCAAAGTCATCAGCATATTTCCCCTCCCACTGGCACAGATCTTTTCTTGTCTCGGGGTCCCTTTGGTGGTGTTTGGTGGTTGCTCACCAAAGTAGCTCAGTGCTACTGCCCAAATACAGAGAAGTGTTGGCAAAATTGTTATTTTTTTATTGGTTATTTTGATCAATTGATCAACAAAGTGTGGTTTTTGTTTCCTTCTCGGTTAATGTTAGTTGTAGTTTGATTGTAGGCTAGTAATTTTGAAAAATTGTCATTCCCTTTTCCATACCAGCTAAGCAAATTGTTCATCTGGCAACACTTCACCCCTTTGAGGCTTGTTTTCCCTTTGAGCCTTCTTAAGCCTCACTTGGCTTTTTTTTACTAACTTTGAAAAAAATGTTAGGTCAAACTTGGGGCAAACTGAATCATAGAGCCACAGAATCATAGAATAACAGAATCATTGAATCACAGAATAACAGAATCATAGAATAACAATCATAGAATAACAGAATGATAGTATGGTTTGGGTTGGAAGGGACCAGATCATCTTGTTTCCACCTCCTGCCATGGGCAGGGACACCTTCCATTAGACCAGGGTGCTCAGAACTCCATCCATCCTTGGCCTTGAACTCCTCCAGGGACAAGGCATTCACAAATTCTCTGTCTTGTAAATTAGTGCAGGATGTGTTTTGTGCATTCAGGTCAGGGAATCTGGCTGGGTTCCTGCACTATTTCATTTTTTTACACATACTGCACAATGGAGAGCGGTTCTGCCTTTGCATGATCTTCTCTATTAGTTTGTTGGGGTATCTTTTTAACCAAACTGACAGCTGCTTTCTCTTCTATCCAGTTTCTTGAAGGAACAACAGTGCAGGAGGATTCAGGAGGAACATCTCAGGGTTGAGTCTTTTTTTCCAAAGGAAAAATATGTCCTTTAATTTTGGTAGTGCCCTGAGTCCCAAAGGACTGTTCTGATGGTGGCAAGACATTGCCATGGGTGGCAGTGCCATTGCTGGCTCCAGGCCTGGTGAATCCCTGCTGCTCTGGAAATTCCCCAGTGCTTGTCTCACACTCACCCCAGTGTGCTGCAGGCTGGACTCCTCAGCCCCTGGGACTGGGGACACCACAGAGCTCCATCTCTGCTACACCTGTGCTTTATTCTGCCTTATTCTTCCGTTTGTGTGGCTCCTGCTTGCAACTTGGCATCATGTTTGGGAGTTGGGTTTTGGTTTTTGGTTGCTTTTTATTTAATGTTGCTATTGAGGCAGATATATTTTCCTTTCCTCGCACACTATAGAAAAACTAAAGGTTCTTAAAAAAATTTAAATCAATTCAGCTTTTTGAAACTGCATAATTGAAGAACTCTGAAATAATTGGCTTATTATAGTGCACCCATAAAAATGAATTTGCATCTCATTTATGAACTATTAGATTCCTTATTACATGCGACTGATTGTTCTTAATGTGACTTGCATATAATTTAGCATTCTTTACTCATACATTTTGTAGCTAAACAGTGGGGGAGGGAAGTTCATCCCAAAATCATGGCACCAGGATGTAGATTGCAGAGCAGCCACAGACTGGTCCTGTGTGCTGTGCTCTCAGTTTGTCTCTCTGTTCCTGTCACAGCCCTGTGCTGAGCTGCAGAAGCCCCACATCAGCCAGCTGAGTTTTTCCTGACCTCATTCCCCCCAGTAAAGCCTGGCCATGACTCCAAATGACAAACCCAAGCTGCAGGTACCCAAGTGATTTCCCAGAGCCAATGCACATCCCCTGCACCCCATGGCAGAGCCTTCCCTGTGCCAGTCCCAGCTGAGATTTCCTCACGTCCTCACTGAAGACTAGAAGTTGGGTAGGTGTAAAAGCAAAGTCCTTTATTGAATGTCTGAATCAGTCCCATGAAGGCAGTGATTAGAGCCCACAGCAGTGTGCAGAAGCCTTCTGACATAAAGTCTCTAAGTCCCACCAGAAGCAGCAGCCACAGCAGCAGCAGAGGCATCAGTAGTTTGTGTCTCGTGAGTGTCTTAGCAGCAGCAGTGGCAGCAGTAGCAACAGCAGTGGCATCCTGTGTGTGTGTACTCTCAGAGAAGTGCATTTTTATCCTATTTTTAACCAAGCAGGCTTAAACACGAATTTCTTACAATAGTGTTGGGCCTATCCTAAGCTAAAATAGATGTGGGGAAATTTTCGTAAATTCTCAAACAAATTCTACACATGTAGCTCTACCTGTTCTATCTAGGAATTTCTAGCAAGGCTACATTATTTTTGTTATGACTAGGATTTAACTAACTTTGCAAAAGGCAATGTTACTGAACTATAAACTAGGTATTAGGTCTTTTTCTTACTTACTGACACAGGCTTTTATTTTGTTTACAGCACATAAAAATCCTCTATTTTTTTAAAACTAAACTCACATTTCTACCTCACATCTGGGTGGATTTATGTATCTTAGTTTCTCTGAAGGTTCTAATTCAATCCTCACATTTCTGGACAATCCTGACCCTGCATGGATTTGGCCCAGGGGGATTCATACTCCAATAGTCACCCAGGCCCAAGGTGACAGGGACATTGCTGTGCAGATGTGGGCCTGAGAGATTTTAGCCTGCTAGCAGCTGCTAACCTTTTCCCAAAGAAAAAATTCTCAAGAAAGCTTTTTCTCAAAACAATCTTGATAAATGCCAATCCTTTCTCAAAACAATCTTTGTCCAGCTGGTGTTTGCTGTTTTTTTGGTTTAACCAATGGCATTAGAGAGGTGTCATTCCTATTCACCAATCATGTTAAATCTATATAGGAACACCTTACAAAAGGTAGTAAGAATTTAGACAAAAACCCCTTCTTTTTCTATGCTTTTTGCCTTCTAAAATATTTGGAGTTTTTTGTGTCCTACAGACATGCAGACACACCAGCAAGAGCAGCACAGGAGTAGTGCTGGGATCACCTCTGAACCCTCACCTCTGCAGTGGTGGGTGGCTCTTCCCCAGAGCTCCCCAGTGCTGCCCACGGTCTGACACAAGGCTGCCTGAGGCCAGGGTGTTTCTAGCCCCATGAAGGTGTATCAAGCTCTGAGGGATGCCAGAAGCCTCTCAGAAATGGCTTATAAAAATTAGTGAGATGGTTTTGAAAAAGCAAAAAGGTTTTAATTAAAGAGAAAAGAAAAAAAAATCCAGATCTAATTTATTATTAAGCTTCTTCCCCAAGACTGATGTATGCATTCATGATATAATCTATAGCATTAAAAGGCCAGAATACTATTAAAATTATTCTGTCCCAGAAGGTCAGCTGGCTGCAGATTCTGACACTCAATCTCAAATTGTGGGTGCTGACACTCTGGTCAGGGAGAAAATCTTAGGCATCAGGCAGCAGCAGCAGAGCCTGTGGGAACATTGACTTTCCCACTCTGGTCTGTGATTGTGAGGAGGGATCAAAAACAATCCTTGGAAGGTGAAAACCCTTTAGCAGGTAGTGTTTTTCTAACTTGCTTTCTTCTAAAAATGGTCGAGGGGTGTTGTTCTGAGTGTCCAATCATGCTTCTTTTCTCAGAACAGTGTATGAAAAGGATGTACCTTTCAATAAACTTGGATTTTAAGCCCTCCAAGATAACAACAATATCGAGTCAGCTCTGCTCAGTGATATCCTTCTTCAAACCCAATGTGTTTCTAGCCCCACGAAGGTGTATCAAGCTCTGAGGGTGGCCAGCAGCCTCTCAGAAATGGCATAAGAATAATTAGGAAGACAGCTGATTGGAGATGTTTGGAAAAAGCAAAAAGGTTTTAATTAAAGAGAAAATAACAAACTATACAGAACAAAAGATAACTGTGCACAGTGCAGGGAGGTCCTTGCATCTGCTAAGCCACCCTGAAAAGCCCCAAGAATCTCTGCACTCTCTCTTAGGTATTCAGTGATCCAGGAAGGGTTTTTGGCCAATAAAAAACAGCTATTTCTTGTGGAATAGTTTGAATGTCCAACAGGTGCCTTTGGCCTGGCACTGGGCAAATGATGGTGAGTGAAGCATTGAAGTTTCTGGTTCTTCCTTTTTGAAAGTTCAGAGGTGAGGCTTTAACTCTTTTCCTGAAATGGGAACAGCTGCTGAAGTGTGGGGGCACACTGCAGCAATGGTCCAGCTGTTTCTGGAGGTGACAGCAGCGGCAGAGCTCAATCTGGGTGTGCTGTCTCCTGAGCTCACCTGTGTCACAGAGGGCTGCAGGTGCTGGCAGGGAAGTTATGCTGGTGGTCAGAGCCTGGATGTGTGTGAGGATCACTGAGCAAACACTTCCCAGCTGGGAAGTCCTTGGGCTGGGAATTTCATGGATCCAAACGCTGGAAACACTCCCCTCTCTTCCTGCCATGTGAACTCGATAGTTTCTGAGCTTGAGGAGAGCTAGCTCTTCTCACGGGAAACTTTTCAACAGTTTTTCTTATTCCCAAAACAACCTTGTGTGGGCAGTGTTCCTTTCCCATAACAACAGGTGCTTTTTGCTATTTCTGTTCCTGAGCCAATGGGAGAGGTGTCAGCCCTATGGACCAACAACGTGACTTGTAGTGCAGGATGTTATAAAAGGGATGAATAAATTGTAAATAAACCCTTCTGATTTCTACTGCCTCCCGACTGGGGTCAAGCATCTTTCTTTAGTGTTCCAGTGTGACACTACCAGAGCATCCCACTACCTCAGAAACCCAGCACAGCCAGGGATCACTGCCTCCACCGTGCTTCCAGCAGCATTCCCTCTGCCTGAGCATGGCTTTAGGTGGTCATAAAGCCCAGTCCTGGGATCCAGGATCCACTTTGACTCAGAGGAGGGGCAAAACGGTGAAAACAAAAATGAAGCAAAATGCAGGGGTCACCTGGTGGAGCTGAAGAGGATTCTGGGTGAATGAATGTAGAAATAATATCACAGGGTTGAAGGGAAAGTGCCAAGCAGACACCCTGAATGAAGTTCTGCTAAATTACTGAACAGCAATTTCAGAATATTTTATTTACTGTAGGACGTGGCAAAAGAAATAACAAGTTCATTTTGATAGATACAAAAAATGTTGTGGTCTTCATATGAGATGTTAGTCTCTCTTTGGGCACAGGCAACTAAGAAAACACTGATGCCAAATATTCAGCAGGAACAAGTGTAGTGAGCCCTGGGTCATGGTTTGAGTATTAGTGGTTTCCAAAGTACATGGATGCTCCTGTGGGCGTTTTTATCAGAAAACACATGGAGAATTGAGATGTTCATCAATCTTCTTCTTTAGTTGATGGATCGTCTGGTTAAATCTAGTGCATGATCCTACTGGTTTTTTCAGGGAGCAAGTGAGAGGGACACCAGGAGAAGAAATTATGGATCAAAAATAGTACAAAGACATTATGACCCTTCAGACAAAATAAAATATGTACAATTCTGTTCTGTTCTTAGGGGAACTACCAGCGTTGGCAGCAGCAACATCAGAAGAGTACTGACATGTTTTGTATTTCATTTGCCTTTCTTCTGGATTGTCAATGTTCTCTGAATCTCTGTTCAGCAGCACAGTGAATACAGCCAGAAACACATGAGGAGCTAATGCCAGGGAGGCAGAAACGATCCCTGCAGTCTTCTAATCCTTCCCTTACAGTAATTTTGAAGAGATTAAATGTGGGTTCAGATATGTGGACGCACTGCACCTTTCAGAGCTCGTATTTTATGCAGGGAAATGATTCCCCTTATATATTAGAGCAGTCAGAGTGTGTCCATGCCAGTCCAGGGCGTTCCTGGGCTGGCAGAAGCTGTGAGGGAAGCAATTATTCCCAGCCTGAGTCCAGCCTGACTTTGGGGCTGGAGCTGCAGCAGAGATGGTTCTGCATCCCTGTCCTGGGCTGTAGTTTAGGATGTATTCTATCACCATCTTCAGTTAATGGCCCATCAATGCCTTGTGCATGACTCAGAGATAACTCCCTCCGGGAGTTATCTCTCTTTAATGGGCCATTAAGGCTCTCTTCCATGACTCATCATCCCATTGGGAGATGCTCCGCCCAGGGGGAGGAGCCAAGCATTCTCACCTGGATATAAGCTGGGATTTGGGACAGTACAGGCAGCCCTCACCCACTGGGTTCCCAGAGGACTGGAGCTGTTAGACCTTTCAATGGGATTACTGCTTCAGGAAGACCACCTCACCTGGACTGCTTCTATCACCCTGATCAGGGTCTGACTCAGTGGTCTTTTTTGTATTATTGCATTTATTTTATTTTATCTTTTTTTTTTTCTCCCCTTTTATTCTCATTAAATTGTATTTCTTACTTGGAGCCTCTCACTCAGTGTGTTTTCAAACCACAACAATCCCCCAGGAGCCAGGCCAGTCCCCTACAGCTGCTGCCTGAGCCCATTTTTGTCCCTTCATCTTCTCACTGTCCAGCCTTGTTGGCCCTGGTTTGGTCAGAGGTGGTTTTGCACCTCAGAACCCGTGAAAGGTTGCGATGAAGGTTTGGAGTTCACAGGTTAAGCAGAGCTGATCTGTGAGCTTTGCCAAGGCAGGCACTCTGCTGCCCCGGCCTTTGAAGGATAAAAGTGTTATCCTGACAAATCCATGCTGCTTTTCAAAGCTGTGCAGCACAGCTGGGGTCTGGGAGCAGGGCTGCTGGCAGGGCAGGGAAGAACAGCCTGCTGTTTTCTTTGAGAGGAAAGGTGGAAATACATTTTTCAAAGCAGCTAGTTGTTTTGTAAATGTCTGGTTTTAAAGCCCAAATGAATGTGTTTCCACCTCAGAAGGTAGATTCTAGGTGCAATTTAAAAGATTCCTTTCAGCTTTCCCTAGTTGGCAATCAAAAGAGCGCATCATCTTGGATCAAACATTCTAATTCTTTGATATAAATTTGTAGTTTTGAGGGAAGAAGAAATCAGTGTGGAGTTGAGCTGTGAGATCTACTCCTTCCCTCTCCCTTCTATTTTTGGTGTATGTGCTTTGCTCATGGTTTGCAAACACTGCTGTTTGTTTTTTAAAGCATACATTGAGAGGACACATGGTGATTATCAATACACTAAATTAAAAGGGCAAAAGCTGGAGACAGTAGAGGGAAGTTCATACACCTGTCACCATGTTCATTACTCAGCACTGTGTGTGCTTTTCACTGCCACAGATCACACCCAGACACAATGCTGATTATCTGTGCAGGGGGTCGCTTTTGCATGCCAAAGGAAAACACTGCTATGTCTTGCTAATTTGATTTTAATATCTGTGCCATGCCATTCTTTGGCCTAGAAATTAGCTTGCTTTTTACTAATATAATTGGCTAATTAAAACATCTTCTGTAGGAGATGGGGAGATACCCACAGTCCTTATGGGACTTTGAACATACTAAAGTAAGCAGATGACAGTTCCTGATCCTACAGGAGCTCATTTAGAGCACAAAGAAAGGAACATAGCCATTGCAATTTTCTTAATAAGTTTTTGGAGGTGATTTAGGGTCCAGTCTTGTGAATGGGGATGGAAACACTGGAACTTAGAGGATGCAGCCCTGTAGGACTTCTGTGGTAAGATGGAACAGGTAGTTACAATCCATTCTGTAAGTTTGCACTTCGTATGTTTAATCATTTTTAGTTCCCTACCTGTGGCCAGTTGTGAAGATGTAAAGAAACAGAAAAAAAGTTGCACTAAAACCAGTCTTCCTTGGTCCCAGTAATTAAAACATTTTAGGTTTTGTAACCTGATCATGCAGTTTTGGTATTTCCTTCATTACCTGCTACCACTTACCATCTGTAGTGAATCCCTGGGAAGGAAATAACTATGGCTAGAGCCACTGATTTCATGTCTCCCACTGCCTAGAGAGGATAAAGGATAGACAGATGAGGAAGGGACAAGTGTTACCTCTGCCTTAATGGTGAAGATGGAGCAGTAACCTTCAATAAATAGATAATCTCCCTGTCCTGGACCCCAGCTGCAGCAGTCACAGCCTCCTTCCCCCAGGATGCTCATTGAATTCCCTCTTTGTGCAGTATCCTTCAGACAGGACTCGAGGAGAAGTCCTATCCTAGGCAATCAATCATTGAACTAGAAAGAGTTTGAGAGACTTATGCTAATCATATTTAATTAGTATGTGCAAATGATTCTAACTAAATGTAGACTTCCCTTAGTATCTTCAATTAAAAGCTCTGGATGTACTCCAAAGTTACAAATTCCTTCCCTAAGCAAGTAGGGAATGATAATGAATTATTGCTAATATAGTCATAAAGCTTTTATTTGCATAAGTAATAGGAAGCTAATGTGTGGATAAAATTAAACTTGAAAATGAAATATTATTAAAACAAAACCGTTAATGAATTTGGACATATTATTGAGCAGGTATATTTGGCAGCTGGCTGGAACAGATAACTCCAATAGAAGTCTAGCAGGATCAAAATCAATATTGAACATTACATAACACAGTGGAGAGAGTTGAGCAAGTTAGATGTGCTCTTTGTCTCGTTTCTGATGTGCTTTGTCACTGTTTGCTTTTGCAATCATACCTTAACCAAGACAGGGTGAGAATGCAGAAAGGAGAACCAAATCCTTGGATTTGAGTATTTAATTCTATTTTTTACTGTTTTAATTAGACTGGCTTGATGCTCTAAATTTTCACTAGTGTGGAATAAATATCGAAGACCAAAAGTCATGTGGAATAAATATTGAAGACTAAAAGTCACACATGCTGCTTATACCAGCAGGATTGGTTGTTACCAAATTTTACTACCAAGGCTGGATTGCTTTCTTTTTGAAATATTTCACTGATCACTTTTTCCTCATTTTCATACTGCAGAAGGCTTTCCTCAACCCCTTGGGATTATGTTAGTGCTGGGCTGCAACTGTCTGGATTTATTTTGTTTACTATTTTAATTTGAGGAATTACTCCAAAATAAAATAATGTTAAGACCAGAATAGTATTAGGTGATGGAACTTACCCTGAAATAGTAACTTCTGCCTCTGTAATAACCTGTAGAAAGATACAGAGTGCAATATTTTGATCAGTTTTTTCTTTTCTCCACGATCACACGTGAACCAGAATCCAAGCACCATCTCTCTGTTGGTTTGGGATATTGTTTGCTTTTTACTGTGGCTTCCTGACAAAACCTGCAGAGTAATTGCTGTGCTTGCCTGCACTCAGTCTGGACCAGCCCTGCTGGTGCCTCTCACACACAGCTCCTCGCTTCTGTGCAGACACTGCCTCGAGACACCTCTGACACACGATGGACTCACTGAGTGTGGGGATTAGCAGGAGAAGTGTTTTCAGGGCTGAGGTTTCATTATCATGTCTGCGAAGCTAATTAATTTTCTCTTTTGTGCAGGAGGATTATGTACTTCACCTTTTTGCAGAGCCCAAAGTTCTGACACCTGAAAAGATGAAACCTGTCAGCTCCAGCTGATGCTACAGCCTGAGTGGGAACCCTGTGTTGCCTTTCACTACCTCAAAATTTGCCCATATCTCTGCTCTTCCAGAGTTGGTGTTTCAGGAATTATTCCACCGAGTCGTTACATTTTTGTGGTGCTTATGTGCCTGACTCACCCATACTGCTTTGAAAATTCCTGTCCTTAGGAATCCAGTGTTGCTTTAGGGTGCAAAAAGCACATTAGATTTTCCTTTATTTTTCTCTTATATTCCATATGAATGCTTTTGCTGAGGAAAAAAATTGGAAATATCATCTCCAGTGTTTCATTTCAGGTACTTGTACTGTTTCCTCATACAGAATGCAATAATTTTCTCTCAGCACTAAGAATAATTTTCTCTCAGCTTGTGCAGCCAGTGACTCTCACATGTGCCAGAACCTCACTGTTAGGGATATTGGTGTGCTTTGTGTCAGGAGCAGAGCTGGATATATGGGATAGCAAGGATTATCACTGTTTTGCAGGCTTCTTTTCCATTTCTGCACATATATGCATTACATTCAGCATTTCTACTTACTTATATGCAATTCTTTTATACTTTCCAAGCTGACAAGTAACACCTTTCCTTTTTCCTGATGTAATTGTCTCCTAACTCAGTGATAAGGGGAAAGTGTAGCAAGCTGACTGTGTTCATTGTAAGTGTTGGCTCCTCAGAGGCCAGATGGAGATCTGCTCTTTGCACCAGAGAGGAACTGGAAGAGTGGCTCTCACTTTTCCCACCTCCCTGGGGTTTGTTCTGTTGTACTGCACCAACTCAGAGGTTTCCAGAGTGGGCATCTGTCTTCAGCACAGCTCCAGATGCCTCCTGCAGTGGGGCTGGGGCAGGGGAACCAAACCCTTGGTGCAGGCAGGGACTGCTGCCACTGCCACTGCCTCTCTCTCCAGCCCCCAGCCCTGGGCAGGCACAACCCCTGGGAGCTGCACGTGAACAACGAGGTTCACTTTCCTGCTAGAATTTAAAAAGTTGAATAAAAAAGAAAATGGGGGACAGGAATAAAGCAAAAGGTTAAAAATGGCTGGTGTTTGGCACTCAGCCAAGAGCACACTGTTATCTTCCCAGATTCCCTTTAAACACTTCTCCTGTTACATCAGCCTGTTGCATATTCATAGACCATTATGCATATTCATATTTTGCTAATAACTGTTTAGCATGGCCACTCCTTGGGCCCACCTTTTTAGAGCATGTGTGTTTCTTGGCTGTGGTTTTATTATCACCTCCAGCTTGGGTTTTGGTCCATATTTTCTTCAGATGGGAGATGCTGATAGTTGGCATATCAATAGCAGGGTCCTCATCACATCTTCACTGGATCTTATCCTGACCATAATTGTATCAGCTCACCCATAATTATATCAGCTACCACTACTACTGTGTCTAAGCTTTTGTTAATAGCAGAAATAAAAGTAAATATACACATAGCATTATACATAAATTATACATATAACATTCATCTTTATATTTGTGAAAAGCCAGCTTTATACCATGTATTTATAACATGTACAATGCATCTTACAGGTCTTGCCTGTTCTAAGAGCTTGACATAATCAGGTTATGAAGGTTGATGCGCCCTGAATTGCCACGTTTCTGAATTTTGGCATGCTTGTGTCCAAATTAAGATCTTGTTCTGTTTCCTGGAGGCTGTGAATAAGCAGGAAGTGATGGGAATAAGCCCTGAGTTTGTTGGTGGGGAGGTGTTTCTGATGCCTTCCCTGAAACACAGCTCTGCTTGCTCTCACCAGAGAAGAACTTCATGTTCAGGGCGTGTAAGTTCTGAGCAGCTGAAGAGGAACATGCAGGCCATGGTTTATGGATCTCCAGCAATAGCTGAGTGGATTTAAACTGCTTTTATAAATAGATAAGAACAGACTGTGACTCTGCTGATAACTCGTGCAGTTGGAACTGCTGACTTCTTAAGCCCTGGAAATTGGGCTTTATAATGGCAATAGTAAGTCTGTGAACCTTAATTACAGCTGTGGTGCTGGCCGCAGCCACCTTTTCACACACAAGGAGAGTTCAATATGAGAGAGTGACCATGGTAGAAACAAGCTGTCATGAATTATATAGTTGTGAATGTGCACTTTGGTCATGCTGGTCACCTTACCCAACCTGAGAAAAGCTATTGAACTGAGGGTGGGCTGGGCCAGCACTAGGAAAGTAAAATGGAAGCTATGATTAACCTTTTATGTACCATGCTTTCAAGAGTCAGTTTCAATATCTCAGTGGAAATGCTCCTGTTTTATTGCTTTGTTATTGAGGAAGCTTGGGGAGATTTGACAGAATGCTAAAAGTTAAATCAGAAATGAATGTTCAGATGTGAGTTTGCTCAGTTCTGCTTTCATTCACTATCATGCCTCAGGTTCAGAAGAATTCAAATACTGAAGTGGTGTATCATCATTTTGAAATGCTCAGAAGACAAGGCCAATGTTTCATCAATTTATGTTTGTCCCAAATGGCCTCTATATCCAAGAGTGTGCTTGGAACTCTAGATTATAGGCATAAAAAGATGAAGAAAATTGTAATGATTTCCTTTAAAAGAAGACTAAGATTTGGGGAGTATGATGAAAGTCAGCCACAGCTTGAGCATTTTTCTTCTGTATAGTTCTTCAAAGGAGTACAGTGTCAAAATCAAAAGAGATGACAAGGGTATGTTGTCTATTACTATACATAAGCAAACAGATGGTTTACTTTTTCTCCTCTTTTAAATATGTAACTCCTACGGTCTCATTATGTCTCTTGGAATGGTTTCAGATATTGATTTAGTTTGCACAACTGAGTTCATTGAATAACAGCTATGTCACAATTTCAAATCTATTAGAAATACAGCGTGCCAGAGGATCTGATGGTTTACTTGACTGTCAATGATAAAATTGTATAAGCCATGAATCACTTTGGGCTCTTTAGCAGTATTACATTTCTCTGTAGCAGGGACAATGCTGCCTGTATCAGCTGCTGGGAGCTCTGCTGGTCCTTTTGAGGGAGTTTCATTGTCTCGTGGTATTTGTGGGAGTGATTCCCTCCCACCAGCTGCTTTTAAAGTTTATCCTTTTCCTTCTCTGTCCCACTCAGCACTCGCTGCCAGAAAGAGGAGAGATTTGGGTCCTTGCTGTTGGTTTCAGGTGTATGCTCATTGCTGCTTTATTTTTCCTCTTCTGTTTTGGTCTTTTTTATTTAGGTTGCCAGTTTCTCCTCTGCCTCAAGGAGTGTAAAATACAGATAGACAAGTACTTTCTTTTCTTTTGCTAACTGTAACTAACTGTTCTGCCCAGAACAGTATCTTGTAACCTGGTTTGTCTCTCACAATGATGTATTTTATACAAGCCCTTCTGAGAAATGAAACTATCCCTGAGAGGATAATTTTTTAGATAAAGGTATTGAATAAGGTGATATTTGGGGGTTTTAGAAACCCAAGTGAGACACAGTGTTATCAGTAGCCTTCCTGGAACACTGATGATTTTTATCATTTCATCTGTTATTAGTTCAAAGCATGATTGTTTCCTTAATCTGCACTACAGAGCCCTGTTGGGTCCCCTGACACGAAAACACTTGCTTGAACCTGTTTGTTTTTGATGAAGGAACACCTGGGGAGCAAACTCTCCTGGAAAATCAGTTAACCTCAAATGTCTACACGAGGTGTTGCCATTTCTACAGAGTGAGCTTTGGGGAGTGTGTTCTGTTTTCTTGATTAATTATAATTTTCAACACAATGCAAAGAACCCCACAAAGAAGGACTCAATGCCCGAAAGGAGCACAGGCAGTTCTTACGCTGTGACAGGACCTGTTTCATGGACAGCTGGCTCCAGTTTGCAGCTGGCTTGGGGGGTTTGAGGCACAGCCTCCTGGCTCTGTAACAGCAATGAAATGCTGGGCTAAACTCACACATAGTGGCATGAGAAAATTGGCAAACATAAATAAATATTTTTCTTTTCCAGGGAGTCTGAAATAGGTTGAGGCATGTGAATTGGGCCTGGCTTTACACAGAGGAAACAAGCACCAGGATCTGGATTGGGACAGTGAACTGAGGACAGCCCTTGGCTACCAGGACAGGCAGTTCAGTCAACCTTGTACCAAGGTAAAGGTGCTTTACATTGTAGATTTTAAGTTTTATGTCAGTGGCAGCTGCCCAGGCTGTGGGAGTGCTGATTTTTAATGTAGAAGAAGGGAAGAAGTTTACCCAACTTCTTTAGGGGCCCACCTCGTCTCACTTCTCCAACAGCAACAATAGGAGCAGCACTAAGAAACACAGCTTACTTTATCCTAGGCTCAAATCTTCTCTTAAGGGGCTACCCTTGTTTCAGGACCCTGAGTCTTGGAACAGGTCTTGCACATGAGTGCCTGAAGGCTCTGCACTTGTCCCTGGGTTCATGGTGCTGAGCTGCTTGCTCTGTCCCGGGCTGTCAGGAACGCTGGCCAGCTCCATGGACATGGAATTGCCTTCAGTTCTGCCTCCCCCTGCAGTCCCAGCTGCACAGGCAGGGATCAGCGAGTAGAGACGTGGCTGCTTTTGTAATTTAATATCTGTCTTCTGCTGAAATGCATCCAGGGTGACCTGCAGAGGCATCCTGAGTGACAGCAAATCCAGCAGGCTGTGCTGTGATCCGGGTCTGGCAGGACACACTGTGAGCAGAGGGGCTGTGATGAGTCTTCTGTTCCCTGCCTGTTGCTTTCTTCAGGGTGATAATAACACAGTGTGGTATAACTCACACTGAACACAGTCTGACTAGCCAAAATTAGGGTCTTTGGCCCCAGACTAAAACCATGAAGAGTGTTTATGTTCCTTGCAGTATTTAAGGTGTATCTATGACTGTGATTCTGACCCTCATCTGTCTTGGATCACAGGAAGCTGGTTTGGGTCACAGTAGAAAGGAGTTTCTAGCCTGGTATTGCAGAATCAGAATGATTATGTTGGAAGAGACCTTTAGGATCATCAAGTCCAGCCCAGCCCTAACACCTAAACTAAACCCTGGCACCGAGTGCCACATCCAGTCTTTTCATAAACACATCCAGAGATGGTGACTCCACCACCTCCCCAGGTAGACCATTCCAGTACTTTATTACCCTTTCTGTAAAAAATCTTTTCCTGATATCTGGCCTATATTTCCCTTGGTGCAGTCTGAGGCTGTGTCTTCTTGTCGTGTCAATGGTTGCCTGGGAAAAAAGCCCAACCCCACCCGAGCACAGCCACCTTTCAGGGACTTGTAGAGAGTGATAAGGTCACCTCTGAGTCTCCTTTTCTCCAGGATAAACCACCCCAGCTCCCTCAGTCGTTTCTCACAGGGCTTGTGCTCCAAGGCCCTCACCAACCTTGTTGCCCTCCTTTGGACATGCTCAAGGACTTTTCCAACAACTTGTGCTTTGCTGGGTGAAAACCTCCCTGGCTGAAAACCTGGGCCCAGAGAATGGTGGTGAGTGGTGGCCAGTCACTAGTGGGGCTCCCAGGGCTCAGTGTTGGAGTCAGCTGTTCAATATCTTCATCAGTGATTAGGGTGGGGGATTGAGGGCACCCTCAGAAGTTTGCAGATGACACTAAGCTGGGTGGGCAGGAAAGCTCTGCAGAGGGATCTGGGCAGGCTGCAGCTCAGCAGGTTCTGAGGACAGCTCAGAAGGTTCAGGAAGGACAAGTTGGGCTCTGGACCTGGGTTGCAGAACTACAGGCTGGGGGAGGAATGGCTTGAGAGCTGCTCAGCAGGAAGGGACTGGGGGCTGTTGGCTGACAACCGGCTGGATGTGAGCCAATGTGTGCCCAGGCAGGTGAGGGCATCCTGGCCTGTATCAGCCACAGTGGGGCCAGGACAGTGACCACAGTGACACCCACCTGTACTGGCACTGGTGAAGCACCTCAAACTCTGGGCTCAGTTTGAGGTACCTCACTTCAGAAAGGACACTGAGGTGCTGGGGTGCTCTGGTCTCCAGAAAAAGACAATGGAGCTGCGGAAGCCTAGAAAACACATCCTGTGAGGAGTGGCTGGGGGAGCTGGGGTTGTTTAGTCCAATTCCCTACAACTACCTCAAGGGATGGTGTAGCCACGTGGGACTCAGCCTCTTCTGCCATGTCTCAAGTGAAAGGACTAGAGGAAATGGCCTCAAGTCATGCCAGGGGAGATACAGATCAGAAAATAATGACTACTGTAAGAGTGGCCAGAGAGTGGACTAAGTTACCCAGTGGTGCACCACCATCTCTGGGAGTGCCCCAGAGGTATCTGCAAGTGGCACTTGGGGACATGGTTTAGGGGTGAGCATGGTCATGCTGGTTTGATGGTTGGATTCAATTACCTCGATGGTCTCTTCCAGCCTTGATGTTGCTGTGATCCCACTGAGCTGCCACTGGTGAGGTCAGCCTGGGTGTCGGCTTCTTTGGGCCTTGGTGTTTTGTTCTGTTCTGTTTTTATTTGCTTGTGTTGGCACTGATCTCTGGAAGACAGTAAAAATATTTATTCAGCACAGGCAGGGTGACAGATATCTCTTGTATGAAGAACTATTTGATGAGCTGTTAGTTTTGAGTGCCTTTCCTATTCATTGAACTAATTAGCTCTACAAATCTTGCTGTCAACCAGTCATATAGCCACTTATTTATTTTCCCACGTGCAGAATTTTTACTTTGCTGCATGTACACAGAGCTGTAAAACCAAATGCACCAAAAATTGTCTCTTAGTTGGATATAAATGGAAACAAAATACACTTGGAATTATTATTACATGTACCATTAATTTTTATTTGAACTGTCTTATAAAAATGCCAAGCTGCTTTCATTGTTTTTCACTGTTGCACTCATGTAATGAGTGTAATGCTCGTTTACAGCATTACTGGGAGAGTATGAAAATGCCTGTGTCTGAGACAGAGAAGAATGGAGGCTTTAGTGCTGACCACATGGGCACCTGGAGGCTCCAGCTGTCACCAATTGCTATGGTTCTTTAAAATTACTGCTTGGTTTTAACCTCCTCTTGTGCCTTCTCCCCTCCTGCAAGCCTTGCTATTTTTTTAAAAAACTTTTTTGCAGCCTTTTAACCATCCTAGTGAGTGGAGTTAAACATTTAATGCAATTAAAGCATTTCAAGCTCATGCCAGTGCAGCCAGTGAGCCTGGGCTCTGCTGAGCTCAGTCCCAGCAAGCCTGGCTGCTCCTGGCAGTGACAGTGCAGAGGGCGTTGTCATGAAAGAGATACAGAAAATGTGCTTTGTGGGAAGGAAAAATGTGAATTACATGATTCCTGGCACGAGTATATCTGTGATTTGATTGCTGTGGCATTTCTGATGTGGGGCAGTATCATGTGGGCTCTGGGGACTCAGCAGGATCTGCCAGAAAGCAGGGCTGCTCATGCAGAACTCAGAAGTGGGACCCAGGAAGTGAATGATCACCCTGTGAAATGCAGCCAGATGTTTTATAGCTGCACAGTTGCCTCCCAAAATTGCCTGTAATCCCTGGAAGTTTTGTGATGTAATGGCCAACTGGAATTGTGCTGCCTGTTGGAAAGGGATTTTCCATTTTGTAACCTGGTATCTCCAAAGTAATCACAGCCAAGATTCTTCTTCAACATATGCAGCATCCTCTGCCCCTTAGAATGGAGCTTATGGAGATTTTGGCCAGTGCAGAGCTGTGCCATCAGTGGTCTGGTTTGTAATGGATCACAGGGCATTAATTTCTCTTCTCAAGTTAGGCAATAGTTTTTTTTTTTTTTTTTTTTTTTTTTTTTTTTTTTTTTTTTTTTTTTTTTTTTTTTTAATATTAATGTCTTTCCTTGTCCCCAAGTATTAAAATCTTAAAAACATCTCATTTTGGAAGCAGAAGTGGAATTGTGTAGTATCTACTGCAAGCACAAATTAAACTATGTGTGAAAGAAGGCATTTACATTGTTTTCCTATCCACCCACTTCAAATGAAGGACAGACAGAGTGTGTGCAGCCCAACACAGTGAGAGCTGTAAAATGGAAAACTGCTCCACAGAACTGTGCTGATTAGTTTCCAAGTGCTTTTATTTGAGTAGCAGAGGTGTGTGCCCAAGCTTGATGCATGGATCCTGGCAAATGGGAGAGTGTTTGGGAAAGGGTTACAGGGAAGATTTCAAAATCATGTACTGTAAAGAGAGACAGAGACTTTCAACCTCTTTACCTTGTTTTTGAAAAGAAGAGTAAATGGTTACTTGAAAAGAGATCTTCAAAGACTGTGTAGAGATCACTGGTGTGTTGGGCAGCCACAGCCCAGTGGCTCAATGGATGGTTTGGGCTCTGGATGTCAGTGAATATTTGAGCAGCTTCAGAGTGTTGGGCAGTTGCTGCTGCTTGAAGTCTGTGGTCACAGCTGACTCCTCCAAGCTGTAGATCTGATGAAGCTGTGACTGAAGTGGTGTGGTTCATGTTGGACAGGTCAGACAATCACAGTGGAGCAATGGCAAAAACAATGTACTGAGGTTTCAGACAGAATTTGACAAGTGCAGCTAGACAATGTGGTATCTGTGGATCTCTGGTATCTGTGGAAGGCACTCAGTCGTCAAGATGATGGCAATAAGGCAAAAATTGGTCAGTGAAAATTGTGAGGAAGACTTTAGGCCTGTTCTTTAGTCCATTCTCTGTTGGTTCTTTTGATGCGTTATGAAATGTTGAGGTGATGTGCAGATATTGAAGGAAATCTGATCCATTCTCTAAAGTGTGTAATACCTATCTTTCGGGAAAATGAAATCTGCAGATGATGGAAATATATATTTAAACCAGGACAAGCCCTGAGAGTTACAACACTTCAATGTCAAACTCTGCCTTAGAGCTGATGAAGTGGGACTCCATCTGTGCAGCCTGTGGATGTGCACTTTTGGAAGTGGAGTAGGAGAGATGAGAAGAGGGCTTCAAACACTTGAAATGAGAGGTGTTGTTTCATGTTTCACTATTACAGAGGCACTGATTTACTCTGCACAACGACTCCTCCTCTCTGTGCTGTTTATGTAACCATAATTCATCCTTTGCATTCTGTCTCTTCTTAAATTTCCTTCCCATCAGCCAGACCTCACACTACGGAAGTTCTCCACTCAGACCACTTTCATTTGGGAATTTTTTAACTTTTCCTTACAAAATTGTGCTGTTATCACAAGAGTTTTAAGCCATTTTCCAGCCGGGACAGAAACTAGACAGGTTTGCCTTCTACAAGAGGAGTTGAGCTGTAACATCCAGGCTGTGCTTGCCCCAAGGTCACAGGCATCTGGAACTGGGCAGTAACTTGGCCCACGCTGGGTTACTGACAGCAGCCCTGAGAGTGATGCCTTGGAAAGGCTGACCTGGAACAGAGACTGAACAGAACTAGAGGATAAAGTAGATGTTTATTGAAAGGCTCCAGGATACACCTTGGGCAGGACAAGAGTGTGTCCAAGGCTACACCCAAGGTAGACACAAAATGGTCACAAAATAGATGACTGGTCACAAGGTCTCACACTTATATAAGTTTTGGTCCATTTGCACATTGGGGTTTAATTGTCCAATTCCAGCTCCAGGCTGTGAGGTCCCATCCTTCTTGTTTTCTCTCTTCAATCCACTGTTATTTGTGCTTTTGGGCTGAAAGTTTTCCTTGGTGTGCAGCAGGAGAAGGATTTGTTTTGTGTACTTACTATGTAAAGACAGCTTACCAGCACTTAATATGAGGCTCAGAACTACACCCCTAAGCAGCACAGAATCAAAAAATATGAAAGCTAAAGCTTAAGTCATCAAGAGGGCACCTCTGCTGATGTTAGCTGACCCATCCTGCTGCTCAGAATTGTTTCCTCTTTGGTGCTGCAGTCCCTCTTGGTCACCAGGAGAGCACCATGTATTATTTCATTTGCTTTCTTCAAGCTTCCAGTCCACACTGTGGCTTCATCTGAAGCTTTTCTTGAAAGAAAATGGTGTTATGGTACCCAGCTCCTCACAACTTCTGAAGAAGAGAAAAAGATACAATTTGTTGAGGTAAATAGAAAGGTTTTGCTTGAGCTATGAGGGCTTTTTTACCCAAGAGCTAACCCGAAAGGCATTGAGACATGCCAAAGGAAAAGAAATTGATTTTAAAAGGAAATACATACCACATTAGAATAAATTACAAGGTAATGGGGTTTACTAAAGTGGGGTTTATGAGAGTTGAAACTAGAGTGGTCTTTTAATCCATGATGTCTGCTCGTTTATTGTAATAGTAAGTTTACAGAACCTACAGTAAAAGAGACTATAAAAGATGTAACTTTTTAAAATGATGCTGTAAACCCCAAGAATTCCTCTGTACCCTGTTTAAAGGATGAGTGGCATTATGTTAAAAACATGTATCCTTGTAGACTCTTCCTCAGGGTGACAAATCTCAGTGGTGTCATTTTCCAGATGTGTTTGATTATAAGTCATGCTTTTACCTCAAATTGTAGGAAACTCAGTGTTCAGGTTTATGCTTATCTTTGAGTTTTAATTCAACTTATGGCACATGTAATATTTTCTTTAGTCCTAACACGTCGTTTTCAACTCTACAGAGTATATTTTAGTACAGTTTTGAAACACTTCTTTGGTAGTAAGCACTTCTGTCTTGGCAATACTAGAAATGCTTTTCCATATCAGCAGCAGTGCATGAATGCTGAACACTCACTGGAGAATTGGGCTGGGTGTTGAGAGAGATTCTAATTCTAAAAAGCAAATGCATTACTGGTAATCGTATTTAGGAAGTTAATGTAATAAAATTAAAAATTAGTCATCTGTGATGAAGTGGTTTTTTTTCATACACAGAATTTTTCACATCTCCAAATTTCTGAATAAAAGTGCACCCTGGAAGGAATCACACCGGAGAAAAGTCACCTACAGCCCCTCAGGACCTTGGGGTCTCTTTCTACACCCTGCACTCAGGATGCCACTGTGGAAGAACACACTTTTTTCAAAGAGGCTTTGCTGCTGTAGGTACCTGTGGCACACACAGGTGAGGTGCCCTGGGCTGAAGCTCTGCTTTGCTGAGGGTGTCCAGATTTAGCCCCGAGCTGCAGCAGTTTCAGGAACTGCCCAAGGCATCAGAGAGGACTTTTTGACTGGACAAAACACAAATTATGTTCTGTTCATAAAAGAGCATTTCCATTTCTGTTGTGTCCTTACACTAATGTGTTAGTAATTTTGCATTCTTTTCCAAACAGGAGCTCCTTCTCTCTCGCCAGTTCTTGAGTGTTTGAAAGCCAGGGTGGGGTTATTTTCACAGACAGATTGCCAGGGATCCACAAGGATGCCTGCTGTAGATCCAGTCACACATTGAAGCAACATTTTATTCTGTTTTATTTTATCAGAAAAACTTACACTGAGGAAAGCCAAGGCCATTTTTAATGCTGCTATTCATCATTTATCATTTAGCAGCTACAATAAAATTTGGGGAAGCAACCAATGTTCTCAGTGACATATTAGTGCAGCTCTCCTTGGACCTTTATTGCCATGCTGGTTAACTCTGCAGGGGGAGGTGGGCAGAACCTCTGGGAGGGCTGCTCTGAATACTGTATTTAACAGTGGAGGGGAAAAAATGCCTAGTAAAGTTTTTAGTAATCTTGGCTTGAAGGGTAATTTTCTTGTCAACTCTATAATTAATGCACCACACGTTACAGTAGCCCATTGTTATTCCAGAATGCCAGGGTGCATTTCAGACTGAATGGCTGTTTAACAAAACACTTGGCAGATTTATTACCCTCAGGTGATTCTGTCAGTCAGCATTTCCCCATGTTCAACCTGAAGGAGGCAGAATCAATTTTGGTATCTACTTAGTGAAAATCCAGGCTCTTTAAATTAAACCACACACATATGCAGAGGCCCCTAGAAAATCAGGACTAGTATTGGATCTTCATCTTTTAGCAGGGAAGGAGGAATTCCTCTGGCAAACTCCTCAGATTTTTCCCTCCACAATCAAGGCATCATCTGCTACTTCCAATATCTCACAAGAAGTATTTATGGTCATTTTCACATCATGTCTTGAACATTATGTTTGGTTTCTTGTTACTCTACAGTAAGTACAGAGCACTTATTTGGCAGTGTTGGAAACAGGTTCAGCAGTGACTGAGGATGAAAATCCTGAAACAAAGGAGATGTCACACTGAATTTGCCATTGCCAGTTCTGCAAAAGAATTCAAGTAATGATTTAATACTAGAGAGACATGAGTGGTGCAGAACTTTTTCAAAAACAAGGTTGGTTTAAATTTCTTGTTACAGAGTATTAGGATTCCAAGGATGAAAATATTTTCCTTTACTTTTTCAGTAGGAGGAGGATGCTGATAGAAAACATGAATCGTCCAGGTATGAAGGTACAGAAAAAATGTAGGTGAGAAACAAGAAATTTATGTTGCAAGTTTGAGGCAGAAAAGCATCATTAAATAATTTTCATTTTTGAGACAGCACAATCTTCTGCTCTTAAATAATTTGTGAAACATTCTATGAAAATTTGTTATTCTATGAAAATGGATTACAGTCAGTTTATTCACTTTTTCCTCACTGCTCACCTTCTGTCACATTTTTTTTTTTTTTTTTGTTACTATGCTTTCCAGTATTTTCTTTCTTTGGTTTTGAAATTTATCAACTGCCAGAACTTTAATTTCTTTCCTGCTTCACAGTAGATGTTTTTGCCAGAAGCTAAAAAGTCAGTAAAAAAATAAAGGCAGGAATGAAGAGGGGGATATTACTGTTCCCACACCTGACCTTAACTGATCTTTCATTAACAGTAAAGGGAGGGAAATACAATTTAAAAAAATCAACAAGTATTTCCCTCCCCAAGTACTCAAATGATTTAAAAAGGCTTGTTTTTCACTCACAACTTCAAGAAAAAAAAGAGAAAAAACGTGTCTATTGCATGACATAGCCTAGTGAAGAAGCACTTGGAAGAATAAAGATTCCAGATTATGAACTTCAATGAGCTTAAAAAATATATATCAATCCCACAGATTGATCATGTAGGTACTGCTGAAATGCCTGTAAGAGAAGATCAGGTTCCCTCATCAGAGGAAGCCAGGTGCATTAAGGAGGGCAGGTTGTTCTGCAGTCAGTCCTTGTCACTCCTCAGCCCAGCTGGTGACAATGCAGCTGCCCTTACCAGCCTGGAGGGTGCTCATGGTCACCCAGGTGTTGTGCTGGCACAGAGACACCGAGGGTGACACTGAGGGTGGCAGCAGGTGTGACACTGAGTGTGGCAGCAGCACTGGGGGCAGTCTGCTCAAACAGGGCTTATGTTGGGAGCCTGAGTTAGAGCCCAACAGAGGCACAGGAGGCAGCAGCTGGTGGGCAGGGTCCTCAGGAATGGGGAGAGGGCAGGAAGGGCACTGGGAGCTTTCCCTTCCCCTCTGGAGTCAGAGGATGTGTCTCATCCCCTCAGTGACCCTGGGTGGCTCTGGGCAGGGGGCTGGGGCTCTGTTTGGTGACACAGCCAAGGCAGCCTCGGCTGGTTTACAGCCACAGAGGATGGGGAGGTTTCGGAGTCAATGAAGTGTTTTCTAATTGATACCAGACCTTACCATGCTGTTGCTAGTGTTAACAAAGGCTCCCTGTGAAATACTTCTAGAATATATAGTATATAGTATATAGTATATAATATCTCCCCAGAAAACAACTATTCACTCTCAAGTTACACTGAAGAATTAGGTTATCCTGTTTGACTTGTAGCAAGACAAATGACTGCCACTGTGAAGGAATTGGGTGGGTATTTGTTACAGCCAGGACTGGCTTAGTCAGATAGTTCCACCTTTAGCAGGTCATGTTTTCTCAGCAGCTTTGGATGTTGGTGTGCTGGACAGAGGTGGGAGGAAGAGGTGTTCTCCCTGTGCAGGTGAGTGCACCTGCAGTGCAAACCCCACTGTGGATGTGACACTGCACAGCAAACGCAGGGCCCAGAGCTCATCAGGCAGAGGCAGCAGTGCCACTGAGCTGCTGCCAAAGTGAAGCCATCCTGGGGTCACCTGGGCCACTTCCCCACGCTGGCCTCACCCATTGTACCAGGGACACACTGCACCTCTGCCACCCTCCTCCAGGGCCAACAGTGCCATGGCCAAGAGTGCAATCTGCATGGAGCAAACTACCCTTTAGAAGCCCATCAATTAAACCATCAGCAATGGCTGTTGTATCCTGGAGAAGGGAATACAGGTGACCTCACCCCTCATAAGTAACAGCTGTGTTAATTAACCAAGACAGGCTCAAACCTGATGAGTCACAGCCATATCCAATAAGGATGAGTGAGATAAAAGAGGGGTGAGCTGGTGAGGGGAGGCTCTTCATGGAGGAGGAATCTTGATGAGTATGAAGGAGAGAATCCCTGCTGTGAGGTCAGCCTGGGTCTGCAGTTAGAGCCTGTTGCTGGAACCTGCAGTCACAGTCTAGCTGGGTAAAAGCTGCAGTCAGTTTGTGAACTGATCACTTCAGTTAGTCTGCACACCAATCCCTGCAGTCAGAGTTTAGCAGGAAATAACCAGCAGTCAAAAGCTGCAAGGGAAACCTACAGGAGGAGCTTGCTGCAGCCAGAGTCAGTGAATGGTTGGATTTAAGTTGACTAAGCCATGAAAAGGAATAAACCAGGGCCCTTTTCATGCTGTGATAAAGAAGAAGTCTGTGCCTCAGCTCACTTTTACCCTCTAATAAGAGGACTGTTGCAACAACATTTATGATTTAAACATGTTGTAAAACCTGTGATTTTACAAAGAAATCCTGAAGTGATAGTGGAAAGTTTATTCTCTTGAGTCACTGGACTGTCGCTGTGTTTGTGTGCTGTGACCCCCCCCCCAGCCTTCTGCCGGCTGCTGATCCTGGCTGTGTGTGGGACACATGGGAAATATACTCTGGGACTGTAATGCTGGTGGCTGAGCTAGTAAATCTGAAATTGGTTTTATTTAGCAAATTTTTAAGAAAGCATCTCTTCAATAGCTTTGGGCAATCCAAAGTTGTTTTTTTAATCTTGCTGATTTATGGTGAAACCACGTCATGTCAGGCAACTTCAGGCCCATGCCTTATTTAACCTGTTTATGGAGTTGAGTTCAATTTTTGATAAAAACAGGAACTAACAGAATATATGGGATTTCTGCTGGTGGTTATAGTTAAAGACCTTTTCCTACTTCATCTCAGTTGGAGAGGGTAATCTCTACATATTTTGCTATTTTGAAATGATAATTAAGAGGTTTTGTTTTGTTTTGTTTTGTTTTTTTTTTTTCCCCTTAAGTACTTTATAGAGACTGTACTGCTCTTCTGGCTGAGCTGGATTCATCAACCTCTGCACTATAGGTTTTATCCACTGGAATTGAGTTACAGTGCATAACAGTTGGGTTAATTAAGTGTTGGCTTAGAGTTCTTGTAGATGGAAATGATTTCCTGGGATGAATCCTTCCCTGGGGTGCCCTGACTTGATGTGACCTGCAGGAAAAGGGGCTGGCACCGAGGGAACTCTCCCCAGAAAAGTCTCTATAGCTCAGATAGGAGCACAGCTCTCCTCAGCCAGAAGCACTGTTAGGATTTTTTGGGATTTATTTTCTGTGATATGTGTCCAATCCCTCCTTGAGTTTTTATTCTATACCCACAGCATCTTGTGGCAACGAGTTCCAAAATTTGAGTTGTTCTGTTGAAATGTCACCAGTGTCCCCAAGCTCTTCTAGAATGAAATGAACCTTTTTCTTCCTTTACTGACTTTTTGCTGCCATTCTTAATGTCATAGGCTTCTACTGTGGCAGATTCTCTCTTCAGTCCTTGAGCATGTCTTTGGGCAAAGCAAATCCAGGTAAGAGAAACCTGTAAGTGTCCTGATAATAATCCACAGCAAAACAGAGCTTGAATCCTTGAGCATGTAATGAATACACAGTTGGCTCCAGTGTGCTGGATGTCTGTGGAGACAATTTTCAAAGTCTCAGGCATAATTTGTCTTCCATGGGAGACAGATGCCAAGCTGTCCTTTGAAAACTTCCTCTTCCACTCCTTCTCCCCTAGTACTTACTGTGTTTGATTTCATGCTCACCTATAAAATTATTGTTGTCAACCAGTTTGACGCTCAGCATTATACAAGAGGTTTTCTAGCCCCTCACAGCTGGTTGTGGTTTGGCATGTTTGTAGCAAAATGTATAGAGCTGAGGATTTCACAGATGGAATTTCAACCATACCCTGAGGTGTGCTGTTCTGGTGGTTAATTATCCCAGAAGTTCTGTTCAGCTTTACCTGTGGGAAATGAACCCACTGTGTTTATTCAGCTGCCATTGCATAAGTGGATGAGCATTGAGATTGTTTTCCAGATTGAAGAAAACACACAGAGAACTAAGAAGGCAAATTTACTTTTATACTGCAATATATGTGAGCATGAACTAGAAAGAAATTTCATTGTTTTTGGTAAGCAGGATAAATCTTTTACTTGTATTTTATATTATATCCTTCCACTTGATCCATATTTCAAGGCACCCATGAGCCATCCAAAAGTACAAAATGACATCTAGGAGTAAGGAAATAAAATATCAGCCCCATATTTGCCCTTGATTATTCCTATGCAGGTGTAGGAATTAACTCCTCTGTTCCTTAAAGATGTCTTACTCCACAAACACTGTATTTGCTGTAGTGTTGTCTGAGTTATTTTCATAATTCATAATTATCTTGGTTCTTAAAAATTCAGACATACATTTAAAAGCATGATCCAATCTTGTCTGATTGCCACCACATTGTGTTTGAAGTAATTACCATTCACTTGGCTTTTGAGGCTGTTGAATGAATTTTCCACATGAGATTCCTTAATTTGTACATATTTTATTGCTATAAAATAGGTATTGGCAAGCTGCCTGAACTGTAGTGAAGGCCTTTAATTCCTATTCCTGTGTTATGAAACAAGTGCAAACGAGGAGGCATAAGAGAGGCTCCTTAAAAAATATTTTGTTGACATTTCAAAATTGTCCTTACGCAGGTGCAAGTGCAGAGGTAAAACCAAGGTAACTTAGTTCTGCACTTAAAGAGCCAAAACCAGTTAGTTTTCATACAAGAAAGATAATGTTCTTTTATAGTATAAAAGCTCTCTCTTTCTATCCTTGAGCTATTATCCCCAGGAGAAATGTTCTCTGCTTGAAGAGGTTATTAGTGCCTTTGTGCTGGCTTCCTGCAGACTAAGGAAAACCTCCAAGAATATTAATCTTCCCTGCCCTGTACATCTATTCTCCTGTGGCTGAGAGGCTGCCCTGCTAGCTCAGGTTTAGAGCAAGGAGCTGCTGGTCTGGTTTAAAGTAGCCATGATTGGGGGGTGTGGAATAAGAAGAAAATGCCTGCTCTGTTCCGTGCTCCCCCAGGGACACAGGGGAAGATCTTGGGGCCTTCCTTGAATACAGGACTCCTTTCCCTCCCCAGTTAAACTGACACTCTGCTCTCTGGGTGGCTTTAGAAAGAGTCTGCTGATAGATGTAAATATGTCAGAATGCTGTAAATAAAGAGCAAATTTTACAACTGCTCTCCAAGCGGTCAGGTTTCATAGCTGTGTTTTCCTAAACGGTATTATGACAAAAAAATTAGGAGAAAAATCTAGTGTTTACAGAAAAAAAGGAGGAAATATTGTTTGTTTTGTTATTAATTTACTTTAAAGAATTGTGTGAAAGGATCTCCCTGCATCCCTACCAGGGTATTTCAGTACAGCCTTTAAGGAAAAACAACAAAATAACTATTCTTGGCACATGCCCCTGTACAGGCATAACTGGTACAAAATTCTGCCCAGCCCAATCTAAAACCATCCCTGGTGGTCTGGCATTTCACCATCATGATCTCTCATAAATCAAACAGCAAGGCTGTGGAGGCTTTGGGTGTTACTAATGAGCACTTGCTGGCAGCCAGACGTTCCAGGTGAAATCCAGCCCCCCTCCATGCTTCTGATGGGAGAATACAGGACTCCAAAATGCTCCTTTTGGTAACAAACCTGGCTAATTGTAGTCATCTGAAGGAAAAGGCTTCCAGACTGAGGAATGAACTGTGCAGGAACACCACGGCTTCACAGACAGGATTTTAGGGAATGGTATAAGCATGGAGTGTGTCTTGTGGTGATGTTGAGGTGAGTGGTCTGAAAGCTGGATGTAAAAGTGTTGGATGACTCTAATTCAAACGTGCTGCTCTAAGGCCCCACTGAAATCATTACAAAAAAGCAGGTGCTTAGAGGCTTTGTGGAATTTGAGAACCAGATTTACAACATCAAACATAAGAAATACATTTGAAAATAAGGAATTTGTCTGATACTGGGCACCACAGGGAGCAGTCCCACTCTCCCCAAAGCATCTCAGCTGCTAAAGAACTTTTGTCTTAGTCCCATTAAACCATTCTTCACCTCTCTGAAACTGTCTGCCTTGGCCTTCTGAGCTCATTTTCACTGTGCGGTCCCTGCTGGCCTGGGAACAACATCTTGGATTGCATTTGGCATGCTCTGGCCCTCTCAGTGCTGTCTCAGTCTCATGCTTCATGAAGAAATCTAAATTTCAGCACTTCCTGCACTTTAGTGCAGAGGAGACTGCAGGATACAATTTCTACCAGGGATGCTGTTGATGCCTTGGGAAGGCTGACCTGAAACAGAGACTGGACAGAGCTGGAGAATAAAGTATTTATTGAAAGGCCTTTAGGACACACCTTGGGCAGAACAAGAGCCTGACCAGGGCTACACCCAGGTGGACCCAAAATGTACAAATGGTCATGAGATCTTACATTTTTATAAGTTTTGGTCCATTTCTATGTTGGGGTTTAATTGTCCCATTTCAGCTCCAGGCTGTGAGGTCCCATCCTTCTTGTCCCTCCCTCCAGCCCACCCTTGTCTGTGCTTTGGGGCTGAAAGTTGTCCTTGGTGTGCAGCAGGAGAAGGATTTGTTTTGTGTCCCTGCTGTGTGCAGAGCTGAGTGACACTGACTGTGAGCTCAGAGCTCACCCCTGGGCACCACAGAACCTGAAATACATAAAAGCTGAAACTTAAGGCATCACTGTTCCAGTGCCAGCTGTCTGTGCCTGAGACAGACCCTGCTGTGTCTCTGCCAGCAGACAGAAGATGCCAGCCCCCAAACACAAGGGAGGGAGGATGAGCTGCATCCTGGGGGAGCTTTGCTTGGTGCCTCAGTTACTGCAGCATCCAGCAGTAAATGATGGATTCAATCTGAGTCCTTTCAGCATTTGGATCTGGTGTCCCTGCCTGAGACAAGCACCAGATTGTCCTGGAGTTCAGAGTAAACCAAAGGACAAGGTCATGATTGTAGAAGGCAACACCACCATGGGCTTGTCAAGCTGATGGTAAATGCACTCAGGGCCCTTGTTTTCCATGTTTTCTATGTTCTCTTCATCTGGGAATATTCTTACCCCGTTTGATTATTCTTTACTGAGACTGAGAATCCCAGAGAGGACAAAGCCTCTGTTGTATTGTGGCAATACATGACTTAATTTTGAGGCAGAGCACAGATTTCTGCCTGACATTTCTGCCTTTCAACTGTTGCAAGTTTTTCAGCAAACAGCAGAGGGGAAGGGAGAAAGACAAAACCACCATGTTAAATGTTAACATGCTTTTCTTCTCCCTCTGGAGGTAGAGTTCAATAAAATGTATAACAGTTTTAAATCTTGTTCCAATACATTTTTATGTGAAAATATACGAAGTATAGCCTGAAAGGACAAAAGACAAGTCTCATTTGTCCTTTAGGCAAAGGTTTTTAAGTGTTCATATATAAAATATGATTGAGAATTCCAGTGACATTTCAACTAGAGACAAAAACAAGGTTAAAAACATTCTGGATTGTCCTAAAAGTAGAAGTTTCATTCCTAGGTTCTTTATGAAACCTCCTAAATGGAGTGGTGTGTGATACAATTGAATTGCTGAATACAAATGTACCAAATGAAAGGGAGAATTCAGCTGGGCAACAGTGGCTGAATGTGGTTGTATGCACCTCTCCGTGGTGTTAGTGGCACTGTGTCCTGCTTTGCTGGTGGTCTTTCTCTTCCAAAAACCAGACAAATGTACAGATTTACTTCTGTAAAGGAAAGCTTCCACCTTACCTGTAAATTCTTAGCAACAAACTCTGCAGTTTGGTCAGATCACTTCAAAAGTAAAGCCCCAGCACCGACCTCAGAACAGAAATGTGCAGGTATGACTTCCTGTCCTCCTGCTTCAAAGAATATTCCTTATGTTTCTAGAATCAGCAATACTCCATCAGAGGGGGCTGTAGTTAAGAAAACAGCGCAGGTGAACTTTGGAATGTGCACTTACAAAGAGAAAAATTCCCTTTGTGTTTCAGGCACTTGGTGCCTCAGTGGGTATGGCTTTGCTCTTGCTGTTTCACTGCTGCTTTCTGGATTTGCCTAGTCAGGAAACTGCAAAGTGCAGAAGTGAATAAACTTCAATTTGTGCCTTTTCCTGGGAGAAAGAGGAATAATGTGCTTGTGTCTCATCCTGTCTACATGATGGGACTTGCATTCCAGCTCACTCAATCACTAACCCACCTGTTGCTGCAGTGTTTCATGCTGGCTGCAGCAGATTCCGAGGGGAAGGATAGGACAGGGGGATTTATCCAGGAATCTCGTAGGAGGTTTCTCTCTTATTGTGTATTATGTTGCTTTCCCCTAACCAAGGCAGCTGTGACAAGGGAGTGACTGAGCCCCTGATGCTGCAGGCAGGAAGATGCATGTGGGCAGAGAGGATGGAAACTCTGGAATTCTTCTAGCTAATGCAAAATATCTCAGCTTTAAGGTTCTGTCTTTTCTCCTTTCATAGATCTGCATTGCACCTGCTGGGATACAGCCCCCTCATCTTGGGACAGTGTTGGTCAGCATGTGGAGCAGTCTGGTGTGTGCACCTTCAACACTGAGAGTGGCAGAAAGCACTGTTTTGGGGGCTTATTTTGTTTGAGAGACCAATATAATGACTTTTCAGCCATGAGGGGTTTCATGGCTGCACCTGCAGCTCTCCAGCAGGTAAGAACTTGGTGCAGGCCACAGCTCACTGAGAGATTGGATGGAATAATGAGTTGTTGGATAAAAAAGTTCATCTTTAGCTGTCTCCCTGACTTTACCTTCCTACATGTGTGATGCATGCCCAGGTTCCTTATTTACATCTTATTTTGAACAACTTTTATCTTCTTGTTATCAAGGTATCATAATTTCTTCTTCTTCATAGCAGTAGCTGTTTATTTGGAATTTTTTTTTTTTTTGGGAGGGGGAGGATTTATTTGGAATCCAAACTGACTTTTTTGCTACATAACCACTTGAAAAAGAGATGTCCTGCTCACATAAGGAATGCCTCAAGAGAAGGGCAGTCCTGCATAATTTCCTGTTCTCTCAGAGAAACCCTTCATATTGGAGAACTGGGGAATATTACTTTCTGGCCCTGCACACTCTCCTGGGTAGAAGGGTCCTGAAACACAATTTATTGTAAAACACACAGTGGTTACAGAGCTAGCACAGTCAATGATATTCCTTTTATTACCACTCAGATGAGAACACAAAATGACATTGGAAAGCAGTGAACTCACCAGAAGGGCAGAGAAAGCCATTAAATTCAACACGCATCATATTTCATAATCAGAATCCTGCAGTCAGAGCTGACACCACTGAATGAGTTTGTTGCAGTCATGATAATATAAAACCTGCTGCATCTGCTTCCCTTGGCACTTTTCTTTGTAGCCCCTTGCAGTGTACGGGCTATTAATCATCAGTAGCCAGGGACACTGCAGACCAATGCACTTTGTATTGCATAAATTGAAAATGCATCACTATTAGAGAGAAAACTGCCTTCCGTACATCTCTATTTAGATAGGCAGTTTCCTGAAGAGCTGCCATGCTATTATGGCTCACCACTTAATTGGAGTTCTTTTCACAGCCTGGTAATTGGGGTTGGGGGGGAGGCTAACACCATCCCTTTTGTAGCATGTATGGAAACAAGGCAGGGAGAGTGTTCCTTGCCCTACCTGGGAACCCTGACAGGTTTCCAGCTGGAGGTGAGAAAATGTAGTCAGAAAAGTGGTGTCGTTTAACCTCACTAAATTAACTTCACAAACGAGAGGGCTGAGTGCCCCTGTGAGGAGAGAGGGGTGCTGTGCCTCTGGTGCCTTCATGAATTTTCAGTGGCTGCATGGAGAGACAGCTGAGCCAGAGGAGGGGTGCTGCCTTTGCTCCCAGTACTTCCCTTCACAGGACAGGGTGAGGTTATGTTTAGGAGGATAAAAAAACTTTCAGTGGCAACCTGAGAAAAGGCAGTTGTTAATTCAGCCCTCAGAGGTGCTCTTTTTAAAGAGAATCCATTTTATTCTACAGCCATTTGTCCAAGCTTTGCGCTTAAAGAGGAGAGATGAGCCTCTAATGAAAATGGGACGTATAAAGTAATTTGTACATGAAAGTATAGCTTTTAAACTGCCTGTGCTTAACTGTACATTTCTTCATTGTTTGAGGAGTTTCTCTTGAATGGCTGTGGTCAGTGTTTGGAACTTCATTATCTTTGGTTATAGCTGCCCACACTTCATTCTCATTACACCTACCAAACTCTGTGGATCTTGTTTCCCAGTGTGTGCAGTCAGTGATGTGTCAGCAAGACATGAGTCTAAACTGGAATTACATGAACTTGTGTTGAATCCCAAATCTTCTGATTCTTGCTGCTCAGACACAGGTGTATCAGCTGAACTGCTCTGGCCAGATCCAAAACAGAAGAGTTTAAATGGGTGCTTATACACAAAGTTAGTTCTGAACTGTGATCTTCAGCCTCTCCCTCACATGGGCGTTTGTAAAGACATCTGTGGACGGCAGGGAGAAGGAACTCTGCAGACCTGAGATATTCCAGAAACACGTGGTTTTATTGCAAGGGTCGTGGGTAAAGGGGGCTCCTTTCAGCCACCAGCCTCGGCTGAAGGGGAGCCCCAAAGAGAGAGAGAGAGGGGGTATGAGGTAAGAAGAATGCTGGGGTCAGGGCAGGAGGAGAGAGGGAGGTAGAAGAAGCAGAGGGAGAGAGTGGGCAAGAGAGGTAAGAGTGCAGGGAAAAAGACAGAGGCGAGAGGGGAAGGAGCAAGAGGTAGGAGGAGAAGGTAAGAGCTAAGAGGAAAGAGGTAAGAGAGAGGACCTTGTTCCAACACATTACATCTCTTTTGTGTTGAATATTCTAATTCACAGTGACCAACTAGCACAAGATACAAAACCTAAAAACTTTGCATGCAGCCTCTGAGAACTACTAAATTACCATATCATCCTATATTCTAAACTCTAACCACTACTCTTCTTATCTACTTTTTCCTTGCTGCCTTGGCAGGGTGGAGAGGGGCTGCATTCTTGGGTCCTTTTGTTTTCTTTCCTTTAACCTATCTCCAGCTAATCACTGTCTTCCTACCTGCCATGCCTCCATCTCAAAGCTGGCCTTCATTTCTATTTCACTCACACATTTTATATCTCCAGTATTTCTTACCAGACAATCATATCCATAAGCCCTTCCTGCCCCATCTTTCCCAACAGGTGTTGTTACATTTCAGCTACATTTCTTCACTTGACTTCTTTGGACAAAGTCCTCTGGAAAGTTTCAAATCTAACCATGGCAAAAAGAAAAAGTCCTGTCTTGATTGACCCAAGCAGCCCAGAGAATCTCCTGCCACTCAGACACTGCATCAGAGGAATTGAAACTGGGGAGGTATTTCCTGAGGTATCTGTCGGTGGGGTTATTTGGCAGAGCTGGAGGATGTGGAGAGCCCAGGTGATCAGACACAAGGATGTCACTATAGTGAGAAAAGGATGGGGAGGGAAGGGCCAGGCCCCAGCTCACCATCACAGGCTTTGCTTTGGCTGCACATGGACATAAGAGATGAGACTGTACTCTGCACTTGAGTTGGGTAGAGCTCACTGATGTACTTTGGCACCTCAATAAGTTGCTAATTCCCAACCTTCTGAATAAGCTGCTAATTCCCAAGCCTGACAAAGAAGGGACAGAGATCTGAGAGGCCCCTTCACACAGAAAAGAAGAGGGGGCATGGTAAAGTCATTCCCAGAATTGCACATGGGGAAGTGTCATCCTCTTTTAAATCCTACCAGTTTGTGCCTTTTGATGCTGGGATTTAATCCTGTTAGGAGTTAAGCTGATCAAAACCCATACTGCTGTTGTCCTGCCCTGCCCTTCCCTTCCAGCCTGCTCCAGGGGCTCTGGTGCTCCTCTGCATGGCTGAAGAAAAAACCTTCTGGTGTACTCAGTCTCAGAACTGTCTCAGGGAAGGTGTGTGTGTGATGGTGGTGCCCAAAAGAAGGGGGAAAGGGCAGCACTTTGCTCCAATAAGTAATATCCAGTTTTGAGCTGTGATCGCTGGGTCAGAGGCAAGCAATGGGGTGAGAGAGTTCACAGGAATTGTGAAGGAGAACTGATAAAGTCTTGCATGAGACCAGCCTGGAATGAGACTCATGAAGGTGTAGCAAGTTCTGAGGGTGTCCAGCACTTCTCAGAATGGCTTAGAATAATTGTGAGATGGCTGATCATGTGTGCTTTGAAAATCGAAAGGTTTTAAGAGGTGAGAAAATAGCAAACAACACAAAAGCAAAAAGCAAAAGCTGGGCATGGTGCAGAAAAACCTCTAGCAATGGCTAGGGCACTCCAAAAAGCCCTGAGCACCTCTGTGCTCTTTTTCATGTACCTAATGTTTTAGGATGGTTATTTTTGGGCTTGCTGCCCAATAAAAGCTGCTACAGGTTTTGGGAAACATCCCAAAGATCCAACTGGTGCCCCTGTGCTGGCACTGGGCCAATTATAGTGAAGGAAACACAAAAGTTTCTGGTGCTTGTCCTTAAAAGTCAGGGGTGGAACTGAACTCCCTTTTCCCTATTTGGGTGTGAAGATGCAATGCAAGACAGAGCAGTGTCTTTGCAATGGATGACAGTTGACTCCTGTGCAGAGGACATTAAGGTTTGCAGGTTGAAGAAATCTGAAAATAAATCTCCTCAATTCAAAAAGGAACCACTCAGACACTGGCTAGTTGCCTGCATTTTGCAGTTTGATGAAAGCTCCATTTCAGTTTAGGTAAGCTGGTGGTGGGTTATACCCAGGGCTAATTGCTGCCTGTGGGGTAAAGCAGTCACTCCTTGATGGTGAAGAACATGGAAACACAGAACCATAGAGCAGCCTGAGCTAGAAAGGACCCACAAGAATTATTGACTCCAGCTCCTGGCCCTGCACAGACACCCCAACAATCCCATCCTGTCCCTGAGAGCAGTGTCCAAACTCTCCTGGAGCTCTGGCAGCCTTGGAGCAGTGCCCAGCACCCTTTTCCTGATATCCAGCCTAAACCTCCCATGACACAGATCCAGCCACTCCCTGAGGAATGCTGTTCAGTGCCTGACCCCACTCTGGGGAAAAAGCTTTTTTCTCATATTAACATCTTTAACTGGAGGTAACAAGGAGTGTGTGATATTTTAAAATAATTAGGTGGTTTTCTGTGTTGTAATCAGGAAAGGAGAAAGCTGTATTCCTGTGAGCTCAGTACAAGGCAGGCCTGGGACTGATGTCTGTGTCTAATAGTCAAACATTAATTCTGCCTATAAAAAAAAAAGAAGGAAAAATGCATTTAGGGAGATTTTATATGCTCTCTGCTGTCCATCACAAAGGACTCTGAAGTCTTGTGAGCTCCCTGATCTGATTTTAAAATGTAAGTAGCTACAATAACCACATCCAAGTTATGAAAAAGCCCTCTTGAAAAACAAGCAATGCTGTCTCCTCAGACTATTGCTGCTGCTCAGTGTTGGTTTCTACAAAGTTACCTATTCAAAAATACTGAAAGTTTTTCCCTTAAAAACCAGGCATACAAAATCCCCAAATCCACACACTCACATTTAACATTATCTGTGCATGGAAGTATCTTGTTGAAAGAAATAAATTATGCAGAGGTTTCTTAAATAATTTAACAGATATAGTAAACAAAAATTATGGCTTCTTACAAAACACCCTCTGCTTGCTAGCATTTTGTTCCTGTGGTAGCACATGTGGGTTCTGTGTTTTGAGGCTTTAATTTTAATCACACAAATCCTGTCCTTTGTCAGAGCAATATTGCAAATGCAGAGTAATGCCCCAAAACCCTGGCAAATGCTGTGCATCCTTCCAAGTTTCTCCTGTAAATTAAAGTAGCTGTATGCTAATGTACTAATGCTTACTGTTCCTGTGAAACTTACTGTAAAACTGTTCCTGTTCTAAAATAAAATATCCTGGTGTCAGCCAGTGAGTGTGGCTTTGAAAACAAGATCTCCTTATATTTGTTAGTTAGTTTAGCTGACCAGAAAAAATACAAAAAAAATCCATGGTGGGCAACCATAACAGATTTCTTATCTGTAGCCTACTTTCTTCAGATGAATTTTTCTTAGTCAGCAATGCTTTTTCTTAATGCCTTAATGTCACTTTGCTAAACACAGAGTTATATTTCACTTTAAACTCTCTCTTCCTCTCTCTTCAGTAGTAAGAGCGACTCATGAGAGAACAAATACCAGATAAAATGAAATGCTTCCAAAGGACAAGAAATTTTCTTTCTTGAGGGATATAATTACTTTTCTCTTTCAGTATTAGAATAAGACTTGCATTCTGTTGTAAGATTTTGCAACAGGTAGAATTAGTTACTGCAGCTGAGCCAGGTTTTACATTTATTTGGTCCTTGGAGGGGGGATGCTGGAATTAAAATGAGAAGTAAATGAGACCTCGCTACTTAAGTATTGAGTACCTCAAATGTGTTAACTTAGTGTGGGATTTGTATGTTCCTTTCCTCACACACACCCTCCACCAAGGCCAATCTAGTCAGGATTTAGAGTTCTGCTGTTTGTTGCTATGATTCTGGTGAATTGTTTCCATTTCTTATTTTATGTGAAAGAAAAGCTAAGCGAGGTGAATGATAACAAAATATTTCAATTAAAGCTGCCCCTGACCCATAATGCAGTGCTCTGTGTTTCATACGTTGTTTTTCATACCATTAACAACATTTTTCATTGTGAACCTGATTTCAGTAAGTGCTCCCTCCCAAGGGCTGATACTGCTGTGGGAGGGGATGGGCAGGGACTTCAGGATTCACAGTGCAGGAGCACATTAAAGTGAGCTGAGGAGTCAGACAGTGGACAGGGCCAGAGTCAGGAAGGGAAATGACCTTCCCTTGGTCATTTCAAATGCTAAAAATCCTGACTGATATCCATCTGCACAGTATTTCTCTAGGAGGACTTGTCCTGTGCATCCCTCAGGATGAAGCCCATCAGAGGAAGTACCCACTGTTGGCAGTGCTGCAGAGAAGAGAGTGGTCTGCACAGCCACTGGCTTGTTTAGGATCACTCAGCAAACTTTCTTTTTCTTTCCTTTCTATCTTTATGTTGTATTAATTTGCCTTTTTCTTTCCCGAGTGTGCAAAATAATAGGAAATGGGTTCACTTGCCTTGGAGAGCAAGAGTGGAAGAGCCTTGGCCTTATCCTGGTAAGAGGCAGCACACAAGAAGAGGCCAACAAGGTCAGATTGAGTGTCTGTGCCAGCGCTGGCTGCTCTGGGGGTGAAGAAGGAAGGTAAGAACTGTACCTCCAAGGTGTAATTGCTTTCCATGGTGCTGAGGACAGAACAGTTTGTGTAACACCACCTGTCTGCCCAAGGCTGTGTTACACAGATTAATGGTGTGCTTCTCTAACGTGGTCAAACTCTTCATGGATTTGACTTTGCTCCCTGTGTGGGAGGAAATTGGAGGTGAATTCAGTGCCACTGCCCTCTTCCAGAGAGGAGGTTCTGTAGGAATACATTTCCAAACCTAAACAGATCTTTCCATATCAAGAAAGGTTTAAGATTCACCCCAAAACCTTTTAAGGGAAGAACACAAGAAGTGTCTTTGCTTTCCTGACAGTGACTGGCTCAGTGCCAAGACAAAAACACTGCTAGGTCTCTTTACCTGTTCCTCAGATAAGCAGCTATTCTCTGTTGGGCTATTTACAGAAACCCCACCTAAATCATCCAATACTTAAGGGAGAGCAGGAGGCTTCTCAGTGCATTCTCAAGGTGTTGTAGCAGGTGTGTGGGACCTGTCCCTACACTGTGCTCAGCTTTATTCTTTGGGGTTTTTTTGGTATTATTTTCTTTTTTTATTAAAACCTTTCTGCTTTTTCAAGACATACTCGACTGTGCCGTCTCGCAATTATTTTTAAGCCATTCTGAGAAGTGCAGGACACCCTCAGAGACTTGATAAACCTTCACCTGGCTTATTCCATTCTGGCCACGTGCAAGATTTTATCAGGCTTCAGCCTGGCTTGCTCTGCTGGGCAGGGAGGAGGAGCAGTGGGAGCAGTGCTGTGGGTGGTTTTACACACTCGAGGGGTGTCAGCGTGGGTTACACACTAAAATCACCCTCAGAGATCAGCCTGGGAGCAGATTGTGTCCTGAGAATCCTTTCTCCTGGCACCACTGAGCCTGCTGATTTAGTGGCATTCCCTGGCTCCGGGGGACACAAAGTGGCTCTCTTGCAGACTGCAGTTGTGATCCCCACGAAGGCAGCAGGAATGACAACCAGCCTGATGCAGCAGCAGCCTGCTATTTTCACCGTGGGGAAAACACAGCTCTCAAATCACCTAGTCATTTTTGTGAAACAACACGTTCAAGATTGATTGCTCACTTCTGGAATCCGCTGCAGCTGAAAGTGGAGCTGTTTAAAGACTTACAGGAGCAGTGAGTCGGGGTCATCCACGTAAATCACTGCCTGTTGACTGGGAATGTAACAGTTTGACTTAGTTCTTGGGAAAGCATGCACTACTGGATATGTTGAAATCTTAATGATGCTTTTCCTTATTATTTGATACAGCTAGTAAAAAAACCCTCAAACAATAAAACTCCCTCACCACAAGCTTTAATAATTTTATGAAGTCAGCAGAAATGTCTCCAGACTTAACATTTGGAAAAAAGCTTCAGTTGATCAAAACCAAATCCCTCCCTCTGTGTATGCACAAATACTTGATTTGCATTCATTTAAGATTTCAACTAGCTATACTTGGAAAAATCGTTATTACAAGCTTCCTTGTTGGTAAAGGAACTCAGCAGAACAGGAAGATGACAGGGAATCACAGGGAGCACTTCAGGGATAGGAAATGAAAGAGTTGCTACATTAAGTCTTCAGGAAGATGCCTCCAGTGGAAGAGCAGGAGGCAAAGTCCCACTCATCTCCTTGGTTTGCTGTAGGACAGCTTTCCAAACTGCAAGTATGAGTTTACTTCCACACTGCCTCCTGGAGTGAGCCCCAGGTGGTCCTGGAGGAAAACATACCCCTGTTGTAAGGGGAGTTTTAGGAACTCTGCCCAGACTCTGTGGATATATCCAGCTCTACCCTGGCTCCTCCACCCAGGAGAGTTCTTTGCTGCCATCCCAGGGGGTTCCCCACTGTTCAGTGGCACCAGGGGTCACTTCAGTGTGCTCCCTGTCCCCCATCCTTTGCTGGTATTAAGAGTTCTAAGATGTATTTCTTAGAGGTTTCTGAGATAAGTCTGGAGTTCTGCTGATTTTATGCAATTCTTTTGGGTGCAGCAGTGCAGGAGTATAGGTTACCATACAGACTCATCCATCACATGCAAGGAAAATGTTTGCCATCGTTTAATACTTGATTTTTCCCCGCCCCCAATACAGTTGCTGAATGCTTTCCTTGGCAAAACTGAAAACCATCCCCTTCAGAAAAGTTACCCTGAGTGCTGGAGGTTTGCTTCTGTGACAAGATCATGAAATAGATTCTATTGCCTCTCTCACTGTAGAAAAATGACAATAGAGATACAATTTTCTGTTCCTAACTATTGAGTTCCCCACCTGTGTTTTTCATGTGTATGGTGCCAAAGCCTGGTCACATCGAAGTCTGAAGGTTGAGTAGTTATTTATGAAAACAAAAAGAACAATTGAGATGGGAAGGCAAAATTTAGAATCCTGAAATTCTGTGATTTATGGGCTGGAAAGGCACAGAAACAGACTCTGAGTGCTCTTTATTAGGTAATAACAGCTGCAAACACATGCACTTGGAGTTGTGTGACTTTTTTTCTTTCTTTTAACCATATTAGGTAACCCAATCTGAAGGGGTTTATTTCAATAAGTAGTAACCTGTAAGCAAATTCAATGCAAAGAGTGTTTTCTACCAACTATTGAACAGATTACTACTGTAGACATACTACTGATACTACTGGAACTACATATTTTAGGGTAAGAGCATTAATGCGAACACTGAATGTAATTTGTAGAAAGACCGGTCTTTTTTTCTATTCTGCAATTTTTGTTTCCATTATGGAAGACATTAAGAAAATAATATTTAATACTAAAAATATAGTGACTCCTTTGAACTCATATAGGATTGGAATGAGGTACCATTTCATTTGAAATTCATGTTGTGATTGAGTACAATCCCTTCTTCCAGCCATAGCATTCATCCTCAGGCCCCTAAGATAATAATATTGTTTGATTTGTGAATTTTAACAACCTGTGGTTTTGCAAATATAACTCCAATTCCATGCACTGGTTTGAGTTAGATTTACAGTATAAAGAAATTGCCACTTAGAGTGATTTTCTCTCGTAGAAATTCCAAACGTGGCTCTCCTAAAACACTAAATGCTCCCCTTCATTCCAACACATAACATGTGTTTGCAAAGCAAAACCAGAATTATAACAGCAGTTTTTACTGCTCCAGCTTGTAATATTGCTGCAGAGAATATCACAAGGCTCATGTTAACCAGGCAGAGAGGAAAGAAAATGTCAAAATTTTCCTCAAAACAACTTTGTCTGAAGTAACCCCCACAAAACAGAACAAAGAATGTTGTTGGGCATAATCACAGATCAGTGTTTTCTGTTAACAGCAGTTTGTAGCAGTTCCAGGTACCATGGCAGTGCTCATTAGAGAGAAACCCCAGCACAGAGTGTTTTGAATTCCTACTGCTGCTGTTTACACTGTGTTTTGTCAGGGGCTTTGTCAGCTATTGCTCTGCTGGGTTTTCCTTGAGCTCTTTAAAGATCCCTCTACGAAGTTACAGGGCTCTTAAAATCATAGTAAAACAAAGACCTAATATCACAGTTTAATATTCCAATTAAACTACAGCTTAATAATTTGCATTAATTGCAGCTTATTAATTGCAAAGGACAACATCTTGTTTTGTTGTAGTTAAAGATTTTATTAGTAACAGACAATTTTAGTTAGTGTTTGTTGCCCCAAGAGCTTTAGAGGAACTGATTTTCTGTCAGAAAAGATTGGAATCAATTGCATTCCTCCCTTCTAGATAGTGCTAAAACATTTATTTAAAGGTTTATATGCTCACCCTGCCTTATCTGTATTCCAAGTCACTTGTCCAATGAAATAAAATTCATTCATGCCTTCCTTCACTGTGTTATTGACAAAGTAAGCTTTATGTGGCTGGAAGCCAGAATTCTGTCTTTTGGGAATACCTCTCTCTAAACTTGTCCAAAAGAATTATTTTATTGCATTTTTCATGCCACTTCAAGTGTGTTTGAATGGTAAATTGTAGAAGCTGGGCTGTCTGTGACCATATCAGCCTTTTGAATTAGCAGCATGCACAGCGTGATACAAGGATGAGATTGTAAGGAAGGTGTGTGTGTGGCTACACAAGTTTTCAGTTGAATTTTTTTTCCCCAGATATTAACCTATTGACACTACCTGATTCTCATATTCAAGAACTAGGCCAAATAATTTTTTTAAAATGCCTGGCATTAAGGTGATAGAAAGTTTGCCATCAATTATTGTTCTTTTAGCCCATTCTCTGTACAAGAGTAATATGTGGAGCTGCAAGTCCTAAAAACTAGTTGTGCTGTGTTTCATTTGAGGAAAAGGAGCATTTGGAGCTGCTGTGTCCAGCCCTGCAGCCAGTGCTGCAGGAGCCACATCCAGCTGTCAGGGCAGAATACAGAAAAGTTGCTGTGGTTAAGGTGGTTTTTCTTATACAAAAGACAGAGTAGGTCATTGCTGAATTAAATACTGAACAAACCAGAGCAGCCTGGCCTGGCAGCCACAGCTGAGAGAGTCCAGGAGTGAGATAAGGACATGGCAGCCTTGGTTTGCAATGCAGGATGTAACCAGCAGTGTTATATTCCATCACCAGCTGTTAAACCAGCTGGGGCAGGGTTCTTTATCTCCTCCACCACCCATCCTCCCTGCAGGGGTATCTGCTGTTCATGGGCCAGCCAGGCTCACTGCAGGGCTCAGACAATTCCAGCATCCCACTGGGAGAGGCTCCACCCAGGGGGAGGAGCCCAGCATTCCCACCTGGATCAGCCCTGGGATTCAGAACAGCAGCACAGCCTGTTTGCTCTGGATTCCCAGAGGGAGACCAGACCCAGCTCAGCACCACTGGAGCTTCAGAGGAAAACTGACCCTTCTACAAGATCATGTCTGCTCCAACAGAACCACATCTGTCACTGCAGGAGGGCTGGACTGGACTGACACCAACACCCTGACCAACAGGGGGTCAGGTTATGCTGTGACTGTCAGTGTTTTTATTTTGTTTATTTTGGTTTTTGTACTACTTCATTTTTATTTTAATTTTCCTAGTAAAGAACTGTTATTCCTATTCCCTTATCTTTGCCTGAGAGCCCCTTAAGTTCAAAGTTACAATAATTCAGAGGGAGAGGGTTTCCATTCTCCGTTCCAAGGGAGGCTCCTGCCTTCCTTAGCAGACACCTTTCTTTGCAAACCAAGAGAACAACTCAAGTGCCATTTCCCTTCTGTGTTGGGATAGAGATCTTGTAAAGCCAGCGAGAGGGAGAGGTAAAAGTAGAATTCAACAGCGGTGTGTTGATTTGAGAAGAGAATGTGGGAGAGGAAAGCAATAAGGTTACCTTTCCCTTCTGTCACTCAGCAGATTCACAGAGCTGACCCTGGAGAGAACAATGTGCATAGAGGCACTGGGATGTTACAGCACTTAATTCCACTGCCTCCACGACAAACTAATTAAAAACCCTCTAATTCTACCAAACCCCTTCCTCTTTATTTTCATTTCCTTTCCAAACAGGAATTCAGTTTAAATTTGACAACCTTTGGGAACTCTGCAATAAATAAGACTATTTAAGTTGTTCTAGAGCTTTCTTAAGCTTTCCTCAGAGAAACTATCCACACATTCAGAAATGTGGATGGACTGACAATAGACCTAATTGTTTAAGTTCTCACAACTAAGGCTGGAGAGGAGGCTGGGAAAGAGGAATTAATCCCATTTCTCTTACCGAAGCTGCCATCTCTCTAATGATGCTGTCTTGGTTTGGAACGACAGGCGCCTGACACGGAAAGCCAGAGCGTCCCTTGAAGCGGAGAATGTAAACCCCCTCCTTCTTAATTATTATAATTTGGCAATTAAGGGGCTTTCAGGTAAAGATATGGGAATAGGAATAACATTTGAATTTTAAAAATACAAACGTAGTAGTACAAAAAAACCCAATCAGGTAAACAAACAAAAAAACAAACAAAAAAAATCCTAGAAACACTGACAGGATACGACCTGACACCAGTTGGTCAGGGTGTTTCAGGGTGTTGGGAGCAGTCTAATCAAGTCCTCCTGCAGTGACAGATGTGGTTCTGTTGGAGCAGAGATGATCCTGTAGAAGGGTCAGTTTTCCTCTGAAGCTCCAGTGGTGCTGAGATGGGTCTGGTCTCCCTCTGGGAATCCAGAGCAAACAGGCTGTGCTGGTGTTCTGAATCCCAGGTTCTATCCAACAAGCAACAACCCTTTTTCCTTTGCCAAAGAATATGAATAGCACTGCAGGCTCTCCAGATAGTCCCAAAAGCAATCCCAGCAGAAATACCTGTGGGATTTGTGCTGATTCACTTCTAAGGTCATAAAGAAAGTTGAGTTTGTGATCACCCTTACTTTCCTTGTCGCCAGATGAAAGGATAATAAATGGGTCACAAATTTGGACAGCAGAGCAAATTTGGTATGCTAAGCAATGCTGAGCAACAATTACCTAACAGATTCTGGTTCTGGCAAGGAAGTTTTGCAGCTATGACATTAGTTACAGAGTAGCCAGTCTACTACAGTTCTGAGTCATTCTGTGCTTAAAAAATGCCCAGCTCTGAAACAAATCTGCAGCAGAGAAAAAAGCTTTCTATTTGTTTAACCCTATGTCAAATGCAAGCCAGTGCTGTAACACAGAAAGCAGAGCTCAAGTAGGCATTTGAGGATACTTTACCTTGTTTTCCTCCTTTTGTTCAAAGACCCTGCTTTTAGAAATGCTTTTACTTAGTAATAGAAATTATCTGGGTGCGGGGGAAATTGTTCACATCTGTAACATTCAAGGCTCTTAATTTTGAGCATGCCATTGAAGGGTATGTGCCCTCTTCCCTTGGCCAGGCCACTTTATATCACAGCCGCATGAGGATTCACCACCTTGAAAAACAAGCTGGGGCAGTCAGTCACCTCCAGGGGCCTTCTTTTACTGGGAATATTTTCAGGGAAGCTTCTTAGACTTCCTAAAGACAAATGTGAAGTCAAGGCTCATCAGGCCCCACTGATGATTGATTCTCTGATGAATGATTCTCGTGCTCAACCCTATGCAAAGCCACCAAAACTTATCTCCCCAACCAGGATTAGCATGTCTATGCATCGCTTTTGTCAATTCTCATATTGGAGAGTTCCCCCACTCCTCCTGACACTCACAGGGAGCTGCAGCATAAACACTTCACTAATGAATTGGCCTCTGCCCCAATAACCAGTCTTTTCCTTTGGTGTCTGTAAACTCTCTCACATGATGCCAGTCTGGGCACCCTTGGCCCAGCCCCAACCCAAGTGACTCCCATTAATAGGCACTAAATACATTTCTCATGAGAAATGAAACCTTCCCCCAACCCCTGCCCTGGGGGCAGACACCCGAGGGCACACAGGGCTCCTCCAGCACTTGGGGTGAAGGTCACTGTGGGGCTCCCCCGGGCTGAGAGCTCAGGGCACAGCACTACTGAATTTCTCCAAGAGCCAGGTGTGATCAGCTCTGTGAGGGTTCAATACCTCTGAGGGTGTCCAGCACCTCACAGAAAATGGCTTAGGGACAACATGATCGAGTGAGTTTGAAAAAGCAAAATGGTTTTAATAAAAGAAGAAAACAATACAAAAATAAAAGAACAAAGCTGAGCACAGTGTAGGGACAGGTTCCACATAGCTGCTACACCTCAAGAATGCACTGAGAAGCCTCGTGTTCTCCCTTAAGTATTGAATGATTTGGGTGGGTTTCTTTGGCAAACAGCCCAATAGAGAAAAACTACTTATCTGAGGAACAAGTGAACAGACCTATCAGTGTTTTGTCCTGGCACTAAGCCAATTATTGCTAGGAAAGCAAAGAAACTTCAAGTGTTCTTCCTTTAAAAGGTCTTGTGATGAGTCTTAAACCTTTCCTGATATGGAAACACCTGCTCAGGTGTGGGTGCTTTACTACACAGGACCCTCCTGCTGGCCCAGGGGCAGCTGTTGGCTCAGCAAATGTGATCTGTCTACAGCAGGAAATGGAATCTCAGCTGGAGAATGGGAGCTCCTAACAGAAGCCAAACCCATTCATAAGGAAACATGCCCCAGGAGCTGGTTTGCAGTGACCTCGTTTGCCCCCCGTTGTTACACGTTTGGCCCAGCAGCAGTATTGCACAGGCAGCAAACATTTAAAAATAGCTTCAGATATGACTAATCGAAGACAAAATGTTGCTTTCAGCTGCCACTTGGCAGCTTTCACCCTTCTGGTGGGTAGGTGGTTTAAAGAGGTAGAAGGCAAATATTTGTATTCTGAAAACACTCTCACTGCACGTTGTTTGTGTGTTTATATTTGAATAAACTACCAGCTGAATGGATGATTAATTCTGGAGAGATGGATACATAGAATGTAAAAACATCATTTTGTGTTCAAGCGAACTTGCTAATGCAAAGGTGATAGTTTCCTGATAGGCCAAAGTAATTTTCCTTATGATTATGAAGAAACTCAAACATATTTATGTGGAGTGAGGACTTGATAGTTGTTCTTTTAGGGAAGGAAAAAGAAAGATGAATTCCGGTGAATTCTGAAATGGTTTCATTCTGATATTATTTAATATGACCATTCTCATTGTGTCTAAGAATAGGATGACAACAGATGGAGAGGAAAAAAAAAGTCTATCAGGTAAGAGTAAATATGCCCTGGATCAGGAGTTTCCTGCCCTTGCTCACATGGGGCTGAGCACTGGTACAAACAGTCCTTGCTTTGTCCTAAGGTTTAGAGCAGGGCACAGAAAGTTCTGGGACAAAGTGAGTGCTTGGAACTTCCCAAACATCAGGACCTTTGACTGCCTGGCCTTCAAACCAAATTTTTCACTCTTGTACCAGGCTGGAAGGAATCCCCCACATTCCCCAGGATTTACTAGGAGAGATGGGTTTCTGTGGCCCCATAAACCTCTTCAAAACAAGTGATCTTTTTTATTAGGGCCGGTCCCAGCACTTTTAAGGTTTTCTGATTTAGTTCAGAGCCTGATTTTCAGATATGTTTATTGCAGACAATGCTCTCAGTATGAACAGTGAGCTGTATAGGAGCATCTCTCTGTTGAGTCCGCCCAACTGTCAGTACAGGTGAGATTTGCCCCTTGTTTTGTCTTGAATCACTTCCTAGACAACCTTTGGCAAAATACAAGGTTTTGGATGGTGAGATTTGCCATCGTGGCAGGTAAAAGGATGATAAAAGAAAGGCCTCATAAAATCAGGCTTGCTCTGCTAAATTGCCAAACTTAGCTTGTCACTTTTAAATGATTTGCAAGTTCCTGTGTGAAAACAATCTTGGTATGAAAACTCGTTAGCAGAACAACCTATTCCTGAATTAAAAACAGAATGTACCTGTAATAACAAGGATTTATCCCATGAGAATCAGTAAAGAAAATATGTAAACAATCCCAGAATAGGCAGATTTAATGGACAAGTAGAACACCTTTTACTAACCAATAGAATAATTAACAAGAAAGCTATTAACTGATTAAAGTTGCACATGAGGTCTGTAAAAACTGTATAAAATGAGCTGTGAAAATAAAGAATTGGCTTTTCCTGAATGAAGAAAATGAAGTCTTGTCTAGCTTATTACAATAGATTGCTAATGAAAAACCAAGTAGATTCTTAACAAACACCAGGAAGGACCAAAATCCCATTCAGGACAAGTCTTTTATGGGATGAAATTGCAACAGTGCAATTCAATACTTCCTATATAAGCATTCGGCTTCAAATTCTACATTACATGAGAGAAACTTGTATTTTGACACATTTTCACTTATGCAGATGTGCCAGATTGTTGTATATAAAGCAGATTACAGATGGGGTCAAACAGCCTTTCCCATTTCAGTGGTCTCAGACAGGAGGATTGAAAACACATATGAAGGACTGTAAATGGTAAAAACAAACATCCCACAGACCTGGGTCTTTGGGACCCAGGAGGGGATCAGCTGCTCCTTCATTCCCACAGACTCCTGAGTCATCGGGTGTGTACAAAAATAGCTTTTATGGGAAAAGCAAAAGCCTCTCCAAATTCTTTTTTTTAGCATTTCACAGACATTCCTAACCCTTTAGCTGGGGTGATCCTCTATGCTTCATCCATTTTATGTTTTTCAATGAGGTGAAATTTTCTAATTTAAGGACAATAAATTGCTTTCTTACTGCAGTTCTTCAGGTGTTAACTCTAGTTTTATTTTCTGAAGTTTTGCAGATGCTTGTTTTCAGCTAGGACAAAAAGCACTTGGGATGTCTCCTAAACTCAGGTAAAATTTACTATTACAAGAGACTACAAGGTAAAGTTTTCAAAGAATTGACTTGTTAGCTGAGTTTTAGACAGGACAGTTGATGTGCCAAGTGAGAGTGGGATCAAGGAAAAAAGGAATGTTTCCTCAGGTCACCTAGAGCTCCCTTGGCCTATTCCATCCACAGACTCTAAGAAGTAAGGGTTTTTTTTTAAGAAACAAATAGCTCCCAATCTTAACGGTGAAGACAACTAATTAACAAAGAAAAATCAATCGTGAAGAACAAGTTCTGCTGAAAACAGTCTTAAATCCTGCATGTGTCATATCTCATTGAGTCTCATCAGGGCTGCTAATATCGAAACATTCTAAGTGGTAAGTAAGTAGTACAGTAGATCTACATCAGAAAATTTCTGCATTGAATCCTTTACTTGCTTTTTCTCCCAGAAAGTTTTAAAAATTGATAACCTTAGGGAGGATTTCTGCAATGAAAAATAAGCAAGTCTCCCAGCCTTCATCTTCCATAGCACTGCCAAAGAAAGACCTGTCCAGAAATTACATTGCCTCTGTTGTTTCTGGTTTTTTATGAGGGGCTCCTCGGCTGTCCCATTAAAACTAAGACCTGAATTTTAAATGCCCAAATGCTCTTTGCTGTGGAAATGCTGAGCCAGTCTTTTCTAGCAACATTTGACATATTAAAAAGGCTGGTAATTGCCATTTTCATTTCTGAATGTTGTCAGTGACAGCGATTTTGATAGGATCTACTTTTAGATCTCACGGTAAAAGGCAGACAGTTTCAGGGAATAAATCAATTTTCTTCTTCTGTACTTTTGGTTTACACTCCTTCCCCCCAGCAAATGTCTAATTACCGCAGATAAACATCTGTAAACATCAGCCTTCCCCTCCACAATCCACCCTCTGTGTTCCTGGTTTATTCTGAAGTGAATGAGCTCAGTCTGTTTCCCATATTACTTAAAACAATGCTTTTAATGCTCGATGCAACTTCATGGTCTTTTACTAGGAGGAAAAAAAGGCATGGAATTAAGGAATGATCACCTTTGATGGCTCTGGGTTCAATAACAGAGGCTTCTAACCTATGAGTCTACGAACAGAAATGCCAGTAAACAGATTTGTAGAAGTGCATGATCTGTTTTCCAAGAGCATTAATTTTCATTTTTATCCTGTTTATCCTTCTGAGTAATAATTCCTCGTTCCTGATTTGGAGAGGAGACCCATGCATTATCATTCAGAATGCCACAAAATTCAATTAAAGGCTGGCTGCAGCATCCCTTCTTGGTTTGTGAACGATTCCAGGGAGAAAAGCAGATGACTTTTTCCATCACAAAGCATTCCTGCTAATTTTAACAGAGCAGACAGCCTTAAGCTATGCAAGCTATCATTAAACAATAAAGAAACATTAACAAAATGGCTCAAGGGGTTGTCTTGTTCAGCCAGGGGTAAAACTATGCTTTGAACATTTTAGGGACCAAGGACAGAAAATAGCACCACAGATAATGTAATTCCACATCCTCCAGCCTCTGGAAGCCCAGCTTGCTCCTCCAGGTGGATCCAAACTGCCTGGCAATTCTGTGTCTGTCAGTCAAGTGTCAGCACTACAACCATCTTCACCTCAGAGGTGTACAGGCACCTGTCAGCTTGATGGAAGCAGTCTGGATACAGTGATGGGATGAAATGTTGATTCTGGTCTTCTGACATCATTATTATAATTTTTATTCAGTTTACTTTTCAGGATGACCAGAGGTTTCCAAGGCAAGCTTTAATTTCTGTTATTTAGAAACTTTGAGATATCTTTATGCATCTGGAAAATGCCTCGCTTTCCCCCACAAGTATTTCATGAGAATTTTCTGACTTCTACCCACATAGTACACAGTCATGTTTTTAATTCTTTACTTCATCACTTGAGGGAGTGAGGCATGGATAAAATGTTCTATTTAAAAATGCTTTGACACATTTTGTTGAAACCGAGACAATTCTGTTGAAGTATTATCATGATTTACTTGAGGTAAATCAGCAAATAAATCATGTTGCCCCATAGGGCCACTCAGCTGAGCGTGTGTTTTATAAACACAGAGCCCTATAGCAGCAGCAGCAATTGGCACATTTCCTTCAAGTCAGTGAGAGATTACACAGTGAGACAGAGATACTTAGAGAGCTGCTGCTGGTGGTGTCTGAGCCCCTAGGCTTTGTTCAGGCAGCTCCAGTCTGAATGGATCACTTCCTTACCAAAGGAAATAACAACAGCAAAACCTCTGGAGTGCAATGTGAAAGTGTTTTCCATTAATGGCAACGTGAATGTTATTGCTGAGCCGTGTTATGCCAGATGACTGGATGCAGCAGAAGGTAATTTAATTCACCAGAATTTTCCTTTGCTTCCCCCTCCAGGTTAGAAGTCTGATCAGATGCTAGCTCTACATGCAAAAATCACTGAGTGACTGCAGCAGCTCCTGTGAGAGCACACAGTGCATCAGCAGCTGGAACGGTGTTCGCTCCCTTGCTGCTGGGGAGGCAAACACTGGGGCTGTGGTTCCCCCGTGCTCTCTCCAGCCCTCAGCTGGTGGGGGAAAGCAGGGCCCAGAGGCAGAAGGAAAGGTGAGTACAGCTGGGGGCTGTTGTGCTCACCCTGTGTGTGCTGGGAATTGCCTGGCAGTGGCTGGCACATCCTGCAGTCACCAGAGCCCTGTGGTGTGAGGCTGTTTGTTCACACCACAGAGCTCCTTGCACCAGTGGCCCCATCACCTGGCCCAGCACCTGCTCTGACCAGCTGCAGGAAAGGGAGGTTGTATCCCTCCCGAGGTCAGAGCAGCAGTTTCTCAAACTTTTCCCTGAATTCCCTCCTCTCCTGCCGTCTGCTCCCTTAAGGAGGGTGATGAGACTCTTGCACCAGGGCCATGTTCTCATGGTGGTCCCAACAGGTTATCAAACCCAGCCCAGAAGGAGCCTTGGCCACAAAGAGCCACAAATCCTCTGAAGGAGGATTGCCTGCCCTCAAACAAACCCTGCCTGCACTGATTTGAAACTGCCCATGCCCATTTATTCATTTATTCCAAGCTCTGCCTGGCCACTGGCTAGGTGACAAACCTGAGAGCTGCCAGCAAAGGGCAAGGGGACGGGGTTACACCAAGGCTAGTGCTATTTCATTTGCTTTGGCCTGCACCTGAGGCAGAGTATATTTTTGCTCATCTACTGGAAACATTTAAACCCCTAAGGTTGGGTTTCTGGAAGGAGAAACCTCAGAAAGAGGGTGAGTGCCTACAGAAACATGCTGAGATATGAAATCTAGCTGCTAGGAATGATTAGAGTTGTGTATGAGGTCTTTGATGCTTCATCCAAGCTTCTTGTTTGAACTTTACCTGGCATGTGGTGAATGCTTTGGATACATTCAGCTCCCTGGGTCTGAAAGCATTTTAAAGAGCAGGTGGAAACGTTTACAAGTAAGGGATAGGTCAGGCCACTTGCCAGCTTTGTTGCTTCAGTGGATTAAAACTCAAGAGTAGGGTCCTTCTTTCCCCAAGTATTGAGCTAAAAAAAATCTTGACTACTTTCAGAAGTGATCCAAATCCTTTAAATTCCAGGCAGGAATAGATGAACTAAAGTGTTTTCTCCTGTGGACAGTTGAAAGCTAAAAGGGATCTTCAGCAACATACACTTCCTCCCTGTCTTGATCAGGAGCTTCAGATGGGAATTCAAAGGCCACATTTCAAGGCTTTCCCCACATGTGTGTGTGTGTCTTTTGGAGTGGATTAATCTCTATTAATTTTATTTTAGCTTTTTTTAAAAATTAATTTTATTTTAGATTTTATCAGCTCTGTTGGACCTGGTAAAACTTCCCTGAGAGAAGCTGATTTCTCATTTACCTTCAGCTCCTGTCTGCATTATCAAAAATACTTCTGATGGCTCCTCCACACTCCTGAGGTCTTTCAGAGAGGTTCAGTGACTGTCCCCAGTTACTGGCAGCTGGAGATCCTGCCAAGGACAGTTCCAGGGTCCCACCCAAAGCTGACAGGATTGCTGGACATGCACAGTCAGTTCTGAAGTGGGACCTGACATTTTCCAAAAAGACTTCAGCTACCTGGGATTTCTCTGGGGTAGCTCCTGTACATGTTCCAGGATACTTGCACTGAGTATATCTACTCTGATAAATGCCTCCTGAAGTAGCAGATTTCAAAATAATTCTAAGTTATATATTTGGAGAACTACTTCACAAGCTGTTTGAGAAATTTTAATGAAAAACAAATGATTTAAAAAAGTAAGAAAAAAAAGAAAGAACATATGTCTGTGTATTTTGGGGCTCTGGTTTGAAAGCAGAGCTGATTGCTAAAGTTACTGGATAACATAAATGCCCTTTCAATTTCTTTGCAATTTTGATGCTACAGCAACTCCAGTGAAAGTTCCTATTGTTATTTCTCCTCTCTTAACCTCATTAACAAACTGAAAATTTACGTAGTCCTAAATGAAACTGCTTTCTTCTAAGCACTGCAGAAGGAATTATTGTTCATGTACCTTTTAAAGCTCGGGTGCCATTGCCAAGGCTCCACAGGAGAGGGGCACTGAGATTGGCCACCTGAGGCCACGCTCCCACAGGATGCAAACTGCTAACATGAACTCAGGACAGCATCACCCTGATCTATTATTATTATTTTAGATGTTAAGTTGTTAATTTTAGCCTATTTGCCCACTGAATATTTAGTAAAGCCATGGTTTAGGTATATTTTTAAAGAAGAATGAAAAGAAAGCTATCATGAGATCCTTGGTTTTCATTTCATAAAAATGTTAAGAACTCTTTTAATTAAATTATTGAAAAACGAAACAAAATTGCTTAAACTGAGAGGAATACTTTTTTTTCCTGAACATAATTTTTCAATAATGAATTTTTCAACAGAGTTGTATTAAAACAGGGTTACTGACAGGATTACTAACAAGAACCTGCCATCACCTTTGGAGCAATGTTCTAGGGTATTACTAGTACTGTGCTAATAGCTTCACAAGCAGTTAGCTCCTCAAAAACAGATTTAACACATTTCCAAACAGAAAATGTGTGTATTATTTTGTGGCTTAAATCTGTTTTATCATGCTATCACTTCCAAAGTACTGAAGGTATAAAATGGTTTATAGTCCAAAAGATAAACCAGCACAAGCTGCTATGCTGGAATATAAGGAAGGATCTGAGGAAGTGCTAAAAGCATTATTACAGCTACAGAATGGACTCGTAAATCTTTTATGCAACTTGATCAGTCCCCCTTGGAACCACACTGTATTGTTTTCATAAATAAACACCCAAAGTTGCTGTGCACAGTGTTTCTGGGCTATCACACTGCTTTTGTGCTTTAACAGGGTTTGTGCTAAATTGTAAACTACAAACATTCCCATGAAAAAGTCTTTTTCCCAGCACACTGCCCGTGGATGCAGGCCATCCTTCCTGGCAGTCAGCAGAGCCCTGACACCCAGCAGCCAGGCTCTGCCCACTCCAGGGAGTGCTGCAGCTCCCAGCCCCACTGGGAGGAGCAGCCTGGCCACAGCCTGATTTCCTGACCTTGAATTTGTCCGCAGTAATGAGGTTTTAGGGGATAATTCCTCTCCTGCATTGTTTTCTTTTTACAGGAAGGAGCAGTAGAGAATAACCCTCCATTTTTACCTGCTCTACCATTACACCTCCAAAAGCCTCCTTACACTGACCTGTCTTTGCCTGAATTAAAGGCATCCAGCTCCCTGGGTTATTATTGCTCAGGATTGTCAGCCAAACACAGCAGATAAGTTTGCATTTGTCCATTTACAGCAGAACAGATCAACCTCATGCTAGACCATGATTTTCCAGCCCATTTTCAAAGTGGAATGCTCTCCAGAAGATCAGCTGTCCCGCACTGGCTACAGCTCAGTGATTTAGGAAGCACAAAGCTCTACATCCTGCACACTGGAGCCCCTGAAATGCCTTGTGAGTGTCACACTCACCCTCCTCCTCACCCAGGAAGATTGCAAAGATACCTGGCAGAGAAAACACAGCTTGTCCAGAGTATTCCAATTCCTTGGTTGCAGCTCATTTTATGTGCTCCCCAGTAAACTACAATTTGAGAGTGTTAAACTCTAAGCATTGCTGTGGACAAAAATAAAATTAAAAAAAAAAAAGAAAAAATACAACTGTGAAGATGTGTGGAAGTTGTGAAGATGCATTCTGGAGAACAGCATGAAATGGAATCACACAAAGGTTTCAGAAATAAGGACTCTTGAAAGGAGTTATTGGAGAGTCTGTGGAGTCCAAGACATGTAAAAAGCATCTAGACTATAAATATTGAAAAGAATCTTCTGGTAAGAGAACAAAACATTTTAAGTGCTGCACAGGAAAGAATGAAAATCTGTGCAGTATAATTGTGCATTTTATAATTCTGAATTAGTGACAGAAAGGTAAAAAGGGAAAATTAGAGTAGTTATCTTTTCAGGGCACTGATGAGAGGTATTCTTTAAATGTTCTTCCATGAGTTAGGATATAATGTTGAAGTCAAGTAAGGCAAAACCATCTGCAGCTCACCCTTGTGCAGGAAGTGTTTCATTCTAGGGAATAGGACAATTTAACCCATCATCTTTTTCCAGAAGAGAAAACCCATGGCTGTCTACTATAGACCACTTGGTACACAGATGGTGGGACCTCAGAGAACAAGATGTGAGCAAATGGAAGGCTTGGCAATTTTGAGAAAAACATCTGTATCAGCTCTGAATGACCACTAACCTTGCTGCCATGGAGCGGCAATAATCTCAGCATGCAGCAGCAAATAACTTGTCCCAGAATGGATTATGTTTCTTAGCCTAAAGCAGAAATACCAGTCTCCAGCCCTGAAATGCCTCCAGGCTGCTCTGTTGGTCAGAGAGTGAGGAGAGCTTGGAGAGAGAGAGGAAAGAGCTATCAGTGCATGAGGATGAGCTGAGACTGAGGCCCTGCTGTGCTGGGATCCAGACGTACATGGAAAAGTTCCTGCTCTTCCCTGAGCCTCCTGCTGTTTACATAGAAAGGATCATGATCTGTGTCTTGCAGAGGAATCAAGAGGTTTGCTGTGAGTCTCAGAAGGACTTGAGCCAGAAACAAAGGCCTGAAAGTTGAACTTCAATTACCTAAACCCCAGAGCCATCCAGAACAGTGGGTGGATTGTGACAGGGCTGTGCGGCTCTGAAATCCAGCTGAAGGAGTGTCTGCAGTGACATTTGTGCAGCTGAGTCCCAGCCTTGCATTGGGGCCCTTTATATTTTTCCCTCAATGGACGAGAGTTAAAGAGAGACTTTCAAACCTGATTTCATGTGTCCATATGTTACAGATAAAACCTCTTCCTTGAGGACTGATCCAGTGGTTCTGCACCTCCACCAACCACAGCAGGAACCTGCAGGAATTCAGACACAAAGCAGAAACAGTTTCTATCGTGCCATGGTTTGAACCACTTTTGAGCACACAAGGGACAAGGTAGAAGAGATGAGCAGTGATTTAAAGCATGTACTGCTGCTAAGGCTCATGAGCTCAACCCACGTATCAAGTCTTAAGGATATAGTATAAAGTGGACTTGAACAATAACTCTGGATATTTCCTTTCCCCATGTGGCACAAAAAGCAAAGTTCATGAAGAGTCTTTCATTAGAAGCCATGCAAAAATGCATTGCTGCTGTCTTATTACATATTTAGAAGGATTCCTTCATAAGGAAATGAAAGAGAAATAAAACCTTTTGCCCCACAGCCAACAGGAAAACCCATGCTGTTTCCTGTATGAGTGGAAAGCAAACACTGAAGAAATAAAAGTGGATATATAGGAACAACAATTGCATCTTCCTATGCACACTGACAAGGCGTAGCTTAAAGACCTATGGGGGTGCTGAATCTGAGGTCACTTTTGTTGATATCTGTTGAAAATCACTATTACATAACTCATACCTCAGCACAGAAAGATGTCAGAGAGGAGCAGCAAAAATACAGCTTGGAAAGATTTGTCTTCACAGATGGTCTAAATTGTACCACAGAGCACGGACTGTGTTTTCTCCGACAGCATTTTGCAAATTGTGTATCCTGTATTCCCAGCTATAGAACTAGGAGATGGATTCTAGTCACAGCAGCCCTCTTGTTAGATGGTAGAAATGAGCTGAGGCACAGACTTCTTGTTTATCAGCATGAGAAGGGTCCTGGTTTATTCCTCTTCACAGCTTTGTCATCTTCACTCCAACCATTCACTGACTCTGGCTGCAGCAAGCTCCTGCTGTGGGTTCCCCTTGCAGCCTCTGATTGCTGGTTATTTCCTGCTAAACTCTGACTGCAGGGATTGGTGTGCAGACTGTGACTGCAGCTTTTACCCAGCCAGACTGTGACTGCAGGGATTGGTGTGCAGACTGTGACTGCAGCTTTTACCCAGCCAGACTGTGACTGCAGGTTCCAGCAACAGGCTCTAACTGCAGACCCAGACTGACCTTGCAGCAGTCATTCTCTCTCCCCAGGATACTGCTCCATCATCCTCCCATTCCCTCTCCCTCCAGGTTCCTCCTCCATGATGATTCTCCTACAGATCCTGAAATAATTTCTTAGTGCAGAGTCAGAAAACATAAAGCTAGTGAATGAGCCTTGACCCAACATGACTTTCCCAAACCAGACCTTATGCCAGGACAGGCAAAGATCTACCAGTTCTGATGTGACATTGCAGATATCACAGGAAACAAACACTGAAGGAGTGGGTATATTGGTCAGTGCTCATCAGGGTCAGCTGACAGCTTTCTACTGAGAGAGATGTGATGATTTAGTTTAGGTACACTCAGTTTTGTTTTGCAAAAATGGCCTTGCATTGCAGCTACATGAAGACTCATGAAGCCAGCAAAGCCTGAGGCATTACAAGGCTTTTTTGAGGACACCACACATATTGAAAAGTATCTTGCAAAATCTATGCCACCCTTCATGGTCCTCCACAGACTCATTCTGCTTTCCTCATGGACCTTTCTTTTGCTCACAGGTCACCTTCAAGATTCATATTTACTTCCTCTGCATTGATTTTATCCGTGAAGGGCTATGGCTGCCTTCAGCAGCTGGTCTCTTGTCTCCTCCTCAGCAGAATTCTTGGTATGTTCACATTCCAGTGCGATGCATTATGTCTACTTTGATTGTCTATTGGTCAGAAGCAGTTTTATCCACAGTCCTGTGGATGTTGCCACTCTCACCAGCTTACAAAAAGAAGAGCAGAATTTATTAGTACTTTTTCAGTAACCCCTAAAAAATCCTTTGGCTTTTGTTTGTGTGGTTCCTCCTGGAAAGTAGAGGGTGTGAGAGAAAGAGCCAGTCCATAGACTACTAAGAAAATTTACTTTAATGGGGGAAATAATGTTGCTTACAAACCAAGGAAGCTGCACTGCATGGGAAATAGAGCATGAAAAGGATTTGTACTATGATGTCAAGATTAGAGAGAATAAACAACATGAATTAGCAAGTGGAATGCAAATATTGTACATTTAAGTGTAACTTCAGTGTAATATCAGAGATGTGGGTTCATAAGGAATTAAAGCATCTCTAAAAGAGTATTCAGACTGCTGCTCTCTGCAGACTGGAGCCCATGCACTGTGGCCTAGGTGGCCTCAGCCTTCACTGAGCTAGAGCTGGTGCTTTCTCCTTATTCTTTTATATCAGTATTGATTGCATGAAATGAGAGATTTTGTTTATGCAGATACATTGCATTTAGGTCAGTGACTAGCTTACAAGAACATGTGGAGGTGGACACATACAGGCTTTGGACAGAGACAGCAGTAGCAAAGCAAAGCTAAACCAGAGAGAGGGGAAATTCCAGTGAGCACCAGCTTGGTTGCCCTGTGTGCCAGGTGGGGCAGGAACTACAGACTGCACGCCCAGCCTTCTGCAGTTCTCTCTGCACTGCCCCAGAGCATGAAGGGACAGCGCATTTTTAACAGAGATGGATTTTTCTAATGCACCATTATTTATTTCAAAGGGTCCAAGGCCACCTTGCCGCTGAATGTGGAATCCAGGGTTGTAAATATCAGAGTGCACTTACAATAAAACAACTATTTAAATGATTTGCTGAATCAGGGTCATGATATACTAAAGGCTTCCCATAACTGAAGGGGCTAGACCAGGAACCTCCTGAATAAAGACAAGAAAAATACGTTTTCATATGTAAAAAAAAAAAAAAAAAAAAAAAAAAAAAAAAAATATATATATATATATATATATATATATATATATATGTATATATATATAATTAGAGGTTTTACATGTGTTATGGGGCTTGGAGGAAGAAGTATTTCAAAATAAGATCAAATGTTCAGTTTCCTTAAATTCTGCATGACCAGACCCTGTCTTTCTAAAGAACAGGCTCTAGGTCTCAGCTTGTCTGTGCCATTCATGTCCAGTGGTAAATTTAAGGATGATCATCATTACCTCCTCATTACCAGGCTCTCTGCTTGTGAGCTCCAGACTTCAATACAAAAATGAGAGGTTTAGGGCTTACACCATATAATTCCTTCCTATTTTCCCCTAATCTGCAGGTTTAATGCCACAGAAATTGTCATCTCTCAGCCTTATTACTTGCCCTTTCCCCCATAAATGGTGTAGTTGCAGTGCAGTGACTGCACTTGTCTCAACAGCTGCCTTCTGTGTCCATTGTGCTTCTCTACTTGACCCAAAATCATCTCAGTACTTCATTTTTGGAAGCTTTTCATTGCTTTTCCTTAAGGAAATTAATTCCTTCCTTGTAGAAGAAAGCCAGCTTCTGCTTTCCACTTGAGTATTTTTTTGGGCAGAGAGGGGAGGAGGAATGAAGTGGGTGATTTGGGTTTTTAAATCAATGAACTGCCAAACTACAGTACTAGTGCAAAAGGGCAAGTATGTAATTTTCTCAGTAGCAAATATAGCTACATGTATCGAAATCTGAGACATTCATCAGCTCCTTTATAGGATAAGACAGGGCTCAGAAATGATTTTCTGTTTAAGTACGTAAGATCAAACATGTTTGTCATTTTAGCCTTCTCTTTATTCTATCTGATTTCAAGATCTTCAGACAGACTCTCTTTAGATGTCATCGCTTCGAGCTTCTGCTTTTATCACATTAACCACTCTTCATGAGCTTTTACACATCAAAATGTATTTAGATACATTGTTGAAGGGAGCCTACTTGTGAAGACTTCAATAAAAAGTTAGAGAATCTGTGCCTGAAACTTTGTATAAACAGACTTGGAGGAAATAAAAAAAACATTCAAACAAAAACGAAACCCCAAACAAAAATCCACAATGCTTCACTCACATTTTGCTTTTCAAGGAGAAAAAAAAGATGTTTTCCTTACGTTTGAATACAGCTTTGTGTGCATAACCCCAGACACGGTGAGCCATCTCCTGCCTGTCAGATCATTGCCTTTGCAGAGCTTAGTACTGTTGTGGTTTTGAATTCTTCTCTTCCTGCTCTGTGAGGCAGAGTTACACCAAACTCTACAATTAGGAAGACCTCCATTTTCTAATGAATTGTCTAGGCCTTTATTGAGCCACATCTTCCGGTATGTGTGGATTCTGCCTCTATTTAAGATATTTGACTAGAGAAAAATTCTTCCCAGCTAGTAGAAAGGGCTGTGATTTGCTCTGCATTAACTGAGGTAAGGCTTAGCCTTTGTAGGGTCCTTTGGCCATTTCCTCACTGGTTGCCATCACTTGTGCAGCTAACACTAATGAATGTGGGGCAGTAACAACACATGCACGGCATTGAAGCTCTCTCAGCCCTCACACATGCAGGTTTGGCCTCACCTCTGTCTTGGTTTGCAAAGACAGGTGTCTGCTAAGGAAGGCAGGAGCCTCCCTTGGAATAGAGAATGCAAATCCCCTCCCTCTGAATTATTATAATTTTGAAATTAAGAGGCTTTTGGGCAAAGATATGACAACAGGAATAACAGTTCTTTACTAAGAAAACTAAAATAAAAATGAAGTAGTACCAAAACCCCCCAAACAAAGCCAAAAAACCCCACTGACACAGTCAGAACATGACCTGACCCCCTGTTGGTCAGGGTGTTTCAGGGTGTTGGTGTCAGTCCAGTCCAGTCCTCCTGCAGTGACAGATGTGGTTCTGTTGGAGCAGAGATGATCCTGGAGAAGGATCAGTTTTCCTCTGAAGCTCCAGTGGTGCTGAGATGGGTCTGGTCTCCCTCTGGGAATCCAGAGCAAACAGGCTGTGCTGGTGTTCTGAATGCCAGGGGTGATCCAGGTGGGAATGCTGGGCTCCTCCCCCTGGGTGGAGCCTCTCCCAGTGGGATGCTGGAATTGTCTGAGCCCTGCAGTGAGCCTGGCTGGCCCATGAACAGCAGATACCCTGCAGGGAGGATGGGTGGTGGAGGAGATAAAGAGCCCTGCCCCAGCTGGTTTAACAGCTGGTGATGGAACACACACTGCTGGTTACATCCTGCATTGCAGCCTAAGACAACCTCTTGCAGGAGGTGTGTTTGTACTTGGAAGAGACTGGTCCCAGCGCACACCCGCAGTGTGGGATGACAAGGGGACACCAGCAGGATTTCCTTAGCAAGCATTTCAGACTGGCAGGTTTCTTCTCAGTTTCAGACTTAGTTTTTTTTGAGATAAGGCTGCTGCTTTTGCCACAGCTGCTTGCAGTCAGACTGCAGTGAAGGATGTTAGAAAGAAACTCCAGAAGCATTTCAGGACACGTTTGTGCACATGGAGGTACATTGATCAATAACAAGCTGGCCAGCCACCTGCGTTGTGTCACCTGTGGTGGGGAACTGTAGTACCAGGATTTGCTACAAGACAAACTTCCTCTCTTTCATCAGCATCCCTGGAGTGTTGGAATCTCACTGAAGCATACACCATGACACTGATATGACAGCATGTTAAATAAGATAAAGCCCAGTCACCATATTTGCATCACCAGGTCTAAGGGTCAAATGCACCCAGCTTGCTCAATACATTCTCCTGCATTTCCCTCAGAATAACTGAAGCTTCATTTGAAAAGTATCTACTTTAGTTCCTTGCATGAAAAAAAAGATGAACACAAAACAATTAGAAAAGAATTCTCACACGTATCTGGTCATCTCCCAAGTTCTGCTGTGGACCTTGTCACTCAGAGGACTTGCAAGTGGGTGAGTAGGATTTGTGAGTACAACAGTGAGCAGTACAGGGGTACTCAAGGTGTAAAGCCATAGGATTCCTTGTTAGAAAGGAAAAGTGCACCTCCTACATCTTTGGCAAAGATTCTCTTCCCTACTCTGTGGGTGCCTCAGAAGCACACAGCCCTCAGCTGGGTCCAGCTGCACAGCCCACACCTCCCAGACACCATTTTCAGCGTTGCCTGGAGGGAGTATAGAGCAAAGGTGTTATTAATCACTAGGAGCACTTTTCCCTCAGCCATTTCAAATCTTCTACTGCAGAAGGTCCCAAAATGTCTCAGCTGTCGGCAATCATGTCCCAAAATGACCAATTCACAGTCCTAATCAGTTCTGGAATTAAACATCCCTTGCAACGTCTCATCCCTCAGAAACAAGACTAAAATGACTATTTATCAAAAGTCTAACAAAAGCACTCTACACTCTCAAACTCATGCAGTGTGAAGATAATGAGCAGTACTCTGTATTTTAGTTTAATCATTGATGTCCCTTAGATATAATTGCATAGAAAAGAAAAATAATGTGTTTAAAATACTGCCATACATGAGACCCAAAGGAAACATCTTTTCTTAATAAAATGCAGAAAATCTTTGAACTCAGAAGACCTAAATGGTAAATTCAATTGTCTTCCATTTTCATGCTATATAGGGAAGACTTTAAGCTCAAAATGTCATGTTTTTTCAACTCCTCTTCCCTGTTAATTTGATAGGTTAATTATGTGACATACATAAAGTACCCAGGACTAATGATAAATAATTTAGTGTTTGACACACACTGTTGATGCACATAGGGATAGGTTTGTAGTTAGAAACAGAAAAAGGCCATTCAGTGGCCTCACAGATAAGGTCACTTGGCATGCATGGGAAAGGCACAGTAGCAAAGCATTCTTTTTGAGAGCTATTTTCTGGCAAGTTTTAAGCCTTGAATTATCAAAACAAGTTAAATCCAGGCTGTTACTGTTTTAAAAGGTGTTTTTAACCTGGTTCCTTGATTCCCAAACTGGGGAGGGGTGAGGTGCTGGTGAGCCACTGGGACAGCAGCAAAATCCCCCTGAGCCAGGGTGAGGGACCAGCAGCCAGTACAACAGGACTGTGATGTGTGGTCATCGCCAGGTTTGTTTGCAGCTGCAAACAAAAGTAATGCCAGATCACATGTGGGAAAAGCTTGGAACAGATCCCTTGGAATTTAACTGGAAATACTGAAGGAAAAGTCTGTGTAAGGGAAGAAGGAGCTGTGATTGCTCAGTTCTCTCAGTGGCAGCTGGTAACAGTGTGCACTGTATGCTGACACTGGAGACAATTCCCTGGCTATATAAGATCACTTGCCATTTCTTGATTTTTTTTTCCAGATTTAAATGTTTTTAGGCTCTGAATAGTCTGGTGATGTGTAATCCCAGCTAGGTTTATGAGTAACAGGTGATTTGTACATGTCTGTGTGCAGAGGTTTTGTCTGTGCTGGCTGACACAGTGCTGCCTGAGGCCAGCGTTTTATCAGCCCCACAAAAGTGTATCAAGCTCTGAGGGTTTTGCCAGCAGCCTCTCAGAAATGGCTCAAGAATAATTAGTGAGATGCCTGACTGGAGATGTTTTGAAAAAGCAAAAAGGTTTTAATTAAAGAGAAAATAGTGAACTCTACAAAACAAAAGGACGAAAGCTGTGCACAGTGCAGGGAGGTCCTTGCACCTGCTAAGACACCCTGAAAAGCCCCAAGAACCTCTGTGCTCTCTCTTAACTATTCGATGATCTAGGAGGGGTTTTTGCCATACTGGCCAATAGAAACCAGCTCCATTTCTTGAGGAACAGCTCAAGGATCCAACAGGTGGCTTTGTGCTGGCACTGGCCTCATTATGGTGAGGACAACATCAAAGCTTCTGGTTCTTTTTCCTTAAAAGTTCAATGGTGAAACTTAAACTCTTTCCTAACAAGGAAACACCTGTTAAAGTGTGGGGGAACACTGCAGCAGTGGCCCAGGAACCCCACTTTTGTGGTTTGCTGCACTCAGCAAGGTCTCTATTACCATCCTGCCTCTGCTGCAGGGTGTGTCCGTGCTCCAGGGCCAGCCCCAGCAGGGACACAGCTGTCACCCGTGGTTTCATGTGGCAAGAAATGAAGACAGGCACTACCCAAGACAGCTGATCACTCACCTGAGCAGTCCAGAACCACCCTCACTTACACCTCCTTATGAAGAGTCATATGCCAGTTAGAAAAGGGGAGGAGGCAAAGGAAACGGAGAGCAAATAACTTGTAATAACCTTACAAAGGAGATGTGTGACACCCAGCACGTCAAAAGGGATTCCTTCCTTAAAGGAGGCTGGGCTTGGATATCTTGCACTGAATTTTGTAAAAGATTAAATGCTAATAATCAGATCAAATGTGGATATATGAGATGGGAAGATGAGGCTGGGAAATTGCTTGCCAGACTGAACCAAGAGGAGGAGAGCAGTAAAGTTATTAGCTCAATTAAGGAGAAAGATGGTTTGATGAAAACCTATACTCACAGAAATAAATCAAATATTTAGAATATTTAAAAAAACCACCAACTTAAATCTGTGGACAGCTTTTCTCTGACGTCCTCTGTGCCAGTGTAATCTAAAGATTTCTGTGTTTGTGAATGGGTATTACAAGAAATTATCTGCAAGAAATAAATGTAACAACATTTAGCAGCCTTTCAGTATTTTACAGAGTTACTCAAATGGATCTCACAGATGGGAAATTACTGCTCTCCCTGCTTTTTATGGACAGGAAGGGACAACACTCATGGCTGCAGCTTTCCCAGTTCTGACCTGCATCCCTCAGGCTCGGGGCAGTACATGGCTCTCCTGATGCTCATCCCCTCGTGGGCCAGCTGTGAGGCCATGAACTCTGCTTTCAAGATTGATTTCAATGCTGAAGCATTAAAGCAGCATTTTAGGTACCAGAGATCCCCAGTGCAAGATATTGGTGGATGTTTATGAAGCATTTTCTTACATCCCAGTCTGTTAACTTTTCATTAATTCAGGGATAGCTCTAGAAACATAAAATGTGTATCAGTGGATTGCCTATGTGATAACTAAAAAAGAAAAGAAAATAACTATCTTAAACTCCAGAGACCCTCTCTAATTGACCTGACATGCTTATTAGGCAGTTTCGATCAAAAATAATTAACATAATCCAGCTAGACCAATTAGAGTTCAGAAAAGGAAAAAATAAAGAAATTGGAACATCCTAGAAGCTTCAATTTGAAAAGCATAATTTGCAATATGAAATACCTGCTGATTCAGCAAACAAGTAGGAGTTCAGGAAACAAGTTATAACCCCTGACCCAAGGAAAGAGTAGCTAAACTGAAAAGCCATGACAGGACATTTTCTTCATGGCAGACCTTTAAAACTTATTATCACTTCTAGAAGAGATGGGCAGAGGACAGAGTAGTTTAGGTAGTGCAGCAGCACTGAGAGAACAATCCAAGTGCTGGTTCCACACTAGAGGCCCTGTGGATAGGTGAGAAAAACAGCTTGTGGGAAGCCTGATTGGAGATTTACCCCTGAGAAACACTATTATTAATTACTGTTTGTTGTTTCCACTGCAGAGGACAGGAGATCTCAAATCTAACTATCCTAAAGGCAAAGGAAGAGAGAACTCTACTAAGAGACCAAACAGGGAGTGCACACAGAGGAAAAGGTCCCCCACATGCTTCAATTAAACAATCCCAGTACCTTTCCTGGTGAGTTTTCATTCCTGTTTTCAGCTGGAAGGTGGCATGGCCTATCCTGGGCACACCATCCTCAGCTTCACATCCCAGACCATCCCCAGCCATGTGCTGCTGAACCATGTGCCAATGAGCCCTTCCTGAGACACTTCTGCAGGGCTGGCCTCATGGGAGGACCAAGGAGCACTTGGAATTATTAGCAGGAGGAATGTCAAGCTGCTGTGACAATGAATTGTAACATTCATTGCCGAAGATTTAATTCTTTAAAAAAGAAATTAAGAAGAATTCTTTAATTCTTTAAGATTTAATTATTCAAAGATTTAGTTCTCTTCTGGCAGGAAGTTGTCTGGAGTATCTGAACAGGTGCTCAGAGAGACTGATTTTCAGAACAAATATTTTGGTCATTAGATCTGAGGTTATATAGTACCGGGGAAAACTTTTAGTAAAATAGTGTATGAATACCTTTGTGAATGGAAGTTCCCTGCCACAGAATATCACATTTATAATGGCCAATTTAGGAATCTAAGTAATGTCAAGGGGGTTGGTTAGAGGTTTTGTGCTTTTGTTTGTCCCACTCTTTGCTGTTTTCACAGACAGGTGTGTTCCTGTGTGTGTAACCCACAAAGTTGTCAGATCCTGTAGGAAAATTAACTGCAAACCTCAGCATCTCAAGATGCTGTCTTGAAACTTCATCTTCTCTTAGTGGCACCAGAAAATTAATTCCTTTATGCACAAAATAAACAGCTCAAGAATCTCAAACTTCATGTGAGCAAGAAATAGTCAAGGAATTTTTTTTCATCTTAAACCTTGATGCATACTTTGCCTTCTTGCACCAAAATCCCCAGAATTCCTGTCATCACAGGGAATGTGGATTTCAAGGCTTGGATTCAGTTGGACTCACTAATTACTTGTGTTGTAATGATCAACCTGCTTAATTTATCACTTCTTTGAACATTTAATTAGCCAACAGTGCAAGACAATTTAGGTCTGAATTAGGATAAATTAAAATGCTAGCTTTGCAGCTTTAAGGATATGTGAACTACCACCAACTGCTGCTAGGAAAACATTCAACAAAGCAGAGAGAAGAATGCAAAGATCTCAGCCAGGTTAATGATTCTGAAGTAACAGCCTTTGAAAAGCAAACTGTGAAATGTGTCTGTTCAGTCGCATGTCAATCTGCCTGTGCTGGAAGATAAAGCCAAGAAGCTGAAAATGGCAATTTCCCCCTCCTCCGTGCTGGGTTCCAGCTCCTCCCAGTGCAGGAGGCTGCTCAGGCCACCCCAGCATCCACTCCTACCCTTGTGTAACTGGGGACCCAGTTCAATCCCTGGGCACATCCATTTGGGGCAAGGTCACAGGTTTTCCTACAAGAAGAGATGTAATTCATAGTCTGAAATACTCTGAAACTGCTTTGGAACTGTCCTGGTATTTGACAGTTCAATGTTCTCAAATGGATAGGGAATAATAAACCTGAAAATAGAACTTTAACAGGAAAAATGAGCAGTGGAGATGGTTCAAGATTAGTAATCCATGGAGATGCTTTTGTAGACACACTCAAACTGCTTCCATTGTGTGTGCTGTCATCTGGCTCCCATGACTAAGCCACTGGAATAAACTGAAAAGGACCATGGATAACACTTTGAAAGTGCTGAAGGATCCCGAGTCTAATTCTTGCTGGTTCTCTGAGAGTCTCATTCTCAGCCTTGCACCTCACACACATTTAAGTGCTGCCTTCATGTATTTTCATCCTTACTATGGAAAGGACGAGACTCTCAATACCTTTGTGTGTCTTGATATCTTGGTAAAAGCCACAAAAGGACAAAAATTGACTAAGTCCTTGGGCTGTTTTGACCTCTGAGTTTTTGTTCTTGAGGTGTTTATTCAAAACCTGAGTACACATTGTTTGTAGAACAGAGATGAGGACCAGTGAATCCATTTCTTTCTTGTCTGATGAATATATTTCTACAGCTGCAACCACCAGTGAGATGCAAATGCATTCAGAGTCTCCTGAAGAGTTCTGAGAGATGCCCACATACATCAGTATCAGACATCTACTGATACAGAAACCAGGGGCGGCAAGCAGAAATACCAGTTAAGTTCCAAATGATTCTGACTATACTTTTCAATGGTGTATTTAGTGCTAATTAGTCCATTTTGAATTGTTTGCCCAAGCTATACAATAATATAATCTCATTAAAAAGGCTTCAATTAAAGAAGAGAGAAAAAACTTTCCATCAGAAAGCTATCTGCACACTTATTATATCTGCACACCCCAGATATGTACACTGTATAATCAGGCATGCTCAAATTAGAGATGAAATTACAGCTTTTCTGTTACCATGAGAACAGCAACATTTCTCACAGCCTGTTAAAATTATTAACTCAAGTAGCTTATATCTTTTTAAACTTCATTATTATTTATCTAGGGTTGTACAAGCTTTGGCTGTGCCCACACTAGCCAGCATTAATCACATCTCAAGTGAACTACTGCCAGCATGGAGAGAGCCTGCACCAGTTTTTTGCCAGCCACTATAATTAGCTTTTATCCTTCTGTTGTCTTTTTTTTTTTTTTTTTTCCCTCCCTAGTAGCCATGTATGGACATTACAGCAAAAACTGCTACAGTGAAAAAAAACCCAGGAAAGCTTACAGGAATCTTGCAGCCTGTGCTCCAGAGCAGTGAGCAAGTTCAGTGGTGAAGGGAAATGGAATGATGATGGGAGTCTCAGCCTCAAACCCTTTCCCCACAGCCCAAACCCTTTCCCTATAGCCCAAACTCACAGCCCAAACCCTTTCCCTATAGCCCAAACCCTTTCCCCACAGCCCAAAACCTTTTCCTATAGCCCAAACTCACAGCCCAAACCTTTCCCCACAGCCTAAACCTTTCCCCACAGCCCAAACCCTTTCCCTATAACCCAAACCCACAGCCCAAACCCTTTCCCTATAGCCCAAACCCTTTCCCCACAGTCCAAAACCTTTTCCTATAGCCCAAACCCTTTCCCCACAGCCCAAAACCTTTTCCTATAGCCCAAACTCACAGCCCAAACCCTTTCCCCACAGCCCAAACCTTTCCCCACAGCCCAAAGCTTTCCCCACAGCCCAAACCCTTTCCCCACAGCCCAAACCCTTCCCCTATAGCCCAAACCTTTCCCCACAGCCCAAACCCTTTCCCTATAGCCCAAACCTTTCCCCACAGCCCAAACCCTTTCCCCACAGCCCAAACCCTTTCCCCACAGCCCAAACCCTTTCCCCACAGCCCAAACCTTTCCCCACAGCCCAAACCCTTTCCCTATAGCCCAAACCCTTTCTCCACAGACCAAACCCTTTCCCCACAGCCCAAACCTTTCCCCACAGCCCGTACCAGCCCAGGTCTCAGTGCAGGCATTGCCACCCCAGAGCCTGAGGTTGCCATGGCAATGTGCAGGGATGCCAGCCTTGCTCCAGCAGGACCAGGGCTGCCTGTTTTCCCATCTGGTGGTGGTGGTGACTCGATGCTGTGACGCACAGCCTGCCCTGTGCTGTCCCTCTCACCCCAGCAGCAGTTGGAACAGTTTGCTCTCAGCACAGAGGGGCTGAGGAAAAGCCACTGTGAGGGTTTGGCTCAGGGCAAAGGAGATTGGCAGCAGGAGGGGTCTGAAGCAGAGATCCTGCTGGCAGAGCTGCCCTGATTCATGCTGCTCTTCACGTGCTTTGTGTGTCCTGGTGGCTGAAAGGGGATGGAGGGGACATTTGGAAAGACAGAGGATCCCAGCTGCCTTGTTACCTGCTGACACTGGAGTCACTGGAGCTGCCTGGGCAATCCATCATGTTCCAGCTCCCACCTAGCTGCCAGCTTTCAGGTTATTCCAGGAAAAGGGGACTCATTTGTGTCAAAAGGGAGCACAGATGAATTGCAGTTTTGGTCTCCTCAGCTTAGAGGTGTTTCAGACTTTCTTCATTGTGGGAGCTGAAAAAGCAGAGGATTCTCACAGCTTGTAATAAGGTGTAATAGTAATCACAGTTGTAATAGGGTTACAGAGACAGAGCTTTGAAACAGAGTTGAATTTTAGGCCTTGAACTATTTGGAGCATAGAAGGTTTCTGAGCTGAAAGAAATATAAAACAAGCAACTATTGTATGTGCTATATGTGTAGTGTTTAGTGATTGGCTTAAGGAGATGCTTGTAAATTTTTAGCATTAGCCTATTGGCTAACAAACTTTTAAAAAGCCTTGTAACAAAGAGAACTTTGGCTTCTGTTGTTATGCTGTGAGTTTTACCATCTTTTATGTCTCCACCTTCTCTGAGACTGACAATGAAATACAAAAACTCGTGGAACACCTCTCAGTTGCCCTGTCCCATTACTGGAGATTAGATCCAACACCTCATGACATGCTCATCATTAGACTCCTGCTGCCTGATAAAAGTTTTGGGATTTCAGAAGTCAAATTCATAGAATTCCTTCACGATTCTGTTTCTCTTCTTTTTGTTTAATTGCTACTCAGATGCAGTCAAACGGGCGTTGGGGCCTTAAGATGAACTGTGTTGTCTCCTTTGGTTTCCAGCCATGACTCTCAGACAGCTCAAACAGAGGCACAAGCCCAGAAGGGAAGTGAGAGAGTGGCAGCACACCTTGGGACACCTTCAGAGCCTCCAGGAACCCTCTGGCTCTGCAGGTGCCCAGTGGGACCACTCTACATGTGCAAAGGTTGGGCCACACGCTGCAGTCTTGCATTCTGCAAGTGCAAAACGAGTAAGGATTACCCTGTTCTTCCTTCCTTGCTTTTCTGAGGATGAAAATAATCACTGTGAAGAGGTCCTGCAGTTCCCTTGTCAATGCTCAGACTCTGGGGGCTCTGTGCCCCATGTCTGGGCAGCAGGACCTTTGCCAGGAGCTGAGCTGGAGGCCACACTCACCTGCCCTGCTCTCAGAACAACTCCTGTGCTTGTAAATCACAGAGGTTAGTGCAAACAGCTCAGAGGAGTTTTCCAATAAATCTTTGCAACCACAACGTTTTAGTTTTGCTTGAGTCCTTACAAGGTACAAAATATTCCCAGAGGGAAAAAGACTTTATGATTGGAGAGCAGCCCTTTAACCCTCACTGTAACCCATTTTTAAGTAGGCATGAGGCAGGTGGACAGAGCAGCTCCAGCACAGGCAGGTTATTACAATCTGTCCCCCAACCACATAAATTTGATGTGTGCACTTGACGTGTATGCAATTGACTGCACATTTTACCTGTATGAAAGGGGCCCAGAGTATTTTCTGCAGCATTCACAGTAAAGTGAACTAAGCTGACACTTCTCAATACTACTGCAATTACTGTTTTTTAAATGACTTTGTATTACCTTGCTATCTATTAGATATTTGGTTACTTGTAAACCCAGAATTTCTTCTTGCCCAGTGCTTCCAGTAGTTTTGCTGTCTCATCTTTCAAAGATTCTAAGGCTTTTTTGATCAGTAGCCACTTATTGTCCTGAAAACAGAAGTGGGATAATGAAGATGTGTTCATACCAACTGTGAGGGCAAAGATAAGATAAAGGAGGATATCTCAGTAGATGAAAATAGTTTTGAAGATAAGGAATGCCCATGAATTCAGGGGAAAATAATAAGATTCCAGAGATAAAGTAAACTATAACAATCTTTATGATAATGGGAGAGGAACACATTAAGAATTTTATTAGCAAGAACTACAAAAATTAGCTCTCTCCAATTTCATCTTAGAATCAGTGAACATTTTGTTTCCATAATAAAAACAGCAATGAAAAGAAAATTGGACACAGGGCATTACACTTTTTCCTCTGGAGGGAAGATGATTTCTCCTCCCTAAGGAGTAATGTGGACAATCAAGTCACTCTGGGGGACACAGGTCATGGGTGTGCCACCTCACCCACAGCTCCCTTCACTTCACAGCTCCCACTGCATTTGATGAGCACAGCCCTGGGAGGGTCCCATCTGCTCAGCCAGTCCCATCTCCTTCCACAACAGGAGTCATCAATATACTGATAGACGAAGGGGAAATTTTTCCTTTTTTATCTTTTCTGCGCAGTGACTACGAATGAACCTGGGGCAGGAGTTTGTGCCCAGAGGGTGCTCCAGTGCAGGAGCTCCTGGAGGATGCTGACACTGCCTGGCCTGAGCTGGCCATGAAGGACCACAGGATAATAGTACCTTGAGCTCAGGGAGAAAAGAGCTGCGCCACACTGAAACAACAGTGAAAGGCTTCTTTAATAATCAGATAAAGACTTGGGGATAGCAGAATAAGTGTGAGTGGCAAAAAGACTCACTGGATGAAGTTCAAGAGAGTAAAAAATCCTAAAAACAGAGCCATTGATAGACCTGCAGGGAGCAGAAATCATCTGGGAACAGCTTTGGATATGTTCCTGAAGCAGAGGGAAGCAGCTCTGCTCAGCTTGACTGAGTGATAGGTTCAGCCTAAAGAACCAACGTTTGGCACTTTGGGCTGTGGCTCAGTTACCAGAGCCATTTTCTCCATTTCTGACAGAAAGTGTAAGTACTACAAAGCGTTTGGTGCAAGAACAGCTTCCTCAGTCAGAAAAAAACCGTGAGAAAATTAAAAAATTTACTGTCAATCCAACATTGACTTGAATTCAGACTCCTGAGGTTTTGCAACATGACAGTCACCACCTAGAGCTGAAAGGCTGTGAAATGCTTGAGGATTAAAAATTATTGCATCTTTTGTTTGTAAAAATACCTTTCAGCAACCCACATCAGTTGCATCATCCCTTCTTAGCACCATCCTAGAGATGTGGAACTTGAAGTTCATGAATGTCTCATTGCCAAAGCCCAAATTGAGTTCCAGTTGGCCACTGAAGCCTCACTCTCTGGGATGTTTTATCCCATCTCAATAAAATGTGCATAGTAGCTCAAGACCAAAATGCATCCCCTTGTAATGATCATTATGCTGCATTTTGAAGCCCATTTATCACTTCTCAGGAGCCATTTGTAATATCATGACTTTGCTTGCTCACTCACTGTAAAAAAAAATTAGCTGTTTCCAACATCTAATGCTGCAAGAGGAGGTTGTGTGCAGTGATTGCTCCAACTGCCTTGCCAATGAGTCGAAACACTTTTTGCTAGGGCCATTAAGCAGAGCAAGGGAACATTCAGGTGTGTTTAATGCTCAGGAAATCAGTACAATTGAATTCCAAGGATCACAGAGAAAACAAGTAAAATTAGAAAGGTTGATGAAATGAACAAGGCAAAATGTGCACACGTTTCTAAAGAACCTGAGCCTGTAAAGCATGGATTTGGGATTATTTTGCAAGCTTGAGACATAGGATCTTATCCTGGATCAGTTTATCTACTCAATTATCTTGGTGTAAGCACTAGCTCTAAACCAGAAGACTGCATCCTGGGGCCATTACAGCTCCTGCAGAGCTCAGACAACTGATATGACACATTTAAGGCTTCAAGTTAACTGAATTTCCGGCTTCACACACTGAAGAGTTAACTGAACACAGCATCTTTGCACTGCAGAGGCCCACTCACAGATAAGATCCAGAGTATTAGTTTAGATGTAGTAGGTACTCAGTGATGTAAGTGTTCTGAGCTGATGTTGAGCTAGGTCAGTTGATAAAGAGTGGTTTCCTGTTCAAATGTGGACAGTGGGCTCTGTGGGTTCCTGCAGTGAGGCATCAGACAGACTGACTGACCTCTAAGCTACTACAGGACCACCCTGTCAGTGCTCCTTCCTTTTCATTGCTCTCCTTCCTTTCCAAATGTGGAGGAAGACCTCACATCTAGATTTTGAATAACAGTAGCTGTGGCAACTTAACCCAAAGAAGGATGTTCTCCTTCAAGCCTTCCTGCCAGCTTCTCATGATGCTTCCAGCCCTATGTTTTGGGTGAAGGCCAGTGGATTTCTCTCCAGGCTGCTCTGTGATGTCCAAGAGGAGCAGTGCCTACTTGCCCCACTTGTGTGCCTCCACACCCAGTCCCCAGCACTGAAGGGCATCCCATGTAACCAGAAATGTTAACCATGCCCTCTTCTCATTTTGCAGCCTTCTCTGTTTTAAGGAAGTCACAGGTGGACATACATGGCTGCCATCCCTTCGAATCATTAAACTGATATGGATCTAATTTATTGCCCTTGATTATGAGTCCTTTCTCTTCACCAAGCAGTAAATAAAGGCTTTTGACTTTAAACACAGCCCAGATCTGTCATGAGTACAAACAGCCTGCTGCTCTCTCACCATGTTCATCTAAAGTCTGCAGGAGCAGGGACAGGGAGCAGGAGAGCAGATGGTGCAGCAATCTCAGTGCAGAGAGTACAGGCTATGGATGCGATATGTAAACAGCCAGTATTTTCTAATGCAACGCTATAATTACTAGGGAGCGGATTTTATTTTTAAACTGCAGCTTAACTAAGATGATTGCTTCAGATCACATAGGCTGAAGTGCAGCTGGAATGATAGCAAGCCTTTTCTCCAGACAGGAGGGAGAATCCCAAATATATGGGCTAGGGTGATCAGGAATGTGGGACAAAACAACAGAGCAATAAGCTACTGAAAAAGGATTTCCAGTACAACCTGTAACTGAAGCCTTCTCTCAAGAAGAATGTTTCTCCTCCTCTTTAGAAACATGTTGGAGTGGTGGGAGAGGGCTGGTGTACTTTGAAAAGAGTATTAGTTGAAACTGCTCAAAAAAGGGAAGAAGTGTAAAGAAAAACTGCAAAACAAATGAGAAAAACAACTCAAAGCAGAGGTAGGGTCCTTCTAGGGGAAGACAACCGGTACAAGTAAAGGTCAGCACTTGGACCAGGTGGTGAGCAGCAGTTATTGCTCCATCATCCAGATACTTGCCTCTTTCCCCTATGCAGTAGGAGCAGAGTTTCAAAGACCTAATTAATCCTTGCAATTAAGTTAAGTTTTCAGTACCTAATTCTAAATAAAGTGTGGTATTTTAGTCTGGTTCAATAAATAGCCTGTGTCACTTATCTCCCTCTCTCCTGCAGAATCTCTGAAAAATTAAATTGAGCATGCTGAAATTTGTTCAGTGAGAAGGTTTCCTTCACAAGTGCCATCAGAAAATGAGGCAGAAGCACAAGATGGTGTCTATCCCTTTGAAATGAGACTGGGGAGTATTAGTTATTTTGGTATAAAAAGGACAGAGATGGAGAAAATACAAAGTTGGGCCATTTTTCAGTCCTCCCAGTTTAGAACAGAGAGACTGGAGGTGCTGTGCTGGCTGATGGGTGACACACAGGGAGATAAAACAGGCTGCCCTCACCCCAAGGACAGCCCCTTCTGCTGTGACCCAGAGAGGGCCAGGGCCTGCGTTTAGGCAAGAAGCAACCAAAATAGCAGCAGGAGTATTGGAATCTAAGAGTGGTGACACAGCACAGGAGCCATGTGCTCCCTCCATCAGTCACTCCTGCCAGGCAACTGGGAAGCATTTTCCTCCACTGATCTGGAGCTTTGGAAATGAAAATGCACTTTCTATTTCCCCTTCCTTCCTGAGATATAAGCAAAAGAATACTTAGATAATGAGTGCTATTGCTAATTTTGCATTGTCTTCAGTAATTTGCTTTCCCCTTGTCCTCATTTACTCCATTTATATAGAACAGCTTCTACCTTCATCATAAGAGCTTTAAAAGGAGAAAAGGGATTTATATTTGGCATGATACTAATATCTTTTGCAGCATATATAAATAACTTATGCAGTGAAAATTCAGGCCTGTATCTGGCATATTTTGATGAATAGTTTTTTTTTAAGAAACAAAAATGTATAAAAAACTACAGAACACTTGAAAACAAGTGACTGCTCTCAGGCACATGGAGTAATTCTTGGGGCTGTCTTGTGCAGGGCTAGGAGTCAGACTTCAGTGATCCTTGTGGGTCCTTTCCAGTTCAAGATATTCTATGATTCTTTGACTCCATCTTCTATCAGAAAATCCTTGTAAGTGCAAAATGAATTTACAATCATTTGTGAAACAGGCTGCACATAACATGGCAGAGACTTACTGAAAAACAATCCTATGAAGTTGTTAAGATTTTATTAATCCATTTATTTCTTGCAAGTTGTTGTAATGTTGAAAAGACAAAGCTCTGAGAAGAGGAAGCAGAAGGGGAAGAGCTCTGTTGGTATTTGCTCATGCAGAAGCAGGAGAATCATCCAATAGTAGAAGCCCATCAGGACAGCAAAGGCAAGTCAGGAAAGGGCACTTGGCTGGTCTTGCCTGTAGGAAAAAAACAGCAATATTTTTATTAAAATGATATGCTCTCTTCAACTTTAAAATAGTATTTGCACTGGTCCTTCTGAATGTCTGTCCAGGAGAACTATGATTATTAACCTGACCAGTGTGGCATTATGTTCAGAGACAGCAAACTGCTGAAATGCTGTGAAAGAGACCCACAGCAAACCATTTGTTTTGGTTATAGGGACTTGAAGATCAGGTTAAGGAACTTTTAGGCTGTTACTTTTCCAGAGGAGCTAAAACATCAGCAAGAAATAACTCCTTTATCAGTAGCAAGCTCGATGCTTTTAAGGGGTTGGTCTCTTTCTCCAGGCAGCAACTGACAGAAGGAGAGGACAGAGTCTCAAGCTGCATTGAGGGAAATATAGGCTGGATATCAGGAAAAAGTTTTTTACAGAAAAGGTAATAAAGTATTGGAATGGTCTGCCTGGGGAGGTGGTGGAGTCACCATCTCTGGTTATATTAAGAAAAGACTGGATATGGCACTTGTTGTCATGGTTTAGTTGAGATTAGGGTTGGGTTGGACTTGATGATCTTGGAGGTCTCTTCCAACATAATGATTCTGATCCTGTCACAGCCTCTGCAGCAATAACAACCCCCAGCCAGCTGGGGCTCAGGGTGGTGCTGAGTGCAGGAGCGCTGTCTCCAGCACAAAGCCACAACCTCCTGTGGCAAGGAGTGCAGCCCAGAGACTGCAGATCCCTTTGGGAGCAGCTGGTGAGCGCTGGCTGCCTCAGCAGCCTCCCACAGCTGTGGAAGACATGGATCAAGAGTATTGTCCTTCTCTCCCAGGCTGCAGAACTCCTGTGCACGACTGAACATTCACCTGGGCTCCACTGTGAGCTCTCCTCAGTGCCTTACACTTGTTTACAGCCCCATGTGTAAAGTCACTGTTTGGTAGTGAGAAAGCATTATTCATTCTTGAATGTTCTGAAAGTAGAATTGACGTTCCCAGGATAACAACTGATAACTTGAACCTTTGAAAGGCAGTAACTTGATCTCCTCAAGAAAACAGGCCTTTTCAACCTACTACCAAGCCAGAATAACCCTCCAGGAACTTTGGCTACCAGGCTCCCATTTTAACAAATTTTTACACAGAAATAGAAAATTCAAAAATAATCCCATCCATACAAATGTGTGGTGATTAGTATGTAGTTAAGGTAGGGGCCCAACTAAGCACCTCTGTCAGGGAAAAGGCAGGTAGATTTTGGTTGTTCATACCCTGCAAGGTGGTCACTGGCTGGACTGTCTTCCTCAGTACAGCTCTCAAAAAAGATGATGTAAGGAGGCTGCAATTACTCTGTGTAGTAACAGAGAAACAAAAGGAATGAAAATATCAGCTTCATAGGAAGCTTGACTCCATTAGCTGTGTTGTTCACAGAACAACTTGGTGTTTTTAGAACACTATAAATCAAAGCTTTTAGTTTTAGTGCCAGAACAAATGGTTGAAGCATCTGGAAATTTCTGGAAATATTAATAGTAGTAGTAATAAAGCACAGAAGGTTCACTCGGTATTTGGTTCTTGTTCTCATGAGTTCTGAGTAGAAAAGAATATTTTAATCATGATAGACTTTTAAAAGTAGTTCATAGGTGTTGTATTTCTATTATTATTACATAACAATTCCTTTTAAGTTCTGAATCATTCAGGGGAAAAAAAAAATCCATCCAGTATTTCACCCACTGACTCAAACAATTCAGGGCTGAGCTATCACATACTTTAGAATGAGACTGTTTATTGAAAGCCTTTGTACACAGTCAGCTGGCAAGCCTTATCTGCCAAGTAGGGCATTCTGCAGCCAGGATCCTTCACAACAGCAGAGGAAGAAGTCCCAGTCATCTGTGTGACCCATATGACCCAAATTAACAACAAAACACTAAAGTTCATAGACTTGACTGAGCTTATGCTGAAAACTCCATATTCAAAGAAATATGGAAGATTCCAGATGTTTCTATGCACCTGTAAAAACAAAATGACCTTCTCCTGACTTTTTGCAGCACAAGTAGGTATTTATCTGCAGTGCTTTGTTTTGCTGTCCTTGTCTCAAAGAGAGCATAATTTCTAACTCTGCTCACAGGTGAGCTGGGCTCCTGCACTGCCCCATCCAGCCTGAAAACCCTCCACACAACACTCCCTCCCTTCAAGTGTTTCTGCACTGCAGAAACAAGACTTGCCACATGCTGCCCAGTGTGAGTTCACTGACATCCAAACCTCTCTGCTGGTTTTTTTTTTTTGGTGATATTTTTGCCCCTTTCATGGTGAGTGGTAGGCACAGCTGGGAGCTTTGGAGGTAGTTCTCCATGTATTACTGCTGCAGTGAACAAGTGGTTTCATTTCTCACACTAAAGAGAAGAAAAAGTAATCTACACGAGGTGATGGATGATTGCACTCACCATTTGTAACAAGTTTTAATAAAACTGTAGGAGAGTTTTTCCTTCCTACCCCATTACAACACAAGGTAAATTTTTAAAACCTCCCTCAGTGTCACGAATGTTACATCTGTCTCTTTAGTGTAGAGATATTCCTTTTTTAACAGTACATAAAAGTCATAGAGATTTCCCTTCAAGATTGTAAGGTCGATATGGACTTGCTATGAGAAACACATGTGATGGACACACCATGTACCCAGGATTTCCCATACCATGCCTGCAGACATCTGCGGGGGCACATTTCAGAAACCTGCACTGTGTTTTGGGGGAATCGAGGTTGCCTGGTTGTTGTTTTGAGAGTGTGATGTGCAGGTGAATGGCTGGGGAGCTGCAGAGGCACAAGGGCAGGCCTGGCTCAGTTTGTCATGGCAGGGAGAGATCCCTGTGCAAATAAGAGGAAGCTTGTAGATAGGGCGAGGCCAGCAAACCCTGGGGTTTGTGTATTGGTTTTTAAAGAAAAAAAAAGTTAGAAGCCTTCACCTCACAGTAACTCCAAAGTGAGGTGGTTTCAAGACCAGAGTCAAAGACCAGAGTTCTTTGTTGTTCCAGAAGCCCTCTTATTAGAGGGTAAAAATGAGCTGAGACAGACTTGTTAAATACAGCATAAAAAGGGCCCTGGTTTATTCCTCTTCATGGCTTAGTCAACTTCACTCCAACCATTCACTGCCTCTGGCTGCAGCAAGCGCCTGCTGTGGGTTTCCCTTGCAGACTCTGACTGCAGCTTTTACCCAGCCAGACTGTGACTGGAGGTTCCAGCAATAGGACTAACTGCAGACCCAGACTGACCTTGCAGCAGTCATCCTCTCTCCCCAGGATCCTGATTCATGATTCCTTCCTTCATACTCATCAAAATACCTCCTCCATGAAGAGCCTCCCCTCACCAGCTCACCCCTCTTTTATCTCACTCATCCTTATTGGATATGGCTGTTACTCACCAAGGGTGAGGCTGTAATGGTTAATTAACACGGCTGTTACTTGTCAGGGGTGAGGTCACCTGTATTCCCTTCTCAGACAGCCTGTGGAACAATTAATATAACTAATGGTTTCTGCTGGATCCTGAGGCTGCAGGGGCCTGTGCAGATGCCATGGATTGGTACAGAAGGAGCACAGTGGCCTCTGGGTGCCACAGCAGGGAAAGGGGGAGATGCACCTGCCCAGCTCAGATGTCACAGCTCTGCTCAGACAGCTCTGGGAGCAAAGTGCCAGGGACCCACAGGCACTGCTGGTGAGGAAGGTGAGGAAGGTGCGCTCTGCTGAGGCTGGTGTGGCCTCGCCATGTGGCAGTGAAGCAGAAAGAGAAAACACCAGTGAGGTATTTCCTAGAGGAAAGGGCTGCAGTTTTAATTATGTGAAACAACCACCTCAAACTTCCTAATGAGGATAGGAGAATAAAGTCAGCCCATACAGGGGGGAAGAAGGAGCTTTACAAATTCCGTAGCACTGCTCAGTGCTGATTTACAGTAATTCCTTTCATTTCTTTTCTAATTAAACAACTCCTGAAGGATCAGGCCTGTCAATGTGATCTGAGGCCTGTAGCCTGAAGTGTAAAGTGAGGCAAATTGCCTGACTTACTTGTGATGATAGAGTCATTTTGGAAGGAGATTGAAAATCAATACTTGTCATCCCTGTGCAGTGCTCTTTATTCAGAGGGGCAATTTGTAAGTGTAATCTGTATGAGTGTAGTGGGAGCATACAAAGTTACAGTACCAGTCATGCAGAGTGAAATGACAGAATATAAAATATAAGCTTTTTTGCCATTTTATTCATATTAATGTCAACGAAGCTTATGAATAAGCACAACATTTTAATGCAGTGCTGTGCAGTGAAGCCACTTGCTGCAGCTTTTGACTTAAGCTGCAGCCAACATCACAGGTACCAATGTTTGACATGATTTCCCCTCTGACAGTGTTAGGCAGTATCTGTGCACAGCTGCACAGGCAAACAGGGGCTAAAGAAATAAAAAGAAATGGATCAACCCTGTGTATGCTGAAAAAACAGCAAACAAGCTCTCAGTGATCATGGGGCTTAGTCAGACTCCAGGAGGATGGCAGTGCTGGAGTGCAGATGCAATCACAGAGGACAAGAGGCACTCAAGATCTTGTGCTTTTCTCAAATGAGAGCACTCAAGAGCGGAAGACTGGCAGCTCCTCACTCCAAGCATTACACAGGCAGGTGCCTTGTTAGCTCTCCTTTGCAACTCTGGCAGCTCACTTTAATCTGCACTGGTAACTAGGAGCAGTTTTCCTCCTGAATCTCTCCTGGAATGAATTTGCCAGCTATGACAATTATTGGGACAAATTAATTAGGTCAAATTAAAGTGGGGCAAATGGGCTTTAGTTACCAATTACTCAGTGTTAAGCTCACTTTACCTATTCACCGTGTCAGAGCTGTAATTCTGGTCCACCTCTTTGCTATTAACCATCTAAAGGATTCTCTCATGCTGAAAAAATTGGTGACATCATAAAGCATAATATGACATTCCTCTCTACGTAAAATGAGTTTTAAAAAATAAAATGACACAAATATTTAGGGGAAAAAAAAGAGTTATTTTGAAGAGAACTTTCTTCTCCTCAAAGCACTACTTCCCTCCCCAAGATAGAGATGTGGAAATGATAAAGGTTATGGAACTGGCCTGACACATTCCTGTGAGGAGTCTGTGCCTAAGAATTATCCAGTGGAGGACAGGGGCTTCCTATTGATGTGCATTTTACATCTCATCTTGCTACGAGTGAATTTTAAATTGATTTGTTTGAACTATTTTTCTGAGGATGTTTTCAGTTCATTTGCCCTCTGCCTTAGCTCAAGAGACAAACAGAAACTAAACATTTCTTGCATCACCTACCAGAACTCCTAAATTGCATTATAATTATTTCAAACAACGAAAAGCTTTCATTGCCACTACCTTTCCATTTAAAGAGTGATACTTTACCAACAGGCCTGCTGACAAAAGCTGATGTTTGGAAATGATGTAAATTGCCCAAGTTTTAAAAGCACGGTCTCATGAGATTCCCAAACTTTATAGTACTTATGTGGGAAGCATAGAAAAGCTCAGTGACATGCTGGTTGTGGTGCTCGTTGCCTCATTCAGCCCTCCTGAAATCAATTGGCACATCACGTTTGCTGCAGATGGACCACAAATGGCACATGTACAGCTGACGTGCTCTGGCACTTGGGGAATGAGACTGCATTTGCCAGTTAGCCTGCCAGCCAGAAGCCAGATTTAATTTGGAAGAGAATGGTCCACAGTTGTTCAGAAATAGCAAGGAGCAGATTTTAAATCATCCTCTGTTCCTCCCTGTTCAGTCTCATCCTCTAATTGGTAAATGAGAGTCCCAATCAGCTCAAATCACGGGGAAAAATGTGTCTCAAGCAGCCAGTGAGACAGAAAACAGAGGTACCCACTCCTTGATGCTATGATCTTGCAGCTGTTTGCAAGTCAGATTTAGCTAATCACAGGGTCCCAGGGAGCAATTAGCCTCTCTTTCTAGGTTCCATGTGCAAGTTCTAGTAGAAAAGAGCTTTTTTTCCGCTCGCTGCCCTGGTTATTTTTTGCATGCTCTTAACTATTTGCCTTTTTATCCACCAGAAGGGACATATAATGTCATTTTATATGTTTGTAGATAAACATAGCTAGACTGAACAGAAAACATTTTAAATTGAGTGTAGTAAAGTGCTTGGAAGTAAATTTTCTGTGTTTATTAATCATGGTGGTTTTCATGTCCCTGTATTTCTTCTTTGGTAATGTGCCATCCTTCAGTCTGAATGAATTCCTTAAGCCATGATCCTTAAAAATGAATTAAGACTATCTCAGCCTCTTGACTTTGAGATGCTTGCACTGGGCTCGTTTTCAGCTGACAGCAGCTTGGTAATCAGCCTTTCATCTTGAATCTGGGCAACTTTAAATTACATCCCAGTTTAGAAATGTCTGGCCTGATTGTGGCTGATTGCTCTCCATCAGGAGATGGCTCTGGACAGTGCCCTTCCATTCCCAGGTGGAGACACCCTGTTCTGGGAGGGATGGCTGCCAGAATCTAGCCCTGGATATGTAACAGAGTTTTTAACAGCGTTGTTTACCTCTGTATCTTGAAGACTGATCTGTCAAAGCTCTTGCTTTCCATCTGATGGAGCCCCAGACGTGTTGCAGACATTGAACCATGGTGCCCTGGTGCCTGCACGTTATTTGCACTGAGTGGCTCCTGTAAGCTCTGGTCTTTAGTGCCTGGCCTTCTGCACCTCTGCCCCACAGGCTGCTGTCCCGTGGGCTCCAGCTGTCTCCTGGTGATTTCTGGTACTGCCAGATTATCTGAATTGGCAGCTGGAAAATACATCAGACCTGTTTTTTCAGCTGTTATAAAGACTTTTTAAATATGTAGTTACTGTGTCCTCACTCATTCTGCTGTCAGCCAAGTATATTTTAAAGTGTGCATTTTACAAGCTGCTGTGTGTTTCTCATGGTTCTTTATGCTGCTTTTAAAGTTGGTTCTCCTTGGCTTTAGTCTGTCAGGCTGCCTGGAGCTTCAGCATTGGATTTGCAGAAGTACACTGGTGCCTGAAGGCCTTTGAGCACACTGGATAAATCCCTGGGTGTCACTGGCCTGGGCCTGAGGTGTTATCCATGGCCTTGTTCTTCTCTTGTAAAATGTCAGGTTTGTAAAGCCACCAGTAAGTACATCTTAGCTGAACCATGATTCAGCCAGAGACAAAATCTCATTGCCTCCCACCAGGTTTGAGCCTTCAGCACCCGACCTGCAATGTGCCCATGTGGAGTGTTCTGAAGTCAGGGGCAGCAGCCATCAGTGGCCATACGCAGAGGAAGACAGGTTCCCCTACTGCAGGACCTGCTCAGGGGTCCTCTGGGCCACCCCTGGGGTGGAACACCAGGGTGGAGAATTAGGGTTACACTGGCTGTCCTCACCACACACTCACTGATCCAAAGGGGGATGACACACCTTGGGAAGGCACCTGGAGCAAACTGCCATAAGGTGCCTTGAGTTACACTTTGGAGATATGGTAACCATGGAAACCTGAGGGAGAAAGAGTTTCTCAACTTTCAGTGCCTGCTGGTTTAAAAACTCTTCATTGATACTTTGAGGTGAGAGTCTGAGTACCAAATACAAGCTCTTTTGTAAAGAGTAAACAAAAAAGGGTAAATAAAAAAGGCAAACAAAAGGGTAAGCAAAAGCACTGAGATGGATAGAGGAGAAGTCAGGTTCTTACATCAGCAGGCTCAGATGAAGCAGCACTGGTTGATTCAAGCTGGTGTTTTTAGACAGTGAAACAATAGTTTGGTTTTGCCTGGCCTCTCCTTCGTTAGGAATGGGTTACAAACGTGTGATTCAATCAGAACAGCTGCCAGTGCAGGTAGGGTTACACAGCTACAGAAACATTAGATCTCTTTAAAGGTACAGTGATGACTGGTAACTATGTGAGGAAGGCAGACTGTTCACTTCTGAAGCTGTGTAGCTGCACAAAAAGTGTGCCACGATTCAGAGCACACTTGAATTCCAAGAAGATAGCAGCTCAGTATTCTATAAATACCAAAAGAGCAAATAATAAAGAAAAAAAAAGTTTTTATGAAAGGAATAGGTAAAATAAAATGATGTCATTAAAAATTGTAGCAATGATGTTCAGGACAAACACAGTGTCAGTAGGCCTGTGAAACTCCTTGCCAAAGACTGCATTTGCAAAAAGAGCCTGTGGGATGCAGAGCCTGCACAGCATTTGGAGAAGACACCCACTGAGTCCTACTAGACAGATGAATAATATTAGATTCAGGAAATACCTTGAGCTGAAAATGGTCAGGGGCTGAAGAGTACTTGGGAAATGCCAACATTTACCTAGTTCTTACTTATATTTGGGTGTCAAGTTATGGTCCTTAAGAGAGGATTCTTGACTGAATGAACTCAGGTACAGCTGCTTTCATTAGCTTAATGAGAGTATAAATGAATGAGCAAAAATAGAGATGGAAGTGCTCGTTAACACTGACTGACAAATACTGCAGGCACTTCTCTGACAAGCACAGTCCCATTGTTTAATTGTAATAATACTCACTGTGGAAAGTGGTGTCAAATCTTTACTGATAATCTGACACCAAGTTTTTGTTTGCAAAAATAATAGGGTATACATGAAGTGCAGGACTGTATAGTAGTGATGATTTTTTTCCTCATAAAATTGTTCCTCTTTTCAGAGAGGTATGTTGAGAAAGATAAATTAAATGACTCTCCAGACTCCAAATGTATTCTAGTATTAATTCTTTCCTGTAAACTGCTGCTATTTTTTTTGCCCACTCCATTCTGTCCCAAATTCTTGATCCTGGTTCCTGCAATCCTGGTTTTTTATTATTTCCAATTCTGTTTACATAATTTCCATGCAGTTATTTTGAATTCAAGGTAAAAATTGAAAGACAGAAGAACATTTCCACGTTTGATTTCTTGCATTTCTACCATGTTGCATTTGTCAGAAGCATGAGCTGGCTGAGCTGTGCTGCTCAGCAGAGCCCTGTTGGAGCTCCTGGAGGAACTCTCAGAGCTCCTGGTGGCACCATGGCTACCTGAGGGATGACACAGGGTGGGGAATGGCCCTCCTGGGTGGAGGGACTCCTGGTGAAGTTTATACTTAATGTGCTGGGGGATGCAGTTCTTCTGGACCAGTCTGTGGGCCAGGGCCTTTTCTCATGCCAGGGGAAGTTCTTGCACCAAACCAGCACCTGCTTTATGCTGCTTGGTGTAACAATGTTTTTGAACAGCTTAGGCCACAGTGTGCTCCAGCCAAACTTTAGCCATTCTTATCATCAAGGAATTCATCAAGATTACTAAAACATAAACCGTTTTAAAATAACAAAGAAGAGGCTGAGAAACAGAATACCAAGACTGCAAGAACTAGGATCACTGGGCAGTAATCAATCCTATTTCCTGAAAGGTGCATGCTGAAGGCACGGACAAGATAGAGGCACCAATCACGTAATGCATGATCATGTGCACAGTAATTTTAGAATGTATAAATATAGCTTCATGTGAACAATAAATGGCTTCTGCTTAATCATATTGGTTGGTTGTCCAGAAGTCCTGAGCTCCTGCAGCTTGGGCCTGAAGCAGGGAGGAGAAGACCAAGAGGTGCCTGGTGTCCGAGGTGTCAGAGACAAGGCAGACAGCAGCAGGGTGTCTCCAGCCAGTGGCAGCACCACCAGCTGAGCTCTGTGGATGCCCCGTGACACCCTGCTTGGGTCACTCCAGGAGCCCAGCCTCCTCAGCCCAGGGCCCTGCTGCCCAGGATCTCACTCCCTGGGCTCAGCTGCATGGTTCTCGGGCTGTGGGCACCTCCACAAGCATGAGCCAGTGCTAGTGAAGTGTTTTGCTTGCTGTTATAATGAATTTACTGTTAAACGAGAATTATCCCAAATCTGGTATGACCTCCAATATGTTTATGTCCTGGTTCTGGCCAGACAAGTTTTTAGTAGCCAGAGAGGGCATGGCCAAGACCCAGAGGTTAATCTGTACCACCTCACATTGCTGGAGGCAGGGGGAAGTGACTCTCTCACTTTGGGAAGAAGGGGCTCCGTTTGGGTCAGAGTGAATGTGGTGCAGGGAGCCCTGGGAGCCATGGGGGTAATGCAGTTCTGAGCTGAGGGAGCACTTGGGGTGCTGTGGCTGTGGTTGGGTGGGCTTGGGCTCTGCAGGGAGCTTTCTGCATGTGAATCACTCTTTCTTGTGTACCCTTTTGTTATTGTTGCTGTTACTGTCCCTTTTCTTATCTCTTTGCTGTTTCCAGTAAATTGTTCTTATCTTAACCCACAACCTTTGCCTTTTGTGCATTCGTGTATTCCAGGTTCTGTGGTGCCCAGGGGTGAGCTCTGAGCTCACAGTCAGTGTCACTCAGCTCTGCACACAGCAGGGACACAAAACAAATCCTTCTCCTGCTGCACACCAAGGACAACTTTCAGCCCCAAAGCACAACCAAGGGTGGGCTGGAGGGAGGGACAAGAAGGATGGGACCTCACAGCCTGGAGCTGGAATGGGACAATTAAACTCCAATGTGCAAATGGACTACAACTTATAAAAATCTAAGATCTTGTGACCAGCCAGCCATTTTGTGACCATTCTTAGTCCACCTTGGGTGTAGCCCTGGTCAGACCCTGTCCTGCCCAAGGTATATCCTAATGAGCTTTCAATAAATACCTACTTTATTCTCCAGCTCTGTGCAGTCTGTGTTTCAGGTCAGCCTTCCCAAGGCACCACCTCCAATTCTCCTCTCCAGGCACAGAGCAGGAATGGGAGAAGAAAAGAGAGCAAGTGGCAGTGTGATTTTAGTGGGAGCACTAAATTGGAGAATACCATCCCTAAACCACGCCAGTTTAATATTTTAGAGTCACTTAAAATAAACAAACACTGAAGCTAATGTTCCCAGCAATCTGGAGGGAATTAACAGCATACTGCAAAGGGTGTTTCAATTACTTTTAAAATTCTAATTAGCCCATGAACAGCAGAGAGTGTGGGACAAATTGCCTGGCTTTAAAACAAGACAATAAAAAAATGACCTCAAAGGAAAGCAAAGGGTGGAGGAGGCTGTCATGAAATAAATGGAAATGACCCCATCCGTTTGTTTAAGTAATGGCCTCTTCAGAGTCTTATATTATATTGTTGCATATTTACAATGTTCTGGGAAATCAAGAGGCAGAGGAGAAGCTTCAGTGGGATAGAAAAAGCATTTCTGGCTACTAAAAATGATGACAATAAAACCCCAGATGCCTAGTTGCAATGAAATTAGCTGGAAAGTAGTTTGGGGTGGTTACAGTTAAAATAATAAAAACAATTGTTCTGCCTTAGACTCCACCTTTCCCACAATTATTTCACTTCCCCAGTTCATATATAAACCAACAACAATTTAGCTGGAAGCATTTTTGGCTTTTTAAGTAAGCTCTCCCCCTAAAAATTTGGACTCCAAAGGCTATTTGTACTCTGATATTTTTCTTTATTGTGGCTGTATCAGCATGGGGTAGAAGGCCCTACCCTGCAACACATGATCCCTGATGCTGGAATTGTGCCTGGTGCCCAGATCTGAGATCTTGTTAGGAACAACTTCCAGTGGACAGACTTGTTCTTTCAGAGCCTGTCTGCCTCTGTTACAGGGCAATGAACCAAAGTGGTGTCAGGCTGGTGCCTTAGAGCTTGAGTGGAAATGCTGGAATCTCCATCCTTTGACATCACCCATGGTTTTCCTTGGTCACTTTTGCTTATTCCAGCCTTGATCTGCTGTGTAGCTGTGATCCTCCAGGGATGAACAGTGGGAGAACAAGTTTGCCCAAGGATTCCCAGGGTTTTTCCCATGTGTTTGTTTCCCTGTGTTAACCTGAACCTTTCTGAGTCAAGAGAACTGAGAGTGTACAACATGCTCTATGTCTTCTCATATGACATTTTCAAAGTTGCTTTTCAAGCACGAGGAAGCAGCAGGAGATACTGAAAGTAACAAGAACTGTGAGGTTTGATGCAGCTAATTTCTCTTTATTTAATAGAAGTCTTCAATTATTACATTTGACTCATGGCACCACTGGTCTAAGTTGAGTTCAGAGGTTTTGACCTTTCAAGAGAAAAAGAACCATTGAACCATTGGACTGCCTGAATGTTTCTAGGTGTCCAGTAACAGCCATTAATGTAAATTAGCTATTTCATTAACTAGCCAAAACTTACACTCTGGCTGAATGCTGACAAAGAAAAAAAAAATCCCTGTCTGAATTAGATCAAAGGAACTAAAATAAGAACCACTCAATGGTAGCAGTTAATGAACTGTAACTGACTGAAAAAGTCTCCTTCCAGGAGCAAGAGAAGATCAGTTTGGTCTGTAAATGCTCTGAACACACAATTTGCATTACTTTTCACCATTAATTTGTCTGAACATGCCCAGGTGTGGTCTGAGCCTGCCAAGCTGCAAATGTACCTCAGTTCTGCTGCACTGAGGGGAATCTCTGCATTCTCCTGCATTCTCCTGCATTCTCACTGCATTCTCACTGCCAGAGCCAGCCAGTTCCTCAAGAGCTGTGTGGCACCAAAACATTCTCATGTACAGGTTCTTCTCTCTAAGGTCCTCTAGTGTTGTCTGGGAGGTAATTTTTATGAAATGTTTTTTTTACTTCTGGAAAATACCAATATGAAAGTAGAAAAAAAAATTAAATAACTTTCAAAGAGTCAGTGAAAAAGGATAATTTTTTAAAAAATGTTTAATATGGTTGCTTATACAAAGCAAAACTGGGAAGTGTGTGTGCAAGAAAGGCTAAATAGATGTGTACATATAAAGAGGAAAAAACATGAACCAACTGGTTTTCTTTGCTTTAGGATAAAGATTTAAAAAGACAATATACAGCCTGGGGAAACAAATTATTTTCAGCCCTAGTAATAATGTTTCTGTAATAATTTTAATCATCAAATTAGGCCTGCTAACAAAGCTGGGGCAGAGTCTCCCATGCAGAATTAAATCCACAATGTTGTATGGAAAAATATGTGGATATTTACCAAAGACCAAAAGAGCCCTTGGAGGAAGGGGTGCTGCAGTTCAGGTCCTTTTCCTTTCCCCTTTCCCTGTGTGCTCCAGCATTGGTTTCTGCCATCTCAGCCTGGCAAGAGATATTTTAAATATTGGAATGTGGTATTGACTTCCATCAGGCATAGGAAAAGCCAGATCAGAAAAAAGGTTCTTCAGCTGACTGTCTAGATTGGATTCACCCAGTCCAGCATCATTCATCTTGATTTCTTCAACAGAGGAAAGTTTAAAACTACCGAAGGGAGATAGGAAAAAACCAAACAGAAAAAACAGAGGGGAAGCATCTTTATGGAGCTGACTTGACCAGTTTTACCGAGGTTTTCATTCCTCACATTCCTATACAATGACTGAGTTTCTCTCCCAGCTGATGCATGTTAAAAAACCCACATTAGCTTTCCCATTATATCAAAATCACCAGGTTTTCCTCTGCTTACAGTAAATACAACTATTATTACCCCAAATGTATCTGTAATACATTTGCCAAAACCTCCTTGAACAATGTCAGAATCATGGATCATATCACATTCTTTCCTTTCTGTGTCCCAAACATTGCTTTCATCCAGTTTCCTGATACAGATTTTCATCACTTTCATGTGGTATCTTTCCCCTTACAACACAACATCAATGATAAAACAATTGATACTGGATTTCTCATCCAAGAGCAGGCCCCACAGTCTTGAGGAGTCCAGACCTGTGTGGAGATTGAGTCTGAAAGCCTTTGAATTTGGATTTCCCAAGAGGGTGTTGTGTTTTATTTACATTTCCTATTTCCTGTCAGAGTGTTTTCTGACTTTCTCTTCTAGAGGAAAACAGGAGTGTAAGGCATGAACTAAAAGGTACCATGAACTGTACCATGAAATGATCATGCTGATCCCCTGTGCCTGTAGCCAAGTTCCTCCTCCTCCATCCTGTACCTGGAAATGTTTTTCTCTGCTCGCCCCTGGGCTTTCTTTAAACTCCTAATTGCTCCTCGTGTGCCACTCATTCCTAGGGCTCTCTTCCAAATCCTCCTCCTCTACCTGCAAGATTAAGCACAAAGCCTTGAAGATGGATGGCACGTGGCACAATGGCTTTTTCATTTGACATTAAACAGTGCAGGCAAGGGGAGATGTGTACAGGCTGTCCCTCCCAAGGTGTTACTCAATCACTGCACTCTCCGGCCCCAGACCTGTGCAGACAGTATGGAGATGCACTCTTAACCTGTCTTCTCCTTTCACTGTTAATATCCAGAAACAATTTTTAACCTGTAGATCTTTCCCCTCCTCTTATAGAAGAGACTAGAGTGGGGGGTGGGGAACTCCACAGCTTAGCTATTTGACTTTGCATCATTGCAGCAATCTCAGTGGGAGCTATTTGATCAAAAATTTAACAGCTTCATGTTCCTATATTTCCAACACAGGTACTGGGAAGACATTGTTAAATAATGTGCCTGCATTTCACACGGTTTCTTCTGAAGTCTTTAATCAATAAAATGTTCTTTAGATCAATACAGATGTTATTTCGCTGCTTGGAGCCATTTGTAGGTATATGATGGAGGTAGTTACAGCCCAGGCAGTGCCTGGTGAGGACAGCACTTGGGCACAAGGCACTTAGAGCTCCACTCTTACACAGCAGGTGTCAATTTAGAATTGGACACACCAGCATAAAATCACAACATCCCCTCTGCCAAGATACGCTGCACTGGGGGAATGAGGGTTGAGTGTGTTTAAAACACTGTGTTTTATTTCCTATCAACAATGTCAGCAAAAGCATTTTGCAGATTTATGTTGATCATTGTATCGGTAAACTGACGCAGTCCCTTGCTGAAAGGATGTCTGTAAAACGTGTCTGGTGCCTTGGTAATGGAAAATCTAGAGGATAATTCTAATTCTGCCAGCTCATTTAAAACTAGATGAGTTTTAAGCTGTGTGTCATGGGTGGAAAGTTTGGACATTGCGGACGGTGAGAGGCTGTTGTCACAGTAATGTTGGTGCAAATAACATTTAAAGTGTTGCTGAATGAAGGCTGGAAGATATGAAAACCTGGTTTATACTGATTTTTAAATTCTGGGATGCAGCTTGTGCCTTCAAAGCATCATACAAACTGGGAATAATTAAGTACTTGTGTTGGCAAAGTAAATATTTTGAAATGAAACCCCCAGGTCGTGGGCAGGTCTAGCAGTTTTCCTTTCCTCTTGTGTCAGGTGTAGGACTTCACCTGTCTGCTGGCAGCAGCCCTGACTTTTTGAGGAGCTCAGAGTTGGTGTTGAGCCAGCTCATGCCTGGTTTTGATCTCTGAACTCTAAGCCATGCTATAAAATCCTCTCAGGCATCAATAGCAAACTAGGGGACTGCTTTGTCACAGCATCTGAGAAGTTCTCAAATGTGACTGCCAGACAGAAGTGTGATGAGTGAGCCCCAGGGGAGAAGGGGAAGCATCATGTCACAGACACAGGGGCCAGGGCAGAGGAGTCTGGGGCTGCACCAGGACTGGCCTGGGCAGCTCGTGCCAGGGGCCTTGTTACAGCAGTAATTAGGCATGCCAGAGTCATGCAGGAACACTGACTCCCTTCCAAGGGCTTAATTTTGCTATCAATTTTAATTTTCATATTAATTGCCATTAGTTAAACTGATGTAATGAGCCTAGAGTGGCAGATAAAAATGACAATGGGGGTGACTGTGAATTCTGACTCCTGCCAGTGAAAGAAGCAGTTTTTTAGTGGAGGTCTGTGTGGGCTATCAGCAAACTCACAGTTAAAGCCTCAATTCAGCCTCAGTTTCAGTCTCTTCCTGTTGTGTTTTGAAACCACTGAGTCCCTCAGACAAGTAATTGTTCATTTTGGTGCAAACTCCATGCATTCAGACTCAAATCTCCTGTTTTCAAACCCAATTAGGAGATGGTAATTACCTGTGGGACTTGGGGTTTTGTTTGTCTGCTGGGGCAATGCAGATATTCTGTTTGTATCTCCCCTTCTAGTATTCAATAAAACACTAGAGCAAAACAGTGTTTTCCTCTTGGTGTTTTCAGGCAGTGTTATGCCAAATGAAGGCAATATTATGAGACTGCATGTGTTTGGGAATAATCATGCAAGCTATTAGTAATCATGCTTCACTGTTCTCCAGTGCTGCTCACCCCCAGCTTTTTTGTGTCTGACACACAAGGAGCTGTGGGATAATTCCCATCACTGCCCCTGGAATGGTGGAGCTGAGGTCACTGGGCAGCCAGCGATGCAGTCAGAAGATGAGTGCCATCTCCTGAGCTCCAGTACAGCTTCACTTGTGTGAAAAACTTGTCTATAACACATTCTCTACGCTGATATAAAGCAGCCACTCCAACTCAAGGACGAGCTGTGCAGGAGAAGGATGTTGCTAAGTGGCTGTTCACTAAAGGAGACCTGCAGAACATGGAGAACACTGATTTCTTTTGAAAAGTGCTCACAAGAGTGGATTGGGAGTCTTTTGTGACATAGTCAGCACTCGGTTGCCAACCACTCCAGTAGGTGAGAAGAGATATTCTCAACTCTCAATACAATATCCAAAGGGCAGAAGAGGCAGTTGTCAGCTCTTTGATCTCTGGATGAGGATTTTCTCTTCATAATGGTCCCAGCCCTGGTAAGGCTGAGAGTGTTAAGGAAGAGAATTTCTTCAAATATGCAGGTGTCTTTGAGAAAAGAGAACACTTGCCATCTGGCTACCTATGCATTTGAAAATAATTTCTTCCTCAGTGTGCTGATTAACTGCTGCTATTGTCATGAACTGTGGTCATCTTTGCCCTACAAAGCAGATTTAGCACATTTACTGCTGCTGCAAACAGTCCAGGAGTTTATAAAATTTATTAAGTATAAACACTATTTGAATTCATTAGTTTCGTTCTTTTCCTTCTCCTAAAACTTGCAGTGAGCTTGGCCTTGTGATGTGCCTGTGACAAAGGCAATAATTGCTGGGACCAGAATGAACATGAATTGAGCCAGAAAGTCACACCAGCCATCCCTGAATCAGCCCAAATCAGCCAGTTCGCTGTTTTGATGCTGAAATTGGTCTGAAAATGTGACTTAGCTCCTCAAAGAAACCATTGGCATCTCTGTCATGGCTGGGAGGTAGATTCCCATAGTGACACCTGTATTATTTGTCTGTGTTTTGATTCTCACTCAGAGGCTCTCAACTGTGCCATTGAAAACTGTGAGCTCCAGACATCCCAACCCTTTGGTTCCATCCAGTGCCACTCCCCTGCCTCTCCTTCCTTGCCTGTCCCCCAGGAGAGCCTGGAGCCTCCCAACGGGGCACTCCAGTCACAGAACCCATCCCACCATGTCACATCTCTGATGTCACATCTCTGGGACTGGGCCAAAGCCTCAAGCTCCTCTTGCTTGTTCCTCATGCTGTGTACATCAGTGTAAAATTAATTCAGGAGTGGTACATTGAGACAACACCTCATAAAACACACTGAGGGATCCCTCTGGTTTTCCTCTAGTTTTGGCACTCCCATTGCTCATCACTGGCCAGCCTGGCTTTGTCCTCTTCCCCCTTCCAAGGTCATTCAGTGCTCTGTCCATGAGCTCCAGGGGCTCCTGTGCTGGAGCTCTTTCTGCCCTCTGGGACCAGTGCATCCTGCCAGGGGCCAGCAGATCACGTGTTGAGTAGAACCTCCCATGGTGAACAAACCCAGGTTTTTCCCCTGGCACCCGTCTCAGAGCCACACCTGATGGATCTGCCTCTTCCTATCGATATTATTTGTTGTTAACAGGAGAACTGAGGAAATCATTGCCTGTGCTCCTGATCCTGCTGCCCTAACCCCAGGGCCCTGAACTCTCTTTTGGTTGCATGGACTTCTCTTTGTTACTTTGTAAATGAATCTGAGTTCATTTAAACCTGCAGAGGAGCCGGTCTCTTTCTCCCTTAAGACAGTCATTTTGCAAAGTTGTGTGGAAGAGGACAGCATTCAAGAGCCAGGTTTATAAGAGGACCTATGTGCTTGAAATTTTGTTCTTTCACATAGCAAATGCTAATTGGAACATCAACATTAGTGGAGAAAAGCCCAAATTCACATAAAAATTAGACACTTTCTTAAAAAGTATAGAATAATCTGCTTCTTCATTTCTTATAGTTCTCAAGTCAACACCAATGCTTTTGCCTTAGTGAAATACAAGTTACTGATCTAAGCTTTGCAGTAAATGGATTAAGAGTTATGGTCTGTGTGACAAAGAAACTCAGGCTAGAAAATCTTCTTTGGACTGAAATCTGAAGAATGAGAATTATGTTGCAACATTATTGATCCAATAATGGCAAAAAAAGAACCAAAAATAATACGTTCTTGAACTGCTGCCAATTGAAAAAAAAAAAAAAAAGGATAAATTCTTGCCATCCTATTTGTTATTCAGACATTAGATATGACAAATTACAAGAAGGTTAATATATTAGATGTCTTATTGTAGGGCATCTGCTTCCTGGAGCTCTCTCAGTCAATGCAGTGGATAACAAAGCATCAGTGCATTTTTGGGATGGCCACTTACTCTGGATCTCAGCTGGCTGCCACTGTGGAGACGCTCCCTGGAAACAGAAACAATATCTGATTCATATGTTCAGAAGTAAATACAAAAGGCTTTTCCTTTCACCATCAGGTACCTGCTGAACTGTTCAGTGCTCTGTAAGCCTGCTGCTACTTCTCTCTGGCTTTTCCTCCTCAGGGGAAATTTTGTGAAGGTTGACTTGACTGGAAGCTGAACAGTGCCAGAGTGAGGAGAAAGTCAGCCTCATGCACATGTATGAACCTTATTTTATTAGAAGTGGAGTCCCAAAATTCAAAAGCATGGGAACACAATGGGATAACTGCGTATTTAGAGCTGCGTGTCTCTGGGGCTGGGTCTAGTCCTTCATCCCAAATGTACAAATTTTGGATAGTGGGATTCATCCTACGGAACTATAGACCAAAACCACTTACATGATATGGAGACATCTGAGGATGTAGGTGCTAGGAGAGGAGAGAAATCATCCTACATTCCACCTGCTGTACAGGGAGAGGAGGGGGAAAACTCACATCCAGCTGTGTGCAGCACAGCTTTCATGATTTCACCTGATCATCCTCACCCTCCGTGCTGACAGTGGCTAAGAAGCAATGTAAGTTCAGAACTAAGGAGTTTGGGGTTGTTTTCACATGTACTTTCAGTCCAGGAACAGAACTGCTGTCCATGAGTTCCCTGCAGCCATCAGCCCCCAGGTGCATTTCAGCAAGATGTTTCTGTCTGAGAAATTAATTGTTTGTCTCTGGTAACATCGGGGTGATTTTAAAGCACTTCAAAGGATATATCAGGTGCCAGTTGGTGGTGTTAAAGTGACAGGTGACAGGTTGAAGACAGGCAAATCTGAGGCACCATGGATCAGAAGTGGAAATTTTGCTGTAGCTTGCTAGCTCTACGCTTACTCTGGAATGTGGTGAGATGATTGAGACTCATGTCCACTTTGTGTGTCTCAATTTTTAGTTGTGAAATAGGAAACAGCCTTTTCCTTTCAGTTAAGTGCTTTGACTTTTACAAGTGAGAAAGGTTAAACAAACAGATTGAAATCACTACAGTCCTGGGAATATTTCCTTTAACTTCAGGGAGATTTGGCTTATGGCCTGTACCATATTGTATTGCACTGGTTCAATTAGAAAAAGAATAATGAATTAAAAGGTCATGGCTTTTTAAATCAGAATGCAGGAATAAGGGTAAAATCTGTGTGGTGGGGCTCCTCTTTAACTGCCCCAAGTGTTTGCCATTAGGTAGGAATGGGAACTCTCCAACCAACAAGTTCACTAATCTCCTTTTAATCTCATTGAGTTCTGAACATTTTCTGGAAAACATTTTTCAGAACTAATCTGCCCAGGCAGGGCGGGGAAAATGTTAAAACACACAAAAATCTGCGCAACAGGAAATAATGTTAGAAAGCTGTGAAAATCATTTATCCTTTTGAAGCGTAATGGTTTTTAATTTTCTCATGCCCTGATCTCCCTGGCAACAATTTAAAAGTACATAAGCATTCATGAATCAAAGCCATTCACGTCTGCATTTTTAATTATGTGTCATAGGATTGAAACTTTCCCTTTGATCTTTGCATTTAAAGGGATTTACAATTTAATGATTACAATCCTCCTCCCCCCAAAGCCTGTGCTTATTACTGAGCAATGTCACCAAGGGGTCACTGTTGGGCAGGGGATGACAGTCTTGTTCTGGATGTCACCAGCACGAATGTCTGAAACCTGCCGTGGTCTGCCTTGTGGAGGAGATCCCTGTGTGCTGCTGGGTCTTCCCACTGGTGGTGGCTCTAGGCCTTTTGCTCTAGGCAAGGCTTTTAAAACCGTAGTGAGATAAAAGCAGAACAAAAATAATCTTGTTGCCCATGGAGCTGTCCTGTGCTCCTGGCTCTGCCTCTCTTGCCCTGTAACAACCCAGCAGCACGGGCACAGGACAGAGGGAGGCAGGAACATTCTCAGGTGATGTGAGGGGTGGTGGAAGGGATTAATGGCTTTGAGTGAAAGGAGCACTTTGTCCTTTGCAGAGGGCAGCTTCCCCAGGAAAAAAAGGAAAACCCAGGGAAAATGCCTTAGGAAACCCTGTTCTCAGTGCCATAAGCAAAAGGCTCATTGACATGCTCTCCATGCAAATGGTTACCAGAAAGTTCTCGGTTCTCTGTGTTATCACAGGTTGATTTTTGGTGCAAGAGTTTTAATATTTTTAATCATTGTCCCCCATTGGACCCTTCCCTCAGATCACACCTTAACTCCCCACCCACAGCAGGGTGAATAAGTACCTCTGTCTAACCCAAAACTCTGCCTTTGGCCTCGTGCCTTTTGCCCCGTTTACTGCCTTGATCCAGTTTGCTCCAATACAGTGGATTCCTCATTGTTCGCTATTTTTGTACTATTAAATTTATATTTCAGACAATGGATTGAAGCTGTCTCTCTCTCCATTTAAGTCACCACCGGGCTGAGTCCTGAGGAAATTCAAAGGGGTCTGGACTCCAGGGCTCAGACTCCAGGAAGTTCCAGTCCTTGAGAGCAGAAATGAAGCAAACAGAAGCACATGAACATTTTGATTCAAGCTGGAGAAAACACAGGACCATCCCATTGTGCCTCTTTGAGAGAATGGTCTCTGAGGAGGTTGTTCAGCTGTCGCTGTAGGACATGAAAGAAAGACTTTAAGTATTTTAGGAGGTAAAGAGAATAGAAAAAAGGCTTTTATTGTCTAAATTCTTACTACCTTTTATAAGGTGTCTTGATACAGACTTAACATGGTTGTGAATAGGAACAACACCTGTCTAATGCCATTGGTCTGGAGAAGGATTGTTTTGAGGAAGGAGAGTTGTTTTCCAAGACTGTTTCGAGAAGAAATTTTCTTGAGAAATTTTTCCTTGGGAAAAAGTTAGCAGCTGCCAGCAGGCGAAAATCTCTCAGACCCAGGACTATCAGGCCCACAGTCAGCAGGGCAGAGAGGAAACCTTGTGGCTGACATACAGGTGGAGAGTAGGGACATCTGAGTGCCTTGGAGGGGAGAGACTCCTGGGGGTGCTGGGGAGATGATGTAGTGGGTCTGGAATGGCTCTGGGATGGGAATGTTCACCCCGGCATTACCAGATGCCAGCAGTTTCCCACTAGAGGTGTGTGACTTGATGCAAGGTGCAGCACAAACCGAGCACTTTCTAATGAATTGTTCTCTCAAAGCTTTTTGCTGGATATTTAATTTTCCTGCTTAATAACAGTTTAAAGGTCGCACGGATCAGTGACACATGCAAAATAAATGAAGGTTGCTTTTGATGGGCCTGTGCAAAATTAAGGCCTTGTGCAGACTGCTTTATATGCATAATGTTGTTGTATTTTGTAAAAACATCCATAAAAAATACTGACTTAAAATTCCTGATCAGAATATTTTATGTCTTATTAAGCTACTTATGGGTGTAGACAGGATAGCAAGGGTTCTGTTAATCAGTGCTTTAAGTTGACTCCATGGTGAGCTGATGAGTTGAAAAATTTGTTTAAATCCCTTTTTGTCTCTTTTTAGAGGGTCTTAATATAGTAGGTTTTGTGGAGTGAGCATAGGTTTGTGCCATTAACCATAAGCTAACATTACATGGTTTAACCTTAGAAACATGACTTATTGAGCTTGTACTTAAAGCCATCAAACTGGTATTTTCACTGAAATGCACTCTATGATGATCCAATTTTACAATGATTTTCTCAAATGAAAAAAATTCATGGTTTCACTATTGACAACTACTGTTAAATTACTCCAGATGGGATTATACCAGAGATAGACCAGCCACATAAAGGCTATAGGAAAAGATCCTAACAATCATGAGAATGGGAATCAGGGATCAGGAAACAATCATGGTTTTTAGAGCACAGGTAGTACCATTCATAGCTGGAGAACGGCTGAGGTTCAAACACAAGAGTGAATCAGATTTTGGGGATCAGTAGGGATAGCAAACAGCTGAGAACCAGAGAGCTTCTAGAAAACGAGAAGACTTGAGCAGAATTTTGCTTCTTTGTTGCATTTCAGTTGGGTTTCAATTTTTGCATTTTTTTTGACTGAAATATTTGTAAGATACGAGAGAGTAGGAGGAGCAGTGGTTAAGTTTTTGAGGCAGCAGCAATCTACAGACTGTTTTTGCCATAAGATAATTAGTGCCATGGTATAATTAGAGAGGAAAGAACAAAAGGAAGAAAAGTTTTGCTGAGGGCTTCAGTTTAATTTACAAGGAAATCTAGGTAAGCAGCTAATAGAACACACTCCTTTTAAAACATTATAGCTTGGTATTTTATTTTAAAGAGGACAGATCATCAGTTTATAAAGGTAGAAACACCAGTTCTAAGAAATACATCTGTACCTTTTAAATTCTCATCTGTAGATTGAATTTCCTTTTATTGAAACACATTCTATTTAAATAATCTGTGATACTCATGTTGACCTATAACTGAACTCTGTCTCCTGAATAGAGTGCTGAGAATTTTAATTAAGCAGGAGCTGGAGAAGATTAGACCATTGCAGTTTGGTCCCTCCTCCAAGTCCCGCATCCCTCAAGTAGCTGGTGTGTGGTTGTGATTCTGCAGTGCTCAAATCTCCTTTTGCCACATCTGTCCCGGAATTCTCAGGCACAGTTGTCGGATCTGCAAGGAGGCAGAACACACGGATGTCGTTTTGAGCTGGGGAAGGGCTTTGGATTTGTATGAATTTTTGTGAATTTGGTAGGAATTCACCTTTTGCAGTATTTCTTAAGTGTCTTTTTCCCAAGTGATTTGCTCAGTGCTTGCACTCATCTGAGGTCTGTCACTCCAGTTGCCTTCTGTGGCACATAAGAAATAAATTGTTTGGAAGGCCTCACTAAATCTGGAACTAAACAAAGGCAGGACTGCCTTTCTTGGCAGTGGCACTAGAAAGATTAAGAAAGCAATTAATTTGGTGCCAATTTTCCTTTTGCCTGCAGAAGTCGTTCTTGGCATAGCTGGTGCAGTGTGCCAGCAACAGGCAGTTGGCAGGAAGTCAAATTGTTACTAAACAGGTTTTTAACATTGTATGCTCTGAATTGCTCTGTCCTTTGGTCTATGAATGTGGCAGCTTCTTTTCCAGCTTGAAGGTGCCAAACATGACACGAGGAAGTGGAAAGCTGACATAGTCCTGGCTTGGAACATCCCACATGTGAGGGTGCTGAACCTCTTTCTGGGTTAGTTTTAGTTTTAAGTCTACTCTGAACCTCTTTTTGGGTTAGTTTTAGTCTGAGTTTTTTTTTTTTTAGTTTTGCTCTAAAACTCCCAGCTTGGAGCACCCCACATTCATGACTGTATTGAACTCCTTCCTGCCAGAATTCCCCTAGAATATCTGAGGACTCCAGCTAAGCCATCAGCAAGCAAGGGCCTTTGCTGGCTCTAAAATATATTTCTTGCTCTGCTAATTTCCTTCTTCTTGTCTCTTTTGTTCTATTTCTGACATAATGTTATGGACTGCAGGGAATATTCAGTATCTCATTTTCCACAGAGTTCCTATTAGAAAGTTCCTATGTTCTTCACAGTACTCCAAGAAATTAGTACAACTGGCTAAAAAGAAGTTGACTACAATAGAAAGTAACAAAGAATCAATGCACATACTTAAAATTTGTGTTATATTAAGTATTCAGATAATTATTTTAAATAATTAGCATATTTGGAGAAAATATTACAGGGATGTGCAGTTTTTGCAAAAAAAGCAAACCTATTAGATTAATTGAAGGAAAAATGCTCAGCTCAGGGCTGCCCTTGTTCCTATTATGGTTGTTGTGGCTGGAATGGTGGCAGATCAGAGCACCAGCCATGAACTTCAGGTGAGATTCCAGGAGCCTTCATTTCACAGTCATCATTTCTTTCTTAGTCTTATTTAGGCTTCTGGCTGAGATTTGATCCTGAGGGAAAAAAAAAAAAAAAAAAAAGCATCATCATCAGTGCCAGAGTAAAATGCTTTTGTTTGGTGGGAATTCACCTTCTGCAGTATTTCTTAAGTGTCTTTTTGCTAATTCCCCATCCTCCTGATGAGACAGCCACACACCACAGACATGTCACATGGAGGAAGCATCAGTGTAGCTTTAGCAGCTGCATTGGAGGAGGAACCCTCCTGCCTTCAGAACTGTACAGCTGAGTTTATGGGGCTGTATTTTCTCTGCTGCCTAGATTTGAAAGATTTAGAACCATTATTGTAGCTCCTGAATGTCAGGGAGCTAGTTTGAAGGGATTGCTTGGGTTGCCAGATGTGTTGAAACCCCAGACACGTTCCCTGCACAAATCAACTCTGCACATCACGTGCAGTGAATTTCATGGTACCAAACCCATGTTGAAATCATTCTGGCTGTGTGTATAATGCCTGTACACAGAGACTTGTTTGGGAGGTCCTAATGACAAAAGTGACATCCTCCTGCCCCCTTCTCTTTATTTGTAAACCCAAATTAGGGAGCGGGCTCTGCTGCTGGTGGCTTTAGGCCTTGGTCCCACAGTGGCCTTGGCACAGGGTCACAATACTCTGCTCACAGGCAGTCATCTCATGACACAAATTCCTGAGCAACTGCACTAGCATCACTCAAGATTTTTGTGGAGGGTGCTCAGATTTCTCTCACTAAGGTTTCCAGTAGAGGAAGTCAAACATCACACTCTGGCCTTGGGTGATGACTTAGATTGATGAAAGAAAATTAAAACTTTCAACTCCCTGCCCTAGAGGGAGAACATAATGATCCAGACCAATCCCACTTACCTCTTTGAAATTATTGTTATCTTTTTAAAGGAAGTCAATGATTTATGAGATGTTTAGTGGGCAAAACCCTCTGCAAACACTGGGCTGGCTGGGTTATAAATGATCTGTGCACAACCTGGGATTTTTCTAGCAATTCATATGCTGTCTAACTATCACTAGGGCTTCTTTCTCTGAGTTGCAGAGCATACAGAAATAAAAATGATTTGCTCGGCTTCAGTATAGCTTAGGCAACAATAATTACTGCACAGAAAAGTTCCCTACTTAATCAATGGGCTGATGCACAGCACATTGGACGTGTCCTATTTTGCTCCAGCATAAGCAGGAAAAACAGATATAGAAGGAAAAAACCCTGTTGGCTACAAAAAACATTCAAACTCATTTCTGAAAACTACTGTGCATCATACAAATGCAGAAGAATAGAAAATACAGAGGCAAAAATTCCCTATCACAACAAGGAACAGAAAAAAAGGCAGTCCCTGACCTGTAAATTCTTTAATAAGAACAGAAAACATGGACTGGCAGGAAGACAAAAACAGACAGGGAGTGTTGAGAAATAATGCAATATTAAAATAAGAGATTTGCTAAGTTCCAAGTAGGTTTGGAACACAAAACAATTCACTGTAGAACTAGAAAGAAAGAAATACAATTGGCAAAGTAAAGGTACTTTCCAGGAGAAAGGGAAGGTGGGAAAGTTTTTAGTTTTAAGAGTGACTTGGTGAGGGTATTTTTAACTTCTGATAGACTACAGGGAATGAAGATTCCACCAAGGCCTTTGGCATTTTACCTACATCATGTGAAGAAAGCTTTGTCCTAGGGGTGATGAGACAAATCTGGCAGGATGCACTGGGAGAAATGAAGCAATTTGACTAAAGACTTCCAACAAGTCCACCATTGCTAGGCTACCTCTCTGGCTGCTCTTGGCTCACTCTACCAGACCTGTTCCTGCCATCCCTGAACTCATGGCTTTGACTGCAAGCCCCTGAGATGCCTGCTCTGTGATGCTGTTATCAGGTTCTCAGTGTCCCCCATCTCTTTGTGTATTATCTCTTAAGATTTTAAGCAATTTTTAGGAACAGGTGGACTTAGGCATCATGTTCCATCTCTGCAGGAATGAATAGAAGTCATGCATATGCACTGTTGTTGGAAGAAGATAGTGGGGGCAGATGCAGAAGGCTGCTGGAAGTTTTGCTCTTCTAAAAATCAGGCTGCTGGTAAATCTGGGTCTTCAAAATAAGAAAGCCCTTATGGGAATTGTATCTTTGCAGGTGTTTGATCAAACTCCCAGCACAACAATTCCCAGTGTGTTTTGATGATTTGAGTGAAAGTGGTGTGTGCCACTCCTGCACATCTGTCTTGGTTTGGAAAGGCAGGTGTCTGCTAAGGAAGGCAGGACCCTCCCTCAAAGATATAAAACTCTCCCTCTGAATTACTATAATTTTGAAATTAAGAGGCTTTTGGGCAATGATATGAAAATAGGAATAACAGCTCTTTACTAGGAAAACTAAAAATGTAGTAGTACAAAAAAGCAAACAAACAAAAAGAAAATACTGACAGAGTCAGAACACGACCTGACCCCCTGTTGGTCAGGGTGTTGGTGTCAGTCCAGTCCAGCCCTCCTGCAGTGACAGATGTGGTTCTGTTGGAGCAGAGATGATCCTGGAGAAGGGTCAGTTTTCCTCTGAAGCTCCAGTGGTGCTGAGCTGGGTCTGGTCTCCCTCTGGGAATCCAGAGCAAACAGGCTGTGCTGGGGTTCTGAATGCCAGGGGTGATCCAGGTGGGAATGCTGGGCTCCTCCCCCTGGGTGGAGCCTCTCCCAGTGGGATGCTGGAATTGTCTGAGCCCTGCAGTGAGCCTGGCTGGCCCATGAACAGCAGATACCCTGCAGGGAGGATGGGTGGTGGAGGAGATAAAGAGCCCTGCCCCAGCTGGTTTAACAGCTGGTGATGGAATATAACACTGCTGGTTACATCCTGCATTGCAACCTAAGACATTTTACAATTGAATCAATGCTGTACATTTCTACAAAATGCTATGTGTTCTCTAAATGGAGAAGACATTAGATTATCATTTAGAAGCTGTGTAAAATAACTGTGTGTATTACAAATATTAACCTTATAAAGCTGAGGGACAAGGTTATGGAAAAGCTGTGTTTGTTTTCTTTCATGGCTATCTAACTGAAATTTAACAAAACCATGGCTGGAAGCTGTGAAGACTTGCAACATCATGATAGTCATGTAGGAGTATTATCAGAGGATATGAAAGAGACTGGGGTCGTAGGCAGAACTGTATTTTATTTAGACCAATGTTCCTGGGAAAAACACATTTTTCATGCTCCAAGATGGGTATTTCTGGCAACAACTTAGTTTATGTCAGACAAACACAGGCTGAGTGGAGGCTGAGATCAGGCAGGGCCTAGAAAAGTGGTGTCCCCTCTCTTCCCCTCTCCCTGTGAAATACCTGAAGTAGCCAAAATGAACTCCTGTGTGGGTCAGGACTTGGCTTTTCAGGAATCATCAGCTTAAGGATGTTTGGGTGTAGATTGTCCTATATGTGACAAGTCGTGGGTGCTCGGTGTGTGGCCACATTACACAGAAAATACCCTGGTCTGCATCACTGTTGGAGGAAAGGTCAGGCCCAAGCTGACGTGGCCTTTCTGGGAGCTTTCTTCTCTCTCCAAAACCCATGACACCATTATGCTTCATTGCAGAGCTACTCAAGCTACAGGAATGTCTCCTTGTCTGGGCATAGAACTCCACAAACAAATGTGTACACCAACTGTGAAAATGAGACATCCCTCTGAGGCTTTCAGGGACATGGGTACAACATTCCAGTAGTGTGCTGTGAACCAGGAAGGTTCAGCTCACAGAGCCCACAGGGGAAATGATGTGGAAATTTAGGAACTCTTCTGCCCTGTGCATTTCCCGTTGAAAATTTCTCCCTTTGGGACCTCAACATGTGTTGGAGGTATCTAACCATAGGTACTCTGACATGGAGTTCTTTGTCTGCATGGCATAAACACTAAACAACAGCCATCCAGAACACAGAACAAAAATAAATAAAAATCTACTTGTAAAAGCATTCAGGTTTCAGTCACAAGACTACATTCATTTCCTATTTCCAGACTAGCCTGTGTTTGAGGCCTGCCAGCAGGGAGATAGGACTAGCACCTCATCAGTGATTCATTTCCTAATGAAATGGAAATGGCATCAGGAATGGAGGGGAAAAAAACCCCAAAACCTGTGCAAAAAAAAAAAAAAAAAAAAAAAAAGGCAAGATAAATGGTTGGCTTTCTGCAAAGCATGCAGTGAAACAATGGGACTAAATGAGATACATTCCTGACAAAGCTCTCTTCTGTTCTCTAAAGGCTTTCCTTGTACCTGGAGTTATGTTTTATCTTCAAAGAGCGGTCTTTATTTTATGTGAGCTCTCTCGCCCTCACCCTCTTTTCTGCTCGCTGAGATTTAAGTAAGCTCTTGTAGTGCTCTATCTCTGATCAGGCTTAAAGATTGGAAAGCCCTGAGTTTGCAAGGATAAAAAAGGCCTTAGTATCTAGGCACTGATACATCTGATCCATCACCTGAGGTGGACATTACCACACAGCCTGTGCCACAGATTGGCTTGATAACAAGCCCTGGATTTTTCTTGGCATGCCTCTTTATTTAAAAAAGAAAGAGGAATTGCTGGGTTAGGAAAAAAGAAAAAAAAAAATCAGTCGCATTATCTTGACACAGCTGGAGTCTTCATTAGGGCCAGGGGACTTAGAATGAGCACAGGGGTCCTGATTCTACCTGAGAAAAAGGTGCTTTTGAGCTGCTCTGGGCTCCAGAGAGCAAGCAAAGCCAGAGCAGGGCTGAGCTCCAGCCTGGGCTGGGTTAAATGTCCAGCTGGAGCAGGTGGACTCAGGTCTCGCTCCTTCCCCACCTGGAAGCAAACAAGTGCAAAACCAGGGGCATTTCATCCCAGTCCCTGCAAGACCCTGACCTTCTGGATGAGGAGAGAAAGACACTCCAATTCAATGGTTCCCCAGCCGTATTCTGGTTTTATCTAGTAAAAATGAACACCTTCATCTTTAGATTGAAATGCCTTAGTCTCATACTTTTGACTTTCCTTCCCTCCTATCTGAGCAATAATCCACTGCCTAAGATGTGCTAAACTTCATCTGCTCTCAATTAGGATACCTCCTTGGGTAGCAATTAAGCAAAGACTGTTACCACTTAATGGGGATGGCTATTTTCATTGAATTGGGGTGTTTTCCAGTGCCTTGTGTGGGTCTCTGTGCATTGCCTGTCCTGGCTTTAGGTGACATTCTGGCACCAGGACACACTAACTGCTTTCCCATCACCTTGTCATGTCTGCTCACTTGACCTTCCTTTAACAGGAAGGGTCAGTCAATATTGACTGTCCTTCTGCAAATTCCAGTGGTCAGCTAACACCACAGGGATGCCTTGCTCTTTCAGGAATTTCTTGACCTGGCACACAATCTCTTTCCTTTCCTCCCCTCATTTTGGCATTAAATTCACCAGGAACAGTAAAAGAAGGCCCCTGTTCAAAATGATGCCTTACATTTTAGCTTTCATGTTTTCCAGGTTCTGTGCTGCCCAGGGGTGCAGTTCTGAGCCTCATATTGAGTGTTAGTGAGCTCTTCACAGAGTAGGTAGATAAAACAAATCCTTTTCCTGCTGCACACCAAGGACAGCTTTCAGCCCAAAAGCACAAACAAGGGTGGGCTGGAGGGAAGAACAAGAAGGATGGGACCTCACAGCCTGGAGCTGAAATGGGACAATTAAACCCCAATAAGCAAATGGACCAAAACTTATGGAAGTGTGAGTCTTTGTGACTGGTTTGGCATTTTGTGACCATTTTGGGTCCACCTTGGGTGTAGCCCTGGCCAGGCTCTTGTCCTGCCCAAGGTGTGTCCTAAAGACCTTTCAATAAATACCTACCTTATTCTCTAACTCTGTTCCAGCCTTCCCAAGGCCATCAAACCACTGACAGCTCTGTGCAGCAGAACTGAGTTTCATCACCCAGCAGTGCCAGAGAAGGGAAGTAAGAGGGCTTGAGCCCCAGGAGAATGTGATTAGCAGCAGATCTAATTCTTTTCTCCAGACTGCCCTGTAATCTACTCTTTGACACCAGCCTAATCTTTTTATCACTCTGCACTGAAATGATCTGGAAAATTATTCCACTGTGGAGTCAGCTGTGTGTGAATAACTGATTTGGTTTGGGTTGCTTTGGTTGTGAGAGTGGATCAAAAGGAAGCCAGGTTCACCATTTGACAGAGAATCAAAAAGCTGAAAAGCAGTTTGCCCTGTCATAAGCCATTAATATTATTCTAAACACAGATTTAAAAGTAAATAACACTGAAGAAGTAATACATGGTTTGGAGCTAAAACAGAAAAGGAAAAAACCAAAATGCCACATGTTGACAGATTTAGAATTTTTAAATTTAGTTTACTGAAATGACAGTATTGGAAATGCACTGCTTGCCTTCCAGCCTGTCTGATTTAATCTCAAGAGAAGAAAACTACCAGCAAATGGAAAAAAAAATTCCCACGTGCTGATTAAATGAAAAGCCTACAAGGCACTCCCACAAAGAACAAATGAGCAATTCAAGTGTGTTTCTTTAATTGACATGATACCTGTAACAGGAAATGGTTATATCTTCACAGTGCTTGACAACACACAAAACAGATTTTTAAGGCTGGAGAGCCTGTTGGAGATACTGTTTGTCATAAGTAGATTCCATCAAGCCTCCTAGATATTTTCCATTTTAATCCTATCTGTGAAACTTTGACTTTTCTAATCAATTGTGAAAGTAAATCCCCAGGATTTGCCAGATTATGTGTGAAATGCAAAAGGGAGTACTTAAATCCATCAGTAAATAAACAAACACATAAATCAAAAGCTAGATGGGGAGAAAGCAGCACTCAGTATCCTGGCTGCAATCCATGGTTATTATTTAACTTTAAAATGACAGATCAATGGCAAAATGGAATTAAGTGGCTGTGTAAGCACAGAAGTAATTTTATCAGTGTGTGAGATGCTCATGTTTTACATTACCCAGAACACGGTGTGTTTACTGAGCAAATGCAGAAACACCAGGGAGAGGTGGAATTGCAGCCAAGGCTGAGGGGAGCAGGGACACCCTCAGAGGGATGAGACCCTGGAGACAAATGCCTGCTGCTGACTGCAGGGACTGTGATGGGGAAGTGATGCATTCAGGCTCTCCAGAGAAGAAAATGAAACTTGTTTTATGATTTGAAGATAGAGCTGAGCCAGAAGAGGAAAGACCTTGTGCAGAGGTCAAGGCTGACACAGTCTCAGCTGTTCAGGCAGCACTGATCTGACAGTGGGTACAGCTCTAACCCTGGGACTGACCTTGACTAACTAATGTGAGCCTTAGGAGGCATTAATGTTTTCTCTTGTATTGAAACTGTGGGAAAGTGGAACACAAGCACCATAAATCTGTAGAGATTTTGTGTTGCTCTCTAAGGAGGTTTCCCCTAGGAAACCCCTCATGATAGATATCTGTTTCAGCCGTCACAGGTTGTCTGTTTGTGGGGAATTTCTATCCTTGTTGTGGTTTAGTTATATTTTATACTTCATTTAACACCCTTCTTTTTGGGGAAAATCAATGAAACAATGTCATCTGTGTGCATATTCAGGGAAAGTGGTACTAGGACCAATAACTAGGATTAATTTAAAACTGAAAATAAACTAGATACATGATAATGAAGGCAGCAGATAACAGACAATAATTAAATCAATAATTACATAAAATTAAATTGTTGCTATTCATAAGCCAGCAATTCCTGAGCATGACACCACACTGTCTGGGATGGCCCCGGGGTCAGCAGTCCCAGCTGGGTCCACCCCAACTCCTTGTGCCCTCTGGCCTCCTCACTGCTGGGGAGAAAACCAGAAAAGGCCTTGGCTCTGTACAAACACTGCTCAGGGGAAATGAAAACATCCCTGAGTTATCACCACTGTTTCCAGCAGAAATCCAGAACAAGGTCCTACACCAGCTACTGTGAGGGAAATTCACTGTACCCAGTCCAAACCAGCAGAGGTTATTAAGGTAGAACACGCTGAGGGTCTCACTGGACCTGCCTGCACCAGAAAACTGGATCAAATTTCAGATGCTGGCCTAGGCTCAGATGCAAGCAGAAACTCCAGGTGTGTTTTTACTGCTATTGCTGTCTGCCCCTGTGCCAGGCCAAGCCACAGTTGTCCCATACATGCATGACACAGGTCTCCAAAGTTCCCAGGAAAGGAAAAATGCAATGCAAGATGATACATGGAAGCCACTGGAAATGAAGGCAAGTGAGAAAACCCAGATTTCCCCCTGAACAGGGGAATTTCTGGGCTCTGTCTTGCCAAAAGCAGTAAGTGCTCTGAATAAACCCTGAATTTTGTGAGTGGAAAAGCAGATGGGAAGAGTGCAGAGGGAGTGTTGCCCTCTGTCCAGCAGGGCTGCTGAGCACTGCAGTCAGTCAGGTCATACAGCCACAGAACCACAGCACAGGCTGGGGTGGAAGAGCCTGAAAGCTCATCCTGTTCCAACCCCCAGCCAACACTCCTTCCACTGGACCAGGCTGCTGAGACCTCATCCCACCTGGCCTTCACCACTTCCAGGGCTGGTAAATGCTTTGGCTACCTGGTCTCTCTGTCCCACAATGTAAAAGCCAGATTATTTGTGACCCAAATTTTGCTCTCCCAGAGCTGTAGTTGTTTTTGCCTTCCCCAGATCTTGCAGCCAAGCTCCAGCAGCTCCCGTGGGAGGAAACCAAGTGGAAACCAAGGCAGAACTCTGTGCAGTTCACAGAGCAGGAAAGGGCACACTTGTTTGAAAAGAAATAGAAAGCAAAAGAGAACAATTAATTATTTCCCTTAATCAGTGAAGGGATCTTAAAACAGCAAAGCATCCCAGACTGTGGATTTTATGGCTCTCACAGAGCTCTATTGATGTATTTCTGGTGTAGAGGCTAGGAAATGGTTTTACACAAGGAGAAAAGAAAGCTGGAGAGTAATTGGAGATTGACTACTAAATCAACAGAAGGCTTTCAGATGCTAGGGGTCAACAAATTACAGACAAGTGACTGCTTGTTCTTTTGTGTATAATGTGCTCTAGCAGTGCTTTATACTCTACCAGCAGGCTTCAGCTATGATTAGAACCTCCTTGGGCTGCATTAGGTAGGAATTTGGAGGCCTTTTTCTTCACTGTCATAGGAACCTGAAACTTTATTTCTCTGCTGACAAGACCAAACAGCTGAAGCTGCAGAGGAGACGTGAAGTATCACAGTCCTTTAGTGGAGTCCAGAGAGCTGGCAATGCTGACCTCCTTTCCTCTGCGTTTTCATATCAGTTTTTATTTCAAATCTTCTTTATCTTCAGCAGTCCCTTTGGTTGCTGGAGCTCTGGAGGATGTGATTCAGCAGGTGTTGACCTTGGTTCAGGGCAGCTGCATTTAACTGGTAGGTGGTGCTTGAATGTAGACGTGCCAGATTGGTGTTACAGCTGTGGTTGTTTAAGGGAGATGCAAGGTTTGCAGAAAGATTCAGATCTTTTATAAACTGATCTGGTGTGGTTGGAAAAGCAGTTCTGGGTGCACCAGCCTTTTGTCAAATCCTTCTTTCAGCCTGATGTCTGGATAAAGGAGGGTGGACAGAGGGAGCTCTCACCTGGGCTCTGTCCCTGCCTGTTCTGAGACCTGGGCCAGGTTCATTCCCCTTGCTCCAGGATTCACTTTCCCTGTTGTAAGACACACAACTCAACTGAGTGTGTGCAGGAGTGTTGGTGCGTCTAAGGAGTATCACCTTGATATATCCTTGGCACAAGACCTGAAATACCTTCTCTGTATTTTACACAGCCGTGCTCAGCAAATATTAACTCTCTGGCTATGCTTTTCTAAGACTATAAAATCCATAAAATATAATTAAAATATGTAAATCTATTATATTATTTAATGAGTACATTGAGCCTTGAAAGTTTAAATTAGATGTAAAGTTGATACAGACATATTGCTATTGATTAGATATATTAATAAATCATTGCAGCTTTGGACAGAGGTTTTTCCCACACCAGGTGGAAATATCTTTTTTCTGTCATTTCATCTATCAGTTCTTACATTTATGCAGCCATTTAAAACTACTATAGAGTAGCAATGAATAACTGGGTAACTTTTTTGCAACTAATATCCATTCTTTAGCATAGTTACTTCAAATTCTGCTCCCTTCTGTTGCTCTTTCTTGGAAGGCACTGCAGGCCACTAACAGTAAAAATGAGGCAGCACAAATAAACCCCAACCCCTTCCCCCAACATTTCAGTTGGATGTTACATCAGACACATATTTCAGGATTAGTATCATTTTCTGGGAGCCTGCATGCCAGTACAGTGAAATTAGAGCACTAAAACCTGACAGTAAAACAGATTTGGAAATCACCCTACCTTCTCTACCCCAGGCAAGGAAAATTTAGCAGTAAGGGCTGTGCTGGCCTTGCACTGGGAAAATCTCCTTTACTCCTTGCACGTAGCTGCCTGGCTGCTAATAAACATCTATTAAGGGGGTAGAGCTGTGTGGGCCCTAAAGTAGCAAGTAAAAGTCTTGCCAAATCAAGAAAATGGAAGGTAATACAGATGCCTGTGTTAAAGGCTATCTTTTGCTGTCAAGCAGCCTGCTTTTTCCTCTAGTTAAATATATTTTTTTCTTCAAATGTACTTTGTGCTTAATTCATGCTGGAAGCTTTTTCATCAGAGTTGGAAAAATTCAGGGTGCTGCTCTCGCTGGAGGGCTGTGTGCCAGACCGTGGGCAGCTCTGTGCACTCCTCCATCCTCCCCCTGCCCGCCCATCCCACATCCTGCTCCTCTGCAGAGCTGCTGACAGCAAAATCCAAAGGGTATTTCACAACGGATTATAAGTGTTTGAAACCAGAGCAAATGTCATGCTGCTTGACAGCAAAAGATAGCCCTTTAGCACAGGCACCTGGATTGCCTTCCATTTCCCTGATTTGGCAAGATCACAGGCTTCAACCTCACTTAAACCCTTTTATCTGCATTTCCTTCCTGTAGGGTAGACACACGTCTCCTCTCCCCTCACTTGTGCTGCACGGCTCACCAGCTGCATGCCAAAAACTTCCCAGGGAAATATTCAGGAGGTGAGAAGTCATCAGCAGCAAAGTACCAATTCCATGTCAGTAATATGAGATAAAGCAGCTCTTCCACCTGCTTCAAGCCCTGATGCCTGCTAGACATTGGGATCAGCAGCTCAGGCGAGTTTGGTATTTTCAGGTACCAAGGCAGGGAAGTCAAATGCACAGATGTGCATGCAGAGGTGCAAAGAGGGAGTTGTGCATGTGAAATGTGCAGTTCCATCACCCACTGGGTAGTTGTCTGCTCACAAGGATTCAGCTGCACCTGCAGTTTCCTGCTTTCCTTTGGAATGACTTGTCTGTGCCTGGGTGTGTGTGTTTTTGGCACTTTTCTTCTCTGCGCTTGAAGCTGGGGCCCAGAGCACCGTGTTGCTGTTTAGCACAGATTTAAGCCTCTGATTTCAAAGCTGCTGTAATTAGTGACTTGCAGCCAGTGTACTCTACCAATTCTCAGCCCACTGGGATATTACCAGGCTTTATTGTTTCTTTCTGTCTTTGTGGAACTTCAGTAAATCTTTTCTTTGATAGCAGCCAGGGTTTCAAAGCTGCCCACGTTTGAGCCAGAGGAGACTAATAATGATCTAATTAGTGAAGGATGTTTTTCTCTGCTTTGCTGTATTTTATCTCTTCCCCAAAGCCTTGTTGGTGCAAGCCAACCTCAGGCACCAGCTAGATTCCTTTTTTTTTCCTTGTGTATTTGAGAAACACACAGACACATCTGTATATATCCCATGTTGTTCTCACTTGAGGGTGTAAATCTTGAAAAACCTTCCCAAGTGTAACTTGGATTTAGGAGGTAGCTTTGTTATTCCCAGAAGATTTTTCTTGCAGCTAAGATTTGTTTCTCTAGCTCAAACCACAAAGCCACTTTAAAAGACTTCAGTCTGTGTAAGCTGCAGTGTAGGACATACTTCCTATCCCCCCGTGGGTATTCACTGCCCCTCTCCTCCTGTTTCTGCAATTTCACTCTCTTTTGATTAATTAATGAGCCCCCTTCATTATTTATAGAAGCCTTGAAATGCAGCAGGGTTGGACTGCAGAGGCTGTTCCTTGCTACAGCGCAGTGTTCTGCCCCAGGAAGGGCACACATTCCTCCCCAAAGGCCCCAGCAGTGTCAGCAGCTGCAACTGGCAGTGCAGTGCCATGCACTCAGGAGTGCAAAGCCCTGCTGGACACTCAGGATCACTGAGGCTTCCTTTGCAGCTCTTTGGGACTGAATGACCCTGGGCAGGGCTTTCACCATCCTCTTGCTGCTTGTGGGAGGTGTAGGATAAGGTCTGTGGTTTGCAGGTCTCTTCTCTCTTCCCCCCACACAGGCTCTCTTGACCTGGCTGCATTATAGCAGCATTTTTTTGCTCCCCTTTTTGCCCCTACCTGATCATTTTCTAGGTTTCTCATTTCTTTCTAAGAGTCATCAATGGAATTATTTAATTTTAGCTACTCCTTTGGCAGATGTTTTACAAATACCCTGGAACACAACCCTTCAGCCCAGCTTTGCTATCCCTCAACCTCTGCCTTCGCAGTGCTGGCTCAGAGGTATTAAATTAGCCCCCAAAGGTACCTGAAGTGTCAAGCCTGACTCCATCCAAGCACAGGGGTGCTGGATAGTGTGAGGGGAAGCACAAGAAGCATGACAGAGCAGCAGAGAAGGGAGCGAGTCAGTGGCAGAGATTCCAGCTGGCGAGCAACTTGTGTCACTTTGTGGTGCTTTATGACCTTGTTAAACTGTCTCAATAAATCATGCCAAGTAATTAGAGACATAATTTAGAACCTAACTAGCATGTCACTGTGAACATTGGGTGTACACTGGTGGTATCTCTCTGTTTTCCTTCCCCTTTCCCCTCCAGCAACTCCAGTGGAGAGAAACCACCCAGGGAAAGCACAAACTCTGACACAACTGATGGCTTGGTGCCAGGCTCTCCAACAGCAAGGAGCTGATCCAGCCTGGAGAGTTATCTGCAGGTGCCCAGGAGCCTCCTGCTCAACACTCAATGGCCTCCTCTTACACCACAAGCAAAACCACAGGTTCTCCTGCAGCACAAATATTTCCTTGCTGGTTTAAATAGAAAGCAGATGTGTCTCACTTGTCACCTTGAGCACTGAGATTGGTAGCAGGGCAGGAAAATGTAAGGTATGGGACACTGTAAAAAAAAAGGCACTGGCAATGATAGAAATCAGACAGAAGCTGTGGAGTCAGGAACATAATTTTTCTGTTTGTTAGAGTCTTAGAAAATAAATGTTCATTGGCGATAGCAATGCAAGGAATTGATATTTTTTGTGTACCATTTGTCCTTATCCCCTGATCCAGCAGAGAGTGCAGCACAGTTGACTTGCCTTGTCACAGTCCCAGCTCCTGTGCTGGTGTTTTCAGGAGTATCAGGACAGGGATATTGGGGTGTGACAGTAGGAAAAGGGACTTGCTGCCCCTTGGAGAAACATTCCCAGCAGGGGCAGAGGAAAGAGGAGAAAGTAAAATCCCCTTCATTAGACACTGAGATGCAACAAAGTGACTTAATCTCGGACAGAGCTGGACCATCCCTGTGCCTCTGGCAGGCTGAGGCCATGCTGTCCTTTCCCCACAGAAGACAAAAGAGATGTGGGAACAGAATAATCGGGATGTTGGATCTCTGGGCTAAGGCTGTTTGGGATGGGAGCTGGATAGCAGCAGCTGGGAAGGCTGACACTGGGCACAGGGGCAGTGACATCTCACCACACCCGTGAGAGCCAGCAAAGGACCTGAACAGCAGCGAGCAGCCCCTTATGGTCAGGAGATGGCTGTGGATGCCTGTGCAGGAGAAGCAGTAAATAAAGTAAACCTCATCCTCTGTGGGCACTGTCTGATGGATAGAGGTGTTCCTGTTTCTCTTACACTTCTTCAACAGGGTAAAGCAGTACAGATAGCATATTATCTCTGTCTTCTTTATTTTTTGGGGGGGGAGAAGCAGGCAAGTAAATATAATTTAACATTTAATACTTGAAATGATAGTTGTAGCCTGCACAGTTTAGTTATTCTGACAGAAGGTCTCACTAGGTTTCTTTTACAAATTAAGCAAGTCAGGGAGGATATTCTCACCTTTAAGCTGTGCTGGAGCTTCTTGTCACCAGCTGCTCCAGTATTGTCACCCACTCCTGCTTTTCCATGGGGCTGCAGCAGAGCTGATTTCTGCTGGTCACCACCCTGCTGACAGTTAATCGCCTGAGCACAAACCCAATCACACAACAACAAAAGAAAAACCAAGGAGCTAATTAATTTTTAATTTGTGTGATTTAAAAATCTGTTGTATCTTCTTGCAGTTGGATTCCAAAGTGTGCCATTTCCTCAGGCAGCAGGGAAGCCTTTCCAGGCCTTGGGTGGAAGACCAAGCTCTCTTATCAAACCAGTGCCATGCTGGGTAAAACCTGGTGCAGCCCATCTGGATCAGATTAAGTTTGACTTAATTCTTTTTTCCACTTTTTTTTTTTTTTTTGGCAAGAGCTTTGGTGCTTCATTATTAAAACACAAATTTGACTCCGTGCTGTAATTGCCCAGCTTGACAATAATAAATCTTATAAGCAGGTTTGCTGTTTGCGTGGCGGAAGGAAAAGATTTCCATTCATTCCCCAGAAAATATTAAGGCCGAAGTTTGTTTTTTACAGCTCCGTATTTGGAAGTCTGGGCAACAAACTGAGGAAGTGGGGGGCTCCCTTCTGGTCCCTTCCCCAGTGGGAGCAAACAACCCCCAGACAGAGAGCAGGGCTGCCTCTCAGCTGAGCAGCAGAGGTCTGAGCTGCACAGCAGAGTCAGCTGGAGGCACCAGGAGTTCCCTGAACCCTCCGGGGAAGGCTGTGCTGTGGTTTACTCCGTACCACTCCGTGACCAGAAATTCCACAAAAACTTATAGTTTGAGCTGGTATTTCTCATGCTCGGGTGGTGATCGACGAGTTCTTAATTTGGAAGGTTAAAGCAGAATCTGTTGAGTTTGCATTGCAAGCAAATAACTTCCTGCAAGGTTTGCAGCAAAATGGGGCCCTTGTTTTGGCTGGGGCTTGGCCCTGCAGGATGCTGATGGAGTGAACTCCTGCAGCCACATGCAACGGGGACAATTAGGTTGTGGCTGTGCTGCTCTCCAGCCTGCCCTACACGGCCTGGGGTCTTATGTCAATAATTCCTGTGCTGTTGGGCTGGAATTCAGCTGTTCCCACTGCTGGGCTCAGAGTTCCCTGCCAGCTGATGCAGCTTTTCTGGCGCTGGGGATAACTGGACAACAGGGAGCCCGGAGCTGCCCTGCTCATGTAGACATTCCTAAAGTGCCTGGCTGTGTCACAGACAGGATAAGTATGGACACAGTCTCAGTGGGGACTAGTGCCTAGCCTAACTTGGGGATTAAACAGGAATGCTTTTGCTGTGCCACTGGAAACAGGAGAAAATTGCACCAATGGACAAAGCTGTCCTCTAAATCTGGAACTGCCTGTTTCATTTTGCCTGTGTGGGGCACCCTGTTATCTGTAGGGTCTGAAATAGAAGATAGGGAGCCTGAGTGGGGGCAGAGAGAGAGGCATGGGGACACACTGGGTACACTCCTGTCTGCTCCCATGACTGAAGCAGCTGTCGATTGGATTCCTTTCTGCTCCTTGTAAAGGTACAATAAACAGGGTGGAGGCAATGAAGATGCCAAGCAGAGGCTCCTTCCCAGTTTCCTGGCAGCTTTCAATGGCAGTGATGCCTTCAGTTTGAGCTTTCATATATTTCAGGTTCTGTGCTGCCCAGGGGTGAGCTCTGAGCTCACAGTCAGTGTCACTCAGCTCTGCACACAGCAGGGACACAAAACAAATCCTTCTCCTGCTGCACACCAAGGACAACTTTCAGCCCCAAAGCACAAACAAGGGTGGGCTGGAGGGAGGGACAAGAAGGATGGGACCTCACAGCCTGGAGCTGGAATGGGACAATTAAACCCCAATATGCAAATGGACCAAAACTTATAAAAACATGAGACCTCGTGACCAGTCATCTATTTTGTGTCCATTTTGTGACCATTTTGGGTCCAGTCTGGGTGTAGCCCTGGTCAGGCTCTTGTCCTGCCCAAGGTGTACCCTAAAGGCCTTTCCATAAACATCTCCTTTATTCTCCAGCTCTGTCCAGTCCGTTTTTCAGGTCAGCCTTCCCAAGGCATCAGTACAATAACCAGGGTGGAGGCAATGAAATGCCCAGCAGAGGCTTTCCCAGTTTTCTGGCAGCTGATGCCCAGCAACACCCCCAGCCTCTGGCTGTGCCTGGATGAGCTGCAGAGATGCACTGGGGGCGTTTCCTTGGCTTCAGAGCTGCAGCTCTGTCCTGGTACCAGCCTAGAGGCCCTTGCTGCTGGCTTTGTCACTCTGGAGGGCACAAATGAGCAAGAGTCCCTTCAAGCAAACAGGGATGTCTGCCCCTCCCAGTTTCTGCAATAGGAGGAGCAAAGAACATCAGATTATCAACAGGACAGGGTTTTTTGCATTCCAGCAAGGTCAGAGATTTCTGTGTGAGAAGGTTTGATCTGTTTGGGTTTGCACATGGGTCCTCCAGTCATATTTCTAAGGTGAAATATCAAGTGAATCATCTCTGGATTTTATCAACCCTATCTCCTTTGGATGATTTCTTACCTAGTGCTGATTAAGGTCAGTGAAGTCCCAGATGCTCTGGACAAATCTTGACAAAAATTTGGCTTTTTACTGTCTAAATCCTGGCCAAACCCTCACTGGGCTGGTGTGTGGCAGAGGAGGGCTGACCCTGGAGCAGCACTTTGCAGCTGATGGCTTTTGTTCAGGGAGACAGGATATTTGTTTAAAGTGCAGCAACCGTGGTAATATTTCAAAGCCAAGTAATTAATTTCAGTGGGGAACAGGAATATGACACTGACAGCATCAATGTGAGGCTCCCAGAGCAATGCACCCCCAAACCTGAGCAGCTGACATCCATCTCCTGTAGGCTGAGGGAAGAGGTGGCCTCAACCCCCCTTCTCCAGCCTATTTCTCCCTCCCATCTGTGGAGCCCAAAGATGCTACTTATGTTTCCTGCAAGGTTTCAGTTTTCAGTTATCCCTCAGATCTTCAAGTCAAATGGGGAAAAAAAAATAAAAATTGACTGTGCTTCACTGAGCCAGGGGAGAAAGAAAAAGATGAGCTATTCAGAAATATCACATGCAAATATTCACTTGCCCCATCCCCCCAACACTGGTTATTACTGAAAAATTAAGGAAGTTTGAAATGCACTTTGCACACAGACTCAGCATAAATAAGGCTACTTTGCATTTCATCAGCCTTATTTTCCCTATGGGTTCTCTGTCATCTCTCATTTAGGCACCACAGGGATGATCAGCTTCAGAAAGAGGTTGAGATGAAAGGTGCCAAAATATAAGTGGATAAAAAAATTCCTGGCACTCAAGAGCAATCCAGAAGACTTTCCACTCTACAAGTTCATGAGCACTGAGACACTGAGTCAGGGGTTATTTTTAAAAGGAAAACTTTTCTCTATGAAGAGTATAAAGATTTTATGAAATAACAATTTTCTTTTAAAGTATTTACCAACAATACTTGGTGACATTTGATGTGATCACTGTGAGACTAGGAATTCCTGTGGAATTGAAGGAAGAGGTGCAGAAAATATACTAATAAATTGTTACTTAATTTTTATTCTGAACTATAATGAATGCTATAAAGTAATCACAGCTGTCATCTGCAAGGAAACAAAAGAACAAAGGTAAAGATTATGGCATTCAGGTTAAAAGAATTGTAGTAAGACAGAAGGATATTCCTGTGGCTCTGGTGTCTCAGGTAGGATTTAATCTGAGTTCACCTTCCATCTCCCTGTCAGGCACAGTCAGGTCTGTCCCTTGTGCCCCAGTTTCCCAGTTGCTAACCAGCGGTTGCAATATCCCCTTCTCTCAGGCATTTTCCACATTGACCAGCTGGGCAGTGAACCCTGAGATGCCTTTTGCAAGTCCTACCTGATTGAAAAGAGAAAAGGGCAGGATTAAGTGTAGGACACAGCAGAGGTGGGTGCAGAGGTGAGCACAGCCTGACAGCCAAATCTGTGCCTCCAGAGGAGCCCTCATGAGCCCAAGTCCAGGAGCTGCTGAGCACAGGAGCAGTGACTGATCTGTGGAGGTGCCTGTGCAGGGTGAGGGCTGAGGAGGGGATGGACCCAGGCACACATGAAGCACAGGGAAGCCTTCCTTTAAATGGGGCTTGTAAGAGAAAATGCAAAGATTAGTAGCACTAGACAAGTGATTAAAAATACTTGGCAGCAACAAAAAAAGGGATAAGGTGAGATCAATTCCTGTCTTTTCAATACAGTCTGGTACACATAGATGTGCACAGAATAATTTTGGGAAAGGTGAAGCAATATTCCAAAAGCTAAATATCACCATTTTATTTGTTTTATGTGCAATGATCTTCCAAAAAGGGATTCATTCAAGACATCTCAGTAATATAGAAGAGCTAATCCACAGTGGTTCAGTAAAAGGTCACCATGCTGCATCCTCCAGAGGAGATTAATGTACCTCAGTATACTTGCATTTGTCTTCTTATTTGACTGTGTTTATTCTTTGGGAGAGCAGCGCATTTTAGGTCAATGTGAGGTGCCTTTGGAATCTTCGAGGTGCAGGGAATTACTCTGGCTGCCACTTAGCCTGGCTTCCCTGGGTACTGCAGTGTCTCAGGAGCAGCTTTCAGACACCCATCATCCATAAAGCTCTCCTGGTGGGTGACCCAGGCTGCGTTTTGCACTTTTACAGCTATGGATGGTGCTTAGTCAGGCAGCCAAGGAGTTAAGTGCTAAGCACACATCCTCAGGCCAGCAGCTTCATGAGCTCCCAGCCCTGCCTAAAACACACAGGGCCACAAAGGATGACACCCACCAGCTGAGCAGAGCCTTCCCCTCTCCCCTGGGGCACTGAGGGGTGTCTCCCTCACTCAGGGGAAGCTCCACCCTTCCAGGTACCTGCCCAGTCTCCACCAAAGCCAAAGAACCCTTGGTTCTTCAGAAAGCTGCACATCAGGTCCTTAAGATCCCATAAACCCACTTCTGGAGCCATCTCCATAGGGCTGGCTGTTTAATTCTTTAGTTTAGGGGCTGGCTCAGAATAATTTAGCAACTGATTGAGAAGCCAGTTCTGCTGCTCCAGAATCGATAATCCATAATGTTATCCACATGTTATTGCTATTGTCGCAGTGTTGAGTGGTGGGTATGAAACAGCAGCATCGTTTTCAACTCAACTTGGCTATCTGTCTTCTTGATTTTGTTGGCTCAATGATAAAATGAAGAGTTATTTTAAGCTTTGTTGGTGAGTGTCTTTCTGTCATAATGAAACTGCCTTATGCTAAAGATATTCCAAGGGAGAAGTTGTAGCCCTGGTGGCCACTAACTCTGAAATAGTTGGGAAGACATCAGATAAATTTTTTAGCCACTAAAAATAATTATTGTCCTGCTTTCACCTGGAGGAGCCTGTTCTGTTGCTGAAGCACAAGGGAAATTATGAAACCTGCTGGTTGCTGTTATCATAGCATAAACCAGAACTGTGCTTCCTTTCTGGAGCAGTTTCCCCTGTGTGTGATCAAGGTGTGATACAACCAGAGTGTGCTCAGACTGTGAACTTTATTTCCTGACCTTAGCATGACTGAGGGTTACAGAGGCAAATAACCCAGTCACCAAATGTGGGCTGTGTCAATTGACCCCAGCACTTTACGTCCTGTCCTTTCACAAACATATTTTTGATTATGGTGGTGCTATTTAAAGAGTTATTCTTCTCTTGACTTTCTTCCATGTATCAGGCAATATCTTTCATATTTTAGGAGATCTCATTCTTTCTCATCCACTGTCTGAGCAACAACTTCTGATCGGCTATTTGAAATCACTGATTTCTTATCTCGTTCTGCTGCCTGTGCCCATTATGTTACTACTGTTACAGCCCCTGGAAGAGGTTTACATCAGACATCATATTTATCCCCACTTTGTATTAGGTAAATTGACATATAAAAAAGTAACTTGCCTTAAGATGTTAATGGGCATCTGTGGCAGAGACACCTTTTAAAAGAGTTGAACTGTCCACGTGCCTTTCTGATGGGCTCTCCAAGTTGCCATCAGTTTTGGAAATTCTGTGCTGAATGGGAAGAGAAAGTTCAAGTGCAGATAGATTTATATCAGATACAAACAAGATGTGTGTTATTTCTAAAGTCTAAAAAAAAAAAAAAAAAAAAAAAAGAGAAAAAGATAAATAGTGGGAAAAGAACTCAAATTATCAGCCCAAAATTATTAAAATTATTACACTGTCATCTCCATGTGAACTAACTCTTCCAACCCCCTTTGAAGCCCACAGAGAACAATGGGCAATGGGCACAGTTAGGTCACAGTTCCTCTTCTCTACTGGGTGTACCAGGTGCCCTGAGAGTGCAGACTTCTCCTTTGGCTGGCACCAGGCTGAGTTGGCCTCCACATGGGGGTTGTTGTAGGGCAGAACCTCCCTGTCCCCAGCTGAGAGGCCCAGTGCTGTCCATAGGCACAGATCACACAGATCTGGAAGCAGGGCTCACTGCAGTTTTACCCTATTCCCTTTCTCCTTCATCCCCTTCAGACACACAGCAGCAGTCACTGGAACCCAGCCAGCCTGGGAGAAAACACAGAGCTGGATCCTTTTCTTTTAGCCAAGTATATGACTTGAAAACAAACAAATGCTTTCTTTCAACAAATCCAGTACAGCGATTTATTTGTAAAATTCCTGAAGTGTAGGAGAAACCACATAAAAGCTTTGAGGCTGTGGACTGAATCAAGGGTATGTTGTAGCCAGCAGAAGGCACAGAGAGAATACAAGGGAAGGGGAAAATTTCCATGGCTGGGAAGACAGCACGTGTTTATATCCATGATGTTTCTCTGACTTTTCATTTTCCAGACTGAAAACACTGAGCTCATGAGCAAAGGAATGGTCACACACACTCTGGTTATTGCAATAGCCAAACACAGAACAATATTGAATTCTTTCTCTCGGCAGCCTCTTGCAGCCCAAACCAGTGTGGGTCCTGCAGGACAGACCATGTGGCAGCTGTGCTGTGGTTCAGAGGAGTGTGGTCACAGGAAACAAAGTGCCACTGTTTTATATTTCTTGCTGTTTGCAGAGATGTTGTTATTAATTATTATTTCAGACTGTTCCATGGGCTGTGGCCAGAGCAGGCCTGTGTAGTGCTGGGTTGGGCAAACCCAGAAGAAAAGGATGTGCTGGTGGTTTGGAGCTGCACTTTGGACTGTGGTTTGGTTTTTGCTTACCATCCATGCAGAGAGACAAGATTTTAACCACATCACAAGCATTCCCTGTCACTGGGAAACACTGGTCCTGTGGGAAACCCTTGTCCAAAGCAACTGACAAATCAGCATGACTTTGGAAAAATTGAACCTAAGGCCATTATTTTGAAGTGGTCTAAACCAAACCAGTGATGACGTTCCATGTGAGCTGTAATTTTGGCCCTGAATATTTGTTCCTAATTACAGTATCAGGAGTGAAGAAAATAAGTTTTCATCCTGGGGAGTGTATGAAAAACTGCCAACACTTTGTCTACACTCTCCTGCTGAGACTCCTCCCAATACTTACATATATTTGACATCCTCTTCATATAGATACACATTTTAGATAACACTTCAGGCATGACCCATGTCAGCTATCTACTAACAGAGCACAGCTGATGGTGATGGGCTGAGCAGAGACCAGGAGCCCTTAATTTCCTCTCATAAAACCTCCACCCTCCTTTCCAGGAAAATCCCTGCCATGGAGGCAATTAGATTTAGGAGGGGAGGAGGTACTGGTTTCTGTTTGCAGTCGTGTTGTTAGAGGAAGGTGAAGGGGCTGTGAGGATGAATTCAGAGTTATCTGGTTAAGTTTGTCATTGCAATCAAGGAATTGGATTTTCTCTCTCTGTCCTCCAAAACTTATTTATGGGTTTGTGAGATGAGAGAAGAGTGATGCAGGAAGCATGATGCAACCTGGGAGCACCTTGGGTAAGACCACATGCCAGAGGGTCCTTGTTTCTGATGAGTTATTTCTCCCCCACTCGGTGCCATGCACATTTGAACTCAATGGTAATAATTCATACATGTTCAGAATGGAGTTTGACATAACTGAGGCAGCAAGTCCCACCAGGACAAATCCTGGCAGAAGGAAACTCTTGCTGAGTTCAGCTGCCACCATAAATGCTTCACACTTCCCTGGTGTCTTCTCTTGGAAAGACAGGGGTCTGCCAGGGAAAGCTGGAGCTTCCCTTGGAATGGAGAATGGAAATGCCCTCCCTCCATCCAAAATATTATAATTTTACAATTAAGTGGCTTTGAGGCCAAGGTATGGGAATAAGAATAATAGTTCTTAACTAAGAATATTTTAAAAATACAAATGTAGTAGTTCAAAAAAGAAATAAGCAAAGAAAAAAAGAAAAACTAGAAACCCTGACACAGTCAGAACATGACCTGACCCCCTGTTGGTCAGGGTGTTGGTGTCAGTCCAGCCCAGTCCTCCTGCAGTGACAGATGTGGTTCTGTTGGAGCAGAGATGATCCTGGAGAAGGGTCACTTTTCCTCTGAAGCTCCAGTGGTGCTGAGCTGGGTCTGGTCTCCCTCTGGGAATCCAGAGCAAATAGGCTGTGCTGGTGTTCTGAATCCCAGGGGTGATCCAGGTGGGAATGCTGGGCTCCTCCCCCTGGGTGGAGCCTCTCCCAGTGGGATGCTGGAATTGTCTGAGCCCTGCAGTGAGCCTGGCTGGCCCATGAACAGCAGATACCCTGCAGGGAGGATGGGTGGTGGAGGAGATAAAGAGCCCTGCCCCAGCTGGTTTAACAGCTGCCCAGTGACAGAACATACCCACCCCCTCCCCCTGGAGTTATGAGGAATGGGTTATACAAGAGACAGAGAAAAAAAAACCTCCCCAGCTGGTTTCATCAGATGGCAAATAGAATAATACTTTTGGTTACATATTGCAACCCAAAACACCTGGACTCTCAGTGTCTTGATGCTGTTGTACACCACAATGACACAAGGACTCTGACTTCAGAAGGCTGAAGTGACTCCTTTATTCTTGGTATGTGTCTTCCCTTTTATACTATTCTACACAGACCAGTTCCATTGGTGACAAGAAGACAAACCTCTTCAATCACATTGGTCAGACCAGAGGGACATCAAGAAATCTCTCCCAGGGAACATATGTAAACATGCCTCTTGTTCACAGAAAATTCCCCGGGAAAGGAATTTCAGAAAACCAAAACATGTCAGGCACAACCCAGGGCTACACTGTCTAACAGTACAAACCTGGTGGGGATCTCATGCTCCTTGCTGGCACAGGGGGAAATATATTTTAAAATTTTTATCAGGGAACTGGACAGCTGCTCACTGGTTACAGGTTCCTTCTGCAGCATTTCTCCATATGAGAAGAAGTGAGGATGAATCCATGGCTCTACGTGGGCAGAGAACACAGAAAGATGGAAAGATGCTGGTACTTGCAGTGGGTTAGATCCAAGCCATGGTAACATTCATTTGTCACAATGAATCTACACTAATATTCTAAAACTGTTGGGTGGAAGGGAGTCTTGTACATAAATGGTAGATAACATTCATATTTCCAGAGAAATGTGGGCATCCAAATCTGCCAGCAAGACACTCAGTTCTGTACTAGTCCAGATACTTAGTTGTTAACAGAAGCCAATTGATTGGCCAAGAAAGGAAATGTATCAAAAATGGGTGCTGGACATAAAATGAAGTCTCTGCTTTTTGGGCATCTGCTTGGTTTCATTTTAAAGAAGGACAAAGTATGAATGAAGGAATTTATATTAAAATTTATATTTAAGATTATTAAAGCTTCTTCACAGACTGCAGATATTAATATCTAGTCCATGGCAGCAGATAATCTCCCAGCAGGGAGTGGTGTTTGAACCATGAAATGTCAGTGTTCAGTTGTAGGACAAATGAACTCAGGGCTTTGTAGATCTGTGTAGGAAAGTTTAAGTTCTTACTTGTGAATAAATATAAAATATTAATTATTGAAGGATATTTTAGAGGGAACGTGGTCTGACAGTGGATGGTTGTAAAGCAGCTGCCCCCTGCCTTCAGAGGAAACACAATTATAAAGGAATTGTAGTGGGTAAAGAAAAAATGTATCTAATATATTTTGAAATAAAAATAAATCCTTAGAAATTAGATATGGCTGTCAATACTCTGAGAAAATCTCTAACCAAATTAATGCCATGATAAGTATATTTGTTGTGGGTTTAGTGGATTTTACAAGGGAGGCATGCCTAAGAATTTGTAAACACTATTTATTAAATCTGATGGAGGGGAAAATTTAACCATATGGTGGTAAGGCATGGAGGGAGCATGCTCTGGCATGCAAAACGTTTCATTAGCAAAGTTACTGCTCTTCCAAAACACACTCCCTTCCAAGAGTGGCATCAGGAAGGACATCTTTCCTCGTGTAGATGGCTTGGTAAAGTTCGAGGATGGGTTACCAGCTGAAGCTGGGGAGCAGGTGATGGGAAGGAGGGAGGAGGGGAGCAGTGCAGCCCTGGCTCCATGGGAGAGACAGTGAGTGGGAACCTCTCCAAAGGGCCCACGCAGCCCTGCTGCTCCTCAGCTGCCCTGAGTGGAGAGAGGGAGGACACAGTGCAGGAGGTGAAGGAGCTTCATCCTCCCTTGTCTTGGTTTGGAAAGTCTGCCAGAGTAAACTAGAGCTTCCCTTGGAGTGGAGAATGTAAACCCCTTCCCTCCAAATTATTACAGTTTTGCAATTAGGGGGTTTTCAGGCAAAAATATGGGAATAGAAATAACATTTCTTTACTAGGGATATTAAAAAGTACAAATGTAGGAAAAACCCAAACAAACAAACAAACAAACAAACAAACAAACAAACAAAAAACCCCAAAAACCACAAACCAAAATCAAGCAAACAAACAAAAAATCCTAGAAAGACAGACAGAGTCAGAACACGACCTGACCCCTGTTGGTCAGGGTGTTGGTGTCAGTCCAGTCAAGTCCTCCTGCAGTGACAGATGTGGTTCTGTTGGAGCAGAGATGATCCTGGAGAAGGGTCAGTTTTCCTCTGAAGCTCCAGTGGTGCTGAGATGGTTCTGGTCTCCTCTGGGAATCCAGAGCAAACAGGCTGTGCTGGTGTTCTGAATGCCAGGGGTGATCCAGGTGGGAATGCTGGGCTCCTCCCCCTGGGTGGAGCCTCTCCCAGTGGGATGCTGGAATTGTCTCAGGACTGCAGTGAGCCTGGCTGGCCCATGAACAGCAGATACCCCTGGAAGAAAACACCTCCCCAACTGGTTCCAACAGATGGCAAATGGAATACACGCTTTTGGTTACATATTTGGTTCCACAGGCCATCTGGAGGATTCCTTGGCTTGAGCTGATCCATCAGCAAAGTGCTCACAGTCACAGTGCTGAGCTCCCAGGCCGTCTTCTCAAGGCAAGGAGCTTTGACTTTTTTTTCAGCTACTCTTCACTTCTCCCAATAAACTTGTCCTGGCATTTTTTCTCCTGTGCACTTACCAAAGCCTGCAACAGTTTTCCACGTATGCCACGGACACCCGCAGAAGTGTTGGGGGGCTTTCTGTGGATATAAAAGGAAGAAAGGGAAAAAGAATTCAGTGGAAACAGTTTCTCTCAACTCACACAGTGTTTAACATCTTTTTCCTCCAGTTGACTTACTTTCTAATGTTTTATTTAACCTTCAGTTAACCTTCCTCTTTAGCCATCTGCTTGTTTAGTGACTCCCAGCTTTTCAACCTCAGTATTGCCTTCAGCAGTCACTGCTTTATTACACCTTGCTTCTTTCTTGCACCAGAACTCCATATCTTTCCAAAAACAAGGTGCAGTTTGTTGCTCTGTTGAGCTGGCTTTGGTGTTGTATAAGGACAGGTTCCAAGAGCTGCTGGTGTAATTCCTAAAGTCCATGTCCAAGTGGTTTCCAGTCTCTTATTAGCCATGGAGCCCTTTTTGGAAGCAAGGTAACACACCCATGGACACATAGATCCTGTTACAGCTGGTTGCTTGAGGAAGCTTGCAGCACTGCATCTCATTTGTTCCTGGAGAAATAGATCGAGCAATTGGTACCATTTCTAATATGACATGACAAAGTTCCATTAGCAGATAATCACAGGATGGGTAAGATTGGAAGGGACCAGAGTGGGTCATCTGACCCAACCTCCCTGCCCACAGATTCAAGATGCTGATTCTTGTATGTCATCCTTTAGGGAGGGCCCTGGTCATCTGGGCCCATGAGCAGTGACTACATTGGAATTCAACTACTGACTTGATGTCTGTTTTCTCCTTAGTTTTCTGTGCCTGAACTAAATGGCAGGGCAAGGCTACGTTCCTAATTGCACCCTGTAATTTCCAATTTACTGTTTAAGTGGTGCAGGTAAAAGAGAGAAAAAAACTGAAATGGAGAGAAGCACAGCTTTGCTTAAGGCAGTCTGCTGAAGATGACAAAAAATGAGGCACTGAATAAAAGAAAATAAAAATTGCAGGTATTAGAAAATTGGCCAGTGAAGAGGTCTTGAATTCCAGTTGTAAAAAAAGAGAAAGGGCTTTCCTTCTTTCCAGTTTCAGTGTGCTATCCTGCAGATGAGCTCTGTGTATTATGGTATATTATCAAGTTTGAACAGTAATTCTACATGATTGTTCCTTAAAAATTGCTATTGATGCTTTTGGTTAACTCACCTTTCACAGCTCTCCTGCTTCAGAGCATGTGGCTGTGAGGAGAATACTGAACCATTCTCAGGTTGGCTACTCATTTGAAAACTGTCTCTGTCGATCTGGAGGGATGACAGAGGATGGCCCTTCCATGAAATACGTCATAGGGATCCAGGAAATGCATTTGAATTTGTAATAAAATTCCTAAAAACATGTACAGTTCTGAGAGAAGGATTGTTTTCACTCCAGAGCAAAGCTGTGGAGGTTTTCTGACCATGCCTAGGTCACACAGTGCCAGGAACTCATGGAAAGGGAGGCTTCCTTGTGCCCTGGGGAGGGTGGATGTGCTCAGGATCCTTGCTGGTGTTGGAAGGAGAAGAGAACATATGGTTGTCTACTGGAAATGAGACTTTCATTATCAGGAATAGTGTTTGTTCCAACCAGCACATTAAGCCCAACCTTAGGATGAGCCAGGTTATGTGGGTCAAACCAGTTTTTGCATTTCTGGGACTTTTTTTGAGCTGATACCTTTGATACAAAAGGTCCAAATATAATTTGACCATATAAAGACTGATTATATCCTTTTCAAATACAGTTTGGGAAGTATAAAGTGCCTAATCTCCTGCTTTCTTCATTAATTGTAAATTTAATTTGTAAACAGCTGCAAGAGTTCAAAATTCCATCTCCTGTGATGAATACAGAACGATTAAGATTGTAAGTAGAAATAATTTATGGGATATGTCAAAACCAAAAATAGATTTACATAGAACTGTATTGATTGAAATGCAATTTCATCAATCTGGAAGATGCTCGGGACAGTATTCAAGGAACCTGGAGATGAAAAAGATGGGAAGACAACACAATAAACCAAACATCTTCATTTGTGAGGCAACTAAAATGTATCACCGAATCCCAGCTGCTATAATAATTCCCCCCTTTCTCACACAGCTCCACAATACTGACAAATCTAAATATGAAGAAGAAAAATGTCTTAGAAGGCTGTTATTTTGCTGCCTGAATTGTGTCAAGGAAGTGTAAATATAATCACATTTTATCCTCCAATCTGCAATGGATTTCAGTTGCAGAGATCACAATGTAGCTTGCCTTGATTGATAACAACTCCCCAGTTCCCATCAGTAATAGGGTGAGGTGGGGAGGAAGGAGGAAGGAGATCAGCTCGTGACAGAATTATTAGGCAATTCACTCAAAATCCTGTATCTTTATTTGTGCCAGGCAGGGAGAACACACCCTTTGGGTTTGTGGTGAGAACCAGACCATTCTAAGGAAATCCACAATTATTTAGATGCAGAGGCCCGGGTGGTGTCACGGGATACAGGCTGCAGTGTTGTCTCTCTCAGATGATCCATAAAAGCTTACAGTTTTCTTGGGCTTGTTATGCATAAACTGGTTCTGGCTGATAGTTCTTGGTGCTCTCAGAAACAGCTGACAGCAGGTTCTAGAGATTGAAAGCACCAGCTGCCTTGGTCAGCTCTGGAGGGGATTCTTGCTCCTTCTGGTCCACAGCTGACTGTGAGAACCTGAGCTCCTCCTGCCCTGCACACTGCACAACTGTGCTCCCAGGGTGGATGTTCCTCTCCTGAGCTTGGCTGTGTGAGCTGTGCCCTGCTCTCAGCTGCTCATGCCACCTCCCCAGTGGAGGAGAGCAGCCCTGTCCCTGTCACAGGCGTATCTGTGCCAGCGGTGCAGGTGTCAGTGCTTCCAGCCTGGCCCTGCTGGAGCCAGCTGGCTGGGACATGCTGCCACCAGGGCTCCAGGGCAGGAGCAGCAGTGGAATGATGACTTCAGTTTGAGTTTTCCTGTATTCCAGGTTCTGTGGTGCCCAGGGGTGAGCTCTGAGCTCACAGTCAGTGTCACTCAGCTCTGCACACAGCAGGGACACAAAACAAATCCTTCTCCTGCTGCACACCAAGGACAACTTTCAGCCCCAAAGCACAAACAAGGGTGGGCTGGAGGGAGGAACAAGAAGGATGAGACCTCACAGCCTGGAGCTGGAATGGGACAATTAAACCCCAATGTGCAAATGGACCAAAACTTATCAAAGTGTAAGATCTTGTAACCAGTCCATTTTGTGACCACCTTGGGAATAGCCCTGGTCAGGCTCTTGTCCTGCCCAATGTGTATCCTTAAAGGCCTTTCAATAAATATCTACTTATTTTTCTAACTCTGTCCAGTCTGTGTTTCAGCCTTCCCGTGGCAGCACAGCAGTGTGTGAGCAGAGTTAGCCCATGGTGGTCTCACTGTGAGCAGAATGTGGCCCATGGTGGTCACAGTGTGAGCAGAGTTAGCCCATGGTGGTCTCACTGTGAGCAGAATGTGGCCCATGGTGGTCTCAGTGTGAGCAGAATGTGGCCCATGGTGGTCACAGTGTGAGCAGAATTAGCCCATGATGGTCTCACACCCCAGGCTGCTCTCCTGGCTGGTTCTCCAGGTTCTGCAGGGAGCAGAGTGCTCCCAGCTCTGACTGCTGAGCAGGGCATGGGGCACTCCTGGCGCAGTGGTGAGAGCAAACTGGTTGAGCCTTGGCCTCCTTTTGAGGCCATAATTGATTTATTTGGCAGCTGCAAACAGTGTGACTGACAGCTCAAGAGAGGAATGGGAAGAAGATGGAGGGAGGAATTGCTGGTGCTGTCTGTGCTCATCTGACCTCCTCCATGCATGGTGATCCACTGAAGGAATGCCTGATGCTTGGCACATCTACAGCTTCAGCATCTTAAACGAGTCCATACAGTCCCTTATGGATTGTAAATTAAATCCCAGACTGGAGCTGTCTCCCGGTTTTCTCTCATTCTAGTTCTTGAGAAAACGAATTCCCAACCTGATCATCTGGCCAGCAAGTGAATTTTATCCTTGTGTTTCCTGCTCACACAGCCCCATCCATTTCCTCTGCCTCCCCCAAGCGTGACTGTGCAGGAGCTGGCAGTGCTGTGTGAGGAAGCACAGTGTGCCTGAGCTCTGATGACTTGGTAGCCGGCCAAAAATGACGCACGTGGAGACTCCCCTCCACAGCTGTATCCTTTTCAAAGTGATGTTTGTAGCAGAGAGCTACAAAAGTGCTATTATGTTGTCTTGAGTGGCTATGTGGGCTGCATTCTAAGAGCAGGGATTAAATTTTGCCATCACTGCCCATGAGCAATTTGCCATTGTGCAGCGAGCAGCTCTCAGAGCAGGTTATTATTGCTGTCTGCATGGCATGAAACCTGAAACAGCACTCCCAGCCTTGGGAGAAAAAAGATAATCCCTTTTCCTCTGTTGTTGGCATTGCTGCCTTGGAAGTCAGAGAAATGCATCCCCCCTTCTCCTCTGCTAATGATCCCGTGCACCTTGGTGCTGCTGTGTTTGCTTCTGCTGCATCCCGGGAGATGCTGGGATGGATTTGGCTGTTCCCACTGGAGGGTTGAGCTGATGGAAGGCCTTGTCTGCCCAGAGATCCCCATCTGTGCACAAACGAGCAGTGACAGCCACTTCTGGGGACAGGAAGTTACCCAGCAGGTTACAGAGAGCAGAGCAGGAGGCAAACCCCTTAAAGCTGCATTTATTTTTTTATAATATAAGGAGTCAGACATAAGAGTGACAGAGACTGCCTTACTGGAACAGAAATTTCTAAAGAAAAGAGATATTCATCACCAGAGGCCGTTTCTTCCATTATTTCTAGGCATGGCCAAAATTTTAACAGTTCAAGATGCTTTGAATTAAAGAAAACCCCATTCCTTTCTGTTTCTCATTGCACTCCAGTAGCACTCCACTCTCTCCCCCCAGTCACAATCCAGATCACAGAAATGCTCACCACTGCCTCTCAAATTAGGTTTTTTTTTCTTTCAGATGGGCAAAAAAGTTACACTTGAGTGCACACTGTATTGAAGATGTACTACTATATGTTTGCCTTTTCAGTTTTCCCATTTTTCTCTAACTGTTAGTAATACTCCCAATTAACCCCAAATTTCAATCCTTTTCCTCATTATATAAGAATTCAATTGATATTCAGTTGACTCATGCAGAATAAGTTCATATCTGTCTTAGGTATCAGCTTGATACCAAAGTAAATTTACCGCCAAAATGAGTTCCAGTCTTTTTTTCTTTGCCTCACCTTCATAATGAAGGAGAACTTGGCTCTTTGCAAAACAAGTGCTAATGGAAATAAGGCAGCAGTTGTTAAATCTCCTGTTCTATCTCAGATAAACTCTGTCCTCTCAGGCTCCTGTGTGAAGATAAAGACCTCCAAAACCCCAGAAGAAGTCCTGGGAAGATCTGAAGAAGGCCACCTGTGTGGATGAAATTGCTTCAGGAATCAGAGTGACTTTTCTTTCCTTTTTCTCTGGATACATTCATTCTATCTTATAAAAAGTGCTTTTTGAGAGAAAAAAAAAATACTAGTTTTTACTCTAAGGACCCATATCAATCTCCTTTCTGAAAAGAAAGGGTTAAAAATTCAAGGCCTGGGGACAAAATCACCTTCCTAGAAGATGTCCAGACACAGAAGGAGGCCCAGTGAAACGTTGATTTTATTGCTCCTGGTTTTCCCTGGGGTTGATCCAGTGTCCCTTGCTGGGGACAAGAGGCAGCAGTGCGCTGGGGGATGTACATGGAATGAGCTGGACACAGCTCTGGCTCTGAGTGGCACTGGCCACCCTACCTGGGGACATGGCACTGTCCCTGCTGCGTGTCCTGGGTACAGCCAGGGCCAGGCTGAGGCTGCACAGCACAGCACAGGAGACTGCAGTGGGTTTTCCATCATGAATTTGTCTTTCTTTACCTTTTTCCCCCCTCTTCCCTTTCTGAGAGCAGATGAAACATGCACTTAATTTTCAGGAAAGTGACTGCTGTGGTAGCAGCTGTGGGAAATCAAATGCACAGCAGGCCCCCATAATTCACAATAATTTTGTGTAGCAGTTTCTGATGATCTGGTATCAGGTGAAAATTATCCCTGCTACTTTCTCATGTCCCACATCTTTGAACTCCAGCCTTCTTTTCCATTGGCATGTGTGCCTCAGGCTACCAGATTATTGACAGGGGAGAAGTAATATCATAGATTTAGTTCCTAAATCTTCCTTGTAAACGTATTGCTGGGGCTGCACACAGAGTGCTGCTGGATACTCAGCAGCAAAGTCCATTGTTGTTAGCCCTTTAATCTCCACTGTTTTTATTTATACACACTCTTTTGCTAAGAAACATCCATTTCGCTTTATTATATTTACCCTCAAACGGGTTAGTTACTTGTGACAAGATAAAAAGGATATCTCTGTTTCACAGGGTTTTATTTTAAATGAAAGATCTAATGTAGCATACCACATTTTGTTATTGCTCGAAGTTCAGTAGTTAGTATGTGAGGAGAGGCATCCCTCCTTCCCTGTCTCCACTCAGGCTGTGCAGCTGGAGCTTTGCTCAAGGCACAGAAGAGATGGACAGAGGCTCCAGCTGAATTTTAGCCCAGGTGGGGCAGCCCCTCCTTTTAAGAGATTCTGGAAAATGTGCTAGGAAAAATGGATCCAGAATGCTCATCCCCCATCAGCCAGCTGGGAAGACAAGAGACCCAAAGCTCCACATCTCCCCAGGAAGGAGAAGGCCTCCAGGAGCCTCTTGGCCCAGGAGGGGCTTTGGAGGGTGCTGTGATGAAAGCAGAAAAGCACTAAGGTGCAGGAGTTAGGACTTCTGTATGACCAACCAATATGATTAATCAGAAGCCATTTGTTGCTTACATTAAGCTGTATTTATACATTCTAACATTACTGTGCACATGGTCACCCATTATTTGATTGGAGCTTGTATCCTGATGCCTTGGAAGGCTGACCTGAAACAGAGACTGGACGAAGCTAGGGAATAGAGCAGGTATTTATTGAAAAGCCTCCAGGATCCTCCTTGGACAGGACAAGAGACTGACCAAGGCAGCACCCAGGGTCCACTGCAAACAGTCACAAAAAATGGTTGACTGGTCACAAGATCTTACATATTTCCATAAGTTTTGGTCCATTTGCATATTTGGGTTTAGTTGTCCCATTCCAGCTCCAGGCTGTGAGGTCCCATCCTTGTCCCTCCCTCCAGCCCACCCTTCTTTGTGCTTTGGGGCTGAAAGTTGTCCTTGGTGTGCAGCAGGACAAGGATTTGTTTTGTGTCCCTGCTGTGTGCAGAGCTGAGTGACACTGACTGTGAGCTCAGAACTCACCCCTGGGCACCACAGAATCTGCAAATATGAAAGCTCAAACTGAAGGCATCAATCTTGTCCACATGTTCAGCACACATCCTTCAGGAAATATGACTGGTTACAGCCCATCACTTCACTGGGCCTCCTTTATCTAGTTCTTGCATTCCTGGTTTTCTGTTTCTCAGGCTCTTCTTTCTTAATTTAGTACTGTTTATGTCTCAGCAACCTTGATGAATTCCTGAGGGTTGTGATAAGGATAACTACAGGTGGTTTGGCTGGAGCACCACATCATGGCCTGAGGTGTTCAAAGACACTGCTTCACCAAGGCTTCTCTAAGGGCCCCTAATGGCCAAAGGCATGTGTCTTGACATCACATCAAAGATTCATCTTCCTTCTGTTGGCAGGACAGCAGGATTCTGAGATCAGAGTGAGCTGCACCATCAGATTCCTGAGTGAGGTGGGCTCAAGAAGGGAGGGAGCACGGGATTGTAGTTACAGAGGGCATTGGGGAATGGTGAATTGCAATCTGAGGCATCATTTCCATTGCTAGGTATCAAACAGGGCTCTTACAGCTTGGTTTGAAAGAACGTTTAAATATTGATGATGATTCTGCTCAGCAGAGCATTGCATCTACTGAGAGGACCCCGTGAATCTGGAATATTTAATGCAATCAGCTGGAATGCAATGCACAATATGTACAGCCTTGTTCAGCCTGTGCATTTAATCACTGCTCTCAAAAGGCTATTACCTTCAGTAATGCTATGCCGAGTCTAAAGTGGGGAACAAAATCTCTGTTTCTCAAGGGAATAACACAGGAGTTCCTTCTATGATTCTGCTGCCTTGCAGACATATGATCAGAAATAAAGTAACACAGAGTTAATTTGCAAATAAAAAACACTAAATATTATTTAACTGTAGTTACTGGTTTTGTTACTGTTGGGAAACCATTGTATATATTAACTGAAGAACTAACAAAAAAAGGTTACTTATTTGAAGAAATTCTCACTCCTTTTACAATGAATTCAAAATATCAGTCAAAGATTGCCCCATTAATATACTTTTCCCCTTCTTTTTTCTTGGAAATTCCCTTCCTACCATGATGTTCCAACAACCCTAGAAGACCACATAATGCTATCGTGAGCAAAGCTAATGGTGAGCACAAAATAGGTCAAATTAGAGAAAACAGTTCATTTGAAGTTTTAAGCTGAAGATCAATGATTTAATGGATTCAAGAAAGAAAGACATTGACACTTTTGTACACTACAGCAACACAGACTCTGAGTTTCAGAAGGCTGAAAATGACTTCTTTATTTCTGAGATATGTCTCTCTTATATACCTTTTTACACAGACTAACTTGATTGGTGAAACAAACTTCTTCAATCACATTGGTCAGACCAGAGAGACATCAAGAAGAAGTCCCTCCTAGAGAAAAAATGTAAACATAAGTACATTTACAAAACCACTTCTCTTATTTACAAAAAATTCCTTAGAAAAAAAATTTCAAAAAACCCAAAACATCTCAAACACGAACCAAAACTCCAAGACATCACCAGTGCACCACCAAACTGTCACTAGGAAGGAGAGGTGTGTTCCTGACACATCAGATGTGAAGAGTTTCTGCAGTGGCAGGGTGCTGATAGCTGATGCATCCTGTCAGTGGACACACGGACAATAAGTAGAATATTACAAAGTTCAGCCAGCACTGATAAAATAAATACAGCAGGAATAGGCAAACTGTGAACTTGTGGCTTGCTCTAGGCAGGGGGCAATAGGTAAGACCCAGCTGTTCCACCACAGGGAATCTGGCTCCTGGCAGATGTATCCAGGGGTTTGGTCTCACTCAGTCAGTGCAGGGCAGAGGAATAAGCCCCAGGAGCACCCAAAAACTCCAGTCAGTTGGAGGGGCAGAGCAGAGGGAGGCACAAGACAGGTCAGCTCTGCTCCTGCCCTGGCCCTCGGGTTTCTGTAGCAGTAAGTGACTGCTGCACCTGTGAATTCCAGGGTGGGCTCCTGGCAGCAGGACATTTTCGCTTTACCACAACACAAGTATTCAGCACATGCTTCAAACCCTGCCTTGTGCCCCAGATTTTTTGTCTGCTGCATGTGGAGTGGCTACAGTGAGGATTTCTGGTTTTAAACAAGGGCTGTTGAAGGTTTGCTGCTTGTCTGAACTTACAGACCAAATTTCCGTGCACCAGCACTTCTGGAAAAGGGTCCACAATATTCTTAGTGTTCCTTTTAGCCACTTTGTTGTGCACTGAAGATCCATAATCCCAAAATGAGACACTTCTTAAATCTGGGTTAAAGCAGTGAACAACACAGGCCCCACAGCTGCACAGGCTGCTTTCCCTGGTTGTAGGGAAGAATGGGCTCAGAGACACATGCAAAGGAGACCAGTAGGGAATCTTTTTCCACTAACAAAAAAATCCCACCCAAACCTACAGCAGCTGATGAAGAGTACTTTATGGCTAAGTAAAGGCTCCCACCTGCCCCCATTCCATGAATTCTGAGTGCCTTCATCTGGGGGTGTGACCCAGACCCTGCTTTTACTGCATTACACTACTGAGGAATAAAGACCAGGGTGAGGAGGGAGAAGGCCATGCTACTTTAATGGAAATTTGGAGGTCCTCACACAGCTACACCAGTTGCATTTTCATTTCCAGTGGTCCTGCTGAACACCCTGCCTGGGAAGAAGCACAAACCACCAGAGAACTACAGTGCTCTCATGCTGGAAATGAAGCCTGTTGAATAATCCTGAGTGCACCTCTATTTATCTGCCACAGCCCTTATTCCTCACAAGCAGGCAGCCACCATAAAGCTCAGCACTGACTCATCACATCAGCTCCTTGTACCAGGCAGAGACGTTAAATGGAAGTGAAAATCCATCAATTTTTTATTTCTTCTAAGAGCGTGGCACTGGGCATGCAAAGGTTTATAACCAGCCTTTGGACTGCACCTGGTCTCTACAGGAAGGTTTTTGAAGTGCTGAGACAACAGGTTCCTCCAGAGCTAAATGCAAATCGCAGCACCACATCTCCAGTGCGGGAGGAAATTGAGTTCACAGGGAGGTGAAGCTGCTCCCCCACAAACCACTGATCCTCAGCCCCTTTTCCAGGCATGCTAAAAGTAATCTCTCACACTCCCAGGCAAAAAAAACCCCATGAGGACCAGCAAGTGGCTTGATCCAAACACAGGCCATTCTTACCCTGTGTCCGTGAGCAGCTGCACCCAGCTCCGTTGTACCTGTGACAGCCACTCCAAGAGCAGGAGAACTTGCAGAAAGCTGCTTCAGATAAAATACCCTCCCCTTTCCTCAACAAACTCCCTTCCTCTCAGCAAGCCCACCCCTAGGAGTGCCCCCTTACCACTAATGATCAGCCCAGGGGCTGCCATGACCCAAATTTCAGAGTAGTGGGGCTGGGGGAGTGGGAGATGGTGTCCTGCCACACCTGGGAGTGTGCTGGGAGAGGGAGCATGAGGTGAAGCTTTGTTTTCTTTCAGGCAAAATTAAAAGAGCTACATTTAGGAAGAAGAAGCTCTAGGATAAAAAAAAAAAAAAGAAAAAAGGATAATAATCCATAAGTGGGGGGAGGGGAGAATATAAAAGGCTCTGGTTTTAATCAGGAAAAGCAATTTAGTTGCAGTTTTCTGCATAATTCTGCTGAAGAAATAAATTATGCAGAAGAATGTGCTTTTCTCCTGAGGCTAAAAAAAGAACAAATGGGGCTCAGGGAAATGCCTGGGAGTTACATGTGTTTGCTATTTAGCTGCGTTTTTTGACAATTCCTTGTAGGTTGAATGGTTTATCCTGTAAGCTTCAGCTCTGAAATGGACTCTTGACAGGCGTGCAGCAGCAGTGTCCTCTCACACGGGAGAAATGAGTTTTTCTCTTCTGTGGCATGGGGAAAAGCATCTGGGAAAAGCTTTTTCAGTTCCCTCTGGGGCTGTTGGAGCCCCTCACATCCCTGGTGGGCAGTTCTGCCCCCTGAGCCTCCCTGACCTCCTCACCTGGGCAGGTGTGACTGTTCCTTGGGATTGACTTGCAGGATATGGAAACTCTGTCAATAATGGGTGATGATGGAGGCAAGGTTGGCTTTCCATTGGTATGCTGAAGAAAAAAAAATGCTGCGGTTCTTATTTCTTGGATGTTTCGTGCAGCAGTTTCCAAGCTCATGAAATGAAGAAGAGCTTTTCCTGAAAAGAAGAAAAATCCAGGAGTAGAGCACTGGAATTTTGGGTTCCTTAACAGGAAGAATGTAAATTTTAAAATTACTTATTTTCCACTGAAACGCTTAGGTTTGGGACCTCAGAGCTCAAAGCACTTTAGATATATTGGAAAGCTTTTATTCTAAGCTTTAAAATATTTATTTAGAAATCCTTACATGCAAGATCCTCACGAACCACCCTATCAAAGATTCGCTGATTTTCTTTTTGAGTTGATTAAACATGAGTACAAACCTTGTACATACAGTGGGTTTTGCAGGGGGGAAGTACATATTGAGAGGCAAAACACGGGCTTTATCCTTCAAACTTTGTGTTTTCCCTGTAGAGATCCAGCTTCAGACAATTACTGAGCCCCTCCTGCTGGTGTTTAGAGACTGGGAACAGCATTTGTGAAGGTTTTAGCAGGGGCTTGGCTTGGGCTGTGCAGTGAGCTGTCACCCACATGGGGAGGTGGCATCAGTGACTTGGGGCCCTGGAGATCAGAGCACTGAGGGGACACGAGGACAGGAATGGGGATGAGCCCTGACATTGGATCTGATCCCCAATAATCCCCAGAGGTATTCCAGGAGTTTTTTATTCCATTGTCAGTCTCAGTGAGGGTAGAGACATAAACGATGGTAAAATGTAGGAATGCACTCCCACAGCTGTGAAGGTGTTTGGTGTTTCCAAATAAGTGAAAGGGGGTTCAATTTTAGCCCTGACTTTTATAGAGAAGCACTAGAACTTTCCCTTCTTCACTCATCATGGTTGGCCCAGTGCCAGCACAGGGGCACTGGCTGGGCTTTGGAAAAGTTTCTCAAAAACATTGAGTTGCTTCTATTGGGCAGCCAAATTGTCCCTCCTTGATCATCATATACTTAAAAAGGAGCACAGAGGTGCTCAAGTGCTTTTCTGGACTGCCTTAGCCAGTGCAAAAGTTTTCTCTACACTGCATTCAACTTATATTTCTTTTGCTTAATAATGTTGGTTATTTTTGTCATTATGAAAACCTTTTCTGCTGCAAAGCACGTCCAGAGAAGTGGTCTTGCTATTATTAAGCCACTCTGGGAGGCTGCAGGTCTGCTCCTGTTACAAGGCCTTTTGGAAGTTTTTTAGCCAAGAGGCTAATGCTAAAGCTTATGAGCATCTCCTTAAGCCACTCACTAAATACGACATGCATACCTTACAGAATACAATAGTTATGCAAACCTTACAGAATACAATAGTTATGCAAACCTTACAGAATACAATAGTTGCTTGCTCTATGTTTTTGGCAGATCAAAAAATTTCTATGCTCCAAATATTTAAAGGCCTAAAATTTATCTCTGTTTCAAACCTCCACCTATGTAAGCCTATTGCAACACTGTGAAAGCCCTCTGCTTTTTCAGTTACCACAATTCACTCTCTCACTACAACCAAAAAAACCGCTTTTGATATCTTTGTTAATTATTAACTACATTGCATTGCATAGTTCTACTATAGTGCATCTTTTCTCATCTAATAAAGCAGCACTACAAATTATTTACACGAAGTTGCATTGCTAAACTTTAAAATGTAAAACTTTAAACTGCAAAAGTCCTTTGCTTTTTGAGTCCCCACACCCTGAGGCTTTGGAGGGCAGAGGTGTGTGGCTGAGGAGAAACTGGATTCTCTGTAAGGAGTTTCTTCCCCTGTGGCATTCCTGCCCTGGGGGCTGTCTGGGAGACTGAAGGAATGTCTGGGGCTCTGCTGCTACCTGCAGAGGATGTGTGTCCCCATGTCCTCCTTTGGGCCAGCTTCTCCCCAGGATCTCCTCATGGCTGCCATTGCTTTGGGGTAAGGAAGGGGTAACAGGCACCTTCAGCACATCAGAGAGTATTGGTATGATTCAGGACAGCTCATGTAACAACACATAGAAGTCCGATTTCTTCAAAGGGCTTATAGCAAAGTTCATTGAAAGACAAATTCTTTTTATACAGAGTTTGGGTACAATGAATAGGATTGGTTCTTTAAGGCACCCCCTTTTTGGAAACATCTCTACCAGTAAAGAAGTTGGAGAAACAGCAGGTGCCAGGAGGAGGAGATCTACAGGATTGTTTTGGGTTCCTCCTTATAATTTCCCAGGTCAGACTGAGAGAGTTCTGCCTTGGCTTTCCCGCAGGTCTCAAGGCACTGCCTGGAGCCTGAGAATCCATGTTCTGAGCACTGTCAGTCCCCACAAGAGGGGTGGAATGCTCCTGACTCTGCAACATTACATCCTCCTGAAGCCTTCAGCACCAAGCAGGAGTTTCTCAGAGAGAGGTTTGCTGGTGTCTCCGGAGGCGTGTGGAGGACAGGAAAGGATGGCCAAGCAAAGATGGCAGCAAGAAATTTGGATCCTGTTTTCACCAGTTTAACCAATTAAACCCTGGGCAGGTCCCTCAATTTCTGGGAGGGATGTATTGTCACCCTGGGACAGTAACACCCCAAGGAGGTGCAATATAAAGGTAATTGGAATTTATAACATGTAGATTCCTTAAGCCCCAGGTGCCATGAAAGCTCCTAAATATCATCTTATGTTTGTGGCTATACTGGTGATGTTTTCTGTGGGTCAGGAGCTTATTTAAATGATGCTGTGATTGTGAGGAGATGTGGAATTTAATTTAATTCACTGTTTACTGTGAATTTGATTTGATGACGCCTCACAACTGCTTTATGACAAAGAAGACATGCATGGTTACAGTTCACAGACATCTCACAGCTGGAGAAATAAATATTTTTTCTTAGTGATATATCTGTGGAAACCATAATGTTCAAGCTGCCTTCCCACCCCGATGGCTGTGGTTTTGAAAAAAATCTGTGTGCTGCAGGGAAACCCCACTATCTCTAATGAGGGTAAGAGCTATGTTCTCTATGGCAGGTGACTCTAATTTTTCTTCCTCATTCTGTAACTGTGTGTAGTGACTGATCCTGGAAGATGAATGAAGTGCAGCCAGGATGAATGCAGTGCAGTGGGGACTGGCCCCTCCTGGAAACAATGGCCTGTTTTGTGAGCATGATGGTTAAAAATGTAAGAGACAGAAAACTTTTCTGCTCAAAACTGGCCTGTGAAGGAGAGTTTATGTTCCTACTCCACGTGTAAGGAACCCCTCCTCAGCTGGGGGGTTGGAACTAGGTGATCTTTAATAAGGTCCCTTCCAACCCATTCCATGATTCTCTCTCAACTGATGGAATGCATAAAAAATCACCGATGGAAATTTATTTTTTTTAAAAAAAGATTGAAAAATAAGACAATTTTTAAATTTTTTTTTATTTTTTTTAATGCAGAGATTTTGAAACGCCAAATCCAATGCTCCACATCCGGAGAGCCTGTTCATATTCTTGGGCAAATAGTCTGTTTGGCGGGCTCGTGTGTCTTTAGTTCAAATAATGATTACCACTTTTACACATCAATTACAACATGGAAACGAGTTCTGTGACAGGTGAACAGGCTGAGGTCTGTCAGGGCAGTGATGGCTGTGGGACAGAGGACAGTGCTCTGTGTGTTTCTCAGCAGAGGCTCTCACAGGGCTGTTTTGGGACAGCTCCTGGAGCCCAGCCCTTTCTGGCAGTGGGTATGTGCACAGAGACACGGCTGGTGCTGAATCAGCTCACTTTTAGGGCAATTTTCCCCTTGTCCTTCCCCCATCCCCAGCCTGGCTGATTTGCCTAATGGAAGCTGACAGTAAACCTCAGCCCTGATTGTCAGATTTCTCTGGAAACCTCCAGGGAGAGAGAGGAAGGCAGGCATTTGAGGAACAAAAATAGCACACATAATGAGCTCCCTTATTTAGCCAAACTGCTTTTTTAATAATCCTGCCTTTCTGCCTCGCCCTGGCACAGACAGACACACTGAACAGGTGACAGTGTCAGACAATAGGATCTGCCTTGGGAATGGGATGGATACAGGGAATAGATGGATTCCACTGCTTGACCCTGGGTTATGGCTTGATCCCTCTGTGGAGATACAGCTCGGAAAAGCCATTTGGGAACAGTCTAAAAAGAGATCTCTTCCTTCCTAGTGCTTTTGTTTGACTGACCTAAAGCCTCATCTCTTGCCTGATTCAGGCTGCTGCCCCTCTGGCACATTCTCAGGTTGGCACTCTGCTGTGAGCTTTGGGCAACAGGGCCAGCCCAGGACACCCTGTGCTTTTTACATCCAGACAGGGAGAATGTTTTTTTCCCCAAGGAAACCTGAAAAACATCTTCAAAGCAGGAAAAAAGATGCAGAAAAACGTGTAAAGGAAGTTATTCTTCTTACAGTTATTCTTCTTATTTTTCTTATACACTTTTTAGAAGTTGGACATGACAGTATTTGATTTTGTGCCTGAGATGGTCTGTGTATGATGCTGTGTTTTATGAAATAGTCTCCTGGGAAAGGGTTGTGTTTTTTAACTGTTCCAGAAATGTGACTGACAAGCAAAGAAAGAAAAGCTTCTTTATTGACTTCCCATAGAAAAATACAACAGAAGATAAGATTGAAAATGTAATCAGTGTCATATGGATAGTCAAAAGGTATGATGGATGATATAGGGTTTGATTCCTTTCAGGATATGTCTGTTCTATCTCCTGCTCTGAGGGAGGAGACAACTTCTCCAAATAACCCAGCACTGGAGGTGATTAGCTGGACTTTCAGCATCACCCCCTAATAAGCAGAGTGTCTTTACCTTATTCCTAACTTGCTCTGGAGCCTTATTTTAGGGTAACCAGTTGTAGTGATTTTAAGTTCACTTGTTACTGTTCGCTAAATTTAGTGTAGTGGTTTGAGTGTCTTTTCTGTTGTGAGACAGGATTAGGAGAAAAGTAAGCAGGCCTGATTTAAAGATGTAATTTTATTAAGACACACTAAAAGAAGAAAGAAGGAATTAAAATGAAACTTTCAAAACACTTGTCTTCCCCCCTAAAAGTGTTTACTTTTTTGCAAACAAGATAAAGGGACAAAACTTGTGATTTTCAGTCAGTTTTACTATTTTAAAAATAATCTTTTGTCAGTTATTTGGGAGAGGAGTATTTTTCAAAGTTTAATAGAGACATTATCATAAGAGAAACAGCCTTTTGGTGGCTCCCATGTTACAAATTTTTAGCTGCCTGAAACAAACTTCTGTATATTGAAATCTTACTTATTAGTAGCTTTTTTTGTGCTTCAGATGGGCCTATGAGCTTGTTAGGGGTATTGTTTAAGGATGCTTTTTTAGTATAGAACAAAAATTCTCTTCTTCTATCTCTAAAATCATCTTTATCTCTAAAACTAGAGCACCAAGTTCTTGAGCTGCATGTCACCATGAGCAGTGGAAACTTGCAGATTCTTCAGAAGCTTCAAATTGACTCAGCACACAAGTGTTCAGGCTCACACTGGTGCAGCAACTGGCTGCTGAACAGTATTTGTAGTAATTATTTTGGTATTAATTCAAGTAGGCCTAATTTCACTGTCAGCTTTGCTTACAATGAAGAAGAACTTAAAAGGAAGAGTAAGCTCATCTATTAATTATCTAAATATTTTCAAATGAGACTGATCTTAAAGAAGCCAGTTGTGTTTTATCTCCTTCAGCTCCTAAATAGCACTTTGCATTGAGAGATAAATGATGTCTGAATGTTCTTAAATGTTAGACAGCCCCAAATAAATCCCAATAAGTTGTCTGGGAAAGGAGAACACAGAGATGAGGTACAGCACATCTTGTGTTACCTCAGAAATCTAAATCCATTTACAGAATCTGTCTTATATTTAACTATATTCCAAAACTGTGTCATCTTTTTTTCTTGTGGATTCCTGTTGCTTTCCAGTGCTTTTAGTTGGTAAATTAAATCCCAGATATCTATTTTGTCTTAGAAATATCAAATCAGCTCCTTCTGAATCAATACAGGAGCCTAAGTTTCTGTTCAGGTGTGTTTTTAGGATAAGGTACCCAGCTCAAAACCAGTCTGGGGTGAAGCCAAATGCCAGTTTGAAAGTGTTTCTTTATGAGAGAGTGATTTACCAGCCTCACAAGAGCTGTGATTGTTAGACTAAGTGTGTGTGCAGACTGTGCAATTGTCTGCTGCATCAGGTCTGTGCAACTTTGTGCTTTAGGAAGTTTTCTTAATCATTCACCAGGCCAGGTTTGGAAACAATATCCAAAAAAGCAGAGCAGGACAAGTTTTGCACAACTCTTTTATATCTCCCTTCTCTGCAAATGTATTTTCAAATCCAGGTTTTCTCTTCTCTGTTCTTTTCTGCCCATTGTTTCCCTGCTCTGTCCACTCCTGGCCAGCACTGCACGTGGGAAGGGATGAAATAACTCCTTAGCAACTTCACCAGTCGGGTTCTGCCTTATTTATATCAAAATTAAACTTTATTCTTGGCATAATATGTAAGAAATGACACTCCCCCCCAGCTACAGGTGAGAAGAGTGCACAATAAATCTTCCCATCCTTGTGCACTCCTTTACCTCCTGCTGCTTTTATTGACAAGCCTTGCAAGTTTGTTATTGAAAGTGGAAGGAAGAAAGCTCTTATTTGTCCAGCTGAAGTGAAGAGGAAAGTCCTTCTCATCTTTTTAGCTGAGACAGCCCCTCTCATCCTCTTTGCCTGGGTGTTGCCTCAGTCCTTGTTCAATCCATCACCCCCTGGGAGCTGCTCCATTTTAAGGGGTCTGAGTGCATTTCTCTCTACTGATCTGGGAGATATAGTCAAATGTCACTCATGTAATCTCCTTTAAAGAGCAGAAATTTATCTGTAAGTCACTGCTGTGGCCCAATAAGGATGATTTTACTGAAGAATATTGGGAGGAAAAAAGGCCTCTTTGGAATCTAGAAAACAAACAAATATCAAATTTGATTGTTACCTCCTTTCAGAAGTTGACACGAAGATTGATGGTTAATAAGTATGTGTTCTTAATTTGCATTGCAAAATGTTTAACACAAACAACAGACAGCCATCAAAATAATCAGTTTGTTATTTTGTGAGTCTTCCTTTTTCCTATTGCCTCCCTGTGGGAGAGAAGCTATATTTCTGTAAAGGAACAGTGAGAAACTCTGCTGGAGCACAGCAAGATAACAGATTGCAGGAGCTATCCTCAGCTCCCTGAGTGGGTGCCAGGTTAATGTCTCACACTGGACAATTTATTCTGTCCTGGAAATATCTTCCCTCGTTTCTTAATTTTTGCCAGCAGTATATTTACACACACAGAGTGAATTTCAGATTCAACAGATGGCCAAGATTGTAAAGAAAAGGCTGCTAAAGAAAGCCAAGAAGCTATTGTCTTTGATTTATAGATTTGTTCCAGTCCAAGAAGCTCAGAGCATTCTTCAATAAGGGCTATAAGTGATTAGGAAATAATGAACTATGGAGATGGGTCAGAAGATGTTGAGATTAGATCTTCATGGCTGAACAGGTCATGAAGATGAACCAATCTGCATGAAATGCTGCCTCTGTGTCAGCTTCTCAAAGCTGTTGATTTATTCCTGTTATCTTTACATTTTGCTTCCAAGGACCAAGATACAGGGAATTAAGTAGCCAGAGATATGCTTCTGTATGCTTCTGGTTTACTTAAAACCTGTGCAGATGACTGTTTTTCCTTTGTTCACCTTCTCAGAGATTCATGTTTAAAAGAAGATTCATAAAATGTTTTCAAGTGGGGAAAAAAATTCTTAGGTTAAATTCAAAGTCTCTTTTGATTTCCCTGAGATTTAATCATTGACAATTCTCAGCTAAAAGGGAAAACCATTATGTCTACATTAGCCCAAGGAAATAGTATTGCAGCACTCAAAAGCCTTCAAAAGTTTTTCTTTGTAAAGTATAGAAGACCTCATATTAAAAACCGTTTCTGCTTATTTCAATATCTGCACAGTTAAAAGTTTCTTATTTCACTTGTAATATTATCAGGAGGATTTCAAGCCAAAGTGGTTCTTAGCAGCAGAAACATTCTTATCCCTGGGGTGATCTTGGGTAGAAGTGAGGCAGGATTAGCAGTAGTGACTTTCAGCTAATCATCTTCTGCACTCTTCCACGAAAAGATAAGGCTGAACAGATTGGGAGGTCTTGGATTATAAGATATATTATAAATCTGATATAAGATATACATTAGATATGTAAGATATATATATCTTATATATTTTAAATAAGATATATATTACAATATATAAAGGATATATATAATAAGATACAGGATATAGCTAATATATATCATATATAACTTACATAATGTATCATCTCTATATAAAAGATAAATTATGTATCTTATATATAATATATATCTTTCATATAATATATATGTGTGTTTTATATATATATATATACTCATCATGTATTCTGTGATGAATATCTGGCACCTCCAGCAGTTACCTTGGGGTGGGGAATGAAATGTTACATAATGACTTCTGAAGACACTGACCAAGTCCTCATTACAGTTCCTTTATTTGTAACTAAGAATAGACAAAGAAGAATTTTTACCCCTGTTTTCTGCTGGGAACAGAGTTACACTGCAGTGTACTTACTCTTTACTCAGGAAATTTGTACAAGAGAGACCAGTTGTGTCCAGATTGTCTGAATCTCATTGTGATTGCCCCAAGGCCATCTTCTGGCATTTTGATTTCTGCTATTATTTTAAGTAATGTCTGATTCTAGCTTTCCAAATGCCTTAGACTATTAGAACTTTTAACATTTTTCAGTGTTGTTTGGTCAGACACCAAGTTTTGTTACAGGACAAACTTATTTGCCCCAGCAACTGTATGTTCAGTGAGTTGTTTAGAAGATTTTGGTGCTGGACAGCCAGACAACATCCTTGTGGGTGTACTGGAAGCACTGTGTTTGTGGTATTGAAGAGTTCCAATTGATAGTCCTTGAAATGATTTGTTAAAACAAGTCTTCCTCTCTCTCTTCTCCTCTAGTTCCAAACGCAGGACTCTCAGAGCTACCACTTGTTTTCTTTGTCCTGCAACACTTCATGGTATTATTGCAGCTGTTTTTTTCATCCTTTCAATTTTACTTTGACCCAGCTACAAAAGACAGTTCATGTTCTTTTCCAGGTAGGAGTGGTATCCATCTGTTTAAATAAGAAAAGACCATGTCTATTCTTCGTTGAAAAAAAAATGAAGTGAGAACTGAAGGTTTTCTTGTCTTCCACTTGAAAAGGGAAACTGCTTAATTTCTCAGCCATACCCAGCCATGTAGATGTGATTTTCCTCTGCTGTGTGATCATTCAGATGAGCTGAACACAAACACAGGTCTGCTGTTTGCCATTCCCAGGCTCAGGAGATCTCAGAATATTAATCTCGATGCTTTGTCAGGTGTCCCAGGACCCATTTGTGTTTGTGCCTCCTGTGGGCAGCTTTGTTTCATCAGATTAAGCTAGGACTCTGCAGCTGAGGAGCTTGGTGCAAGAAGCTATTGTCATTATTTGTCTAATGTGACAAAGTTAGGGGGCTTTAACTCAGAGCAGAGCTCTCTGTGCTCTTCTCATACGGCTGAAAAATGATCAGGTGGGTTTATGGGCTGGTTTTGCTCACCACACTCCAGAAGTGCCTGTGCAGAAGGAATTACTCAGGAGCCAATTACTGGGTTTTAGCCAATGCATGGAACAGGACATTGGACTGGATACATAAAACTTGCCCTAACTCTTCAGCAAAGATCCATGGCACAGATTTGAAGGAAACTTGTAGGAATTCCACCAACCCAAATCTATTAAATGACAGTGAAACTATATGGGTTATCTGGTTTGTGATGGGTCCTCAAAGACATCAAAAGTAGTTGTAAGTATGAGATTCAAAGGGGTCAACAAAGAAAGAAGTCTGTTTGCAGAATAATTAAGTTAAAGTCCAGACCAAAAAGCCCAACAACTTTCTTTATCCCCCAAATTGTTGAGACAGATTGATGACTGGATTAAGTTGAAAAGGTCATTTGGAGTCATGATTTTAATTCCTGACCTTTTGTTTTCTGTGAAATGCTGGGTATGGATTTGGTCTCTGGTGACTGGGAGCTCCTGTGTGATGGAGCCTCCCCATCCAGCTGCCTCAGAAGACCTCAGGGGTGTTGGTGGGATCCTGGGTGCCTGTCGGGTGGAACAGGGACTCCAAAATGCCCTAAGCTACCCTGCCAGGTAGAGCAGGAATGTCATTATTTGCTGCTGCTTGGTTTACTTCAGTCTCTGATGAGACAAATTAACCAACATCACAGCCCCAAATCAGCCATTTTTAATCTTTTCAGGCTCCTCTTCCCCAATAGTACAACAGAAAAAAAAAATTTCAGTAATTACACAGCAACTGATCTTCAGCAGCAGAGCTCTACCTCCCGAGCCAGAGCTGCCAGCCTTCCTCCTCCCTGTTACCCAGCCAAGTTTCCTTTAGAAGTCCTTTTAATTGGCTCGTTAATGTAACCTGAGGCTACCTGTCCTGCTTGGCTGCCTCACTAATGAGGCTCAGCCGCCTTTTCCTGGACCCGGGGAGGCTGGAGAAGGCTCTAAAACCTGGGCATGTGGATTTCAGAGCTGTTCCTGCCCATGCCCTGGTAGCCCAGCCTCTCTGGCAGAAATGCCACCGGTGGCTTTTGCCCAGGCAGACAGCTCATGCACTCCTGGCAGGCACTGCTCACCTTTAGACAGGGACTTCGTGCCTATAAACCCATCTGCTGAAAAAAACATACAAATGTACAGAGCACTGGAAGTGGGTATTTCTGTGTGAAACCAAAGAAAGGCCCTTTGTGGGAATTGATGGGATACAAATGGTATTGAGAAAAAGTTTCCCTGGACATCAGCAAGAGCACAAGTAAGTCCAAACAATGGTGACTTGGGATTTCTAACACCAAACTCCCCACTGGTTCTATCCGACTTTTGGTACCTTCTTGGGAACACTCCTGCTCTCAGCCTGCTGTGCTTCCAGAGAGGTGGGGTGGTACAGGCTGCTGAGAACCCTGGGGAGGGTGGCCCAGCTGAGCTCAGTACCCAGGAAAGTGGGTGATGACTTCAGTTTGAGCTTTCCTGTATTCCAGGTTCTGTGGTGCCCAGGGGACAGCTCTGAGCTCACAGTCAGTGTCACTCAGCTCTGCACACAGCAGGGACACAAAACAAATCCTTCTCCTGCTGCACACCAAGGACAACTTTCAGCCCCAAAGCACAAACAAGGGTGGGCTGGAGGGAGGGACATGAAGGATGGGACCTCACAGCCTGGGGCTGGAATGGGACAATTAAACCCCAATATGCAAATGGACCAAAACTTACAACTTACCAGTCAGCCACTTTGTGACCATTCTTAGTCCACCCTGGGTGCAGCCTTGGTCAGGTTCCTGTCCTGGAGGCCTTTCAATGAACACCTACTTTATTCTCCAGCTCTGTCCAGTCTCTGTTTCAGATCAGCCTTCCAAGGCACCAAGGGATGGTGACTTTGGGGGCAGTGGTCCCCCCAGACCTCCCCACTGGACAATTACACTGCAGTTCTGGCAGCACACAGGTTTGGCTTTGATCAGCCGTACACAAAGCAGCCTCAGCAGCTGTTTCTCTGCTGTACACTTGCTGGGATTCCACCAGGCTCTTTCCTGCTCCAAGGTCAGGGCAAATAAAACTCAGGGGATGTTGTTTTTGAAGTCTCACTCTGAAATTTATTATCCTTATCTATTACAAACTCAGAAGATGTGAGCTCTCTCTAACAAGTTGAGAAAAGGAGTTAAAATGGTGTCTGTTCAAGGCTATTGAAGTTCCAATTATCCAATAAACAGTTGACATCTAGATTATTTATGCTTCTAATCCAATTGTGATCACACAAAACCCAAAATACAAACCTCTTTCACCCAATTAGAGCAAACCACCCAGATTTGTGAAGAAGAAGGTGCAAAAATGACAACTGATCCACGCCCAAAGTTCTCCATCTTGGTTCCCATGTATCACCATACACTAAAATCCCAAATCTAAGTTTTTCACCCTGAGAGATCACACAATGCAATGCAAAGTATGATCCCAGTGATGCCTCCCCATGATCCCAGTACTATCATTCATTTTTGGAAGCCTGTTTTAAGACCTCAAGTCAAATGCAGTGCTTCCCTGGAGTCTGTACTTGTCAGCACAGACAGCCCAAGTCCTCAGCATCCAGAATTCCCACATACATGCTCCTGGGAGCCTTGAGGGGCTGTGCAGTGAGGAGCTCACTTAATGTGGGCAAAGCCAGGGCTCCATATCTTCTCTCCAACAGCTGCTCTTGGACAACAGCTCTTTTGTTCATCCAAGACCAACAGAGAAGAGCCTGGCAGGGTCCTGGGAGCTGTGTGCCAAACCTGTGGGAAGAATTGGAGTAAGCAGTTTCAGAGCAGATGTAACGAAACCATTTTTGGTTGGAGAAATTTTATCCCATGAACAGTGTTAAACAGTTTGCAGCATTCATTTCTGAAATTTAAAAACACGAAGGGAGAGGTCATGGGCTTGCTTGGACTAATAGCAAAACTTTTTCAAAGCAGAGTAACAGCCAGCAGTTAAAAACAAATGAGATGATTTCCTTTTGTGTTGGCTGATGGTGGGAAGTGCCCCCGTGGTGCAGCTGTGGAAATGCTGCGATTTGGGGATTGTCAGGGGAAGTATCCACGGCAGCTGTGTCTGAAACAGCCCCACCCCAGTGAGTCCCATCCAGGAAAGGTGAACCTGAACCCAGAGATTAAAGGAAAGTGGAATGTGCTGTAGGAAATGGGACTGGAAGAGTTTGGCTTGTTTAGTCTGGCAAATCACAGACCAAGAGATGAGCTGATTGCTGTCTAAAAATACCAAATGGGAGTACAGAGCAGTGAGAGAGGAATGCATTGGCTAGGAGCAAAACAAAGATTAACATGAATTAATCTAGCCTGGAAATAAGACAGTACTTACCCATTAAAGTAAGAAGATTTGGGAACAGAGCAGCATTAATGCCAGAATAGCAGAGACAAAAATACTGCCAGTTTACAGCAAAGATACATCTGGAAGCATGTGTGAAAGAGATGATGTGATGTAGTGGCCTCTGTTGTCAGAGGCTTGGGACTCAGTGAGATCCTGTGTTCCCACACAGCATCACCATCACCATCCCCAAGGAAATGTGCACTGCCTGAAGTGTTCCTCCTCTTCAGATGCCTTCTGGTTAATCACTGACCTGTGACCAGATGCTTCTTTGAAGCAGAGGGCAAAGAGGGTTTGCTCTTGAAGTTTTTACAAAAAAGGAAGTTTTTCCAAAGCCTGAATGTGCCTGTATTATAAATGGGCAATTCCAACAAAGGGCCAGAATTTAGGGAGGTGAAAAGAGTCTCTGGATGTTTCAATGCAGAATTAATCTACTTAATAAAAAGTCTTGTAGGGGGCATAAATTCCATTGCTCAAGTGTATGGGTGAAGCTATGCTAAATTGGGATTAGGCTGAAGCCTTGAGTAGAAGTAGAAGTTACATTATCCCTTGTTTAGCTTTTGTAAGGCTTAGTACATCTTCAGTGAAGCACCTGATCCTGGGCATTGGCAGAAAGAAGGTTTTGGATTAGATTTCTTGAGCAGCATCAAAATCCCCAGGGTCCTGTTATTTCCAACTCTTTCCCTCTATAGCAACCTGGAAGTTATACAAGGGCAGGAATTTCATCAGCTTTTGAGTTCCTGGGGATGATCCTGGATTGCTCTTAAGGAAGCTAGAGCCTATCATTTGATAAAAAGTAATTCTTCCTTTTCCTGCCTGTCCTCTGGGGCAGAGGTTTTGATTCTTGCTGTTAGAGAAATAGGCACTGCCCAGATCTGCCCAAGCCAACAAAGCTGCCCAGACAGTGTCCCCTCTGTGTCCCAGCTCACACAACAGGCAGTAGGGCTTGGCCTGAGCATTGACACCAGGAATTCTGGCCCCATGGCCTTCAAAAGTCTCAGTAATAAAAGTCTGACCCACATCCCATGAGCAGAGGAAGCCCTGGCTGCTGTTAGCAGAGCAGCGAGGTGCCCCACCTGCCCTGGGAGTGGCTCCTACAGCAGTGCTGCTGTCCCCACCGGGTCACCCAGCTGGGGGCTCTGCCACTGATGCCTTCAGTTTGAGCTTTCCTGTATTCCAGGTTCTGTGGTGCCCAGGGGTGAGCTCTGAGCTCACAGTCAGTGTCACTCAGCTCTGCACACAGCAGGGACACAAAACAAATCCTTCTCCTGCTGCACACCAAGGACAACTCTCAGCCCCAAAGCACAAACAAGGGTGGGCTGGAGGGAGGGACAAGGATGGGACCTCACAGCCTGGAGCTGGAATGGGACAATTAAACCCAATATGCAAATGGACTACAACTTATAAAAATAAAAGACCTCATGACCAGTCAGCCATTTTGTGACCATTCTTTGTCCACCTTGGGTGTAGCCCTGCTCAGGCCCTGTCCTGCCCAAGGTGTGCCCAAAAGGCCTTTCAATAAATATCTCCTTTATTCTCCAGCTCTGTCCAGTCTGTGTTTCAGGTCAGCCTTCCCAAGGCATCACCACTGCTGCTGCATGTCCCCTGCCAGGGCAGCTTCTGCCTGCAGCAGCATCTGATCAGCCACTCTGCTGAATGACATGCAGATCAGGGCTGGAAGCACCATCACTTCCCTGCGTTTTATTTTTGGGAGTTCTGAGCAGATCTGATGCCCCAAAGGCTAAAGCTGCTGCCGCCTTTTGGGAGACTCCAGTGAGAAGCAATATCTCATCTCCAGGAGAAGACAGCAGCCTCACAGCACAGCAGGCACTGGCTTTCATCGTTTCAGCAGACACCACTAAATCACACAGCACATCATTCAAAACAAACACTGTGTAAGGGCTTGTAAAATAACAATACAAAGCAGCTCTTAAATTTCCCTGGTGTCACACCAAGCCAGTTACACTGGCAAGACTCCAGCTTCTAAGGTGCACACCATGTGAAACTGTCTCACTGTGGACAAGACTGGAAATACAGTCCCAGCGTTTCATTCCTGTCACATCATAAGGAGAAAAGTTTTCCCTGTGTCGCAGGCAGGAGTCATACTGAAATCATGAAACTATTTACTACGTGGGCAGGTCCTGATTTCAAGCTGAGAGGCATGGTCCTCACCTCTAGCAATCCCTCAGCTCAATTTTCTAAATAGTTCATGGAACAGGGGAGGTGAAAATCCATAAAGAAATTGCCTGAGTGCTCCACAGTGGCTGGTGATGCCTTTTCTGTTCGCAAAGTATTGAACTCCAATACCAGTGTTTGGCTGTGGAGGGAAGTGCTGTTGGCTGAAAATACAGTGTCTGGGATATAAACTCCTCCAGTTTCTAATATGGATTAATTACAGTCATTTTCAGTTGGATAGAATTTCCTCCATTTCTCTTCTAATCCCTTCAGCAGCACTGCTCCTAAGCCTCGTGTGACACACCTCTGATGGATGACTTGCTTATTCCACACGTGGAAATCACCTGAAACCAAAGGAACAATGACATTATTAAATTGCAGCAAACCTCCTGCCCAGGACTTTCAGCCCTAGAGGGTGAGGTTGGGTGAGGTTTCCTCTGAGCCCCGTGGGAGTGCTGTCAGGGTGTCCCTGTGTGCTCTGGCACAGGTCTTCCCCCTTTTCTCCCACTGATTCTGCTGCCACAGTAAAGATTTTGGGGCTCTTTCTAAGCAGGGATTAACTCTTTTGTGAACTCCTGCTGCTGCAGAGAGACAGGTGATCATCTGTAAGATCAGAGCATACACACCCACAGTTAATCATCTTTGATAGTTCGCATTTATTATTGTTATTCGAAAGTTCCTCTTTCTGGAATGGTGCTGAACAATTCACTGTTTCAGACCTGTCCTGCTGTCTGGTAATCTGAATCTAGTTCTTATACTGCTTTTCTCACGTTGGATTTTGCCATTGGCATGCTGGTGGACACAGGCTGTTTAGGAATAGCAACATTTAAAAACTCCCCATGTGATGTATCACTTGGTGGCATGTTTGTATTCATTCTTGTTCCTTAGAGGTGGTGCAGCAGCCTCAGGGATGGGTCGGGAGTGTATTAGAAGATCCTGAGAAGCCAAAATGAAAAAGCAGCCATGGCCAAGACAATATGACTTGGGAATTCTGCTTTTCTTAAGCAATAGAGAACGAAAAAAGAGTGATTTCTAGATTGTTTACCTACAGCAATTAGCCTTGTATTGATAGAAGATTAATCAACTCTTTTTAGTGACTCTTCAGTAAGTTTTGTTATTTTCCAGTGCAGTTTGATGGGTGGAATGGACTTACCCCATGTTAATCAAGAAGACCCATCACTGTGCAGTCACTGATAAGCAATTATCATGTAAAATAACAGCAATGAACTCAAATTGCCCTTACTGCCCATCACTGCTCTGCTTTTTATCGTAATAATATAGTCCATTAAAACCTACAATCACTGTAATGTTTATGCATTATTGGGGAGATAAATTGCATAATTCTCATTTTACAATTTAAATGTAATTAGTAGCTTACTAATGACTAAAACCTGAATTTGCTAGACTATCAGTTTTTCTAACACTTGCCAAAATTATAGGTAATTACTTAGAGCTTGCAATAATTATAAGTCCATCTTTTAAATAATTAATGTGCACTTCCCTGGTACAAAACAGGCAGTAATCAAACGACCTCTGGCTTTTACAGCAAGCCCATGCAATTAGTCTTATTGTGCAGGTCTATAGAAACGTTCCCATCACAAGAGTCTCTTAAGTTGGCAGCTTTGATAGTGATGGCTGTTGTGTTTTATGGTACCAGACAATGATTAACACCCAGCAGCCTTCGGAGGTTGGGGGTGAGGACAAAATCTGAGTGCATTTCCTGAGCCATGGGATGCAAATCCACAGCAGTAATTACAGGAGAGAGGAGTTTGAAGTTTAGTTTGGATGTATCTTGGACTGTCAGATATTCTGCCGAGGGGACTTCTCAAGTCCATTCATTTTCTGCATCATGTGACTTGAATCATTAGGCCAAGAAGGAACTCCCTGTCCTGGGGGGCCTATGTGGCATAAAACTAATTTTTTTTTTTTTTTTTAGGTGGTAGCATCTTTCACTGTTGCTCTAGATGCTGCCCAATCACAGAACCATCAAGGAATAGACCTACCAGATGATCCAGTCCAGCCACCCAGCACTGCCACTGGACACCCAAACCACTCAACCACATCAGCCAGAGCCAGATGTGAACACACCCAAGGGTGGTGATTCCCCCACCTCCCCAGACAGCCTGTTCCAGTGCCTAACCCCCCTTTCAACAGTGACAGGCACATCCAACAATGAACATTTTCTCTCTGGTATTTAATCTGAATCTCCCCTGTCTCTGGTAAAGACCGTTTCCTCTCGTCCTCTCACTGCAGCAGGGCAGAAGAGACCAGCCCCTCCTCACTGCAACTTTTCAGGCAGTTGTAGAAAACGGAGAGATCCCTCCTGAGCCTCCTCAGGACTAAACAAACCCAGCTCCCTTGGCTGTTGCTCATCAGACTCGTTTTCTACACCCTTCAGGAGCCTTGTTTCCTTTCCCTGGACACACCCAAGCATCTCAGTGTCCTCTTTAAAGTGAGGGGCCCAGGACTGGATGCAGCACTCGAGGTGTGGCCCCACCAGTGCCCAGTACAGGATGGTCACTGCTCCTGCTGACTGCATTATTGCTGATACAGGGCAAGTGTCACAAGCCCTAGATAAATGGGTTTTTTTCTCCATAGTCTCCAAGTTTAATGGAATATCAGTGTGAAATAGACACCTAACTCGTGAAGCCCAGAGGTGTCTGCTCACCAGATGCTCCATTAACCAGTGGTGAAGCTTCCTGAGGCTGGAGGCTCTCTACAGAAATCAGAAGGCACGGGACTGGCTTGGCTGGCTTAATTGTACCTGAAAAGCTTTGTAAATTCAGCCCCATTTCCCAGGGATGCACCACTGTTGGAACTCTGAAGGCTGGAAATGTCCAGCTTTCTGAGTTGAAGGGTGCCAACCCTCAAGTAAACACCTCATTTGACCTGAGACTTTGGAAAAAGCTTCCAAAGTTGAGTGGTGGCACAGATGCAGTGTATGTGTAGTTTAGATGGTCTGGACAGTATTGTGTGATCTCTCAGGGTGAAAAACTTAGATTTGGGATTTTAGTGTATGGTGATATGTGGGAGCCAAGATGGAGAATTTTGGGTGTGTTGTCTTATTGAACCTTCTTCCTTCTTCTTCACAAATCTGGGTGGTTTTCTCTAATTGGGTGAAAGGTGTCTGCATTGTGGGTTTCAGGTGATCACAATTGGATTAGAAGCATAAATAATCTGGATGTCAACTGTTTATGGGATAATTGGAACTTCAATAGCCTTGAACAGACACCATTTTAACTCCTTTTCTCAGCTTGTTAGAGAGAGCTCACATCTCTTGAGTTTGTAATAGATAAGGATAATAAATTTCAGAGTGAGACTTCAAAAATAACATCTCCTGAGTTTTATTTGCCCTGACCTTGGAGCAGGAAAGAGCCTGGCATTCCAACACACCATGTCCTCTCACTTTGCATTGTCAAAATCAAAAAAACCAAAAAGGTCTTTATTATCCAAAGCTGATAACAGTAGTGATTCTGGTATCTGCTGTCTTCTCTTCCAACCTGTCTCCAAGACAAGGTTTTTATGATACCATTTTCTGTGAAGAAGCCAAAGAAAAGAAAAAAAAAAAATAAAGCAACTCTACAGAAGGCAAAATCAAACCATAAAATTAGTGTTAATGCTCCTAGGGTCAATGCATTGATCTCAGCAGTGGAAGTAGCACACTGTGGTGGGCTGTAGATACAGGCCTGTCATTGCAGTAGTGCAAGTGAAGTGTTCTTGTCCAAGTCTTGCTCCTCAGCTGAAGAACCTGCCCTCGGCCTCAAGAGCCTGCCCCCTTCTCCTCCCACAGCCCCACACTGCTGAGGGGTCACCAACCCCCCTGCCCTGCCCAAAGGTAACACCACTGAACCTCTGAACCCAGCTCACCTGTCCCTAAAATCAGACTTGTGGTAAGTTACCACAGCAGGGCCATGGGATTAATTACTGTTTATAAAGATTTTGAGGTCTTCAGATGGAAATTGCTACAGTATCTAAGTGCAAAGTCATTATGATTATCGTTACTTTCACTTGCATGTACAGACTGTAATTAGCTGTGGATTGTATTGCATTGACTGTGAATAATTTAAAAGCTCTCTTCAGGAAGGTGTCACTTTAAATGTTTTTATATTTTGCATCTAATAATACCATGGTTTAGCTTCTTTTTTCCCTTTCCTTACCCTCTGATAGTGATATATTCCTGCAGTGTTGGTTATTGGAGCCCTGAATATAAAGCAGTCTGTTCCTTATCCTGCTTTCCTTCATTTGAGGAGAGGAGAAAATATGACAGAATAGAATTCTATGCTGATTAAGGGTAGAATTTATTTATGATTTAACACTGCAGGATGCCCTGGCAGCTGCTTCCTGTGCAAACTGCTGGGGAGAGCCTTGGGTTCATCACCCCTGGTTCCTGGGGGCTGTTCTCAGGGCACCTCCACACTGCCTGCACGGTGATGCTGTGGATGTGGCAGGGCTCCAGTGCCTCCACAGCTCTGGTGACAGCTCTGGTGAGTACCCCCTCAATATTTACCTCGTGGCTCCACTCCTTACTGAACACAGAAGATCCTCATTTTCTGCACGTCTTGCAGCATAAAGGAGGAAGGAGAAAGGAAGAACATCTAGAGACTCCTTCTCTGGGCTTTCAAAAGCTTCCCAAGTGTCTCTCTGAGCCTCGTTTTGCAAGCCTGTGTGGCAGCTACTCACCCTTGCTGGACAGCCTCATGCTGAGGGCAAGAACTGTCCCTGCAGTAATTCCCTTTCTCTTGGAACTGAGCGGATTCAGAGACATGAGGTGCAGCCCTCAGGTTGTTTCAAGACTCAGCTGCAATGACAGGCAGGTTTATCCACTCAGCACTGGCTCAGTTAATTCAGGAATGTGGGTACCAGGAGATCCCTCCATGGTCTGGGGTGGGAGAAGGACAGGCCAGTTCTGCTGACTGCTGCAGGTTGTATGGGGAGCCAGCTTGCTCAGATCTCAGTGCCTCACTTGCATGCTTCAAAAATGCTGAGCATCCACATTTCTGATCTGCACCTTCTGGAAACGTGGGCACTTAAACTGTTTAAATGTCTAAAATCCATTTAGTCTGATCTCAGCAGATGTCCACTCACCACTGGGGATGAAGGCAGGAGCTAAAGTTCTCTCCCATAATGGCTCCCCTAAAACTCCAAAATTTGCCTTCTGAGAATGTAACAAGTTTAGATGATGTATGAACCCCAGGAAGGCAAAGCCAGTTTGTTTGTTTAGTTACCCCAACCCCAAGACCCTGTCTTTGGAGCTTATTCGAGATTTTTATTTTATACTGTGAAAGCAGAAGTAATAGTCCTTCTTTAGGCAAACACCAAAACCCAGACTTAATTAACATCTTTTAATTAGGCAAAGGAGAGCAAACAGCAAGCAACTGCTGTTTGTATTTCATGTCAGAACACACGTGAGGATAGAAGGCAGAGCTGTGGCTCCTCTGGTCCTTGGTCCTGCTGCAGCCTGTGTGCAATGCACTGGGACCCCTCACATCCCCCTTTGTGCTGCTGGACTCTGCATCACACAAGGAGCACCTCTGCTGCTCTGTCCTCCCAAGGGAGCAGCTGAGAAACAGTGGAACATGTCCAATCAAGTGACATACTCACACAGAAGTTCCCAGTTTTTTGTTTCACAGCCTGGCGTCCCAGCTTTAGCTGATGATCTCAGAATTACTTATGTAGAATCATAAAATGGTTTAGGTTGGCAGCAGTGTTAGAGTTTATCCAGAGCCGCCTCTGCCATGGCAGGGACACCTCCCACTGTCCCAGGCTGCTCCAAGCCCCAGTGTCCAGCCTGGCCTTGGGCACTGCCAGGGATCCAGGGGCAGCCACAGCTGCTCTGGGCACCCTGTGCCAGCCCTGCCCACCCTGCCAGGGAACAATTCCTGCCCACCCTCCAGGGGAATAATTCCTGCCCACCCTGCCAGGGAGGAATGGTGGAACACTGTCATTAACAGCTCCCCTTGAGGTGCCTTCCTGTGATGATTTCAGTGTCCATCTGTACTGAAGGGACTGTGCCAGGGGATGGACCAGGCTCTTCTTGGTGGTGCCAAGCAACGGGCAGGGACTGAGCCCAGCAATTCCCCCTGCACAGGAGGCACAACTTCTGCCCTGGGCAGTGCCCAGCCCTCAACAGGCTGCCCAGGGAGGGGCTGGAGCCTCCTCAGCGGGGATATTCCAGAGCCCTCTGGACACAGTCCTGTGCCCTGTGCTCTGGGATGGCCCTGCCTGAGCAGGGAGGTGACACCAGTGACCCTCTGTGCTCCCTTCCAGCCTTACACATTCTGTAATTCTGGGGGTTTAGGGTGATACAGAAGACTACCTCAATTTGTTGTGAAGGAAATGCCCTCGTTTGCCAATGCTTGAGCTAAATTTACAGCTGGCAATGCCATCCATCGCCTCAAAGTGCCTTGAAAAACCTCATACTGCCTACAGTCATATCTGGAACTTACAATCTCCTAAATGTGTTTGTCCCTCTGAGGAAGGGAGGCACAGAACTGTTGTCCTGTTCCTGCCAGTGAGGAGCAGAGGCATGAGGAGTCTGTGGAAGAGCAGAGAGTTATGACAGAGCAGGGCTAAGGGAAGAGGAGGCAGCTTTAGGAGGGGAAGAAAGTAATTTGTCCTTGTTATCTGCAGGAGAGAGTACAAAGATGTTTAGGCTTTATGCTGGAGCCAAGGAGATGCAGATGGCTGCTGTGAGGAATAAATGGTGAGGCCTGGAGCAGGCAGCCTGGGGAAGCCCTGCAGCTGGGCAGAGCCTTGGAAACATTACAGTGGGATACAGGATACAGATAACAAGAAGGATTGATGGTAGGATGTTTTGAAAACCCTTTTTGCCCTGTAAGACAGGACTGACTGGATCACTCACGCTTGGAGTCACAGGTCAGCTTCTCCTCCCAAGGCTTGCCTCTTTCACATGCTGAAAAATGCATCATTTACACATCAAGTCTGGGTAGAGATTTACCTAGGGTGATTCACACAGGCTGAATTCAAACATCTCAATTGAAAGGAGCATGGAGCACACTGGTCAGGGCCAGGTAGCTCAGAAATGTTTGAATGATTAGTTCTCTTTTTATGTTTTGAATAGAAACTTTGGGCTTGGGAATCTCCATCAGGCTTTGCTGTCATCAGTGCAGCTACCAATGAGCTCCCCAACAGCAAAATTAGCTGAGGTCAAGCTGGGGACTCTTTCTTCTTCCATTGTAACAATAGTCTGGGCACCCCTAATCTTTTAACCACCAATAAAAGAGAGAATCCACAATGAAAAGCATTTTGTTTTCTTTAGGCTTTGACTGGAACAATGAATAATCTTTACAAAGCGATAACAGAAACCCAAATCTTGTTGATTTATTTGAAATAACCACAGGAAATCAAGATATCCTGCAGGGTCTGTTCACACCAATAAGCTCCGAGTTCCTCCTCCTCTGCAGGAGAGTGAAGAGTGATAACCTTGTAGGAGAAGTTTGGGTATCTCTCAGTAACAAGGTGGGCGTGTGTCCAGTGTGCAGCGTTGGCTGGAACTACTCAGCATGCTCAAGTGCAGGAACTGAAAGGAATCAAGGGTTGTTTACTGTATCTGTAAATGTGGATCAATGGCTTGTTAATCCGTGCCAGCCTCACTAAAATTAACAGTGTCTGAAAGAATAAATGACTTTATGGTGATGGATAATCCACCTCCAGTAAGACATTATTAGAGAAGATGTAGAACCTGGGAATGCAGGGGAAGTAGTTCATTTGAGAGGAGAAGGCTGTTGTCAGCAAATGCTTTTGCAGGCAGTTATGCATGTTGAATTACTGTGGAGAGCAAGGGCAGGAGCATCAGCTGACCTCAGCTGGCACTGTTGTGTGACTGCAGGGGAGATGCAGGGATTTACATCTGCTGAAGATCCAGGTCTGATCCAAAGATGGAGATCAAATCCGTGAAGAGACTTCTGGTGATTTCAGTGGCTTGAGATGTCCAGTCTGTAAACTCCCACATCTCAGCCTCCTGACCCCCAGTATTCCTGAGGTGTGAATATTCTCTCCTGAACCCTGGAGACTGCAGGGAACCCTCCTGGAGCAGCTGAACACCTCATCTCCCTGGAGGTGGGAGCTTCCATCTCCCTGGAGGTGCTTTATTCATGTGTTCTGTCTGTATCCCAATACTGTGTTGATATTGAGGTAAATCACAGCCAAAAGAATTAGACTAAAAGGTGGGAGCAAGAAGAAGGCTCTTCCTCAGTTCTCTCTAACAGAATTCCTTATTGGCTCATCCCATGGACATGTTAATCCTCCCCACATAAACTTCACTGTGTAAGAGTGGCCACAGCAGATCAGACATTCCCCTCTCCAAAAACATGACCTGGTTTGGGGTGTGACACGTGAACATATTTGGACTTTCTTTTTCCCTGTGCTCTTTCTCCGAGGGGTTTCAGGATGCTGGATTGGGCTGTGCTTGTGAAAAGAGTGCAGTGCCACTCCTGGCCAGCCCCAGTCCTCTGCTGCACAGCAGGAGACAAGTTGTGTTGTATTGGGTAAAGAGAGGCTGGGACCCCCCCCGAGTTCCTGGTATAAGTTAGGAAAGAAGAATATGTACAAGGACATTTTTTTTGGAGTTGCACTCCCAAGAAGAGTAAATGAGAGTTATTTTTCAGGGCCTCAGTATTCAGGTCACAGCTTCTTGCAGACAGGTCTGTAGTTGCTGTAATTAGGCTTAGTTTACAAAATCTTTCACTAGCATTTTACAAACTGCCTGGTGATTTTTTAAGTGCCCAGCCACTTTTAAGACAAAACCATTAGAGTGTGATGCTAGAAGCTTGAGCAACTGTAACTTAAAAACCTTAGGTCTGAGTCCTTGGGCTCAGTCAGACCCCAGCTGTGGCTGACGATTAGCAGCGACAACCTGTGGCTCTTCTCTCCACCTCCAAAACCTGCTACAGCCTCTTCACCAAAAGCCACTGGAACAGTAGACATGTCCCTTTAATGAGAAGTGTATTAATAAATCCATCTTGTTCTCTAATCCCCACACACATAATACAGTGATTCATTAGCGCAGGAAGAGACAATTTAGATTTTCTCAGACAATAGCAGCTGTCACTAATCAAATTAAAGGAGGAAATGCAGATCTGAAGTCGGACAAACTGCTGTGGCAGGGAGGAAGGTGACAGGCTGGTGTGAAGGACCTTCTGCACAGCTGAAAGGAGGACAGGGGAAATTCCAGGGGCATCAGCAGCTCCCCACCAAAGGAATTGTCCCAGGGCAGGGAATGACTGTGCCCCACTGCTGTCCCCATGTCTAGAGCCTGAGTGCTCTTGCTCACATGGACACCTTCAGTGGGGCTTTGGAAGGAGCAGAAATAGCTTGTGCCACACAGTGCTTGGTGCAAAACCTCCTCTTAACACACAAACATCAGGGATTGAACTAAGAATACATTTTTCAGAAATTATCAGAGTTCTCTTGCCAAGGAGTGTGCTCGCATCTTCAGTGGAAACCCCTCAGGGGGCTACATTACCTGGACAGAAAAAAAAAATTAAAAATAGAGTTATACTTAGCTTTTCTGAGTGAAAAACGCAAGGTTTGTTTCGGTCTTTTTTGTTTGGGTCTTTTTTTGTGGTAGTGGTGTTTTTTGTGGGGTTTTTTAACATGTTGATGGCTTAGCTGGTGCTCCTGCCAGGCAGCATGAGCTGTTGCTGGTCCTCATCAGAAATAAAGAACCATCCAGGCTGCAGCAGCAGTGGCTGCAGCTCAGGGGCTTCTCCCTGACAGGAGCAGGAGCAGGGACCTGAGGCTGGGAGTGTTGAAACCCCTGACAGACAGACGAGGAGCAAACACCTCACAGAGCCCAAAGGAAGTTTTCAAATCCTCCATTCTGACAGCCATTGACTTTGTGCAGCCAAGATGGATATGTGTATTTCCAACACCTTTTAAAATCTTCTTTTCCTTCAGGAACATCCCATGTCAGTGAGTGCTGTAGGCTAATCACAGTATAAAAATATTTATTTTTGTAGCTTTGAATTTTTATCCTTTCAACTTCCTTGAAAGCTCCTCACTGATGTGCCATGGCAAGAACTAAAGGTCTCATTAGTCCCTTTGCAAAATTTGTATTTATTTGTGGTGTGACCCATTCCTGTTTGTCCCCATTGTAGAGCAGTGGCTTGCCAAGTGGTTTTTATGTATGAAGAGGTATTTTGGTAGTTGGTTGAACTCCATGTGGAGGATGGGACACTCAGGGCCACCCACTGCCAGTGGCAAGAGGGCACAGACCCTGGGGTGAGCATTGGCAAGGAGTCCTCATGTACCTTCTTGGCTCCAATTCTGATAAATTAATGAGGGCTCCCTTGTTTTGGTAGCATTACAGGCAAATTAAATGTTTGGGATCACAGGAGAAGCATGAGGTGGCCTGTCCCCAGGTCTTGCTGCCACTCACTCCAAGTGGTTTTGGTCATTGCACACTTGTGCCTTGTGCTTTACCCTGGAGCAGAGCAATTTTGAAGGTTTGCCTGATGTCCAGCATTGCCTGTGTGTATTGAAAGCAGGAAATCAAAGGAATGAAAGTGCTCCCTTCTCTATCACTTCAAGGATATGAGCAATTAAAATACGAATTAATCTAAGCAAGATGAAAATGCAGATTTTTAATAGAGCTGTTGGAGTCACCTTGAACTTGTGCCTAGTGCTGTTTAGCCTGGGTGATTAAGGACACTTAGAGTCTATTAAAAAACTTGTCATTCTAATGTGAAATCATAGAATTATAGAACAGTTTAGCTTGAAAAAGACCCATAAGATCATCAAGTCTAACTGTTAACTCAGCATTGCCAAGTCCACCAGTGAACCATGTCCCTAAGGGCCACATCTACAGATCTTTTAAATCCCTCCAGGGATGAGGACTCCACCACCCTGTTCCAATGATTGACAGGCCTTTTGGTAAAGGATTTTTGCCTAATATCCCATCAAAACCTCCCCTGGCCCAGCCTGAGGCCGTTCCCTCTCCTCCTGTCCCTGTTCCCTGGAGCACAGCCCGACCCCCCCGGCTGTCCCCTCCTGTCAGGGAGTTGTGCAGAGCCACAAGGTCCCCCCTGAGCCTCCTTTTCTCCAGGCTGAGCCCCTGTCCCAGCTCCCTCAGCCTCTCCTCATCAGACCTGTGCTCCCAGCTCTGTGCCCCAGATCCCACGGGGGAAATGGGGTTGAGTCATTCAGAGAAAGGAAAGGGAGTGACAGGAAAGAGGAATGTGTGTTTGTGGCAATTATTTGTCCTTCACCACAATAATCTGCCTTCAAAGAGGGAGACACTGGGTCAGGCTTGACCATTCAGAAGGATGTGAGGCTGCTCCTTCCCAGAATGTGCTGGAGGTGTTTGAGGGAGACCTTTTGGGGCAGGACCAGGGCAAGCCAAGCACGGGGAGAGCCCAGAGAGTGGCAGGGAGGTGGTGGCAGTGGCTCAGGAGCAGCAGCCTCAGCAGTGGCACACAGAAAACCTTCCTAGATATCCTTCCTAGATACCCCAGCTGCCTGCACTCAGCAAAGTGCTGAGCACTGCTTTGAGAGCAAGCTTTAAGGGAAGGGATCTATTCCCCAGGAACACAGTGGGAACCCAAATCTTACCTGCAGTGCTGAGCAGTGTACAAAGAAAAGCTGTTAGTTCTGTCTCATACGGACAGAAACCTCCTTGGGGTGTCCCGGGAGAGAGATGGAGCACAGAGATGTCACTGCCTTGGTTGTTGTCACAGTAGTGCTTCTCAGCAAGTTTACAGCACAATTTTTAAGACATTTTCATTGTATGTAGAAAATTTAATTCAATTCTGGTCATTTTACGTTGTAGACTTCATTCAAAACATAAAGAGCTTATAAAGACAGTCAGTGTTTACTGTCCATGGTTGTCAGCTTTGCCAGGCACTAAATCCCAAATCTCTTCTTTTCTTTCTTAGACTGTGAACCTCAAACATTATTAACTGGTCTAAAATATGTTCTAAAACATCTCTGCTGTGAACTGCTCCTCCTTCCTGGTACAGCCAGCGAATAGAGCAGTGGAAGAGCTCAGGCCTGTGGGGACAGTGCCTCCTCTCCCCTGGGGGACAGCAGAACTGCTGAGTGGAACTCATCACTGGACTGTGAAAAATAAATTAGTCTTCAAATTGGGGTAGACTTCAGTCTTTTTATCCCCTCATAAAACCATGATATGGGCAGAGGGCTCATTACCACTGCTGCTTGGGTATTCTAATATGAGTGAAAACATTTCCGAGGAAATGTTGGGAATTCCTGGTTCTGGAAGGCCAAACTGAACCTTTTTCAGAAGGAAACATTTCCACAGCAGCCGTGGAGGCTTGGTCTTTTCCACCTATCCTAATAAGAAAAACTGATTGGGAACAATAATGCACTGGGAGAAGTAATGCTGATTATGCCAATAAGCTGCATGTAAAAATGTTTAATCACTTTCCCTCAGCTCCATTACTGATTATTTTTAACTGTAACTGTCAGTAAAGATCCAATGCAGTTTCCACTGACAGGTGAAAGCTTTTTAACTGTAGCTGGTGCTGAATTAGTTCCTAAATAAACCTCTAGTCGTCACTTGAAAGGACTGTGCTAAGTACATTAAAATGGAACTCATAATAAACACATTTCTCTGAACTAATATTGGAGGATCAAATGCATCAGGTTCCTGTGTTGGCCACCGAGCCAAGAGAGGGAAATTAAATTGAAACATCTCTTCTGTCATTTATACATGGGAGTGAGAGACATGCTTTCTCATTATAGGCACTTTAGGGCTATGTTTAAATAAAACACCTTCTCTTGGCTCGCCCTTGAACTCTGTCCCCTTCGTCCAATTAAGCAGAACTCTGTGAAAGAGAAATGTAGCTCCAAGCTTGCCCTGCAAACTGCTCAGACTCATCTCTAATCCTGCCATCAGGAGGGGTTTGAAAAGTTGAAATCAATTTTCTGTGGAAAATCAATTATGAAGCAGACAAGTTTGCCTTTGTGGCGAGTGGAGCTGATTCAGCTGTGGAATGCTTTTCTCTCCAGAAGAGAGGTCTACAGCAGCAAACACTGGCAGAGAAACCAAACCACTTTGCACTTCATGATAAGCAAAGGACCAGGCAGAGCTGCTCACAGTTCCCTGACTCTGTTTCAGCTGCTGAGAGCAGTTCCCTTGCTGCCATGTCTCGTGTGCTGATGTGCTCCAGGCATTCTGGTAAACTCACTGCTCCTCTTCACTCTGATATTTTTGTGAAAACCTGTATTTGGTTGACAGTGCAACTTACTGCAGCATACACAGTAACCCAACAAAACCCCAGCTGGCAGTGATTTCACTGGAATCATCATTTAACAATGTAAAAATGCTGTTGACCATTTATAAATGGCACCACAGGAGGTCAGCTGTCATTGCTGGGAGAAGCTCATTAACTTTAGGAACTGCAGAGTTAGACCTCAGATCTGGCTAAGACTTAACACACCTGAGGATGTGAGCACTGGACTTGCTTATTGCAAAACCTTGCACAATCCTGATGCTGTCAGAGGTCCCCACACAGCTTGAGCCCAGCTTCACCTCTGCTAGGAGAAAACAAATCCAGTGTTCAGGGCAGGAAATTGCAGTGATATGAGGGAAGAGGAATCAGGAGACTTTTTCAGATATGGAGCCATTCTGGATATATCTTTGTGGATATTAAGAAAACAGTGACATCATGAGAGTGATTAGACATGACCAGGGGACCAGAGAGGTTATAAGATCTCTAACATTGGAGATACTAAAACCACATCAGGTCCTTGGCAATCCAACCTAGCTCAGACAGGTTGGAGCGGGAAGTTAGCCTAAAGGCTTCCAAGGTCCCTTCCCACCTGAAATATTCACTGGCTTTGTTTTTATCCCACAGACAGTCAACAGTGAGAGAGGTATGACAAATAACTACCATCATAAACATTTTCTGGTTGGTGGTGCACATGTAACACTCTCCAGAGCTTAAAGATCATTCAGAACAAATAAGAATCCTCAGTGAAACAAGTGCGTGTCCACAGAAAGGGATTTGGTTCCCTATGCACAGGTATCACCAAGGGAGCAGGGGCACTGCACTGCTTCAGATCATTCAATCTCAGGTTTGAACTGTGTATATTTTTCTCTGAAAACCAAGCATTGACTCAGTGTCTGACAACCTCTGAGTGGCCTGGCATGACAAACAAAAGATGGGAATGTGAATTGCTCTGGAAGACCACCTTCACTCTAAGCATTCACCTCATCAGCTCCACTGAGCTGTGCCCAGTCTTAGACAACAGATGAACTGTGGAAACTCAACATCAGAAAGTAGTTTCTGCTTTGTTCTTTCACTAGTTCTCCTTTATCCATTATTTCTTTTTTTTTTTTTTTTTTTTTCCTTCTTCTGGGGATATTTTCCAGAGCTGTGTGATTGATACTTGATAGGACACAACTGAGCAATAAAGCAAAGACTGTTGCAGAGTCATTTTAGTGAAGTGACATTAAAGTTGTCATTTATTTACTGTCATTTAATTGGCAGCTTGAATTAGGGGAATGTGTCAATTGATTTCTCCTGCTGGATATGGGGAAATGACATAACATCATCTGGTGATGGGGAAAGGAAGCACTTTAGCTTTTCCCCATTGCACAGGAAACATTGCCTTGCCATAATGTTCCACTGAGGCTGTGAGCACTCCTTGGCTCTGCAAAAGAGAAGGGAAAGAGTCTGTTGAATCTGCCTTAGTAGCAGCTTAAGTCTTCAGGAAGCCTTTTAATAAAAAAAATCTGTTCAGAAGGGAAGGGTGGTTATGGAGCTGGAGAACTTGGTGGTATTTCTCACTCTCATTGCAGCCTGAATAGTGATGGAGAAAGTGGAAAGGCAGAAGTGGATGAATTTCCACTCTTGCAGCTGCAGCAAAGAGAGATTTGCTTACAGAACCACGTGGCACAAGCAAATGAGGTCAGACTGAAAAGCAGAGAACACAGCTCCTCAGGGGAGTGGCTGGTCAGACATGGAATGAGGGAATTCATGGAGAATGTTGCAGTTTTTGATTTCCCACATCTTCCATTTTATTGTTGTATGAGGTAGCACTGAGATGATTTTTAAGCAATGCAGGTCTCACACTCAAACTTAACACAAGTGATTTGCTCTGAGGTTTTTCAGAGCAGCACCACAAAAATCCCAGAGAAGCCTCTCCCCCTTTGGCACCTGTAGAGTTGTACAGAAAATGTTGTAATTACAAGTTGGTACAAGTTAAATTAATTGCCCACCAGTCTGTTTTTAATTAGAATCAGGCAAGCTTGGTAATCTCCTAACATGTCCAGGAAAGCTGGATGAGCGTGTAAGTGCACCCATGCATTTTATTGATTGGAGTTAAGAATTCCACTCCTGAAATGAAACCCATAAAAAGCAAAGCACGTTCTGGGATCTGAGAGTCTCTTCCACACACAGAGTACCAATGTTTCTAAATTTCTTTTTCTCTCTGGATACAGAATAAAACCAAGAATACTTAACAGTTAATACCCAGTATCTTATTTTAAAAAGATTTTTTTTAATAGTAGTTAGAGACCTTCTTTTATAATTGCATATTTCATACCAGGGATGCAACAGTCACCATCATGAAAGCATTTCTGAGACACACAGAGGGTGAAATACATCCCTCCTCCAACTCAGAATGAAATCTATCCCACCAAATTTGAAGCCTGGCCCAGAAATAAATGTCATCTAGTGGCTTTGGTGGCATTTGCAATAAATCTCACATTTTTCTGTCGTAGTTCCTGGAAAATACCAAGGTATCTCAGAAATCCTGGCGGGGGGGATATTGATTGGAAAATACAGGAGGAGGGCTGAGTTTAAATGCAAGCAGTGTGTATCAAAGGAGCTGCTGATGGCTGACAGCAGGGACAGGGCACAGTGTGAGGAGTCACTCCCAGAGCTGAAACAGAGCCAACAACCACAGGGACACTGCAGGAGCTCCCAGTGAGACATGGTGAACTGTAATGGTTTCCCCAGGGAAGAGGAAAACCTGGAATAATGCCCTGGGAAATCCATTTCTAAGTAGAGTAAGCAAAAGGTTTACTCATGTTCCTTCAGTTCAAGCATGTAATTGTTGCTAGAAAGTTCCTTGAATCTCCCGAGGGTCTGAGCCCAGACTTTCAGACCCTTTTGATTTTCCTTGGGACTCAGCCCTGTGCTGACTTAGTGGAGAGACAGAGAGAGAATGGCTTCAATGCAGTAGTCTGAAAAGGAATTTTTCAGAAATAATACGAAAACAACAAGCAATAAGGTGTACACTGTATTGGAACAAACTGTAAAACAAGAAGAAAAAGGTAAAACAAGAAGCAAAAGGCAAAAGGCCCAGTCCAGGGTCAGACAGGGGTATTTATACAGCCCAGTGTGGAGGTGGAATATTTAGGAATATTAAAATTCCTGCACCAAAAATCAACCTATGGTAACACAGAGGATAAGGAACCTTCTAGTAACACTTGTATGCTTGAACATGTGAGTAAGCTTCTTGCTTTTTGTATTTTGAATGGGTTTTCCCCAAGGCGTTTTTCCAGGGTTTTCTTCTTCCCCAGGGAAACCACCTCTACAGTTCCCAGTTCTCTGTGCTACCATAGGTTGATTTTTGGTGCAGGAATTTTTAATATTTCTAATTGTTCTCCCCTATTGGCCCCTTCCCTCAGACCCTGCCTTAACTCCTGCCCACACTGGGATGTATAAACACTCATCTGACCCTGACCTTGTGCTTTTTGCCCCTTGTTACTGCCTTGTTCCAGTTCATTCCAAATATATTACACACTTTATTTTTTGTTATTTTGGCATTATTAAATTCTGTTTCTGGACAGCTGGATCAAGGCTGCCTCTGTATAAAGTCACGTCGGGGCAAATTCCCAAGGGAACTCCTCTGATCATCCAGGCTGGAGCCCTGGGAGTGTCCATGAGCCCTCCCCAGTCTGGGCTGGGTTCTGCAGAGGGACCTGGGGCCAGGCTGGGGCTGTCTCACCTCAGATGACAGCTGGCACAAGAGTCAGGTCACATCTGGTTGAGCTGCCTGAGAGTCAAGCTTTTTGCTGTCATGCCCCAAAAACTCTCCACTGAGGCAAATAAGCACCTTAACATGGATTTAGATGCCTATCTTTTAAGCATCAAAGATCAGAAATCAGGCTGCAGGTTTGATACCCTGTGTTGTGGGAAATCAAGGTATAGAAAATTCTCAAAACCTTGAGCATGCAGACATTGAAATGAATACAGGGTTTGACCTGAGACCTTGGAAAAGGCTTCCAAATTTAGAGACCAGAAGCCACAATGTGGATTAAGCAGAAACGTGCCAAGCCAGGTAGTGGAAAGTTTTAGAGTTCAAAGTTTAGATATGGAAGTAGTTACAAAGGTAGTAAGAAGTTTTAAGGCGTAGCCCAGTAAGTTTGTGTGTCATTATCTGATTGGTTAAGAAGATAAGTTATAAGTTATATGAGTTTTTGGTGGCAAAAACTTATAACAGAAAATAGTTAGGAATTGGTTTAAAGACAAAACAATCCTTGTGGCAGTAGTTTACTGACTGATAAATCTTTAAAAGGCTTTGGAACTAGAGATCTTGTGACCACTGACCACTGACTACTACTGACCCCTGACTTATGCTGTGAAGACATTCTCACCCTTCATGAGACTGATGAAGATAAGAGCAATAAATCATGCTTTAACCCAAATCTCAGTGGTCCTGTCTCTCCGTTAATCCCAGTTCTGTGTCTTGTGTTTCCTCTCTGCTGTGGTGGGTGCAGTCCCTTGCTGTGTCCCTGGAGGAGAAGCTGTGTGCTGTGTCTCTGAAGCCCAGCTGAGGTGAGCCCTGCCCAGCTGGGGGCTGGTGGGGTTCATTGTGACAGGGAGAGGCAGGAAATAGGAGAGCTGGGCTGCCATGGGCATCTCATCCCTGTGGCTCTTCTGAGACCAAAACCACCCTTAACCTGCAGGGGACAGGCTGCTCCTGGCTTTGGGAGGTGACAGCACACAGGGGGAGGAGGAAGCAGTTCTTAGAGGGGCAAATCTGGGGGCAGCTCTGTTTGACCTGGAGGTCCTTTGTGCAGTGTGTGACCAAGGCCCTGAGCATTGTGCCTCCCTGTCCTGGCCCTGTGAGTCCCCTCAGGGCACCGCTGTCACTCCCTAAATACACAGGGGTGTCCTGTTGGCCACTGCTGCTGCTCTCTCCTTTCCCAGCTCTTGGAAAGCTTAACATGATCTCTCCTGTGTCTCCTTTATGTGCCAAATTCTCAGCAGATTTCTTCTGTTTCTGTGGTGCATCTGCTCGGAGGAAGTGTTTTCTGCTTTCCAGGTTTCTTGTGCGTTTTTGGAAGTGCATTTCCCACTCTGCTCTGCCATCCAGCACCTGCCAGGCTGGGGGTTTTTTTTCTTCCTTTTTAATACCATAAATGCGTCTTACTCTCATTAACCTCCTGGTTAGTCAAATAAGAACGACAGCACAGACATGTTTATAAGAAGCTGACTTATTATCCAAGACTGGAATAACAAGTGTTTCTATGGGATAAGACTGTGGAAAGAAGCATGAAGGACAGGCACTAATTGCCCTTTAAGGAACTCAAGCCTAATACTCTCCTGCTGTTAATTCCTCATTTTCCTGATCTCCACAGTCACGGTGGTAGAGCAGTTTGAAGAGGTCAGGGCTATATTGGCTTAAAAATGATAAATGCTTTAATAAATGGATCTGTACAGCCAGTGTCAAAGTGGCACAAAGAGAAGACAGGCAGCTGGGACAAAGGGCTGTGCTTTGGCCAGGAGGCAGCCAAAGTCCCTGTAGCTTCAGGTATCTCTTCTTGCCCAATTAAATTGTCTGTGTGCTTAGGTGGGGAGAGATGCAAAGTGCAGCAGCAGTGTACAGTGCTTACATAACCGGAGTGATTTCTGCAGCAATCACTGGAGGAGTTAGCTAATGGCAGGGTACGGCAGCCTCCTGCTGAGTTCCCATTACCTTCTAATTTTCAGCTTGTTCACTGTTGCAAGAATGCCCCGGTCTTGTAATTCCTGCAGCATTCGTGTCTCATCTTCTGCAGGCTTGAAGTACATAAGATGCTTTCTGCAGGGGGATTTATTGAGATAAGTTATTGAAGTCGAGCTCTGAGGCAAGCATCCAATATTGTGCTATTCATCTCTGAATTTATGTTCCGTCTTTCTTTTGAAGGTCTAATGTAATCACAAACAATTTGTTTTGTATATGTTTAAAAATTCATCATTTTCTTGTACAATGGCAAAACCAGCACTTGTAGCTCATTAGTGGTGGGATTCACAAAACATCTGGCTTTTCCTTTTGATGTAATTTCTGTGTGACTAAAATTCTGCCTTCGTTTTGAGTGGTTCAATTGAGGAAGTAAAATGACTCTGCCAGAAACTCATTGCATGTGCCCATGAGTCAACCTGTGTAATTTTACCGTTTGAGACAATTATCTTTTTATTATTTTTTTTCCCCTCTGGCATTTTCTGATCATCTTTCTGGGATATGGGGGAAACCCCTTCTGCTGACCCTCTCACAGGGAGAGTCTCTGTTCCTTGGCTTTTTTCTGCTAGAGCCCCGGGAGCTCCCTGTGCTCAGTGCTGTACAAACATCTCAGAGCTCAGAGCCTGGGACTGAGCTTCCAGCTCTCAAAAAGTGACAGAAAAGTGTAGGATTGTTCCTGCCCTACAGCTGTGGGGGTTAGTAGAGGTTTTAAGGGCCAAGGATGTAAAAATTCCACTGGGTAGCAACTGAATTGAGTGTTTCTGGAATAAACCAGACTCTGAGCAATCTGGCCAACCTCACTTGGGATATCTGTGGTCGAGCTGAGGATTAACCAAGCCCTCTTCTTCCCATTGCTTAACCACAAGCCACCACTTATTTTTGAGTAGCTGACATTTGACTGTAAGCTGAATGCTCAGAAAGAAGGGAGACCCCAGGAGCCTCAGCAGATGAAGAGTCAAGTGCTGATCACAAGGAAGACTACTGGGGTAAAGCGTGGGCAAAGTCTTTGGGGCTTACTCCAAAGCACACCAGAGTCAGGAAAAGTCTCTTGGAAATGTCGGGTCAGGAACCTACTACTGCTGTGTCAGTTGTTAGAACTGTTGCTGTTGTGTGCTGCTAACATAATAGTGATTTTCCTCCAGAGCAACAAATCACACTGCCCAGGTTTGTAGGGAGAAAAGTGTGACCTGACAGTAAAATTTCCAAATTTACAGAAATGGTGAAATATCCTGGGTCTGCAAAATCTGCTTTAGGGGGGATGTATTTCCCTTTACTCAGGGTTAACAGTGTTGGTGAGCTGCTCAGTTTCTCTTGACAAGAGAGGTGAGAAAGCAGCTGTAAGCTCCACAAAGCCACACATTAAACTTCAGAGGAAGGTTTTCTGCCCAAGTGCCTCAGCAGCAGCTGACAGCTCCTGATTCCACCTCCTGCCATGTCTGTCAGTCCGGGCAGATTTGTTCATTTGTCTACCTTCATCCACTTCCAGCCTGGTGGAAACATCAGGAATTGCATGGAGATCTGTTCCTGCCTGGGATGGCTGCTGCAGGGCTGGGGATACAACTGATCTCTTGGCATAAAATGTCTGTTTCCAGATAAATGCACAGAGCAGTGTGAGGGCTCTGGGGTCACTGAGAGATGCTGAAGCCCAGGGGATGTGTCCATGCCGAGGCACAGTCGTGTGCTGCTGGTGCTGGATCACCTCTGTCTCCAGTCACACCTATTCCCCTCCTTTCTCAGCACCTCCTGCACCCGTCCTGGCACTCTGGCAGGTTGTAGTTTACATTCCTGGACCTCATTTCCAAGGTCCATCTGATGCCTTATGTTTCAGTTTTCCTGTATTCCAGGTTCTGTGGTGCCCAGGGGTGAGTTCTGAGCTCACAGTCAGTGTCACTCAGCTCTGCACACAGCAGGGACACAAAACAAATCCTTCTCCTGCTGCACACCAAGGACAACTTTCAGCCCCAAAGCACAAACAAGGGTGGGCTGGAGGGAGGGACAAGAAGGATGGGACCTCACAGCCTGGGGCTGGAATTGGACAATTAAACCCCAATATGCAAATGGACCAAAACTTATAAAAGTGTGAGATCTTGTGACTGTTTGTCCATTTTGTGACCATTCTGAGTCCACCCTGGGTGTAATCCTGGTCAGGCTCTTGTCCTGCCCAAGGTATGCCCTAAAGGCCTTTCAAAAATTACCTACTTTATTTTCTAGTTCTGTTCAGTCTCAGTTTCAGGCCAGCCTTCCCAAGGCATCACATCCATTATTTACTGTATCCTGAAAACAGGTCTCACTGGCGTGGTCCATCACTTGCTGTCTTCAGCTGTTTGATCTCCCCCGTGGCAATCATGTCAGACAGAAAAAAAATGACTTTTACAGAGGAACCTGTCTGTCCAAAAGGGATTTACAGGTTTGAAAAGTCAAGCTGCTATGAAGCTGTGTGCAAGCTGTTGATGGGGGCTGTGTCACAAATGAGTGTTTTAAGGTCACTTAAAGATCACTAGCACAGATCTTTGCAAAATCAGGTTCAATATAAAAGACAAAGCATGGCAAAGCTCGTGGGCAAAGTTCTCTGTACCAGTTACTAGGTGGATAAACACACAGAAAAAAAACAAATTAAAATCTAAAATCAATCAATCAATCTAAATCAATTGACAGAGACTATAATTATGAGTGGATTCTATGGCATACAATTATCATTTATGTATAAAAAACACCAGGAGTCTTCAAAATCAATTCACCAGAGAAAAGTAACTTCTGTGAAAAAACCAGCATATATTGCATTTATAATAACCTGGCCTCCTGCTTTAAAAAAAAAAAAAAACAAAAAAAAAAAAACCCCTGTGTTTTGGTCTATAAGTTTGCTTTTCATAATCTCTTTTTGATGAGACAGAGTCATGTTGGCTCTCCTGTTACTCAGGACACCCTCTGAAGTGGTGTGTTTCTGCCAGCCCCTAGAAGTTGTACTCTGGGAGATTTCCTAGAGGTACAGAAAACCAGAAGTTGTTCTATCAGAGCAGGTCTTTAAGAACAGTCAAAATATGTGCACCAGATTTGGTGCTGGTGTAGGTCGATGACCCAGTTCTACTGAGGGCAACACAGCTGCTTCACTTATATTTATTCAGAGCTTTATTAATTTATTTTGTAGATCAGGAGTATTATTTCCAGAATATGATAAAACACCTGATCTGAAGTTTATCTAGCTATTTCTGCCTTATGTTGAGCATATTTTGGCATTCTCTGAATGCACTGTAGTTTTATTAGCTGAAATCGATGGTGTTTTAAAAGAAGCATAATTTGGAAAACTTCTGCTTTTAAGTGTTAAAGGCTTCTAGTCTTGGCCAGGTCACCCCCTGATATTATTTAGAAACCTCTCATTTGTGGCTTGGCACAGAGGAGACCATGTGCACTCCCAAATCCTGGGATGTGAATGTGGCCAGTGTGTCCTTCAGCCCATGTGTTTGTCACACTGGGGTCCCAGTGAGCCTTTGCTGCAAACACAGATTCTCATGTACATCTTCTCCTGCAAAGGGGAGTTTGGAGAGATTTCCATGAAGCAGATGGTGAGGAGACTGTGTTGTACATCACTGTGGAGGGCAGATCACAGCTAGCTCTGGAATAGAGCAACCCCAAAAGGCAGGGAAATAGGAAAACTCACATGTCACAGCACATGCTGCATGTGTGATACACTCCAGAGGCCATTGTTTAATGTTGAGGCCCTTCTCATTTTGCTTCAACATGCAATAAACATCCACAGGCCTCTCTCAGACTCAGGGATGCTCAGAGCAGCTGTGTCAGAGCCTGCAGTGCCCTGTGCTGTGTTGGACACGTCTGTGACACGTTCCCAGCACATGGTGGCTGTGCAGCCAGGCTGGGCTCACCCACCCTGGGCTCTCCTGGCCCTGGGGTGTCTCAGTCCCTGTCCCCTCCTGGTGTGGGGCCAGGCACAGCCTGGCCAGATCAGCTCTGCCCCTCCTGGAACAGCTTTGGCGTTTTCTCCCAGCACCCATTCAGCAGCACAGACAGGGGTGAGGTGGCCCTGGGGAGGGCATCAGGCTGGGACCTCACATGGTCAGGGACAGGAGGACATGTCCTTCTTCCCCCAGGCACAGAGGTTTTGTGCAGTGTCATGTTTCTCAGGGTTGTTTTCATTTGTACAGCTCAGGGTATTTGTGAGATCACTCCATCTCTCTCCTACACAGTTCATCTCCCCACCTGTGCTTCTGGTTTGTCTGGGCCTTACCTGAGGACTTAGGGTCAAGGAACAGTGTTTGCAAAGGAAACAAGTTGCCTGACATGTTATTTAATCTCTGTCAGCTGTTTAATTTGAAGGGTTTCATTCATTTATTTATTCATCCATCCATCCACTGATTTTTTACACCTTCCTGTAAACATGTGGCTATAATTACTCCGAGGTGCTGCAGTTTGAAGCACTACCCTGGTAAAACATGACAGCTTTTGTCTTTCCTCAGAGCTCCCAGAGCTTCAGATGGAAGGAGATGGAGAATTAGAAAGTGATCTCATTATTCTCTATTGTGCATTAACAAAACCCTGGCACTAACACAGTGAATACATATGGACGTGAAAATAATTGCTTAGTGAAAGTCGGATTTGGGTTTTTCCTCTCACTTTATTATCTGGATGCTGAAGGGAATATTAGTGAATTGTGGCATGGGAAAGTAGGTCAACATCAAACCTGGATGGAGAGGAAATGTGGTCAAAAAAGTACAAGACTGACCCTGTTATAGTGGGCAATTGAAAGGCACACTGAAATTACAGCCAGAAACATCCGACAGCTCCTCCTCTGCTTGAGCTTTTGAAGAGCTCAGCAGTGAAATCATTGTGTAGGCATGTCCTGAAAGGATAAAACAAAAGGAAAAGAGAAATAACCCTGTATTGATTCACACAGGAAAGTCAAATGTTTCTGTGATAATAAATTCAAAAATATTTCAGAAATTTCTGCCTCTCCACATGCCGTGCCAGGGGGATGCACGTCCTGGAGGAGAAGCTCCCCAGTGTGCCAGGGGGTGCTGGGACAGGACTGATGGCTGTGCTGCAGAGCCATGCCCAGTGCTCAGCTTTGGGAGGGCTTGGCTCTGATGGAACCTTCCACCCTCTGCAGCCCCTGAACAGCAGCTGCCAGCGCTGGGGAGGAGCTGGGCACAGAAGAAGAAGGGTCAGGCTGAAAAAGTGGAACTGGACTTAAAAAGTGGTAGAGATAAGGGGACCACAAGAGCGTAAGAGAAAACGTTGTGGGGTTTTTTTTGGTTTGGTTTGGTTTGGTTTTTTGTGAGTTTTGTTTTGGGTTTTGGTTTTGTTTGATTTTTGTTGTTGTTGTTGTTGTTGTGTGTGTGTGTTGGTGTTTTTTGGGGGTGTTTTTGTTGTTTTTGTGGTTTTGGTTTTTGTTGTTGTTGTTGTTGTTTGGGGGTTTTGTGTGTGTGTTTGTTGGTTTTGTTTCTGGTTTTAATTTTTTTTTTTTTATTTTCCTTTGGTAACAGCTGATTGCAGCCTTCCTTGCTGGAAAGGCACCACTCTGTGAGATGAGGTTTGTACACAGGGATTTCAGCGCATTCTCCCAGGAACTGGCCAGTCTCTAATGGCTGCAGGGAAGGGCCAGAGCTCACCCAGCCTCCTGTTTGTCTCATCTTTCTTTCCTGGCCTGCAGTGCTGAGGCAGAGCCTCATTTTGGGAGGTGCCATTTCCACCAGAGACTGAACTCACTCCTCCTGCCCCAGACTGGGCAAGGTTTCTGTGTAAGAGAAAAGGCAAAGTTTATGTAGAGCAAAGGAAAGCAGGTGGAAGAAATGAGGTGAAGTGCTGGTGTACCACCTGTCTTCCTTAATGTCAGGAGGGGAAGGTAGGCTTAAAACACATCAAACTCAACACTTTCTCTAAACTTCACTGTTCTACAGTTAAATGGACTAAAAAAGGATAAAACTGTCATTTCTTCTCACAGGTGGTGTAAGGAGTGTTGACCCAGTTGGCTGATTTGGAAGAGTGTTGGTCTGGTTCAGCTCTGGAGAGCACAGAAATGCCAGTTATGGCACAAGGGAAGTTTTGGATTTAGCTGCTATGAACCACTTAAGCCTAGTCAGCAAACTGGAAATTAATTTTTCCATCACCAACCGGATAAATGACCTGAGGCTCAGATGGAGCCACAGTCTTTGAGATCCAAATTCTGTTTCCTTATAGGTGCATTGACATGCAAAACACCACGGTGACGAGGATTTTTAAACAAAAGAAAAAACCCAAGAATTTTAATTAAAAGGAGCCATGGTTCTTCCATTTGCCAATCACATCTCTTTTTTAACAATTGTCACAAACATCTCCAGCACCGTGGCAAGGACACAGCATAACATAAAAACCTGGGGAAAATACTGCACACAGACTTCTCTAAAAAGAGAGGTGGAGCCTGGGCAGCCCTTGGCTTCATGGCCTAATGCAGTCAGGAAACACAAGATTTTCCTGACCTTAAATGCTTTCATTGGACTGAGTTTTAAAGGAATAACCATTAATAAAACACATCTGCTGCAGTGCCCTGCAGAATCTCTGGGGGTTTTAGGCTAATACAGATTTTGCTTCTCAAGGGTCACCGTGTTGTCTGCCTTTTAAATACCCCTTGAGTGGGCACTGTGGTCCTGCCTCTGAGCCAGGACCCCCCTGTGGCTCTGGGCACATCTCTGACCTCCTCCAGCTCCTCATGCTCTGGATGGGAGCCCCACCACACATCCAGAAGATGTTGGTGTGCTCCGTGGATTTGGCTGCACGTGGCCTGAGTGGAGCAACCCAAAGTTCAGGAGGCTGATGTGTTGTTCGTGTGTTACCATAAAGTTAACCCTCATTTTCTTCACGGGGACTCAAGAAAAGTCCCCGTGAGCACTAATCTGAAATGAAATGTTGTGTTGGGAGCACTAATCTGAAATTAAGTGTTGTATTGGGATGCAAATCCCTCTGGTCCCTGTTCACACAGGCTCAGAAAGCTCAGAATACTCAGAAATGTGAGGGCTGAATAAAAACCTTCAGAGAAACTAAAACACATGAATCCACACAGACATGAGGTAAAAATGTAAGTTTAATTTTAAATAAGTAGAGAATATTTTAAGTGCCTTAGGCAAATAAGAGGCTGTATTAGTTAGTAAGAAAAGCCCTACAGCCTAGCATAAAGTTCAGTAGCATTACCTTTTACAAAGTTAACTAAATCCTGGACATAATGAAAACACAATGTAGCATTGCTGGCATTCCTAGGTAGAACAGATTTTATGTACATAGAATTTGTGTAAGAAATTACAACCACTTTTTACACATCAATGTTAGGCCTGGATAGGTCCAAGAAGACAGTAGTAGAATTGTGTTTGTAGCTGATTGGGTAAAAATAGAAAAAAATGCAGTGCCTTTAGATGACTAGAGATCATGGATGGATGCTGCTGCTGCTGAGAAGGCTGCTTCTGCTTGGGACACAGGGAATTTATCCCAAACAGGTTTGCATAACAGCCTGAACTGGGATCCTTTGGCTCCTTCATGAGACTGATTTAGCCATGTAATAAATGACTTTTACAACAACCCAGCCTCTTTAGTCTCCTATGAAGACCCCAACAGCTTGACAGTGGTGTTAAACTGGGACACGGCCTCCTGGGTATCAGCAGTGGTGCTTCATGGTCCCCCTCACACTGGGATCAGGACGTGACCTGTTCTGTGCTCCAGAGAGGAGGGGGGCCAAGGGGAGAGCACACTGCCTGGTTGGCGTTGGTTTGGATGGGGCTGGGGGAGTTTCCTCCCAGCAGTTCCCAACACAGGCAGCTCCAGACACTGGCGTCGCTCAGCACGTTGGGATTTGATTTTATGGATTGACACGGATTTCATCCAACACAGGGATTTGCATAAAATGGCTAATGGTTTATGTGGTGATAATACAAAAGTCAATAACGGTGTCGAGGGGAGAAAAGGACAGATCAGTGTAGAATGAGAATGCCTCCCAGGAATCTCACAGACTCGAGAGGAGAGGCTGGGAGGAGGCTCCTGCTGCTGGCACAGGGCACAAGCCTCAGGTAACACGCACAAAGGGGCCACCTGCAAGGTGAGCAGAGACTGTGTGCCACCCAAGGAAAGGGTGTGACATGTGGGGGGAAAGGGAACCATATTGAAAAGAAAAGAAAGAGGCTTTATCTGAATAATAAGGCAGGAAGCTCGGGCTTATTTATCTGCTTTTGAATTTTAATGATCATTTCGAGTGATAATTACAGAATTTCTATATTTATATAGAACCAGCACATAAAATAGCACAATTTGATATTTATGAAGTGCCAGTTTTCCATAAATACAGAGATTTGTTAATGAGCGCTGGGAACTATTCATTAAAATTCAGAAGTAGATAAATAATGAATAGGAATTGCTGTTTATTCATTAAAATCCTTTAAAAAAATAAAAAAGGGGCAAAGGAAAAATATCTCCTCACTTATTGTTGATGAATCCAGCCTGTTTTATAAGCGATTTGTTTTAATTAATGCCATTTGACAATAGTGGTGCCAACCTAGCAGAGAGTCACTCGCACATTGCAGGCTCTTAGTGGGTCTGCATTAAAGCATCTGAGGCCCTGGAATAAACAAATCTGGGCCCAATATGAACATTCCCGAGTGTCTCAGCCATCAGAGCATCCCCACTTGGGAAGGGAGGAAGGGTCAGTCACTCAGTGCCTGTGTGATGTGGGTCCCCTGTGGACTGTGGCTTCTGCAGGGATTTCTGTGCTGCTCCTGGGAGGATTTATCTTTCTTCAAAGGAAGGCCTTGCTGGTGAAATACCAACAGAACAGGGGATTTCAAAGGAAAGGCGCAGTCTGAATTCAGTACAGGTCATAGGTGTTGTGTCAACCTATCTGCAAACTCAGCCAGAGGTGAATATTGGTTATATTCAGGTCCTTAGCTTTCAAGTCTCACTTCTGTACCTCAGAACCAGCAGCTGTTCTTCCCAGGAGATGAGATCTTAGCCCAGATTTGAGGTCCAGGTTGTGGCATCACTCTTTGGGACCCTCTGCCCTGGTTTGTGGAGGGTGGGGAACATCTCTGCCATGGATGCCTTGATGTGGAGATGGGCAAGGGGCCAAGGGGTTCCGCACCTTTCTGGTGTGAGCCCTGGGCACTTCCGCTTGTCCAGGAATGGAATGGGGTTGGAAGGAAAATGGGCATGTTGAAACATCCCTTCCTACCACATGGATGCACCCCTGGAAGGGTTACTTGTGGGTGAGGCTGACTTAGGGTTTGTGTGAGTGCAGGATGAGGAATGGTTCTGCTGGGCTTGGAAACCTGGATGTTTGTATTGTGTGGCTGACCATCAGCTCAGCATTCACTGCAATTTTCACCACTGAAGAAGCTGGAGCAACCTGATGTTGCAACCAGGGCACAGGCTGTCAGGAAGCAAACTTCCAGACAAAGCCCTTTGCTTGTAGCAGTCCTTTTCTTCCTCCACCTGTTTTGTTCCCTTTTACTGCTTTGTTCCATACAAAACTTGTGCTTTTGCACTCTTTGAAGTGTCCTGCACGGTGTGGAGGTGGCAGCTCTGAATGCTGATGAGTCTCTGGAAGCTTCAACAGCATTTTGTTGGTTCGAGGGCCTTTGGGAGAGCTCACCCCCTTTCCCACACGCAGCCCAGGAGTGTGGGGGCAGAGCTGGGGGGTTCCCTGGGGGTTTGGGGATGCTGGATCAGGCCCCCCGGGGCACAGTACCTTGTTTGTGGCTCTTGCTGTGGAGTATAAGGGGAAGAGTAATGCTGTCAGTGGTGTAGCTGTCAAGAACACAAAGTAAAGGGTTGTCAGGGAGAACATGGAATTGGAAATGAGGATACAGGGGCCCCTTTAAAAGAGTTTCTTGTCTCTTTTTTTGAAAGCAAGACAGACAAAATGGGGCTTAGGATATTAAAAAGGGTCTTAACGGCATTTGTGCTGTAAAAGGTCCCCTCTCCACTTTTCATTCCTTCATTCTCCCCTTGACCTCTTGTCTTTTCCCTAAAGTTGGATTTAAAACAACAAAATGGGGGGGTTATGTAAAATACCAAATTGCCTCCTGTGGGGAACAGAATTAATTCTACTCAGGAGCAGAAAACGGAACCCAGAAGCATCAAAGCGTAGACATAAATTCAATATCCCACTGAGCCCATCACTTAGGATACTTCACCCTTTCGTGCACGTCTGTCTCTCAATCAAATGTAGATGTAGGGAAAGGGTTTGTTTTAGTTCAGCCTGGTGCTCCAAAAGCAGAAGGGAAAGAGCAGCAGCAGTTGCTGTCTGTTTGCTGCGTGAGGTTTATAGTTTCACAAATGCCAGATGCATTAATCCAAGCTGTCATGTTGCAGCTCTGTTTGTAGATCAAATGGGATTAAAAGATTTAGTTGAAGCTTTCCTGATACATTTAAATAATATGACTAGAAATGTAATATTCGGGGAAATTAATATTTTAGAGGTACAATTTGAGGCACCTGATATATTAACACCTGCTGTAATAGAAAGGAACGGAAAATACATGGTCGAAATTCTGCTAAACATGCCATTATTCCCCTCTGTGTTAGCAGAAGGAATGTGGCCTGACCCTGGCTCTGGCATGGCTGGGTGTGCTCACCAATGGAAATCCAACCGAGGTGCTTTAGTGCAATTATTCTTGTGCAGGGCTCAGTGTTAGGGATGCACTCACACACTTTGCTGGAAAGGATTTTTGAAAATTCCAGTATTTTTGATTTTTGAAATTCCTGCAGCCTGTTTTCTTCCTTTTTTTTTTTTTTTTTTTCCCCTGGCATGCCCAGTGCTGATTACCTCATATGTGGGAGAACCAGCTCAATTTATTGTCTCTTTCTGCTCAGTGATATCTGTTTAAAAAAAAAAAAAAAATCCTCTTTTTGGTGGTTGAATTTCCCAGAAGTAGGACATCCAGCACATAAGTTTGGTTGAGCAGGAGCAGCATGGACCACGTGACTGAATAAAGAGCTGTTATAAAATACTAATTTAGGACTGACTTATTCTGCACCCAGGACCTGTGATTGCAGCACCGACAGAGGCATCCAGAGCTGCTCTGGCTTTGTGCAGGTGAGTGGGACAGAAGGCAGGAGACTTCTGCTCTGTGGCTGTGGGCAGCCTGCAGTGCTCACTGCTATGAATTGCAGCATCTTGCCAGTTTGACACTTAAATAATTTCAAGCATGTTTTCATAAAGCCACAGAGTCACAGGATATCCTGGGATGGAAGGACCCAGAGGGATCAATGAGCTCAGCTCCTGTCCCTGCACAGACACCCAACAATCCCACCCTGGGCATCCCTGGGAGCTCCTGGAGCTGTGGCAGCCTCAGGCTGTGCCCATTCCCTGGGCAGTGCCAGCACCCTCTGGGAGAAGAACCTTTCCCAAAATCCAGCCTGACCCTCCCTGGCCCAGCTCCAGCTTCCCTTGGGCGTTAAGACATGTGAAGGGTGTAGTGTTGATGATGTGGAGACAAAGAAAGAATTGTGGCATGGCTCTGCCTGCTGTGGGTACACCAGCCTGCAGCAGTGCTCCTTGGTCAGGCAGCTGTACTTCCCACACAGGGGCAGCTCTGGGGATGTGTCAAATATTGTGAGTTCAGTCCTCACACTGGGCACCATTTGTCGAGATTTTGGTGTGTCTTCATTGAAGGCCAAGAGCTGGGTACTTGTAAAAGCAAAGTCCTTTATTGCATGGTTCAAATCAGTCTCAGGAAGGCAGTGGTGGTACAGTTCATGCCAGTATGCAGGAAGCCTTCTAGAAGTAGCAGCATCTTTATCAGTAGTAGTGGCCACAGCCGCAGTGACAGCTCAGTAATCTGTGTCCTGTGAGCATGCTAGCATCCTCAAAGCAGTGCATTTTTACTCTATTTTTAGCCAACCAGGCTTAATAAACTGATTTTCTCCATTTTTGCTGGACCTATGGTAAGCTAAGAATGATGTATGACAGCATTTGTAATTTCTTGCACAAATTCTAGGCATATAGCTCTATCTGTTTCATCTAGGATATTTAGCAAGGCTACATTGTTTTAGGTACAGCTAGAACTTAACTATCTTTGCAAAGACAATGTTACTGAACTTTAGACTAGGTTTTAGGTGCTTTTCTTACTAACTAATTTAGTCTCTTATTTGCTAAGTGTTATAAATAACGAGTCCAATTTCATAAAAAATTGCCAATTTATGGATAAAATTTTGCGAAATAGAATTTTATGAAAAAAGCCAGAATGAATCGTTCAGCACAGACCCCAGGACTGATCCTGGGTGACCCTCAGATCCCACAGTGTGCCGTGTCCTCCCTGGTCACCAACCCTGCCCACACACACTCCAGTTTGATACAGCTTTTCTTGCTCGAGGCAAAAGTTGCCTCACCCCATTGTCCCCTCTGTGGGTGTTTGAAATTCATATTTCTTTTCCCATCTCTGGAGAAGGCCCATCTCCTTCAGGAGACTCCTCTTATTCTGCAGATGTGGTTCTCCTATTCCTGGAAATGACTTCTAGCTGCGCCACACTTTTTATTTCAAGGAGGCAGAGGCATTTGATACAGTGTATGTTTTATACAGGATATTTATCTAAAAAAACCGAATTAATTCCCCAATAATTATTACACCAAGGCACTTAAAAAATCCTCTACTTCTTTAAAACTAAACTTGCATTTCTACCTCATGTCTTGTGTGGATTTCTGTATCTTAGTTTCTCTGAAGGTTTTAATTCAGCTCTCACATGTTTGGACACCCTGTGTGATGGACACAGGGGGTTTTGCATCCCAACAGAGATGGGCTGTTAGGTGGGATCAAAAAGATGTCAAACAAAGCAAGCTTTGGCAGCGTGGCTGAGCAGAGACATGATGGCTCTTTCCAAGCCCACAGGGAGGAAAGGAGTTTATGCTGTGATGGTGAAGAGCCCTTGAAGAGAACAAATAGGTACAGACTGGCCGTCAATAAACGAGAAACCACAGGCTACCACAGGAAGGAAGTTCTGGAGCAGCAGGAGTGTGGGATGTGCAGTTACCCAGGCTCAGAACAAAGCTCCTCTGTTTCTGAAAGGGCTTTTCTGGCAGGGTCTGCTTCCTGCAATGGCAGGAGGCTGCACCCACAGGCACAGGGGGCTGGGGTTAATGAGCCCCAGCCCAGGACAGCCAACTGGGGGCTGTTCATGTTGCCTGGAAGGTTAAATCAAGGCAGACTGTAGGATGGGGGAGGTTTCTGCAGAGGTAAGCACCAAGCTGTGAGAAAAAGAGGTTTGTTTAGCATTTCTGGATGTTGTGGGAGTAGCAATTACACACCTGGCTGAGAAAGGAACTGCTGGCATCTCTGTATCCATGGCTGTGTGTGGTTCTTCAGCGTTGTCAGGAACATCTAAAGGTGTCAGCATGGTCTTCACTGGGCTCTGGGTGCAAGTGCTGTTAATTTAATGTCAGTACTACTCTCTTTGAAAGAACCTTCCTCTTTTGGCTCTTCCCCCTGCCAGTCTCCCATTTGAGGCAGTCCAGCAGAGAATGAAATGAAGGTTAAAAAGCTTGTTTGCTTTCATTCAAAGAAGGAACTTGAAGCTTTGGGCAGAAAAACAATTCCATTTTAATGTCTGCTCTTCCCTTTGTCAGTATGTGATAATTCATACAAACATGGCATTTATATTTTCCAAATCAAGAGTCAGCTTAGCAAGGCCCCAGATTCTTGGTCATTTTGAGGTTTGGATGTTTTCTCCCTGTTTCCACACCATACTGACCTGTCTTCCCAGGCATAGGCAGTCACCAGGTCATTTTATATCTATTGCTGTTCAATACTTTATAAACCACCTGTGTCCTAAAGTACATCATACATATGAAATGGAAATTCCCCTCTGACTTTTGTTCTTAACAAAACAGGGAAAATAAATCAGAAACAAACCTATAGGCCCTGTATCCTGCATGGCACAAAATTGTTCCATCTTGTATCTTCTGGGTTTTTTTCCCCACCTCTCTGCAATTCTCTTCCCTCCTGACACAGTGAGAACTACAAGCTGTGAAAAATCAGTATCTATGTTACATATTTCTGACAAGCCCTGGTATTACCCAGGGAACAATCCATTACTGACATACCGAGGGATGAGAGCGTGTGCCTTTAACTCATGTTAACTCACCATGATTTCAAATATAAACACTTCACAGAAGTGGGTGAGTAGAATTGAAGGCATTAGGATTCTGTCATGTCCAGTTACAGTCAACCTTCACATTGTAGTCTGCTTCTGAAAATAAAGAACAGTGGGGTTTTGATCCAGTCATTTTTGGCTGAGCTAAGGCAGCTGTTTTGCTATTGAAGTATTTCAAAGAAATAGCTGCTTTTTTTTTTTTTTTTTTTTTTTTTTTTTGTCCAAAATATTTTCCAGGAGGGAAATATCTTCCCAAATCTTTCAAGAAACTTCTAGATCCTAAGTTAGGTCCAATTATAATAGTGTCTGGTTACCTGGGACCAGATTTGGATAAGGACAGAAGCATTTTTGGACACACTCATATAACCAGGTCTCTGGTGAAATTAGAGCTTGTTTTCTCAAGATGTATTGCTGGGGGGTGGAGTGGGATTTCCATGATCCATTTTCAGCCCCAGAATTAGCCAGGCTGAGGTGACAGGAGTGCTGAGGACCATATCTATGGTCGAAGTGTTGCAGTGATGGTCTGGGTGCACAGACAGAGACAACAGCAGCCCTGCCTGGAGCCAGAGCTGCAGCTGGGGTCCCCTCCCCTGCCAGAGCCCACCCGGGGCAGGCTGGTGCAAGCATTAACCTCTCCTGTATCCATCACCCACAGCCCTTCCAAGGCCTGAGCACCACTCTGGGGTCAAGGGCGTGGACTGATGGGTCTCACAGGACACCCAGGGTGTGTTTAGGGTCCCCCTGAACTGTTACCATAAATGAAGAGAACTGGAAACTGGAGCACTCAGTGTGAGCAGGTCACTAAGCCCAGACCTTGGGTTGGGTTTTGAATCCAAGGAGGATGGATCCTCCCTGCTGCTCCCTCTGTGCATGTCAGCCTAAGCATTTTGATTTTTTTGAAAATCTATCATCTTTACCCTCTGGTCCTCACATCCCTGATCACAGACTCCCTGTTTGAGGAGAGAATCACTACTTTGGGGCAGCAAACCCTGTTCCTACCTCTCTCAGCTGATAAATCCTGCATGGTTTGATGAACTGCTCACACAGAGAAAGTTTCTGATGTGTCTGTGTGCTTGCAGGAGTAAGACCCAAAGCAAATCAAGTTATCCATGACATCAAGACACACTTGCAAAAACAATTTTAATCAATTACAACTACAATTGCATGCTGAACAAGCTGCAACTGGGTTGTCTTATGTACCAGCCGATCATATTGGGCATGTAAGATTAAATTAAAGTTTTCTAATTGCATTTGGGAACATACAAAATACTACAGTCTAAAGTGTATCAAATTAATTCTTCAGGCGTAGCCTAATTGGATGGAAATTGATTTATCATGTTTGGACCAAATGAGCCAGTAAGGCATGACTAGTGCAGGCGAGGTAAGGAGAACAATGTCTGTGCCAGTAATGCTCAGAGGAAAGAGAATGTCTGGAAGAAATGAAGGGTGTTATGTTGAAAAGTCTCTATGAAGAGGGAAGAAATGACACATTCAGAGTCCCCATTGTTCATGCATACAAAGTGACTGAAAAGCCTTTGGTTATTTCTGAAACTCCAGGAGATAGTTAGGTCAGCAAGGGAGGGAGAAAATTACTTTTTTTAGGCTTTGTAAATATTATTGTTCTGTAAAAGGAGATTATCTTGCTGATCAAGCCATTATACTAATGCATTGTCAAAATGGGGATAAAATTGCTCCTTTGTAAGAGTTGTGCAGAATCTTTAGCCAGCCAGGCACTCGGGCCAGGCTGGAAGGCATCACAGGAAAGGGCAGGTTCTCTGCAGGAAACAGCCTATTTTAGACTACTTTCCATGTCTTTTTAAGTTCTCTATAGACCTGATTAAGCTCTGTAGCACTTGCCTATAGTAATGGCACAGAAAGCTTTTGAATTTATCTCCCCGATTCACCTTTTGCATAAGGAGAATATTCCCTCTCATGAACATGCATTCAGCCTTGCTCTGGCTGCCAGCCTGAGCAATGCACGGCCTGGGATCTGCAGGTGTGGTGGCCCAAAAAGCTCCTGGCAGGGAAAAATGTGTGCTGGACACTGTGGGTAGGTGCCAGGAACCTTTTGTGGGTTATGTGGGCAGAGCAAAGGTGGAGATGTGCTGCTGCTGTTCTGTGCCTGCCTTGCACAGCCCCACACCTGATGGAATGCTTTGGAGTGTGAGAAAGCACAAAGCATTGTGGTCTAACACCAAATGCATAATTTTTTTTTTTCAGTTTACTGTTGTGTTGGGAGGATAAGGGTGTCACAGCCAAAGCCTGGACCTGGGCTGTGGGAGCAGGGAGCTGTGGGCTTTGAGGGGACCCCTCCTTACCTCAGACAGGGACAGGGCAGAAGTGCTTGCAAATGACATTTAGCATTTGGGAATTTGGGATACAGCCTTTTTTATTCAGCAGTTCCCTTTTTGGAGGCAAAGGAAATGTCAGCAATAATAGAAATCAGTGGTTCTGCTGTTGTCTCCCTCCTAAGGGCTGGAATTACCTTCTGGCTGTATCTTCCCTCTGTCTCAACATCCACTTGTGAGGGACTGAATATTCTCCATTTAACCAAATATTGTATCAGAAAAGAGGATTTTCATACTGAGCAAACTGATTCAGATTGCCTATTGTACATTTTCAAGAGATGCTTAATACTCTTAATAATATGAGTAAAATTAAATTTACTTATCACAACGAGAGGAAGAAGAATGAAGTTTATTAAATCTCCCCACCAAAAGCACTGACTTACTGAAAGTAACAAGTCTTCATTAAGAGGCAGCTGATTTGCCCTAAGGAATTGCTTTGGTTGTGTAAACAGGCCGATTGCTCTGGCTGTGAGCAGCACAGGGAATGTCTCCTGGAGAAGAGCAGAGTTGTGCTTTCTTAGATTTTATCCACAGAGGTTCTTGTTGTTCTGCCCTCCCCAGAGTGAAATGAAAGCTTTATCCATCTGGAAAATGTGGGGTAGAGACAGAGAAGCTGAGGGGAGACACTGCTGCCTGTCCCAGGGGAGGTCAGTGCTGACCTTTGTGGTCACTCTGGGCAGCCTGGCCAAAGGCCAGTGAGGGGCTGAGCAATTCAGTGACTTTCTGTCTGCTCCCTTTCTGCCAAAGGGGACACAACATTTCCCGGGCAGGTTAATCTCAGCACAGCTGTTAAACAGCTGTGGAAAACTCACATCTTCCCAAAGTTGGCCCTGACCTTGCAGTTCATGGTAGGGTACCTTGTGAACTTTGTCAAGCTAACTGTGTGCAGCACAGCAGAAAAAAGGGCATGGATTGGCTTTACTTCATTTCTTGTTGCTTTTCTTCCTATCTGTGGGTTTCCAGAGGAAATTTAGGGAAAGCAAGTCTTGCCTGCTGGCTTCATGGAGCACCAAAGCCCAGTGTAAAGCAGGATGCAGTAAGGGCTCGTGTGTGCCTTTACAGCACTTCTGTGTGACTTTAAGACTTGCTGTAAAGGTCATTGACATCCCAAACCGTTCACAGTGGGATAAGAAAAAAGTGGGATATTCCCCTTTTAACTTTGTAGCCTCTTGGCACCCTGTCTGGGTGATATTTTCCCATCAGGAGGGAGAACCTGGCTGCTGAATGCAGCCAAATACGATGGGGAGCCTGTGGCACACAGTGGTGCTGGCAGCTGCAATGCAACAACACACTCTGACAAAAGTTCAGTGGGGACATGTGCACTCTCACACCAAATTTCTTTTTAGAAAATCAATATTCAAGGTGTTGTTTTCCTTTGCTCAAAGGAGAACAGCCTTCAGCTGTTTGTGAGACATACATTTAAAATTTTTCAGTCAGCACTGTCAAACACACAACATCAATCGGTAATATGGATTTAAGTTCTAGATACACGTGGCCAGAGCCCAAAACCCCAAATTGTGCCGTGCCATGGCTTGGAAATGGGACGTTCCCTGCCCAGCCAAGCTGTGCTTTGTGGTTTTTGGGAAGGCAGTATCATTGCAACTTTGCAAGCTGAAGATGCCCCACTGGTGTAACTGTGCAAGGCTTCACCAAACCACTGGATCTGTGTTGTTGGGATGGCCACAGCACATAGAGTGACACAATAAAAGCCCAGAAGGCTCAGAAAGCCCTTTATTATGGCCCCATGCTGTCTTTTATACAGTTTTTACAAACCTCGAGGGTAGCTTCTAATTGCTTAACAGCTTTCTTGTTAATTATTCTATTGGTTAGTAAAAGGTATTTTACTTGTCCATCAAATTGATCTATTCTTGTATTGTTTACGTATTTTCTTTACTGATTTTCATGGGACAAATCCCTTGTTATTACAGGTGCATTCATTTTTCCCCCTCAGAATAGATTGTGTTGTGTTACAGGAACTTCTCATTCTCAAAAGAGCTTCATATATGAACTTACAGATTGCTTGTTAGCAGCATTTAGAAGAAATGACAGGCTGGATTTTACCCTATTCCTACAGATCTGCTGTGCTTTACATCAGTCGTGGATCATCCTCAGAGCCTTAAAATGTTCCTCTGAATGACTCTGAGCCCATCCCCTCCTCAGGTGAAGACAGCCCAGAATAGAAACTGAAAAGCAGAAGGAAAAGGTCAGAGACAGACACAGATCAGAGCAATCTGATGCTGTAAAAGTAAATCCCTTTGGAGGCTTCTGGGATTATTTAAAGGAGGTGGTAAATGACTCAGAATAAAAACATAACATAGTTCAGAATCACCAGCTGTGTTTTCCTTCCTGCGAGCCGACAGTGCTTGTGTGCTGTGTCTGACAGTGAAAACAGAGCACAGTTCTGCTGCTGGGCTTCACAGGTTGCCAGTGAACATTCTGGGCAATGAGACACCCCCAAGAGAGAAGCTATCCCTCAGAAAAGGGAGAGCCCTCCTACCTGATTCCTCCTCAGCAGCCAGTTCTGGGGTCAGTGAGTCCCAGTCTCATGGATTCACTGACTTTGTAAGGAGATCCAGTAAATGCTGCTGTTATAAATGCTTAGTAAGAGCTGTTACAGAGGTGACTAATCCATGTATCAAATGGTTATGTGCATAATGGGAGCTGACACTGTGAGGCATTCATAAGCAGCCTGTGCCTCTGCTGGTCTCATAATAATCTGTGCAAATTGATTAGCTACTTATCCAAACACCCTTTACCTAACCCTTCAGAAGCTCTTCATAAATATACCTCTAATACAAACCACTCTCCCTCAGCTGCTTTCCTGGCCTTGGACACACAGTGCAAGAGGAATCAAGTGCAGGAATTCCTTGCAAGTCCAGCTAACTGATAATGCTGAGTTTGCATGTGGATCCTGTGTGATTCAGTGAGGTTTCTGTGGGACCAGGGGTTGGCTGTACATGAGGCTGCCCCTGGTGCACATGCATCACTGCACAGCAGCACAGGGCTGCTCTGGCACAGAAAATAGGGCAGGATGTGCCCAGTAGCACAGGATTTGTCCCAGCAGCTTCCCATCACTTGCCCTGTGCTGCAGGGGGATGTCTGTCTGCTGGCACTCTGGGCTCGCTCCACACAAGCCACGTTTGAAGCAGTAGGAGTGGAAACCCAGACATGTGAGAAGGAAAAGCCTTTATGATGGGGTGCCCTGACACATCTGCCAGCAGTCTTTGTGCACAGACAGAGCTCTGTGCCTGGTCTGACAGCTCCCTCTCTTACCCTGAGCCTGTTCCCAGGGCATCCCCTGGTCACCATCAGCCCCTGGGGCAGTTTCAGCCCCCTTGGCCAGCAGAGTGTCAGCTCTCCCTGCCCCAGCACTGCCCTGGGAGCAGCCACAGAGCCAGGGCTGAGGGCACAGCTCAGACCAAAGGTGAGCTGCAGTGGCCCATCCTTCCTCTTCAGGTGGACAGGCTTTGGTTCCCAAGAAGCTTCTGCAGAGGCGGTGCCTTTGGCAGTTCCCTGTGTTTTCCAGTGGTTCCACTGCCTGTGCCAGGCTGAGCTGGAATCAGCTTGGAGCATGAAGGGACCATATGCAGAGCTTAAATGCTTCTTCTGCTGGTGGAAATCAGTCCAGCCCCACTTCTTCCTAGAGCTGTGGGAGCTCCTGTCATTCACATTAATGCCTTCAGTTTGAGCTTTCCTGTATTCCAGGTTCTGTGGTGCCCAGGGGTGCAGCTCTGAGCTCACAGTCAGTGTCACTCAGCTCTGCACACAGCAGAGACACAAGACAAATCCTTCTCCTGCTGCACACCAAGGACAACTTTCAGCCCCAAAGCACAAACAAGGGTGGGCTGGAGGGAGGGACAAGAAGGATGGGACCTCACAGCCTGGAGCTGGAATGGGACAATTAAACCCCAATATGCAAATGGACCAAAACTTACAAAAAGTGTGAGACCTTGTTACCAATCATCCATTTTGTGACCACTTTGGTTCCACCTTGGGTGTAGCCCTGGCCAGGCTCTTGTCCTGCCCAAGGTGTGCCCTAAAGACCTTTCAATAAATATCTACTTTATTCTCCAGCTCTGTCCAGTCTCTGTTTCAGCTCAGCCTTCCCAAGGCATCAACATCAGCTCAAAGTCTGTTCTGGAAGCTGCCCCAAAGGCTCAGGAAGGTGTGGTTTCTGGGCACAGTGTGCTTTCCTCTTTGCTGAGACAGCTAAATGTCCCAGTTTTCCATAGGATGATGTTCATGACTAGCAGGGACTAAATTCTTCTAGTTACCATAAACCATGCAAGTAACATGACTGGAATTTGCCAAAGTGTGCAGCATGAATATTGGTGACTGTATTATGAACAAAAATACAAGGTGGGAGAAAAAGGAAAGGAAAGTATTTTCATTATGAAGGATGCTATTGAAAAAAAAAGAAAACAACAAACCCACACTTTAATTAAAAGAAAATTATCCATAAATTTTTGCCATCTCTTGAAATTGCTCCTTGCAAAGCAGCATGAAGATTTCACTGACAACAAGTGCTTCTCATCAATTCAGAGAAATTTTATCATTTCGAGTTTTTTAATAACCCTGCTGATGCAGGTGGCTCATGTAAAAACAGGCCATAACAAAGCTGTTTCAAAACCATTTGAAATAATTTCCAGAGGTATTACTGCAAAAAAATTCCCACCTATTACTCACTGAACCTCTTTTTAAATATCTGTGCATATTTTCTGGTGAGACACTTCAATGTGAATTGAGTGGTCTCCATGATGTCAGTGGTAGATTTTGTCCATCAAGGATAATTTCTCTTTTTATTTTCCCTCTTTTCCTGGGTCTCTCAGCACACCCCACACAGGTATTGCTCCCTCCTTTTTACTATCAGGACTTAACTAAACAAACCAGGGGTGTCTCGAGTCCTTGACATTTGTTTCTCCTCTTGCAGGAATATCTACACAGTGGCAAACCACCTGTGATCAGGCAAGATTTATTGTTCCACTGATTCCTGGAACTGAAAATATTAATGATGTAAAATATTGATTTGAAAAAACAAACCTCTGAGTTGCTCAATGAGCCTCTCATCCAGGCACAATGCTAAGATGTCCATCCATATTCCATTTTCATATTTATTGGTAAGTGAAAAATCAGCCATGTCAAGCTGTTCAATTTCTAAAGTGAAGTACTTCTCTCCCTCAGATGCACATGAATAATTCTCATTAACCTTCAAGGGATTAATGCAGTTTCTTGCAAATGGCTGCAATATACAGTATTTAATATTTATGCTTTCCATATGGCTGGTGCTGTCATACATTCTTGTCAAACATGCTGCACAGTTAATGATATTTTAACTAAATGTGGTCTGGAAGACCTGGATGTTTGAGGGACACTTGTGCCCATCTCCATTTTTATGGATGCTATTTGAGCCTCATAAAAAAATTCCTAAAGAGATTAAATCAGCTGCTCTACCTAAACATAATGTTCAGCTGCCCTTAAAGCAAAGCTGAATGTGCTGTTGTCAGATGACACCCAGAGCCAGTGAGCTCTGTAAGATCCATGCAGACCCCAGAGTGCCTGAGAGGGAGTCACAGAATCATCTCAGCATGGCTTGGGTTGGAAGGGAGCCTAAAACTCATCTCATTCCAGCCCCCTGCCCTAGGCAGGGACACCTTCCTTGCTCCAAGCCCTGTCCAACCTGGCCTTGAAAAATCCAGGGATGGGGTTGGATGGGAGATGAGCTGGGAACAGTTTCCAGGTTGGAAAAAAGAACAAGAGAGGGTTAAATTTACCTGGCCAAGGGCCCAGCAAACCAGTGCCAGGGGCTGGGAGAAAGCAGCGGTGTGCCCTGTGCTGTGGTTAGACCCTGCTGTGCACAGGATCCCTGTGAGCCTCTGCCTGGGGGAATTGCCTGCTTGCCCCAGGGCCACGTTCCACCCATGGGATGAAGAGATTGCTCTTCACTCACACTGATCCATCCCGTGGGCTGAGGCTGTATCCCCCCTGTTAGATCAGACTGAGGGATGCCCAATACACTCTGCACCTATCAGGGATGAAGCAGTTTTAAACATTTTATTAGCATTTTTCCCCTCTAGGTTCTTTGATACATTTTGAAAAATACAGATATAGATTTTATCTGAACAAGTCTGGAATTATCCAAAATAAAGTAGGAACTTTATTGAAGCCTTTGCACTCCAGTTGTCCTGTAATCTACTGCACATTCCCTCACTGAGAGACATGTCACTTCATTTTCATTTCCTCCTTTGCCACCCCTTACCTCAGAAATGAACAGATCCAGAATTTCTGTTCATTGTCAAGGCAAACGTCAAGGTTTTCATGGTTGATTTGAGTAGCCTTGCACAGCTTTTCAGTGTAGAAACCAGACACAGTGGGGAAACACTGGCTGTTTGTCTTATTTATGTGTCCACACATTGCTGCCTAAGGGGAGATGGTCAGGGGCTGCAGGCAGGAAACCTGCTCCTGGGACCTCAGCCCAAACACTCCAGCCCAGTTCCCAGGGAGCTGTTCCACCCCAGAGCTCAGTCTGGCAAAGCCATCAGAAGAGAAAGCAAACAGTTTGCTACAGCTTCCTTAATGGACTAAAAATCCTCCATCAATCAGACCCCTGAGCATTTCTTCCAAAACCAAACCCTCACTTTCATGCTGAAGGGAAAGGACCTGTAAAACCTGGATGGTGCTTGCGATTTGGGGAGCAGGGTCAGGGGCTGTGATGACAAATAGCTGCACAGAGAGGGAGAGAAGTGAGAAGTGCCAATTGTCACGACAGGGTTGTCATCACAAGTGAAGATGTGACCTGTCCTGGAATATCTAAACCACTCATCTTTCAAGCCTAAATCAGAAGGAGTTAAACCACATAGATCTGAAGAAGCAAGAAGGTGAAGCACTGCCTTGAGATGAGATCTGGAGCAGAGGCTGGAGAGGGAGTGAGAGGCAGGGCTCTGGACTTGAATGGCCAACCCTGTTGGATGCTGGTAATTTCTGGCCCACTCACAGCATCTAGAGTGGGTTTTTTCCTAGTTATAATTATAGAAACACTTGCATTTTAGGGTCGTCCAGTGCCAAGTGGGGTCATCACAACTCATTAAAGTAAAATTAGCCTCTGTACCTTTGCCCTTCTTGCACCAAACCAAAAAAAAAAGCTGCCTGTAATGGTACAGGATGAGGCCTGAGTGTGCCTATAATTAAAAGGTTGAGCTACTCTTGTAAACAAATTACCATGAACAAAGGGGTTTACAAATGCTGGCTAATTAGTTTGGATTCCCTAAAGCTTTTAGCTGTTTTTTAATTCAATAACACAGTGTAAATTCTCTAGCCTGGAAAGTCTAATAGGAATTGGCAGAAAACTAAATAATTGATATTGTCAGCGATTGCAGCCCTCCGATGTTATTGTCTGCCAGTGAGCAGGACTGCTGTTATTTCCTGAGAGGATAAAGAACTGGTTTTAATGAATTAACAATATAAATGGTAGACAGCTGGCTTGCAGCAGCAGCTCAGGAGGCAGTGTTTCACGTTGAGGCTATAGGACCAGCAAAAAAAACCCAAAAAAACAAAAAACAAAAAACACCCTTCAGAGAGGGATGTGATGAGAGATGTGCTCATGCTGAGGGCCCAAATCCCTTCAGCTTTATTCCCCACAGACACCCCAGTGAAAGCTTCAGGCTCTGTTCCAAGGCTGGAGGGAGCAGGAGCCAGCTGAGCACCTGGGCAGACACTGCTGGGGAAGGGGAGGATGCCTCACCCTGCAGCTGCAGGAACACGTTCAGGGGGGAGCAGTGGAGTGCCAAGGAGCAGCCCAAGGTGTGGAAGGTGTTGTGGCACTGTGGAGGTCATTGGGTGATCCTGAGGAGCTCCTCCCTGTCACACAGTGTCTTGTGCCTGCTGGGCAAACTGCTTTGGGAAAGCAGGCTGGGCCATCCTTCAGCAGCGTGGTGGCCTCCAGGCTTTGACCATGGTCCAGGGGGATTCTCTGGGATTTTGGTTTGTCTGGGTTTGGTTTTATTTCTGTTAAAGCAGAACTACCTAAGTCCCTGAAAGTGGAATTTGGTCACATCATAAGGTAATAGGTGTTTTAATGCACTTTGCCCACCTCTATCTTCATTGTGTTGGAAGCCAGCAATGTGTAGGGCTCTGTGCAGCCCATCTCCTGGTCTCCCAGCCTTACCTGCAATTCTCAGTAGCAAAGTAACAAAAGACAGTGCTGGGACAATGCTTGTGTCATACACAGATTTTTAAGTGGGTTCTTTAAGTGGGTTTTTTTTGTTGTTGTTGCAGAAATGAAGCATTTAGTCTCTGGAGAAATGTTTTCTTGGCTCAGTTCTTGTGGAACCAGCACACTGCCTGTGTGCTCTCTGTGATCAGCTCCGTGATCTCTTTTACCAGCACTTTATTTACCCCAGTTTGTCACCAAAGCAAAGTGCCTGCTTTGAGGAGAAGATGTAAAGACCCATTCTCAACCCACTCCTCACACACCTCCCCGAAGAAGAGCTTGGAGCAGATTAGTTTGGTCTCCAACAAAAGTTATTGTTTTAAAGCTATCAGCTGGTAGCAGCTGGATCTTGACCCTGCTTCCCACTTGATGTGAAGGAAACAATCGACTTTCAAGGAGGCAAGCTGCCACCAGCTCTTCCAAAAGAGGTCAGAGAGAGGGAGCATCAAGAAAAATGAGAGCAAACAGTGATGTGGGCCACAGCTCAGCAGAGTTAATAGCCAGGGAGAATGTGGAGAGAGCTGAAGTGGGCTTGAATACACAGGGCAAAGTCCCAAACTGGCATAAACTAGTCAGGCTTTGAAGGCAATGACCTGGTGCTGTGTGTAGTGCCTGTGGATCCATCCTGGAGCAGCCTTGTCATTGCTAGCAACAATGGCAGAAAGAAAAGAGGACTCTCTTTCTATTTTTTTCCTCTATTTGTTGAAAAGGCATTGGTTTTCTCTGAAGAAAACTAAAATAGCTTCATACAAGGACTTGGCAGCCTGGAATATCTCTCAATAGCCAGTGTGAAGCACAGCAGAAGAGCACCTCATTCTTCACAGAGCATAATGCACAGTGATGCCACTCAGAGACCACATGAACAAAAGTGAGGAATCTCACCATTTTTAAAGGCACAAACCTTTCTGCTTTCATAACCATTTCCCTTCAATACTCCCACCTCATCCATGGCCTGAGACCAGTCCTTCCCTCCTGCCCTTTTCCAGGTACAGCAGAAACCTTTCCTTCATCCTCAGGAGAGGACAGCAGCCCTTTGTCTCTGCTTCTCTCTCCCAGGTATCCTGCTCTCCTGATTTTACCCTGGGCTGCTTTTCTGGCACAGGGCTGGGATGAGTAGGAGGAGAAGGAACAAATCTCTGTGGGTTGTTCAGCTTGCAGGTGATGGTACATTTTCTTTTCCAGCATTTTTTCCTCCAAACCCCCAAAGAGTGATCGAACTAATGACTGCATTTTCTAGCAACAGGAGCACCTAAAATGCATTTAGATCCTGCAGAACGCTGAAATCACTGTTGGTTATTGCTTATTGCTGCCAGTGCTGCTGCTCTGGAGGTGCAGGAGCTGTGTGCAGGGAGATGACATCACACTGCCTCCTGCAAGGCACAATTGGGTCAAAATAAATATCTTCAGGTGAGTTCAGTGAGTAAGTTTTTCATCTGAAGCTGGGGATGTTTGTGCTTCCAGTGCACAGTACTTGGCAGAAGGAGAAGCTGGGGTGGGAGAACTGGCATGACTTGGGTGTGCATGGTTGATCAGAGAAGATTTAGAGCTGCCTGTGGGCAGAAAGCTGGGACAAACCTCGAGTGTTGGTAATGTTGAAACCCAACTCTTCTCAGGCCATCCCACTCCCCTCAGCAGCACAGCCCATGGTTTAATGCAGAGCAGAGACTGTGTGGCTCCTAGGCTAGATTTATGATGGAAATGGGGCATATTGTCATTCAGAATGAAGGCTCAAGAGCTGAATTCTGAAGGTTGATAATTGAAGAAAAAAAGTGCTTTCTCATTTAGGAAGCTCAGCTTACAGTCAGATGAGGTTTGCACAGAACACTGAGTTTTTGTTAATTCATGCAAAAGTACAGCTTTGGGGCCTGCAGGATACCCTCAGCTCCCATTGCAAGACTTCACCACACTCTGTGGAATTGCAGCCTAGTGGAACAGAGATTAAACTGAACTTTATTAATTCAGAAAACAAATACACCTTTTTCTGTTATCTTGACAAGCTGTAGATATATTTCCCTTGTCTAGACTTAGGGGCTTTCGTTTCCCCACCAGTGCTCCTGAGCCACCCCAAATGCTGAAAAACAAAAATACTTTCTCCACCACAGGACAGAGGATGTTTGTTTTAGGCTTTTAGTGACTCGAGCTGTTTGTGCTCTCATCCAAATGTTATCAGCTGGGGAAAATGCTGTTCTGATTCAGATTCTCATCTTGGAGTAAGTGGTGTGTTCAGTGGAGTCCTGTGTGAGCTCCTGCAGATGCCAGTCTGCCTGGGCTGTCTGGGTCCTGTGGCTTCCCCAGCTCATTTGGAGGTGTCCTTGTGCCCCATCTGCCCAGCCTGAAATGGGCATTACCAGCTCCAAATGCCACTGGATGCAACCCACAGCCTCTGACAGAAGTAAAGTTCTCTGGGTAGAGCAGCATGGAAAGGCATGGTGTAAGCAGGAGTGCTACTGAACACTGGTTATTTAACAGTCTTTTGGGATGGAATCCTGTCCCATGGAGCCTGCCACTTCTGCTGGGGACAAATGGGTTCATTTTCCTCCTCCCTTACTCACCCTGCAGCACTGTCCTGGGCTCTCCCAGTTTCTGGGGTTTGTGCCTGGACTGTTCCAGAGGAGGCTGAGATGGCTCAGGCATGGTCAAACTCAGTCTCTGCCCTTCCCCAGGGGCACTCCTCTCCCACTCTGCTGGCCAGCACGGGTGGACCAGCAGGTCCTGCAGGGCACAGCTCCCCGTGGCAGTCAGGCTCACAGTGCCCAGGGACCTGGTTACACAGCCAGCTGTGACACCAGAGCTGAACCTGCTGCTCCTGCAGGGGACAGGCTGCCTCAGGAGGTGCAGAGAGCACAGGGAACAGCAGCACGGGGCTGTCAGCCTGCCCCCAGGAGTTTAGACTGCAGGGATGACTTCATGGGTCTTCTCAGATATATTGGCCAAGCAGGATGGCCTTTCTGCTTGCTCCTGTGAAGACAGAAATTGTGAATCTACAGGCAAATATACACAATGTTTAGGCTAAGCAGTGGCTGGACTTTAATATCCATTTGCTGCTCCCAAAGAACAATGTCCAGTGGGGTGGCAGTGACATTTAGAGGGGCCTCAGTCAGTGTGTGCCCATCTGCCCAATGTCAGGGTCACTGAGCTGACTGAACAGAGAGCAGCATGCTCCCCTTTTTACACAGTGTGAACTGCAGGTCACTGATAGCCAGTCTCCTGACAAAGGTTTTGCAGAGAGATTGTCCCAGGACCAGCACTGAACTCAGGGCTTGGGTTCCCAAAGCAGAGCCTTAACCAGAATGGATGTGTGGCTCGGGTGGTGGATGCAGTGGCACGGCAGGATGCAGCCTCCCAGGCTCAGGCAGCACTGAACAGAGTCAGAGGAGTGCTGTGAGAGGGGAGGGCACCCAGAGGAGCCCTGGTGACAGCCAGGCTGAGCCCAGCAGCCACATCAGTGGTTCTTGCACAGTTCTCCTGGAGATTTTTCCTGAGAAAATAGAGCAGAAATCAGCCTGGCTCAAAGCAATCCTGCTAGAAGCATTCCCTCTGCTCCTGAGATTATTTTACTTTTATGGGTGCACTGGTGTGCTTTCAGCTAAGAAAGACTACAGCTCACAGCTTAAATGTCTCTTCAGACACGTGATTGGCATGGCTGTGTTCTGCTGCTACAGGGAGTCTGGGACTAAAACCAGCCCACCCAGGCATGGGAAGGGGATTTGGCAAGGGCTGGCATTTTAGGGAGAATCCACCTCCTGGCAGCCCTCACAACAGCAGCACTCTGAGCTGTCTGGGGCCAGCAAGAGCAGGAATCTGCTCGTGCTGGGGTGTCCTGCTGCCCCACCAGCCCCCTCATCCCAGTTCTGGGTGTCAGTGTGGCAGCACATTGCTCAGGTTATAGGGAAACATCCCTAGGGATACCAGAGGGAAACTGCTGTTTTCTGTGAGAATAGACATTAAAGCTCATCTGGTTCCATGTTCTGTCACCTTCCCCTGGCCCAGCCACATCCACTCTGACCCAGAGCACTCCCAGGGAGTCCCTGAGGGGTGTTCTGGGTTTTGTTGTGCCCTGCTTGGGGAAGAGGCATCTTCCTGCTGGAAAGGAGATTCTGGGATTGGATCCATCCCTCCAGCCTCTCCCATGAGCTGTGTTTGGAGAAGGGACACTGGTAAGGGGAGGGCAGGCTGGGAGTGTGAGCAGTGCAGGTGAGGAGGCAGCACAGGAAGGGTTAGGGGGGTTAAGGGGTACAGGGTAAAGGGTTCAGGTGTCATACAGGAGAGGGCACAGGGGTGTAGGAGGGTGCAAGGAACCTGCAAGGGGCTGTGCTGCTCCAGCAGCAGCTCCACAGCCAAAGCTGCTGCCACTGTCATGCCAAACTGCCTTAGGGACCCAATCTGGCCAGCTCCCCTCCACTCATCATGGGGAATCACATCTTATTCCAAAAGACATTTCAGGCCACTTGCTCTTGAAATTATTTCCCTCAAATGAAATGGGCAGGGAGGAGCCAGAGTCCTTTGTTATAATTCATGCAACTCCCTTGAGTCTTGCTCATGCCAGACATATGAATTCACAAGTTATTTGATAAATTGAGTAATCTTTTCTTTCAGGGAGCAATTTCTGACAGATTGTGATGTGTGATATCATCTGGAGACTTGTTAAGGTTTTATTGTTCTCAAGAAAATAGAGGTTTTCTCTTGTTTTCTCTTTTTGAAATTTGGGCTCTTGCTTTGCCCAAGAACTTGGGCTCCAAATCGAAATTAAATTTCAGTAATAGTTCTGTGCAAAAGGGAAGAAAATTTTGTGTATTGGTGGATTCAGGCTGAAGTCTGAATTTGGTAGGTCAGTTTGCATGCTGAAGGGAAACTAATTAATAAAAGTAAAACATCACATTTTTCTACCAATAATTTTTTGAGTTCTTGTGCACTTTTTTTGAGGCATTAAAGAACTACAGTATTCCTCCAAATGAACACCTTGTTTCACCAAAAATACAATTTTCAGGGTTTTTTTTCCCACCAGAAGACAAAAACAAAATGTTTGGGGTTGTTGTCTTGCTTACATTTTTTTATTTTGCAGGGTCAAATTAAAAACTCCCTCTCTGGTATGGAAAGGTGCCCTCTTGGCTTTGAAAGTTGCTTGTTGTGGTGTCTCAGCAGGCAGGGGTGGGAGCCCTTGCTATCACAAGTCGTCTGGTTCATTGTTTGAGCTCCAAAGGTGACTGATGTGTCAGCAGGGAGGATGGCCATCATGAATATGCATAGCAAGAGATGTAGCTGCTCCAAGCAGCTCAAAGTCAGGCTTAAAAATATATATATATAAAACACCCCTCCACCCCCACCTCCTCCCCCAAAATTAAAACTGAACAACCTCCTTCTCCCCTTGCTCCTGCTCTTGGGAAAGGGGCACAGAGAGGCAGCAGAGCTTTTGCATCCATTGGAGGCCAAGGTGGGGTGGGAGCTCCCTGTGTGGAAGGTCACCACCTGCATCCTGCAAACTGCACTGCAAGGGGATTGCCCCTGGATTCATTGGCACTTGGATGTGCAGCTTCCAGCCTGGGGCTGCTTTGCTGCCTTAAACACGGAATGGGGCGTTCCATGGCTGGGCTGAGAATCCCCCACGAGTGGGAGATGCTTCCCTGCAGCCCAAGCCCAGGGAGCTGTGGTGCTCTGCAGGAAGGGCTTTCCTGAGGAGCTCTGCCTTGTGCATCCTGTCTGGCACTGTCCTGGCAGGGAAGCATTGATGTTTGCATCTGGCAGCCCACTGGGAAGGCTGGTGTCAGCTTCATGTGCAGGGGACAAAGTGAAGAGCCTCTGGGGTGTGGGCTGGCAACCATGGAGGAGACAGCTCCATTCTCTTGCCATGAAAAACCCATTTTCAGTCCAATTACCCAGAAAATGTGGGTTTAAAAGGCAGTTGCTCTGTGGGGAAAAAGCTAAGAAATTGAGTGAGTGGAAAATTCCTCTGGAAATCTAATGTGAGGCAAATTCCCATAGAGATATGAAGTTATTTTTGTAAAGATATGGGTTGATTGTTTTTTTCCTACAGATTTTTCCAAGGGACTCTGCCTGTGTTCTGGAGAACTATTGTATCTCCCAGTGAGCTTTATCAGAAAGGACATGAGAAGCAGTCATAATGAGAATTAATAAGTTTCTGCTGATTAGTAAGGAATGCTCTGGACTTGTTGAACACAGTGGAATTAGTAACAAGTTAATCCATCAAATCTGAGGCCAGCACCATAACTGACTCTTCCAGATGGGGACACACAGAGATGAAGAATAATTTGCTGAAGGCCACTGAAAAGATAAGAGCAGAGCTGGGATTCCCCTGTATGAGTCAGAGGACCTTCAAAATACTTCTACTTGCTGTAGAAGAGGAAAAAAATCCCTTGAATCCCTCCTGAATTTATGCCATGGAGAAAGAAGGGCTCCAAACCATATCTCACATCCTCTGTGCCCTGAGTTTGCTGGTGCTCTGTGTGCTGGAGATGCAGCTGTTCTTCAGCAGGACATCCTTGTCTGGAGTGCCTGGCTCTCTGGGAAGGGCAGCTGTGCCTGGGGATGCCACAGCAGCAGAGATCAACCCCGAGAGCTGCTCTCTCCTGGGCAGACACAGCCCCCAGGGTGTTAGCGAGGAAAACGCATAACCATCGGAATGATTATGAGGTGCTTTATTGAAGAGCTCTGGGAGCCGGGGTACAAACCCAAATCCAACTCCAACGAGGGTCCAAGAAGGCCCCAATATTATACCCCTCCGTTACATAACTCCATGTTAATCATTAAACCTACATTGTTCTATTGTATACATCCAAGCATGAATTTTGTAAATATCTTCTTTACAATTCTAGTTTGAAATAATAATCATGTTCAGCTACCAAAAATCATTACAATTCGATCATCTATCTTATGATGATTAGGTACAGTTTCACCCGACCTGGTTTCCAAATACAAGCCGTCCCAATCTTCTCCTTCTCCCCCCATCCCGATTACCCAAGCAGAGTTATATTTGATTTGGTTAAAACAATGAAAGCAACACCTGGTTGCAGTGAAGCGGAGACTCTATTCCCGGCTTCTCTGGTAACCGAAATTATTAACCCTATCCTAACAAGGGTGTTCATCCAGCACTTCTCAGGGCTCTGGAGGGGTCAGCCTGCAGCTGGCAGAATTGGCAGGTCTGGATGAGCCCCTTGGGCACTGGTGTGTGTTTTTCCCAGGTATTTCAGAGCCCCACTACAGCTGATTTCCAAGGGCATTAGGAGCTCAAGTGCCTTTTGAGGCTGTGTCTCTCCTCCTATGTGAAATGGAAGTAAGAGCACTTCGTCACACTCCTGTGTGAAGACTGCATTAAAGGCATCAAATGCTGCAGGAATAAAAGACCATAAATAACAACTTTCCCTTTTCGTGACAGACCCCAGCAGGTACCAGCAGCAGCAACTTGCTCTGTATTCCAGCCATCCCCATCTAGGGGTTTCTGGCTTCCTTTAGATTTTAGCAGCTATTTAACTTCAGATTTTAACAACTATTAGTCAGTTTTACCTGTTTGGCCTTTTGTGGGTGTTGATGGGAGGCACAGAGGACTCTCCCTCCCCTTTGGATGTCAGTTTATGTGGAGGCCATGCTTTATCAGTGGAGCATCCCTGTGCACACTCCTCCCTTTAACCAAAGCCAAAACCTCGTGTGGCTCCACACTGCTGCTGTGGTCATGTGTTGTCTGAGCAAGCAACAGCAGCAAAGTTCTTCAGTTTTTGTATTCACTGCTCTGTTCTTTGTGAAGAATATCAGGAGTCTTTTTGATTTGAATCAAATCAATAAAATCACAGACAAAGACTCTCTGGTTAAAGTTAAGAAGTGGTGAGTTTTATTTCAATGTCAGGTGGCACGGGAATCACCTCCTAAATATCACAATCAAATCACAAAGTTCTGGCCCTCTATTTACAGAAGTCTTACATAGTCAACAATGCTTATGTAGATGCATAATCTCAGCATCTCCCATTCCCACTTCCATTTAAAATGAGCCCAAAGTCCTTTAGATGTGTACAATTCTTCTCTCAAGTTGGGTTGGTGGTCTCTGAAATGGGTCAGTGGTGTTGAAAGATGAAGTCAGAGACGTCTTCCTCACAGTGACCTTTCTACCTTTCCATTGCTGGCAGGCCTACAGGACCTCCTGGCACAGTCCAATCTCCTCTTGGTTGGTTCAATTAGTTTCTGTGTCCAGGTGCCATCATGGTTTCAATGATTACAATGGTCTGTTTATCTCATTTCCTTTTACGAACACAACTAAAACAAGAGAACCCACGCTCTGGCATAAACATCTAATAATTATTAATTCATCTCTACTCTTCTAACTTAAATCCTAATCAATACAAGTTGCTTCTACCCCTTAGCTAAAATCTTAATTCTTTAAATTCTTAACTCACTTTGGCTGGGCTGGATTTGAGGCAGCATCAGACTGGATACAAGTTAGAGAAGTGCCTGCAAAACAATTCTAATATAATGACATGATCCAACAAGAGGACAGCAAGTTAGAGAGAACCATGACGAGTGCAGGTGGAGTCAGAGCAGTGTCTGTGGTTGGAAAGCTTTGGTTCCCAGCACGACTGTGAGGAGGGTTTGGGGAATTCCTGCCTGTAACCACAGCAAGAATTCCACTCTGAGCTGATGGAGAAAACCTGGGCTGCAGCTGGGGACCCGCAGGTAGCTCTGTGCTTCTGACTGACGGTGTAGCACTGGCACTGCCAGCAATTAAGCACTGAAGAGCATCTAATAAGAGAGGTACAAAACCCTCTTTGTCCCCCAGCAACTCTGCTCTAGGTACCTTGCTTGATATCAAAGAAAGCTTCCAAAAATGGAAGCTAGCAAAAGAGGCGGAAAGCAGGAAGAAAAGAAGCATTGTTGTTAAAGCTGACATTAATTTGCATTCTCAATTCAGTCTCACAAATGGCTCTTGGAGGTAATGAGTTACCTGAATCCAACCCTATTGAGGATAGAAATTGTTTTTTAATTATAATGCATAATAGCCTGAATGGCTTTGAGAAGGTGCCCTTTTACTTTGTGTCTGCTGGAAGCAAAGCAGAATTCCTGGTGGCATCTTTCTAAATAATGTGATTTGCAGTAATGATGTGAGGCAGTAGGGAGGTTCCTTTCATTCACGAGCAGTAGCCATCTGTCTTCATTTGATAATGCCTCACCTCCACCCCTCTTCTCCCTCTCCCTACTTTTCTGTGGAGATTCTTCATGACAGTCAAAGCAGCTAATGGTGTTTAACACCTGTGCCAAGGAGATGTGATCAGAGAGACAGAGAATGAACCAGGTTTAGCTCCAGTGGTAAAGATTGTGACCCTTTGAAGATGTTCCTAATTTGGACACATAATTGACCTTCTGTCAGAGAAGGGGCCAGCAGTGCCCCCTCAGAGGGTGGAGAGAGGTTCTCAGATCCCCTGGGAAAGAGGCATGAAAATGCAAGGAAATCCATGTTTCCTGCCAGGGAAGCAATGGCGTTCAGATCTTTACAGGATATAGGTGAGCTTTCTGGAGGAGATGGAGTCTTTAGGTGTTGAGGGGCCTCTTGTGGCCCCGGGAGTGCAGACACAGGAACTGAGGGTCACAGGGACCACGTGCCACCAGCACTCAACAGAACCAGCTCAGCACAGCCACAGGTCCCTGACGCTGTTGTACACCACAATGACACAGACTCTGACTTCAGAAGGATGAAATAATGACTCCTTTATTCTCGGGAAGTGTCTCCCCTTTTACACTGTTCTACACAGACCAGTTCCATTGGTGACAAGAAGACAAACCTCTTCAATCCCATTGGTCAGAGCAGAGGGACATCAAGAAGAAGCCTCTCCTAGGGAAAATATGTAAACAATTTTACTGTTACAACATGTCTCTTGTTTATAGAAAATTCCCTGGGAAAGGAATTTCAGAAACCCAAAACATCTCAGGCACAAACCAGGGCTACGTGTCCCTGTGCAGAAAGAATTGAAGAACAGAATTGTTCTTCAAAGGCTCAGAGAAAGGGAAGCTGCCAAGTATAAATTTCTAGTTAAACAATGGCAGTTAATTCATTTCTGCTGTCTTTTCTTCCCAAAATCTGGCAGATGTGCAGAGAGACTCCGACACTCCAAGGTGCTCCCTCTTCCAGGGAGGCTGGAGACCCTTGGGAGCATTTCTGCTCCTGAAGATGTGTGTCTGGTGCTGTCAGAGATGTGCTGGCAGATCCTGCCAGGTTCCCAGCTGCTGTTGAAGAGGGTTCAGGTCTCTGTGGGGTCAGTGTCATGTTTGACAACAGCAGAGTTGTACATTCAGGACCTCCAATCCCATCCTTTGTGTGGTTAATGATGTCTCCTCACTCTGACCATGCCAGGTCTGTACTTGGTTCCCAAAACCATTCCTGACCAAGTGCTAATGAGATGAGTTTCCATTCTGGTGTTTGGGAGAGCCACATTTTCCCTGTCCCCAAAGAGGGACCTGTGGAAAGGACTGGGGTTCCTTCCTAGCACAGAGAAATGGAGCTGCAGTCCTGGGATAAAGGTGGAGAGGAGTTCCCAACGTGCCACTACCAGAGCATTTTGTGGTCTTTCATAGCCTCGTGCAGCAAGTGAAACATTTCATCGAGTTATTTTAATCCATTAGCAATAGATTTCAGGAAAACACCAGTAATGTATGTAACGTGCACCCAGGAGAAACAACAAATGGTTAGTTAGAGAATTTAGATTTTAATTAAGTAGATAACGTGTGCTTGTGTTTCGTCTTATAAATGAAAATGTATTCACTGTAGAGTAGCTGTGTTCTACTAGATTTCCCTGAGCATAAAGAGAAGGGTTGATTATTACTGATTACTGAACTATTAAAGGTTTGTACCTTGGGCTGCTTGATTGTAGCTCTGTTTGCTTCTGTTGCTAAAAGGGCTCTCGTCTGCTAGCCAGATATGTGTGAAATAGGCAGCGTTCGGACTCAATGTGAAAATTAATTCTAGGTTACAAACCTCAGCAAATGATCCAAATAATAGTGCTGGTTGCTTCTCTCTGGCCATAACAGCAGGTTTCCATGGCTCAGGGAAGCTGGTGGTAGGGATGCTGCACATCACTCCCACTCACGAGAGGCCGAGGTGAATGTGCTGCTAAAAGAAAGGGTCACTGAGAAAAGAGCTCTTGGAAATGAGGAGCAGGTCAGAGCTTGCCCGGGGTAATTCCCTTGCTCGTGACATCTCTTTTGCATGGCAACATCAAGAGATTACAAGACACACAGTGCACTTAAGACAGTGCTTTACCTCTGGAGGTCTTGTGAATGTTAATTAGATAAGCCCAGAGGTGATTTAGGAGGTAACCAAACTTGAGCAGTGATTTAGCAGTGGGGAGACTGAGGCACAGGGTTGTTAAGTGATTTGCCTTTTAGGAAAGCTGTGGGAGATCCCAGCCTGGGATGCAAATCTCCCACCTCCAGCCTCCCTGGTGATCTATTTATCCGTGCTCTTGCATGCCATGGAATGCTGCTACTTCTAACGCCACAGGGGCTTCTGTGCTAGACAGGACCCAGGCTTCAGCAGTGTCCCAGGGACTTTGTCACTGCAGAGCAGCCACGGAGCCAGAGGCTCTGCTTCATACCTGCAGTGATCTCTTTTGATGGGTAATTGCCTGGGGAAAGGGTTTGCCCGGGAGGAAGTCCAGCCAGATGACACCCAGCTAGCACTTTGGGCTCTGTGAGATGGAAACAAGCTGGGATAGCTTCACATTGCCCTGATTTACTGAAGACCAGACAGTGGCTGCTGGGGAAAAGGAAGGGAAATATATCTGAAACCTCACTTTCTTGTCTTGGGTCTAGTTCAGCCTTTCTTCACCAGACCACAGCCTCCAGACCAACATTCTGTGTTTACACACACGTTGTTGGCCTTCCTAGAACTCTTGTCTTTTATCTCCATAATCTTAAAATGCCTTCCAGCATTGGGAGTTCTGTCTTGGCTGTGCTTCCCCAAGCACCCAAGGAGGACATCAATTTCAGCCATCACCCTGAAGGATGTCGTTAAAATAAAATGCTTCTCCCAAACTGTTACCTCCAGCACAGACTAGAAAATGGCCCTGCTAAGAAAGCTTATTCAGGTTAGTTTGATGGTAAAACCTGAAGTAACTGTCCATGGAAAAGTAGAGAGTCTAAGACTTTTTCCTTTCGTGGTCCTGGCAATGTGTGAATATCTGGAAGAAGGACTTTTTACACAATTTCAGTTAATGGAAGTGAAGCTTCCTAAACTGCCTTTGTTGTGAAACTCTGCTTAATTATGCTTTATTGGAATTACCTTTGGAGAGCAGTGATGTGTTTGGGCCTGTGGGTATTAGTAAGGGCTTTGGGAGAGCTCTCTTGCTGTGTTTCACGTTTAAGGTGTGTCTCTGGAATGCCTGCACCCCACCTCTAGGGAATGATCGAGGTCACAATTCACAGAGCTGAATTTGATTTATTTTTTGGCAGCTGTAAAGCTGGAGATAGACACCTCCACACACCCAACAGTAAAGGAGCAGGTCTAATCTGATGGGCATTCCCTAGACACATGCATCCTAAGGTGAAGACTTCTAGAGAAAATGAATACCTGTGAGGTAGATTGGAAATTATTTTGCCTTCTGTCATGTCTTCTGGCTGAGTGTGTAGGTGAAAGAAAAGGTGACCCTTCCTGGCCTCCTCATTCAGTATGTGTCACTTTCTCTTGCATTTGTGCCTCGTGGCAGCAGGAACTGGGGGAAATTTTTTCCTTTGCGTATTTAGGACCATGGAGAATAACTGGAATTGTTAAAAGGCTGATAGTCCTGGGAGGGGACGCCTTTCTTCAGGAGAAGGAAAACACAGGACAAAGGCAGGGGCTGAGCAGAGAACAAAGCCTCTGCTGCTGGTACTGGTTTTGCACCAGGAGCCATCCCTTGATAAAGAGATGCCTCAAATGGACAAGGCGTGGTGGAGTCTACCAGCTCCCTCTGAAGGCAGCACTGCTGGGGCTGCACTCTCGTGGGGCTCCTGGGGCTGCCAGGCCCTTTGCAACAGGAGGCAGTAATGGGGTGTATTATCTGGGATTTTTTAGCTTTGAGACCTTCCTTCTACCCTTCTCATTTCCTTAATGCTGGCCCATGTGTCCAATCCAGTTAACTAAACCAGGAAAGTAACCATTAATGTCAAAGTTCCATAATTAAATGCTGACTGAATCACCGCTCAGGCTTGCAACACTGTACTGTAATTTTTAAAGAATATCCAAGCTGACATTAGACTTTTAAAACAGATTAATTAGTCACATTTCATTTTAAGTGGCGCTGACTTAATAAGTACTGCAAATGTACAGTATGTATTTACTTAAAGCCATTATAACATAATATTTACAGGATATTAACATGTATTAATTACTGTATAATGAACCTCGTGACTACAATATTGCCATTCTTGCATGGCTGTAAAAGTTTTATCATCTTGTGAGGGGGGAGGGAAATTAAAATAAATTGCATGCACATTGAAAGGTTATTTTTCAGAGGAAATGTGCAAGTTATAAGAAAATGTAAAACAGGGGACCCAGTAAATCACAAACAGCTAACAAATGCTCCAAGACATGCTATAATGTTTTTATGAGCGTGTTTTACAACCCATTCATTACACTGTCTGTCCTTCTGAAAGCTGGTTATTAGCCTGACTGTGCAAAGTAACACATGAATATCTGTGCAACTAGCCATGAAATCACAACTAAGCTGATCACCTTTATTTTGCCTAGTTCCTCCTGGAAGGCACTCTGAAACATTTTCCCCTCACACTGTAATTCCCCAGCACATGGCAGCAAGAGAGGTGGAGCTGAGGAGTGGTGTGGGGCTGGTGCAGAGGTGTGCTCCTGGGAACAGTGTGTGCCTGCTGATTTCATATCTTCCTTTCTTCATCTTAGACCTGGGATTAATACCTGGGGGTCACAGCTTCATGTTGGGACTCAGTGTTTATTGATACTTATCTATGTTACAGTCTCATGAGTCGTGAGCTCTAACAGGCAGGTTAGGACGTGGAGGTGCCTCTAACTCTTTTCCAAGGTTATTTAAGCAATAATTACCCAATAGTGAGGTGACACCTATATTATTTATACTTCTAACCCAATAATTAACCATCCAAGGCCTGCAATGTGGACCTTTTCCACCCAATTTAAAAAAACACCCAAAAACAAGAAGAAGAAGGTGAAAAAGAAGGACTTAGACAAGGCACAAAATCCTCCATCTTACTCCATACATATTACTATATACTAAAACCTTAAATCTAAGTTTTTCACCCAGTGAGATCACTCAATACTATTCAAACCCCACACCCATAATCCCAGTGCTATCACTAAATTTTGGAAGCCTGTTCCAAGGCCTCAAGTCAAATGTAGTGCTCACTGGAGGGTCAGCACCTTTTAGCACAGAAAGTCTGAAATTCTCAGCCCCCAGGGCTCCACCATGTGCCCTGCTCAGCCTCCCCTTCCCGAGGACAGATCCTCCTGCCTGCTGGAGCTGAACCACGGCTGGGTGTTGCTCAGCTCCCTTGGGCCTTTTCCCACGTTCTGGAGATGTCCAGTTTGGTTCAATGCCAATGGCTGGAGCGAGGACAAGTCCCTGTGGGTCACCCCTGCAGAGGGCTGCAGCCTGCCAGGTGGCTCCAGGTGCCTCCCTTTCCATGTGGGCTTTGCCTGCTGGAAACAAGGAGGACAATAATGCTTGAGGCAAGGGGTCACCAAAGTTTGTCATCTGCCAGAGGGAGAATACCTGCAGCGTGGTGGAGCCAGCTGTCAGAGGGAGGCTGCAGGGTTAAAGGTATGCTTAAACTCAGATGCTGGGGAAGTGAATGCTCAAACACCTCTCTGTCTGCTCCTTTTTCATTATGGGTGTGATGTGCAAAACAATGGGAGCAGATAACCCTGGAGGCCCCACTGCCCACCCTGCAGGCTCCTGTGGAGTGACACAGCACAGAGGCACAAAGGGAGGGTGACAGCCAGGCAGCACTGGCATTCTGTAATTTCCCTTCCACTGCCACCTTACAAACGGCTTCATATTCAAATGGCTGCCTGTCTATGATTGTCCAATTATTCACTACATTCTTTCTTTGATGGCACAGATGTTCTCAATTTCTTGGAGTAGAGGTTTGTTGGTTCTGTTTTTTTTTTTTTTAATCTAAAAAGTCGTTCTGCCTCAGAAATGCAAAATTCTCCACAGTTCACCAGGTTCTCTGATGGGTTTGCATAATTGGTCTTCAATTTGCCTATTGTTTTGTAATAGAAAGCCTATGTTTAATTTCATTTTTGTAAACCTGTAGAAAGAGCAGAACATTCTGCTATTTATGTCACTCTCCTCATCAGGATCCGAGCGGATTGTGAGCATTTAGACTTGATTATAAGGCACAGATTGTGCTGAAAGGAGCACATGCTTTCCTCTTCCATTGTTTTAAGCACTTTGGGAGGCTGATCCAGCAAGATGTTAAACTCTCTTTGTACCTTTGTGAGAGGTGTTTTTCTCCTGGCAAGGCCAGGCTGATTTCTTTGGGTGTACTGGCATGCCAGGTAAGGCAGCCTTGTTCTGTTGCAAACAGGAATTGTCCAAATTATGGACATGGATGGCTGCATAATTTCCTGGGAAAGGACATTTTGATGTCTGTTCTGAGTGACGGCTGCAAGCTGCTCTTGCAAAAATGGGGTTCCACACTTTCCTAGGGTCTATTTCCTCGTGTCCTGGATGTAGCTATAAAAATACCTGTGTTGTTAAATTGTCAAACAACATTAATGAAATAACTTGGACTTTTTATTTATATCTTATTCTTACATGGCAAGGCAAGGTAGAGTTACCTGTGTGATACCAAAAAAGCTGTTAAAAAAGCTACAGAAGAGAGAAGGGCATTTCTAAAACTTCATAAAGAGAAAAACAATAAAACTCCAGCAAAACCCTCCACCAGCTAATGGCAGCTCTGGGGGTGGGGGGGGAACTTAGTAGATTGGATCCTGAGAAATAAAAAAAGAAATTGCAAAAGATTAGAGGCTTTCTAGGATAATTCAAAAGAGATAAAGGGATGACCCAGGGAATTAAAACCTCCCAGCAATCCTACATAAAAGGATTGGGTTAGAGCCCCAGCAACAAAGGAGGGGCCAGCACTGAAGGTGTGCTGCTTACCCCAGGGCATGGCCAGGTGTGTTGGTGCCCTGCCCTGCTCTAGAGAAATGGCCTGAGCTTGGTTTTCCCCAAGGCATTCTGCACAGCATCTTTCAAAGCCACTGGAAAAGCTACTGGAATGTCTCTGGCACAGACAGGAGTGCAGGGCCACTGTGGAAAGGACCTTCCACCTCCCACTGGCAGTGCTACAGCCGTGCTGCAGTGTCATGTGCTGCTCACCACGGTGCCTTAATACTCCTAAGAGGCTCATGGCAGTGTCCCAAAACAGCTTTTGAGAGGCTTAGCCTCCTGAGGTTACAGAAGAACAGTCAAGTGTGGCTCTTTCCTTGCACAGCAAACGGGGGCCTGGCAGAGGCTGAGAAAAACCTATTGCAGGTGAATGCTGGCAGAAAAATAATCAGGTTACACTGTACTGGATAGATTGGAGAATGCTGGGACTGGCAGTGGGAATGAGTCCATCCCACCATGGATGTGGGTCAGCCTGTACTCACAGGCAGTGTGGGTGCTGGAGGGACCTCTCCTGCTGCTGCCAGCCTGTGTTCCTGATCCAGGAGAGTGTCTCCTCAAGCCCTTTATGTGCTAAATAAAAATGACATTGTAATTTGCATGAAGGGAACCTGTTTTCTGTCACAGTGTGCCTGGAAGGAACCAAAGGAACCTCAAAGTGACATGTAATACCAACACTTTGGAGGTCTCTGCATTTGTCTGCAGCCTTGTTCTCTGTGTCAGATGAACTGATGCCTCAGAAACAACCCTCGTAGTATCTGTCTTAGAAGGCAGTCAGGAAATAGCTTTACCAAGCTACATGCATGTTCTCTGAGAAGATAACAAATACCTCTACTCAACAATACATCAAAGGAGTCTGTTCTGAGATGGGGAGCCACAGATGCCACCAAAACCTCTACATCAAAGCCCAGATGATTCCTTTCTCAGCACTGGGATTTCCAGTCAAAGTCACAGTGGACTGGCAATTACTTTGTGTTAGATCTTGGAGACAGTGCCCAGAGACAGAGCTGAAAGGCAGGAGAAGTGTCCCATGGGTCAGAAGGATGAGCTCACTGACAACACACATTTCTTTCAGGCTATTATCAATATCAAAGCCCCTTGCTTCTTTTGTGCTGGTTTTAGAAGGAAGGGAGATGTTACTGCTTTTTTTCACTTCCTTCTATCATAAAATAAGAAATGTCCCTTCCAGACCCAGCTCCTGTTAGGAGAAGAAATTTGATATTTCCCAACCTCTGTCTCCATGGATAGTTCTGTTGGTCAGCTCACAGAAATTCCAGTGTTATCTTTGTAAAACACTGGGTTGGGATCCCTGTCCCCCCATTATTATCCTCTTTCAGGCTTTAGTGGAGCTGGACAGAGTAGAGCAGAAGAATCAGTCTTTACTTCAGACACTCAAATCTGCACTTCAAAAACAAAGTTTTCACATGTGAAAATGTGAAACACACGTGAACAGTGTTTCCTCGTGTCACTGTCTTGTGCTGCCTCTTCCTCCACAGCTGCCTTTGCTCTCCACACAGCAGCTTGTGAGCACTGGGGATGGGAATTGCCATCACAGCCTGGCCTGAGGGAGCTGCTTCCTGCTCTGTCTCTGGAGAAGAGAGGGCTGCAGCTTCCTCAGCAAAACCTGAGCTGCTGTTGTTGGTTGCCCGACTCAGAAAACTCAGGGTTTGATTTTTTGTGAGGTCTGTGATAGGTGGGAGGTTTGCTCTGAGCAGAGGGAAGTGCTGGCTCAGAGTCCTGGGACAGCCCAGCTCTGAACATCTGGATTGAAGGGATGTCCTCAGAAGGAAAAAGTGGCCACAGGCCTGTCAATCCATGAGGAGTCAGTGTTTGCCCTGGAGGGCAGGTGCCCACAAAACAACATTTCTAGTAAGGAGATCTGATGCTTTAAATTTTACAGCTGCTTCTCACTGCTCACTAAAACCTTGTCCAATATTGGGAACGCAGAGAGTGAACTCCATGTCTCTGCAGGGAGGGGAAGCCCTGCTTGTGCCACCCTCAGCTTTTGTCAGGGCAGGAGTGGCAGGGCTGGGCTGCTGTGTGTCTGTGTGAGGCCAGAGTGGTTTTAGCCCCACGAAGGTACATCACACTCTGAGGGTTGCCAGCAGCCCTAGAAATGGCTCATGAAAATAGTGAGATGGCTGATCAGAGGTGTTGGAAAGGCAAAAGGTTTTAATTAAGACAAAAATAACAAACTATACAAAACAAAACAGTATAGCTGTACGCAGTGTGAGGAGGATCCTAACACCTTCTTATCACACCCTGAAAATGCCCTGAGAGTTTCCATGCTCACCTTTAAGTATTCAATGGTCAAGGAGGGTTTTTGCCATGCTGCCCAATAGAAAACAGCTCCATTTCTTGAGGAACAGCTCAAGAATCCAGCAGGTGCCTTTGTCCTGCCACTGGGCCAATTATGGTGAGAAGAGCATTGAAGTTTCTGGTTCCTGAGCCTTACAGGATCAGGGGTGAAGCTTCAACTCTTTCCTATTATAGGAACCCCTGTTTAGGTGAGGGGTGCACTGCTACACTGGGCTGCTGCTTCCCTTGGCCTGGGGCACAGCTCCACATCCCCTCTCCCAGGGCAGGACCCTGCCCTTCTCCTTGCAGCACACCCAGCCCCTGGAAGCATCAGGAGCCTCTGGAGGGCAAAGGCCCTGCTCTGCACAGGTCCCTGCTGCCAGGGCTGTGGTGAGGCAGTGGAGGAGCAGGATTAGAGAGAGTTTCTTCTCTTGAGTTACCAGACTCGACCTCTCTTCTCACTGCTGGAAGATTTTAGCATCCCCTGCCACGCTGTAGAGAGGTTTTCCTCAATTGACCAGAGCTTGTCCTCTAAATATGACAGCTGAAGTTTTCTTTCCCAGCTGCAAGGCCAGTAACAAAGCAGGTTGGAGCCTGGATTACACTTAAGGTAACTTCCACAAGTGTTTGTGTCCCCAGGGGTAGGGAGGTGACAGTGATTTTTGATGACAACACTCAGCACCAGTCTTAAAAATGTCAACTGTAATTAAAATTTGTTTACATTTTCAAGGGTAATATTGCTTATTCTCTTGTTGACAATTGCTGCTTCAAGCTTCTAGTCTTAACTGAATAGCAACAGTTTGTCTTTAGATGGCAAGTTTCTCCTTTCCCTAGTCACTGATTTGTGGCTACATTTAAGAATGACACTGTTTTAATTGCAAGCTCCTCATCTTTTTCCCCCAGTGTTTTTCTAGGCCCAGCATTTACTAAAAATTCCAAGAGCTCAGAGGGAAAAAAAAAATCTATTCACTCTATTATTCTTGTAGCAGACACAACCCAAAAGCCCTTTTCTGTGACAGAGTCAATAATTGTTTAATCCATGTAAAACAAGCTGCTCTCCACACTCACTTTGCTGAGAAAACAGCAGGCTCTGCTCTGTGGCCACCAGAGACAGCACAAACCTGCTGGTGTGTGGTCACAGCTCAGGCAGCGCTCAGTGACACCGCACCAGGGGGACACAGCCCAGCTGTGGGTTGTCTTGGTTTGGAAAGACAGGTGTCTGCCAGGGAAAGCTGGAGCTTCCCTTGGAATGGAGAATGTAAACCCCCTCCCTCTGAATTATTATAATTTTGTAATTAAGGGGCTTTCAGACAAAGATATGGGAATAGGAATAACAGTTCTTTACTAGGAATATTAAAAAAATAGTAGTACAAAAAACCAAGCAAACAAACAAACAAAAATCCTCGAAACCCTGACAGAGTCAGAACACGACCTGACCCCCTGTTGGTCAGGGTGTTGGTGTCAGTCCAGTCCAGTCCTCCTGCAGTGACAGATGCGATTCTGTTGGAGCAGAGATGATCCTGGAGAAGGGTCAGTTTTCCTCTGAAGCTCCAGTGGTGCTGAGCTGGGTCTGGTCTCCCTCTGGGAATCCAGAGCAAACAGGCTGTGCTGTGTTCTGAATGCCAGGGCTGATCCAGGTGGGAATGCTGGGCTCCTCCCCCTGGGTGGAGCCTGTCCCAGTGGGATGCTGGAATTGTCTGAGCCCTGCAGTGAGCCTGGCTGGCCCATGAACAGCAGATACCCTGCAGGGAGGATGGGTGGTGGAGGAGATAAAGAGCCCTGCCCCAGCTGGTTTAACAGCTGCCCATTGACAGAACACACCCAGCCCCTCCCCCTGGAGTTATGAGGAATGGGTTATACAAGAGATAAAGAAAAAAACACCTCCCCAACTGTTTTCAACAGATGACAAATAGAATACACACTTTTGGTTGCATATTGCAACTCAAGATGTGGGTACCAGCAGCTCACCCTGCCACGGGCTGACACAGCCACAGAGGCTTCATCTGAGCCACTAATTCATCAGGAGAAAACAAGAACAAGCTGGATTGAACATTTAGGAGTGTCTGTTTTGGGTGGCTGTGGAGATGTGACATCTAGAGGCGTGATGGGGGTGTTTACAGCCCACTGGCAGATCCCACAGCTCCCTTTGAGGTGAGAGTTTGTGAGTGATGGAGGGGTTTGTGCCATCAGCTGTCTGGCTTTGGATGAAGCATGTGTCTGCAGAGTGCTGGAGGTGAACAGGCACTAAGCCATGGAAAGACAATCTTCCTTTTGGGGTGGGTAACTCAGCCTGGACCCAGCCAACTGAGGGGGGAAGTGAAAGGGTTTTAGAGGCATCCTGGGCAAAAGGCACCTCTTAGGGCACATCTGTCCAGGAATATACACTATAAATACATCTGTCTTGACTGCCACTCCTGCAGCTTGACCAGAGTGGTAGCTGAGGACTTGCTGAGGGTCTCAGTGTCACCATAGGGAACCTGGGACTTTGTTGAGCTTCTCTTCTCCCTTCCAAAGCTATCTGGACTTGAGTAGAATTTTTTACAGAACTGTTTCCTTATAAAATCATTAGAGTCTTATAAAATCATTAGAGTCTTCAATAATAATTGTTATTGATGTAATTTAGTAAATAATTCTATTAAATGAGCCAATAGATAAAACTGTGATCTTGGCTGAGCTTTGGTGCTGCCTGGTGCGTGTTCTCTGCCTGTGCTGCTCACCAGACTCAGCTGTGAGTAGTCCATGTAAAGCATCTCACTCCCTGCCCTGTTTGAGAGGACTTGCATCAGTCTGCTGAGGCTTTTCTTCTCTCACTGAGGGTGCTATTACAATGGGTTAGAACATTTTGTGCTAAACTACCTCAAATAAGTTTACAAACCACTGTTCACTCTGCTTTCCAGAAATCCCGGAATTTGGTTTGGAAGAGACCTTAGAACCCATCCAGTTCCATCCCCTGCTGTGGGCAGGGACACCTTCCACCATCCCAGGCTGGTCCAAGTCCCAGTGTCCAACCTGGCCTTGGACACTTCCAGGGATGGGGCAGCCACAGCTTCTCTGTGCTAGAGCCTCTCTACCCTCACAGGGATGTTTTCTTCCCAATATCCCCTCTAACCCTGCCCTCTGGCAGTTTAAAGAACCCCCTGGAAAGTGTTCCTACAGTGTAATTGTCTCCACAGTCCAAATCTGCAGCATTCTACTCCTGCCTTCCCCTCCAGTTGGATAAGCTAGGCCCAGGTCTTGTTTTGGGGTATTTCTCATGCATATCTGTGCATAACAGTGTGATAGGGAAACTCATTTGGGAGCTTGGTTTTACTTCAGGCAGGGAATCCCTGTCCCTCTGCTTTGATTGTCTGAGCTGTCTCTAGCAAATACCAGATGCAGGGAGACTTGGCCCATCTGGTGTAAGATTTTTTTACAAGCCTTGCTCACCAGCCTGGCATGGTTTGGCTTGGAAGAGTGGCCAAATGTATGGACATCTCTGAGGCTCCCAGCTGGAAAAAGGAAATGGAACAGCTGGATTTCTTTGGCCTTCTTCAAGCCAAACTTGAACAGATTTGGGCTTGTGGAAGGATAAAGCAGCAGATGCAGGTGCAGTGGGATTACAAATCCTTTTCCTTGCACCACAAGTCCTGGGCAGTTGTGATTTGGGTGGCACGTGGCCAGGTCCCATTCCCCACACAGCCAACCATCAAAACCCTTCAGAGGCACAAAGCAACTTTTGCCTGGGCTGTGCTGAGGGACATATTTCACTGAGATTTTGCTGGTGCTCATTCCCTTTCTGGTTCCTGTGTAGTCTTGGCCAAGTCACTTCATCCCCTCAGCCTGTTTTCCATTTGTAGAGAGGATTAGCAGAACTTCCCTTTCCCGTTCTGCCTGTAGGCTCAAAAAAAGAAATTACTGATTTTGCATACAAATTCATGCATTTTGCATGCAATCCCTGGTACAGTCAGACCTTATCTTACATGAGACATCTGATGTATCAGATTATAAATGATAAACACCCATAACCACAAGGACAAGTTTCCTTGGAGTCTGTGTGCATGCTGATGTGGGTAGCAGGGCTGCTCTGTGCTTGCTGGAAGTTCATTTCTACAGTTTCCAGTGGCTCTCAAATTATTCCTTCTGTCTCAGTGCTGCTGGTGTGGGCCATTGAGCACAAAAAATATGCAGGCTAAACTGAATAATCTGGCTTCTGCTGATTTCACGTGATGAAGAGATGCCACACTTGCAATTCAGGAGTAAATGAGAGAGACTGTTTTCTTTTGTAAGTGTGTTGTGAGCTTTATTGTTTAATATTAAAGCTGCGTTGTGCAAAGTGGCCCATAAATGGCTAATAAAATCGGTGTTTACAGCTTGTAAAGTGCATCAAGACTTTACCCTGGCTTGCCTGGGGAGATCTGTATTTGTGTTTGCTGTCTGAGGTATAAGAACTGCCCATGGTTTTTCTTTTTGGGTCTATTGAAAATAATGCTGTGGACAAACATCTTTCCCTGTCAATAGGGTTGGGTCCTGCTGGAGCTTTGCCAGGAGGAGGAGGAGGAGCAGCTCTGCAGCACTGCTCCTTCCTCAGCCTCAGGGTGAGGAATCCACACCAGGCTGTTCCCATGGTGTGGAAAGCTCCAGAACAACCCACCAAACTCCTGGGAAGCCCTGACATTAAAATGAGCTCATCATCCTCCTGTGAGTGCAGGCAGCAGAGACAGCAGTTTTATCCTTGGGTCTTGCCTTTGCCTCCATTTCCCTCAGTTCTGTCTTCACTGATGTTGCACAGATTTTTTTTTCCTTTTCATTGATCTTGTGTTTTTCTTCTCCTTTGTGTGAACTAAGGGAAAAAGGCTGAGCCTGCATTCTGCTTTTTATCTGGTGGTAATACTGCATTTATCAGTTCTGGAGCTGCATTTATCAGTTCTAATCATCTTTCATTATTGTGAACAGTTCTAAATACAAAAATAGATAAAAAACGGGTCATTTCTTCTGACCAATGTGAGAACTCTGCTTTCTTCTAAGTTTGGAGAAAAGGGTTAAGTGTGTAGGTAGCTGAGGTCTTGGAGCTCACAGTGCAAACTTCCAATGGCAAACCTGGCTCAAGTTTGGAGTTCAGGAGCTGTGAAATGGCTCTGTGAAATGGTCAGACCTGCCCTAAGGGGTCCTTCAGAGGAAGGAAATGCCAGCAAACTTTACTGCAGTAAAAAGCAACTTGCTGACAAGCTTGTCTCCAGATATGTGGGGATGAACAGCTTCTCTACTTGCCAAAAAATCTCCCCGTGAGGATTATCAGTGTCTGGAAGCAGAAACTCAACACATCCACATCCATAACTGCTCTACCTGCCAAAGATCCTGCTGCCTGTCCCTGCTCCCAGATGTGCCCACACTCACACTGGACATCAGCCTGAACCTGGGGGAGGCTTCATAGCTGAGGATCTTTTATTTTCACACAGGACCTTACAGACTCTTGTAACGATTAAAACTCTTCTATGTAAAATTTTCAAACCCTCATGTGTTTGGGGCTTTATAAAAGCTTTTCCTGCTCTGGACACTTGCAGCTTCAAATCTCTGTGTTCCTGGTCTCTGACAGACTTGTAGGAGCTCAGTGTGAGTAAAGTGATGGAGCAGGAATTACCCTGGAGATACTTTTGTAGCAGGAGAGTTTGGACTAAAAGATTGCTACGAGGTCCATTGAACTTAGTATGTAAGGCTATCAGATATACTTGGAATTACTTCATGCTCTTTAATTACTAAATCTGCCTTGAGGTGTCTGTTCCCTTGTCTCTCTGGGACCTGTGCAGGGCCCTGCAGGTCTGAGCACACAGCTCAAGCACACATGCTGCCAGCTCTTAACAGTGACCCTGCCCACTGTCTGGCCTCATAACAGTTCATTACATTGTCCAGCATCTTTGAGCCAGAGGAAGTGAGATTTATAGGTTGCCTGGGGATAATCATTTCAAGAAGAAAGATCAATGATATGCAAGTCAGTGGAAAGAACAGCAAGTTCCAATATCTGCCTTGTTAGAAGACATCAAACATCTTCATAAACTATTTAAAGGTAGAAATGATCATTAACCTTTGCTGCAGCCAATTACATTCAGAGTGGTCAATGCCATTTAGTATGACTCAGGGTGACACCCCATTAGGGTGTGCAGGATGGTAATGCTTTGAAGTCATTCTCACTCGGGGTCTGTCTTGGAGGACACTCTGGACAAGCAAACTGAACAGCACCATATGTCCTTGCTCACCTCAGAGGAGCTCTCTGGCCTTGCTTGCAAATGAGCAGCAGCTGAATCACCTTGCATCCACCTCAAATGAACAGCCATGGATCCTTTTTCTACCTCCTTTAGTTAATTATTACTATTTTTTTAATATGATGTGAAACATCCCATTTTCCTATGGGAGAAATCACAACCCAGGTTGTTCCTTGCAGGAGAAGAGCAGGTTGTCCAGGCTTGGCTTGCTCCTTTGAAACCGCGTTGAGGAGCTGACAGCCCTCTTGTCTGCTTTTCTTTAGACACTGTAGTCATGCTGCTGCCATTTAAGTGTGATCTGTTGTCAATAATCTCAATCCTGCCTCTTCTCCTCCCAGCCCCACTGATGCTGAATCAATGACATTTTTCCCAAGCTGCCTGCATCTGGTGTTTTACTGACGACTGCATGTGGCCCTCTCACTTTAATTACTTCTGCTGTGTCTAGCACTACATGCTCTGTAATGTTTCAGAGACTGCTTGCAATTAAAATAAAAGATAAGTAATACATTACAAGGTTACAACCCAGTCATTCTCTTTACACTCTGAGCTGCCCAAGTGGCTCCAAGCCCACGGAGCAGTAGCAAAAATCTGGGAGTTTTTGCAGTGGCCAGGAGGAGTCCTGTCTCTCTAGTTCCTGAAAGGCATCATTTCCTGAACGTTGCTTTGCTTTTCCAGCTCCTTTGCTCTTGAAAGAAAATGTCAAGATCCTTAACTTCTCATGCCCTGGTTTCCAGGGGCTCAGTGTGATCAGCCCCTGGGGAAGGGCTGTGTTTGTACCAAGTGAGCTCAGCTGATGGTTAGGGCACTTTGGTTTTTAACTGCTTTAACAGCAGGTTGGGAGGGACTAATCAGATGCAGTTTTGAGTATTCTGGCTTCAGATCAACAACACGCTTAATTTTAAGCACTGCAATGGTTTTGTCCACGAATAACAGGGACAAAATATAATCCAGCCATCCTGCTGAGTAAACCAAACAATTATTTCTTATTCTTGGTTTTTGGTTGGGTTTTTTTTTTTTTCCCTCAGTGCTTCTTTGCCCCCACAAAATCTTTTAGGCATTCTAGAAGAGAGAGCACAGAAAAGCTGAAATGAAACAGCTCATGCAGGGAAGCACAAGCAATGTGGGGAATTTTCATTTAGCAATCCAAGCAGCAGATTTCTGTTATTATAAATACTGGCTGAATTCACTTGTGAAAATATACAACAGTTAATTTGCATGTAAAGTGGCAAATTAAAATCTAAAATTCCCCATTTTGTTCTCTGAGTGGAATATAACATGACAAGCTTTGAAAAATGCCTGAGCTCTGCTCCAGTGGCATCCCCAGTCTGGTGGTGCTGCAGCCGTCACACTGAACCTGAATGTGACAGAGCTTGTGTCAGCACATGGAAACAACTCAACCCAAATGCTCAGAGGTGTTGGGTGCCTAAAACTCATTTCAGCTGGGTGATTTTTAGCACCTGGTCCCTAGAAACTGGGAACTGGGTTGAGGTACAGTCACTCTGCATGAAGATCAGAAAAGTGCTTTCTGTCAGTAAGGGATAGAAGTATTTGTCAGTGCCATGTGGGGTAACACCACAGGAGTGGCTGCATTTTGTTTTGGCCAAAAGGCAGAACCTGTCTGAGCAGGGACTGGGTGTTCAAAGGAAGGTGCACAGGCAGCAGCCCTTCCCAGCTTCACCCTTCCAGCTTGCAGGAAAGAGGGAGTTAACACATGGTGATCCATAGGTTCTGTCAACCCTGCAGCCTTTCCTGGAATCTTTTCCAGCTCCTTTATCTGATTTTGTGAATTGGAAAGGTCATAGTGGCACAGGGTGTTCGATTCAGGCATGAGTGGTGGTATTATCTGCATTTTGTGGGAGCTGAAGAAAAGCCATTCATCAAAGAAACTCAACAGCTCATCCCTGCTCATGGACTGCTGTGTGTTGGCATTTCACTGGTAAGGACATCTCAGACTGGGATGTGAAATTTCCCTGACCAGTCCAGGCTTTTTGATCATTGCCACCTTTACTACTAACAGAATACAGAATCCTGTATTCTGTATATTCTGTATTTTGTATTCTGTATTCTATATTCTGTACACTCTGTATTCTGTACTACTAACCTCCCAATTGTTGCAATGTCAGAGAATCCTCTCATGCTGCAGTACAAAACCAGCCAAAACAAGGGCAATGCTCATACCTGCACCAGCCTGCTTTTTGCCCTGGCACCATCTCGCTTTTCTCTCCCCTGTTTTGCACCTGCTCCATGGAATGCCTCATCATTGCTGTGGCAGCTCAGCTTCCACCATGGATGTCCAGGGCATGGGCAGGTGCCACTGTTCATTTGTTACCCTCCCAGACAGCATCAGCCCAGCTGACACTGCCTCCGTGAGCACTTCCCTCTGCAGAAATTCACTTAATCTTTTCTGACACTCTTTTGGTGTTTAAAGACAAAAAGCACTGGTTTATTCCCATTCCCAGACACCGATGTAGGGACCTGGAGGATTCAAGTGTTGATGAACTCCTTTGTTTTAAATGATTGCAGTAGAAAGTAACAGGGAGTAGTTTTAACAAGGCTAAATGAAATCCAAGTTTCCTGAGTGATGCTGATGTCTTTTCTTAAGGGACATCAATGGCAGCTGCTTGATGCCCTCTGAGGAAAACCAGCCTGAACTGCTCACAGTGGCACAAAACACAAGTGAGGGCTCTGCTGAACTAAAATCTGCCCTCTCTGGGATAAGCTGCTTCTTCTCCTCATCCCTGGCCCACTGAATCCACTAGAAAATACTCCCATGACATGGGATGGAGTGTCCTGAATTTCCCCTGGAGCAGGAAGAGCTGAGAAACCTCTGCACTGCAGTGTTGGGACCATTGTGGATCAAAACCATGGATCAAATGGAGGAGGGGTTGGGACCTGCCATTCTCAAACACAGAACCCAGATAACTGTGGGTCTCACTACAGCTGATCCCCCTGTGTCCCTCCAACCAGACTCTTGGAAGAAAAGCAGATCTCTAGTGCACAGTGTTCAGCATCCAAGTGATTTTCCAGAGCAGGCAGGTGAGGAGAGCAGCAGTGCTATAAAGGAGGGTGTTTGAGCTCTCCTGCATGCCAGAGAATTTCTTAATTCAATGTCAGAGAGGAACGTAGAGGGGTTTTTTCCCAACCCTTCCCAAGTCTGTGGTGCAGCTTATCAGAAGGAGACCCGAGGCTGTAGGCATCTCATGAGCCTTTTTAACCACTGGTTTGTCTCTGCCCTCCCTCATTCCCTGTCCTTGTCAGGGTTTGCCCTGCTCCCACAGCAGAGCTGAAAGCTGGCAGCTGGCAAAGACACAGCAGGGACATAAACCTTGCACACAGGGATGTGTGTTCACACAACACTCTGCTCTCATCCACAATGGTCACACGCTGTGACAACCCTCCCAGCAGCACAATCAGCTTCTGATCTGAGGAGAGGGAGGTGGCTTCTGTAGGAGAAACTTAAAGGGAAGTTGTTAAAAACAAACACAAAGCCCAAAAGCTCTCCCCACCCAAAAGAGCAAGATCCTCAAGGCCCCTGGTGTGGGATGGATCCCCTGGCTGCTCCAGGCTGAGCTCTCCCTGCAGTGACACTGTCACAGACCCGGCACATCTCCCCCACACTGTGATTTATTAATGCTCATGGTGCTTATTCAGTGAGAGACATCTAAAGGGACTGGCAGGTGCCAACCCCTCCTCCATTTGATCCATGATTTTGATCCATGATTTTGATCCACAATGGTCCCAACACTGCAGTGCAGAGGTTTCTCAGCTCTTCCTGCTCCAGGGGAAATTCAGGACACCCCATCCCATGTCATGGGAGTATTTTCTAGTGGATTCAGTGGGCCAGGGATGAGGAGAAGAAGGAACTCATTGCAGAGAGGGCAGATTTTAGTTCAGCAGAGCCCTCACTTGTGTTTTGTGCCACTGTGAGCAGTTCAGGCTGGCTTTCCTCAGAGGGCAGCAAGCAACTGCTGGGCAGGCCCAGGTTGGTTTTGGTCTGATAAATGCACTGATAAAGGCATGCACCAGCTGTCAGTTTTCATGCCTAGTCACTGACTGGTCTTGCTCTAACTTCCTCAGAGGAATCATTTTTTGCCAAACCACCACCCTGGTGTCCCCACACGCCTTGGCAGAGAGAGAAACTTCTGCCGTGGTGGTGAGAGGTGTTACTGACCTGCACCAGCCCTGCTGCAGCCTTGTGCAGGTGACACAGCACACCAGGATCAAGCTGTGTTAATCAGGGATATTCAGGGAGATAACACATCCCTCTGGCGTGGGTGGGGATGTTGGATGTGTTACCCTCTGAGGTTCAGAGAACAGCAGCAGTACCAACGTGCCGCTCCTGCTTTGCTGAAAGGCTGTGGGTTTAATTTCTGCTCCTAAGCAAGTGCTATTTGCAAATCCATGGAGGGTACAGAGCAGATTTCTAGGACATGGACTTGTGTATATTCATCCTTTTCATCTGACACTCTGGACCTTGGGGTGTAATGTATGTACCTTTGTAGAGTGCCCTTTGCTAGACAAGTGAGGCCAGGAGACGAGCCAAAGGTTGTGGTACTGATCTGGAGTTGGGAAGACACAGGTTTAATTCCCCATCCTTATGCAATCTCCTTGTGAAGAAATCTCTCCTAATAAAAACCTTCAGGAGGTGAGGTTCAGCAGGAATGACACAGAAACTGCAAAAAGAGAAAAAAGCATTTGTTAAAAGGTAGAAAACATCCGAAGGCCCTCGGTTCTTAACCACCAAGTATTGTGTCTTGCCTGGAGGTCTGAGGCCTTGTGTGTGTGTGCTCTGTTCACTGCAAACCTTTGGAATAATGAAGATGGGCATTTTTGGCTCTCTGGATCAAATAGTGATGGTTGTGACTGCAAATTAACAGAAGAGGGGGAAAGTATGAACATAAAAAGGCAGCTTTTCAAGCACTGGCTGCCAGGACGTCTTCACAGGGCAAAGGTGGGTCAGGCAGGGCAGCTGCCTGATAAATCCTCCTGGGATGTCTCTGTTTCCACCCTGTTATAGAAGAGTTCACATGGTGGCTGCAGCCAGGGAATGGTGGGAACCCTGAGCAGGCAAGTCCTGCTGATTCATTAATTTATTCATTTTCCCAAACTCTAGAGACTCTTTAAAAGATTGTCCTAATGTGGCTGTGATCATTTCTACCTGCAGACAGCTCTGACTTAATTTTCAAGGATGATCTCCTCTTCAGAGGTAAGATTATTTTAAATGGCCCATGTAGGCAGCAGATTAAATGTGTTTGTTGTAAGCCCAGTGCAGCAGCCAGCACAGCTGAGGTGTCCTGGACTCTTCCTGTTTATCTCTGAGAGGAGCCAAGGCTGAGAGTCAAGGAGTTATTGTTTGGGGAAGAGCAACATTATGCCCACGGCAGAAATCACCCACTTCAGTCCCTCAGGTCCATGATCTCTGCAGGAACCCCATGAGTTTCTCTGAGAAGTGTTTTCTGCACTGCCAAGGGTCCCTCCTCCCTCGGTGCCATACCCAGTGTGTGTGATGGGATCCAGCCACAGGAGGGGGACAAAGATGCACTCGGTGAGGAAGTTTTATCCTGTAAGAGATTTACCCTGACCTCCCAGGGGCAGTGGGACTCTGCTGCAGGCAGAGGAGCAGAGCTGGCGCCTTCCAGGGCTGTGGATTGCAGTCCTGCCATACACACATCTGACCCTGAGGACAGGGACTGTGCTCTCTTGTTTGCAAAGGTCTCTGGATCAGCTTGTGATTGCAGGAAACGAGAGTGAGTGGTAACCCATCAGATGCAACAGACAGTGGGAAATGGTTTGAGAGGGAGCTGGGGTGGTTTATCCTGGAGAAAAGGAGACTCAGAGGTGACCTTATCACTCCCTACAACTCCCTGAAGGGTGGCTGTGCTCAGCTGGGGATGGTATCTTTTCTCAGGCAACCACTGGCAGAATGAGAGGACACAGCCTTAAGCTGCACCAAGGGGAACACAGGTTGGATATAAGGAAAAACCAGAAAGAGTGATAAAGTACTGGAAAGGTTTGCCCAGGGAGGTGGTGGAGTGACCATCCCTGGATGTGTTTAAAGAAAGACTGAGTGTGGCACTGGGTGCCAGGCTTTAATTGAGGTTGAACTCAATGATCACAGAGGTTTCTTCCAACCTGGTCATTCTGGGAATTCTGTGATTCTGTGCATTCTGTTTTGCCAGTGGGAAATGCCCTCCCTGCCCTCGGTGTTGGCAGGCAGGGAGGCTCCTGTGTCAGATGGGCTCTCTGAGCCTCCCCATGTCCAGTGGCTGCCTCAACCCTCAGTGTGGGCTCTCCATCTCCACTGCAACCCACCAGCAAGGACCAGGCTGGTGAGATGCCTATCCAAACACACCCAGGGTTCCCAGCACGAGGCAGGGCTGGGAGATGCTCATGGAGAAGCCCCGTGCCCGTGGCTGCAGAGCAGGCAGTGCCTGGTGCAGCCAGAGCAGCTGGGGCTGGAGATGGAGCTCACTCAGCAGGAGGGAGAGCAGGTGGCTGAGCAGCAGGGAGGAAGGCTTGCCAACCACACGCATCACGAGGAGCCTGAAAGGAAACAATTTGTTTAACTAGTTTGCCAAATAATATCTATATTATGAATGCACCAAACGTCGCTTATTCCTCTTTGCTGGAGGGTTCTTGCTTCCTACCTGTCATTACCTGCAGTTCAAAGCTAGGGGAAAGGTTGGGAAATGCTGCTGAAGGCCCAGTGGGTCTTTGCTGCAAGCCAGTGAAGGTGGGAGGTGGGTTTGTGCTCCTGTGGATCCCTCCAGCTTCCCTGGGGACAGGTTTGCTCAGTGGGTTCAAGTGTCTTCCTTCGTCTGCCCTCAGCTTGGAGTTTGCTCCTGTTTATCCCAGCTCTGGGGAGCTCCAGGGTGCATGGCAAACCCCTGTGGCTCCCCTGATGTTCTCCTGACAGGCCTAAGAGATGGAGTCCCAAGGGGTTACAACCCACACCCAAGGCCAGCTTTTTCCAAGGGTCGGGTTAGGATCCTAAATTCCCCAAATTCCTGGGTTTTGTCTGGAGCTGTTCAACATAGCTCACAGCCATGCTCAAAGCTTTGTGTCTAATATTAGCTAGTGTGTGTGAATGGCAGAGAGCTGTGTGAACTGGGGCCTCAGCACATCAGAGGAGCAGTGAACACCCAGAAGGCAGCAGAGGAGGGTGACAATAGGTGTGCAAAGGTGCAAGGGCAGCAGGGTACTGCAGTGTCAGAACCTTGTGCTACAGCAAATGACCACTGCACTCCTAATCCTCCATGAAACTGAACAGTGAACTGTCCAAAAGCTGGTAATGTTCAAGCTGCATTTTCCTGATTTTCCCTAAGTGACAGGGAAATTCCCTAAGTGAAAGGAAAATTGATGAGGAGATGGATGTGACATATGACTTACAAGGGCATTAATGGAACTCTAGGAAAACATTCATAGCAGCACAAGAAAAATAAACACAGTGGAAAAGTATTTATGGATCTACACTGACTTAAATGGTCACCAAAACAATTTCTTTTTCTGTCTCCCACAGGGAAAAAAAATGAAACTAGGAGATATAATAAAAACACAAACTCCAGCACTGCCTGTTGCCTGGCATTAACAGCCTTTCTGGAGCTTGCAAAACACTGCATGAGCCTGGATATAGGCAGTGCCACACAAACAGACTCTGATCTTTGCAAGAGCTGAGGTGCCTTTCCTGCTCTGTCAAAAGGCATTTGGGGCTGGTGGTTGGCAGGGGAGGAAGGCACAGAGAAGGGCTGGAGGGCTTGAAAGTGGCATAACCAGGCAGGCAGCTTCCCCTCTGCTCCCAGTTGTACTTTCCCATCATGACTGCAGAAATATTTTCCTCTGGTGCTTCAGCTTCACTTAACTCTCCCTTTGATCAGTGTTTACAGTAATGGAGCTTGGTATAAGCCCTAATATCCCTAAATGCTGTAAATATATATCTATAAACACCAAACAAAACATTCCCTACATAATAAACAGAGACCAGAGCTGTGAATTTGGGCCCCAGACAAGGCAGATGCACAGCAACAATTCTCAAGGACTTTGAAGTTAAAAGCCTGGCTGTGTAAATGTAAGAGCTTTTGTAAGTCAAACTAAAAGTCTCATTAACGCGAAAGTTCCATGATCAGAAACCTGACTAGTTCAATGAGAATCCCCAAGGACACGAGCATTTAGCACACTTTCTAATTAAAAGAAGAGAATTATGGCACAGCAGCTAAAATATGGTTTATACTCATCTAGGAAATGTTCAGTGGGTTGTGTGTGCAGAGATCCCCTGCCAGGGCTCTGCAAATAGGACAGGAGCCTCCTTGTGCTGGGGAAAAATCCTCATCTTTTGGGGCACTGCAGAAAGGTCACCTCCACTGGGCTCCCCTCCAGACCTGAACTGCAATATTGCCTGGACACTGCTGAGGCCTGAGCTGTGGAGGGTCCCACTGTCCTGAGGTGTGCCCACCATCCTCTGGGGAAACTGTGTGTCTTTCCTTGGGCAGGGCTGAGGGATCTCTGCCTGCTTTGGCTCCACAACTGCTGTGATTCCCAGCTGGGCACTGGGAACGGCTGAGCTGGCCAAGCTGGTGTCCATGCATCCCTCCCTGCTGGGCAGAGGCTGCCAAAAATTCACAGATGATGCCAAAGCTGTCCCCTGGAGCTCAGTCCCACCACGGGAAGCAGTTCAGGTTTCTGGTTTGGGGAGGGGATGTTCCACCTCTGCAAACCACTGCCAGTGTCCTCTGTCCATCCACTGTGGATGGAAGGGTGCTGTGCTTGTGACAGCCACAATCTCTCCAGCTCTGGGACATCAGTTATCTTCTGAGGAGTCATATTCATCAAAACTAGGAGAATATTTCTGAACAAGAAATAACTGATTATTCAATAAAACCATATCTTTATTGGGGAGCAGTGGGGGAGATGAATAAATTACAAATGTCTTCTAAAAATTCAGTTCTCTTAAAAATTGCTTTTGCTTCAATTTACTGCATTTTCTGGAAGCTGTGAAGAATGTGACAACTTTACCTAAAAAAGAATATTTTACTTAATGCCAAAAGAAATTATACATTTGAAATGCCATGGATATTTTTAAAAATTGATTTTTTAAAAAAATGTTTTTCCAACTTTAAAAACAAAAAGTCAGTTCAGTTTGTTACCAAATGAAAACCCATCCTCATACTCACATGTGCCAGCAAACTGAAACATCATTTATTGCATGGTTTTGGTGTCAGGACTGCAATCTGGCTAAATTCCTTAGAGAGCTCATTGAAATTCAAAACAAAGAGCCTGGTGAAGTTATTAGCTTAATATTCTTCTATTTTAGGTTAAATATTCTGCTTTTGGTCATGCTTTGCTGTTTCCTTTGGCCATGACAGTGGCTCTTTTGTATCCTCCTCTCCTGGCACCCAAGTGCTCCCTGTGCCCAGCCTGCTGCAGGTGTGGGGACCCTGATGCCCTAAGATTTATCATTCATGTATTCCAGGTTCTGTGGTGCCCAGGGGTGAGCTCTGAGCTCACAGTCAGTGTCACTCAGCTCTGCACACAGCAGGGACACAAAACAAATCCTTCTCCTGCTGCACACCAAGGACAACTTTCAGCCCCAAAGCACAAACAAGGGTGGGCTGGAGGGAGGGACAAGAAGGATGGGACCTCACAGCCTGGAGCTGGAATTGGACAATTAAACCCCAATATGCAAATGGACCAAAACTTATAAAAATTTAACACTTCAAGACCAGCCAGCCATTTCTTAGCGTCCACCTTGGGTGTAGCCCTGGTCAGACTCTTGTCCTGCCCAAGGTGTGCCCTAAAGGCCTTTCAATAAACATCTCATTTATTCTCCAGCTCTGTCCAGTCTCTGTTCCAGGTCAGCCCTCCCAAGGCATCAGTCCCAGGGGAGATGCAGCCTTGGCCAACAGAGGGATCTCCATCCCTGGCTGTGGCTCCAGTTTGTCTCCCTTGGCAGAGGACAAAAGGAGGCACCCCACGAGGTTCTGGTTATAAACCTGGCGTGCTGAAGCTCTGCCTCAGTGTCCCACAGCCAGGGAACACCAGCGTGACCACACAGCTACAGGCACACAGTTATGAAGGGCCCTTTACAGCCCTTGAGAAGTGACTGCTCGAGTACAGTTTTGGTGTTCAGGATGGTTGGGAAAGCCTACAGGGAACATCAGTGTGTTAGAGAATGCCCTGTCCTCAAGTCTTCCCTGGCTGCTGCAGCTGAGTCTGTGCTCAGTCTCAGGGAGGGTGGTGGAACCCTGGGCACTGAGAATTTCAGCCTTTCTGTGCTGACAGGCACTGACCCCCAAGAAAACACTGCATTGACCTGAGGCCGTGGAAACGCTTCCAAAATTGAGTGCCAGCACTGGGGTTGTGGGTGTGCAGTTTGAATAGAAGTGTGTGATAGCACAGGCTAGTGTTTTATACAGTAATATATATATAAAGCAAGAGGAAGGGTTTAGGGCAGAGGCTGAGTCCTTCTTTTTCATCTTCTTCTTCATGGGTCTGGGAGGTATTTTATAATTGGACAGAAAAGTCTGCACTGCAGGCCACAGGTGGTCAGTTATTTGGGTAAAAGTCAAAATAATTCAGGTGTCATTTCATAATTGGACAGTTTATCCTTAAAAGGAGAGAAAGAGATAGGAGCCTTTCCTTCCTTGTAGAGAAAGAGATAGGAGCCTTTTTTTAGTTTGTTAGCTTGAAGTGCTGTAGAACTCAAGGTTTGTGAGACTGTAATATAGATAAGAATTAATAAATATCTGAGTCCAAACATGAAATACTGTCTTGAGCATTTAATCCTGACTCTGGCAGAAAAGAAGATAAACAGCAACATTCAATGGTGCTCCGTGTGAGGATCAAACTCACAATAAAAAGCAACGGGAAGGAAAACAAGTCCTGCCCTGGAGCATGTCAGCACACCCAGGGCTGCTTAGAGTCAGGCTTGCTCCTGGCTATAGAGCACCCAGCCTTGGAAACTAGAGGTTAAGCATTTCATTAACCCCTAAATATAGAATATCACATTCATTTAAAACACCGTGTTTTCAGGGAAAAAGAATTATCCAAAGCATTGAGATGAACAGGGGAAAAGGAGGATGAGGAGACAGAAAACTTTCTCATTTAAGAAACAAATGAACTCAGGTGGCATTAGTTGAAAGGGGTAATTAAAAAGTGAAAAAGCAGGTGAAGCCAGTTGGTTCTAGGAGCTGAGCTGGAGGTGTTTGTGGAATGAAGGGTTATCCAGGTCCTGGGTGTTCCCACCATCCTGCCTCAGATGCCTTCAATGCCCCCTTCAACCTCCTGCATTCCTCTGTGCAGAATAACCAGGACAAGTGTAACCATGTGAAATAGGTTTTCATTATTGTTTTAATGCTAGCAGTATTATTATTTTAATGAGCAGTTTATTCATTGTTGTCTCTGCTCTGGGTTATCAGTCTGTGCTGCCATTTGTGAGAGCTGCTTCATGAGCTGGGAGAGAAAAGAATTGCACTGGGGGGAATCAGAGAACTGACCAGGTCTATGATCTCAGTGAAATTAGCACAAATATGGGGTTTTGAAAATGCAGAGGCTCCCTCCACGGTATGAAAGGTGTTTTTGCAGTGTATTCCCTTTGAGTTTGGCAGAGAACAGGTTTTTTGGCTATCAGTTCCACTGGGTCTCTTAATGAACAGCTGTTCCTCATTGGCAGCCACCAGTTTCTTGTGGATTATTTCTGCAACAGCAAGAGACAGCAGCAATCATTTCTGTTACCCTTGACTAAAGGCTGCCTGTCAAAATGTTTCTTCAATCTCTATAGCAAGGATTAGAGTGTTTTCCCCAGCATTTGAGAAGTTAGGTGATTTCAAAGGGTTTCACTGTCTGCTTCAGGATTCCTCCAAAAAGTCTAATTTGTGAAGTTTCTGACCAAGGGAAATAAATGTCTATCAGACCAACAGCTACCTTCCCTTCAAGTGAGTCAAAATGCTGTCTCTTCCCTTTGACATCCTTTAAACAGCTTCTTTTTAGTCTAAAATGAAGAAGACAATGCTTTTAAAATATTATTTCAAAGCCCAAATGAGGAAGTCTGAAAGTTTCATTTTGAAAACACAGAATGAAAAAGACTTCCACGGCTTTGAAACTCTCAAGACATATTACGTGAAATATTTATCAGGCTAGGCTTTTCTAGAGTTAACTTTGCAGGAATGACAGACTACAAGCATTTTTCCTTTAAAACTGTTTTTAAATGGTAGTGATGCAAAAGCAGAGCTATTTTGGGAAGGTCCCCTCTGTGAGAGCTGCTGCTGAAATTAGTAGCTCCTGGTGCTGCCATGTGTTTGTACTTTTAATGTAGGTAACCCTGAGCCAAGGTTGGAGACTAATGTCCCACTTAGTTTCTCACTGGTGAGCTGCTGCAGTTTGCCTTTTTCTCCTTCCACTCAGGATGTCCTTAGTCCAGGTCAGTAACTGCACTGAGAGGGAAGGAGGAAAACAGACTCCACAGGAGTGGGGGAAATAGGAGCACAGGAGACACACCCCTGGTCCAGGCTCATCTGGTAAGAAGGCAAGGACACACCTGGATTAGTCTAGAAGCTTCCTCAGGATTTCTTGGGGTAAATAATGGCGTGTTTTTAGCAGCATTTCCATCTCTGATGCTGAGGAAAATGTTTACACCATATCTGTTCTGTGCTGTCAGGAGTTTATCCACTGGAGTCCTCCCCACCCTGGGTAATACTCTAGGAAGAATCAGAGGGATGTTGAGGCTCTTCTTACATCTGTTCTTTTTTTGATCCCTTTTTTGAATGCCTTCAGCAACCAGGATCAGCTTCTGAAATCTCTTTCTCCTTTGCTTTGCCCCAGTGCACTCTACCTCTGACTAAGACAGTTTTCTTTCTGATAGCATTTTCACAATATATATGAAAATGCCAACAGAATTAAATAAACCAGTGCTGAAACCCTCTAAAGAACAATTACCTTTTGTTTGAAATAGTCCTGGCAGAAATATTGGAAAACTGACATGTAATTAGCACACTGAGCCCCACTGCAGCATTAAATACAATGCATTAGGGTCCCTAACTCTGACTCTTCCAGGATTCCAATTGAGCAGCAACAGCAAATTTGTGAACTGGTTTTATATATTTGCACACTGTTAGTCCAAGGATTTTAAATGCTGTTTCAAGCCTATTCTCTCCCAGTCTCCATTTTGCTTGTTAGGCTCCTCTCCTCCTTATCCAGAAATCTCTACCTTTAAATGGCTTTTCTCTGCCCTGTGTGTGATCAGGGAGAAAGGATAGCGTTGGCTATTAGCCCAAAACCAGAACTGTATTAATTGCATGACTCCCAGTAGATGAATCCCTTAGGGTCAAACCTTAAAAAGTGCCTTAAAATAACCTTAAAAGGCCTCCAAAATGGCAGATAGGGTGATTTCACAATACTTGCACATCCAACCCTGCTAGATTCCAGTTACCTCTGGTGCCTGAACACATCAAAAGTTGCCTGACAAGATAAAGGCCTGAACCCAGGACGATGCAGTCAACAGGAAGATGGAAGAAAATCAGTGTTTGTGTCTGAGGTCTTTGCTGGACACCTGCACACAAGGCTCAGGTGCAAAGCCAGAAGTTCCAGGGATCAGTGATGGGGAGCTGGCAACTCCCTTACACATCCTAAAGGGAAAGATCTGCCAAAAGGGAACATAGCCGTAGAAGTTGTTTGTTCTTCTCACAGCAGGATGAGTTGGCTTTTATGTTTCCAAATGTGTATATATGCACCTCCCCACTGATTCAGAGCAGCTGATATGTCACGAGACCAGGAGGATGACTCCTGGGGAAAAAAAAAAGTTGCTGATAGGTATCTGGAGTCTTTTTTATCATAAAAGGGGAAGAGCAAGCTGTGCATGACAGGTATTAGTCGTGTTATGCAATTCAGTACTGGGAAGTACACGAGTGATGGGAAGGGGCTTGTGTGAGAACTGATGCAAAACTGGCTATTTATACTAAAGCTACTTGAGCATTTCTGTGAGTACTTTATCTGGAAAGCACCCCATACAAATATTTTCAGAGGTAAAAGATGATGTGAATCTGCAGGGTATTAAAGTCTGGAGGGGAGGACTAGTCTGAAAGCAGATTTTGCAAGGAAGCTGCTCCTCAGGGACAGCAGTGAGGCTTGGGACATGCTGCTCCCCTGGCTGTGAGCAGAGCTCCAGGCACAAACCTCCTGGCAGTTGGGCTCCTCGGGCTCCCTTCCAGTTTCCCTGCACCACAGAGTGATCCAGAATTGCTTCTTGTGGCAAATGTTGAATGACTCCTCCAGGGAGAGCTGTTGTGTTTGGTTTGGGCTGTCACTGGTTCCTGTCCTCCCTTGAGCATTATCCCAGGGGGATGTCAGAGGAAATGGGGATTGATGCTGCAGTGTGTCCCATCCTAGATGGTTTGCCATTGCTGGAGTGGTGATGTAATCACTCCTGGGATAGGGCTTGGAAGCGCTTTGGTAGAAGAAAAATGTGTGGTAACCTTTTAAATGGAGCTGTGTAACACCACAGGCTGTCCTATAGGGCGGGGTTTTATAACAGACAGGAGGGGCTGGGCAGTACAGCGCAGGCACCCAGAAGCCGAAATCCCCACGGAAACCTGGTGTCTTGGTTTGCAAAGACAGGTGTCTGCTAAGGAAGGCATGAACCCCCCTTGAAATGGGTCATAGAAACCTCCTCCCTCCTACTTATTAAAATTCTGAAATTAAGGGGCTCTCAGGCAAAGATATAGGAATAGGAATAACAGTCCTTTACTAGGAAAATTAAAATAAAAATGCAGTAGCACAAAAAACCCACTGACACAGTCAGAACATGAGCTGACCCCCTGTTGGTCAGGGTGTTGGTGTCAGTCCAGTCCAGTCCTCCTGCAGTGACAGATGTGGTTCTGTTGGAGCAGAGATGATCCTGGAGAAGGGTCAGTTTTCCTCTGAAGCTCCAGTGGTGCTTTGGGGCTGGTCTCCCTCTGGGAATCCAGAGCAAACAGGCTGTGCTGTGTTCTGAATCCCAGGGGTGATCCAGGTGGGAATGCTGGGCTCCTCCCCCTGGGTGGAGCCTCTCCCAGTGGGATGCTGGAATTGTCTGAGCCCTGCAGTGAGCCTGGCTGGCCCATGAACAGCAGATACCCCTGCAGGGAGGATGGGTGGTGGAGGAGATAAAGAAAACCCCTTCCCAACCTGTTTCAACAGATGGCAATAGAACACACATCTTAGGTAGAGGTTACCTCTTGCATTTCAACCCAGGACACCTGGGCAGTCCCCCTGCTGAGCACAGGGACAAGGACAGAGCACAGGGCAGCCACCACTGCAATCTCAGCAAGGCTGAAAGAAGAGCAGAGAGCTGGGAGGAGGCACAGCCAGATCTGTGGGGGCTGTAGCAGAGCACAGACCTGCATGGGGCCACTGGTCCTTCAGCTGTGACAGAAGACATCTCCCAGGAGGTGTCACAGCAGAGGCCTTGTCATTGGAAAACCAGGAAGAGATGGGGAGCACTGCTGGCAGTAATTCGAGGCTAATTAAAGGACTAATTACTACACAGAAAAGTGAAGTTAATGACAATGATTAAACAAAGTCACAGATTAGTGGCAGCAATTCAGTAGTGCCTTCTCAACCTGCTGAGCATGAGGTGACAGCAGTGCAGGATATTAAAGGAAATACCAAGTCCTACAGATGAAAACAAACGTATTCTGTGGTTGAGAGCCACCTTCTGTGTGTTGTCTTCAAGAAGGAGTCACCTGCCCTCCACGACCTCCACCAGCGGACAGAAGGAGGGATTACTGTGCTGTGGCTCCAGGGGCAAGCTGGGTGCAAACCCCTGCTCCACTTGAGGAGAAATTCTGTGTGTGGACAAGGCCTTTGTGCCTTGTGGAGACTCCAGACAGGAGAGCCCTGGCTCAGGCTCCCCATGAGCAACTGAACCATCTCCTGGGCTCTCTGATGTGTGAGCACAGAGCGGCACTGAGGATCCAGCCCTTCCAACCTGTTCACATCATGGATGAAAATACACATTTCTGCCCTTGAAGAAGTGGAATCAGAGGAGTCTGTGATAGGGGAGCGTGGCATGGATGAAAGAAGAATGTGAAGGACTTTGAACATGTAAGAGAATGTGAACAGTGGTGATCCCAGAAGGGGAATTCTTCAGGGAATTAGAAGGAAAATAGATGTTAGGGAGGCAGGATTAAAACTGTTTGAAGTCAGAGGGGGGAAGCTGGATCTGAGTTTTGATCATGAAAAGGCTGAGAGGAGGGAGAGTAATCTGAAATCAAAGCACAGATGGAAATCAAACCTGAACATTAAACAACCTGCAAATCTCTCTCTGGAAGGGACGAGATCCAAGGACCCAATAAAGTGAGGTGAGGGGTTTTCTTAGATCCTTGCAGAGGGACACAGCCTCCACCTGGCAAAGGGTCCAAAATTCCCCTGCCCTGGCAGAAAGGGGGAAAAGTAGAGTGCTTGTCACGACTGAGAAGGTTTCCCTACAGGCCCTGAAGGAAGAACCAGCAGGGTTACACCCATACCCCCACCCAGTGAACAGGGCTTGGACTTCTCATTTCCACCAGCAATCATGTTTGATGGTTCTCCTCTAAGTGCTTCTGGCACTGTCCAAAGGGCTGAACTTTTCCTGTCTCTGCTGAGGCCCTCAGATGATGCTCCTGAGTGGGGCTGGCTGGGAGCCAGAGGGAAAACCACTGCTCCTGCAGGCAGATCCCTCCTTAAGCTGCTGCTGAGCCCTGTGCATGCGTGTGTGAAGTGTCCTGCCAAGCTGATGGGCTGGAGCTGCAGAATTAACAGTGTTGACTCAGGCCTGGAGACTTTAAAAGAATTTATATCAACAGATTTTAGAGATCTTAAAATATACAGCTTGAGTAGCCTTAGGTTTCCCAGGCAGCTGCCAAATCAAACTGAATAATAGAATAAAACTGAATAATAAAGTGATTGCACAGTGTAAGATCAAGACAGGGCCAAGTAGAGGCACCTCCAGTAATTACTGGATTGGGAGCAGCCTCCTGACAAGCCTCGAGTTTCTGCTGACACGCTGAGAACCAAAAACAGCAACAGAATTTCTCCGAATGAAAGCAGCTCTTCCCTCGCCTCCGGATTTACTCCGTTTATTCCTTTTTGCTCCTTCCTGTCAGCAAGACCCGGGCAGGGGAGTGCCAGGGCAGGGCAGTGTGAGGGGCTGCTGGTCCAGAGCAGCAGGGAGGAGGAGGAGGAGGAAAAGGAGGAGAAAGAGGAGGAGGAGGAGGAAGAGGAGGAAAAGGAGGAAGAGGAGGAAGAAGAGGACAAAGAGGAAGAGGAGGAGGAGGAAGGGGAAGAGGAAGAGGAGGAGGAGGAAGGGGAAGAGGAAGAGGAGGAGGAGGAAGGGGAAGAGGAAGAGGAGGAAGAAGAGGAAGAAGAGGAAGAGGAGGAAAAGGAGGAAGAGGAGAAGGAAGAAGAGGATGAAGAGGAAGAGGAGGAGGAAGAAGGGGAAGAGGAAGAGGAAGAGGAGGAAGAAGAGGAAGAAGAGGAAGAGAGCTGAGTGAGACCCAGGGCCAGAGGGAGCCTGTGGGAAGGGGCAGTCCAAGGAGGAACAGAGGCCAGAGAGGACAATGCTGATGGACACATGAAGCTGGCAGCCAGGAACACCAATCCCTGCCCTTGGGCTGCTGCCCACACGGGGACAGGTGTGTCCCCTTGCCCTCTCCCCAGGGGCTGACCCTGCGGGTCTTGCAGGTGCCAATGCCCCTCACAGAGCCTAGCTGTAGGGACAGGAATGGATCGTCCTTTCTCTGCTTTTTTGTTATTTACTTGAAGTCTGGAAAAGATCAATATTAAAAGCCTAGTGAGGGGTTTAAAAAGAAAAAAAATGGCCTTGAGGTGCTCGTTTTTCATTATTTACATTGCAATAGTGCCTCCAAGCCATAAAAAGCCCAACGAGGAACCCTCCATTTGCTTTAAAGCTACATATGTTTTGTTTGGGGGTTTAGAGGTTTAGAGGGGGGGACGTTTAGAGGTTTTTTGAGGGAAAGATTTCATTTTTTGATAAAAGCATCCTGGAAAAAATGAAGCTATTGAGGAAGGGGAACCAATTTTTATTCCTTTTTGGTGACAGTTTTCATGAGATAAAATGTAATTCCTGAGAAGCTCTAACTTTGGTCCTTTTTCATCTTTAAAAGGTTTCTTTCTCTCTAGACTCGTGGCATCCATTTCCCATTGTCCTATCAGAGTGCCAGGGCAAATATATCTTTCTATTTTGGTATTGTCAAGAGGTAAGGTTTGAAGGGAAAGGTAATATCTTTTCTTAGAGGGACTGATAGAACTGAGAAAAAAGGGACTTATTTTTGGGCACAGAAGCCCTGTCTGACTCTTTTGTTTATAAATTACCCTTCTCTTCTCCCAGAGACCTTCCTGGCTCTACACTGAACTCCTTTAACTCTCGCACAGACACTCAAAAAGCACAGTCATCATTTATCTTTACTGATCCTGCAATCTCCTCGTCACCTCTGCTTTCTCTCCTCCTTCAGCTACTCACTCTTCTCTGTTTTGCAATCTTCTCAAGTGGCACCTGCAGCTGATGTTTTATTACTGATGTGTGCCTTTTCCTAATCCTCCATTATTTGGGGCATATCCTTTGTTATCTGCGTTAGACTTTGCTGTGCCCTGGGGATATTTATCACTAATTGACTCACGTAAATGGGAAGGTAAACAGTCATTTCTCTTAGAATACACATTCTACTTGCATCGGGACAATCCCTGGAGCTTTTATTCTGTCTTTTGTGGTGTTATGCGTGGCTGGTTGGAGCTGAAGTGGAATCAAGGTGATGTCTGCAGCGGGCTGAGCAGCGTGTTCAGGATCTGTGTGTGTGCCTTTGTGGCTCACTGACCACACTGGGAGAAGTCACAGCTTCCACAGGAGCCAGTGGTAGATGTACCTCCAGCCCTCTGTGGGGAAAATATCCCCTGCAAGCCCTCCAAAGGGGCAGAGAGGCTGACTGAGCCTGGGGAGGAGGGAGGCCATCCGTTCTGTTCAACATTTCCATTAACAACCTGGATGACGGAATTGACACACTCTTATGAGACTTAGAGGTGGCACCGAGCTGGGAGGGACTGTAAATGTGTTGGACAACAGAATGAGAATTCAAATGAGTGCTACAAACCGCAGAAATGGTCTGGGGGAGGGGGAAAGAAAAGGAATTAAACTGGAGGCAAGTGCAAGGTACAAAACTCGGGTGGAATGATCAATGCAGGGTATGAGGAATAGGCAGGAGGTCTGTAGAAAGGCAACTGCTGAGTAGAGGAAAATAAAGGCTGGATGAGAAGTTCATCAAGTCTCAGAGCCACCTTGGTGGGAAGAAAGGGCAAGTTAGGTAGGACATCAAGTAAGAGGCTCCTCTGACAGCACCAGTGATGCAGAGAGTGCATTAGCAAACTTTTGGATGGTGAGCAGTGTTCAGTGTGGGCTGAGGGTGCTCAGGAAGAGGATGAGGGATGAGGCAGGCACAGGTGGGGCAGCTGTGGGGCAGGAGGAGGCAGCAGCACTGCCTCAGCATCCTGGAGATGTGCTTCTTGCCCTTGTGGCCCACAGCCCCCTGCAGGGACAGGGGAGGGCAGAGGCAGTGCTGGTTCAGGGCCTCCCCTCCACTGTGAGCTTCTCCAGAGCCCTCCCTGCTCCCCTCAGGGCTGGGACCCTCAGCAGGATTTTGTTCTGGGCTGTGAGCATCAGTTTGCCCTGGTCATGGTGGAGCAGACTGCAGGAACATGGGCTTTTCCATTATTTTTTCCTCACTTCACTAGACAGAACTCTGGTAAGAGGAGGATATGAGTTTAACTATGCTGTTGGCCTTGAGGCTTTAGGTATCAAGGAGAGATTACTTCAGAGATCAAACTGAATGCTGATTTGAGGGAGTAGCTCATCCCTTTGGAGTGCTCCAAAAGGAAAAGGGAACATTGTCAGCTCAATCTACTGTGGAATTTATAATATTAATGATCTGAAGAACACTTTAGGGATTTCTGTCAGATGTCTATTTTAATTTAAACTCTTGGGTGTTTAACTACCCAAAATATTGAGTTCTAGTCATTATAAAAACTAATAACTGGCTTATTTTGCTGCTAATTCAGAAGCTGAGGTTAATTATCTATAGTGAAGGGATATGGTAGTAATCTAAAGTCTACCTGAATAAGACACGCGGTTAATTGATTCCCCATGAAATGACAAAAGATTCCTTCAGAGAGAAAAGGTGTTTAGTATTCATGGCTTTCTCAAAGGTACTAGTGTTTGCTTCTCAGGAAAGGGTTTTTTTTTTTTCTGTTTGGCATGATCAGCTGCACTTTTTCCTTTTCTTATCATCATTACTGGTTTATTTTCATGAAAGGAAGCCCCAAACCTGGGACCACCGGAGGATGCTGAATTTGCCATGTGCTGCACCCCTGTGGCTCACAGCACACCTGAACCAGGTGCTTACAGCAGCCCCTCCCTTGGTGGGCACTGCTTGATGCCCAGTCCAAGGAGGGGGATTGCCCCATGAACTTGGCATCTGTGCTTAACCTGGACACAGGGATGCTCCCACAGCCAGGGTTGGCCCAGCTGACTTCTCCAAAATCCCAGAGCTGACATTTCTTCTTTGCTCTCTGTCCTGCCTCTTCTCTGTTCTGCCATTCCCTTTCTCAAGGGCTCTGAATCTGCCCACTCTCCCACTAGTTTATTTAATAAAAATTACTTTCTAAGCCAACTGCAAGCAGCTGAAAAAATTAATTTAAACTTCCCCTAAAGTGTATTTGTCAACGTCCACTGTTGTAATTCATTGCATTGTATCCTAGCATCCCCTGAACATGGCAGTGTCAGAACTCTGGTGATGTAGTGCAGTCTCCATGTATAATATATCACGGGAACAGTTTCAACTTGGATGATATATGAAGCCAGCCTGGGAGGATTTTTAAAGTAGATCTAAATTTCAAGATTTTTTTTTTTGTTGTTGTTGTTGTTTAGCTTTGAGTTTTTGAAGGCTTCACCTGAAGCATTTACCGAACATGTGAATATTTTTCCCTTGCCACGCAGGAGTCAGCAATGGCAATTAACCTCTAAGGGCTTTGTAGGTTGGCTGCTCAAATTGCAGAGGTGATGTGTGTGTGCATCACTGTTCACCTGGGTTTATTCTACAATGCTGTTTGTGTTTAAAACAAAATACTAGATGTGACTGCAGCCTGAATTGGGCAACGTGCAGTTTGGGAAGGCTTTTGGGCAATGGGATGGTGGATGGAGGTGTGAGGGATAAACTTCCCCTCTGAGAACTGCACTGCAGAGTGTGGGGCACCAGGCTTTTCTCAGGAGGATTGTTTTATAAGGAATGTGTTGGGTGGTGTAGCTGGGTGTAACTGAATGCTGAAAGGGCAGGAGAGGAGAAACAGCTGAGAACAAAAGCTGGAATGGGTAAGCCAAGAGCAGAAAAACATGAGGGCAAAAAATGGCAGGAAAAGGGAAGAGGAACTGGAAATGAAAATTGGAATGACCACTGATCTCTGTTTACAGACACAGTCTGTTACCAGGGCAGGGTTTTCTCTTGAAGCAGATCTTCAGTGCAAACTTTAGAAAAAATAAAGTAAGAGACATGCACAGAGACCAGCTACCTCCTCTTCTTCCCACTTAATTTAAAAATGCAGCTCTTCTTGTCTCTTACCTTCTTCTGATTTTGCTTTCCTTTTTTGACAAAGAGGCCCCATATTCCAGCCAGATTTCTTCTTACTTCTGAAGTGGTGAAAGGTGAGTGTGGAATGCACTTTATGCACTTTGTGTTCCATCAATGGGAACCAATTCCTTCACTTTTGAAAGAACCTGCCTTTAGTTGTCAGGGCTGTGGTAGGAAAAAAAAAAAAAAAAAAAAAGCTCTCTGTGCAAGGGAGCATTTAAAATGTTATCTAACAGTAGTAAAGATTTGGCCCAGCTCAATGTTCTAACTTAATTACCAGGAAAATGCTATACATTATGAAGGTTTAAATCATTTAACAAGCCTTGTGTGACCCTTAATTTATTTTTTTTAATTACTGCCCTTTTACACAGTTTTTATTTGAAAGGACAAAAGCAATAGTCAGCGTGGGCTGACTCCTGGCTGGGGGGTCACCTCAGTTTGCACAGGGCACAGCACAACTTTTCATTAGCAGAGAAAGGATGAAGCAGTTTGCTCTGCTGACCACTGAACCTGGGGGAAGGAAGAAGGCCAGAAGCCCCTCTGTAGGCAGCCTGTTTCTGTACAAACTTCAGCAGGTTCAGGGTGGGCAGGATGCTCAGAACCCTGGGAATCCCCCGTGCTGTGGGGACTCCTGACATGGATTGAAGTTGGTGGACATTAATATTGAGATGTCATGCTACAGCTGCACCTGAAGAAACAGCTGCAAGGGAGGAAGAAAAGGGAAATGTTCTAGGCTGAAAGAGCAAAGGGAGCACGGAGGTAAATGCTGGGTTGGTGCTTGTTCACTTCTGTCCAAACTGCTCCCCTTATCGGGGGCATGATTTGATGAAAAAAATAAATCTGACTCTGGGACCTGCAATAGCCAATTCCATGCACTTGTGGTGTGTAGCAGTGCTGCAGCACTGACTCTGCTCACCCAAAAGCTGTGAGGAGCTGAGAACTGCTGGAGTCCAGCTCCCACCATAGCCCTTCCCAGGGTGGTCCTCCTGCTGCCTCCCCATGATGCCTTATGTTTTATCTCTCGTGTATTCCAGGTTCTGTGGTGCCCAGGGGTGAGCTCTGAGCTCACAGTCAGTGTCACTCAGCTCTGCACACAGCAGGGACACAAAACAAATCCTTCTCCTGCTGCACACCAAGGACAACTTTCAGCCCCAAAGCACAAACAAGGGTGGGCTGGAGGGAGGGACAAGAAGGATGGGACCTCACAGCCTGGAGCTGGGATGGGACAATTAAACCCCAATATGCAAATGGACCAAAACTTATAAAAATGTGAGATCTCGTGACCATTTGTCCATTTTGGGTTCATTTTGTGACCATTTTGGGTCCACCTTGGGTGTAGCCCTGCTCTTGCCCTGTCCCGCCCAAGGTGTGTCCTAAAGGCCTTTCAATAAACATCTCCTTTATTCTCCAGCTCTGTCCAGTCTCTGTTCCAGGTCAGCCTTCCCAGGGCAACACCCAAGCCCAGCCCTTCTCCCTGCTGCAACACAAACCCTTGGAGAAGGCTCTGAGTTGGGGACAAGGGAGCTCATCCCTCTTTCCTTGGCAGGTGCTGACAGCCTGGGAGGTGTGAGGGGCTGTAAATAAACCTGCTTTATAATAAAACAAATAACAAAACACTGTAAATAAATGTAGACATTAAATAAAGCCCTGCTTTATGTGGGACAGGTGTTCCTGCCACATCCTGCCACGTGCACTCTCCTGATGGCTCAGAGCAGTGCCCTGCACAAAATCTGTGCCAGACATGGATCAAAGGTGTGACACGTGTCTCTCTAGGCCATAAAGTCCCAATTCCACCTTCTGCTGAATAGCATTGGTTTTTCTGAGTGAGCCTTTCTGTAAGTCCAGCCTATGGGCAGTAATCTGGGCCTGGAGAATGTGCAGGTTTGGTGAGGAGAGACTCTTTTCTTCTTCTGCCCTTGTGATTAGATGCTGTCTAAGCACTTGCACTTTGCCATTTAACATTTAACACCATTTTGGATGCAGTCTTTTGGGGGGTTTTGTCTCAGTGAGCCCTAGTGTTTTCAGTATACTGACAAATACTCAATCCTCCTCTGGCTCCCGGGTGAGAGGATCATTTCTGATGCCTCCCGTGGAGGGTTTTGCAGGGCTTACATGGTGTGTAAAGTCTGATTTCCTGAGTCAGTGATCCATCATCCATTCTCATTCTTGTCCTGTGCCCCCAGCAGGGAACTGCTGCAGTGGTGCTGGTTAAAGTGGCCCCAGGGCTGCAGCCAATGCAGGCCAGCAAAGCCATGGCTGAAGTACCTCTGCAACAGAACAAAGAAGCAGCAGAGCTGCATTAGCAATGAATTCATTAAACATTTGCATTTTCATGGAAATCTGATGCTATTTCATCTAATCAAAGATTGTACTTGGTTTCCCTAAAGTCTTACATCTCAATCTATAACTGACACACTGTGAAATATCTGAAATCCACTCGAAAGCCCATGGGATCATTGCTGAATTCCACAGCCTTTTAACATATGCAATTACACTGAGATACACAGGAATTACTGTAGTTTTTTTCCCCAGGATTTTCTGTTCTGCAGAAGGCATATTTGCACCAAGTGGAGAATTTTAATTCTCACCCATAAGACTCTCTGTTCGTTTTTGCCAATAACTTTTATGACTGTCTGCAGTTTCATGGGCTATGTATACATCCAATACTGTGACTTAAACGTTTCCAGATTTCCTAGCTTATTACTTAAAAAATTGAGTAAAAAATACTTCTGTGAAAAAAAATCGTTACAGTCGCCTCTAACATTTTTAGTTAGCGTAAGTCTCCAGAATGCGACTTGTGAAATATGTGTTCCTGAGGTACTCTGAGCTCTGGAAATAACCCTTTCTGTTGAACTCTGGGCTCGTCTGGTCTCCAAAACTCAACATCTGCCATTGCAGACAGAGCTGGCACTGAGCTGCTCCTGCTCACCCCATTGTTGCTCCTTTATTCCCCCTTTATCACCTCCACTGATGGGCATTTGGGCTGGGAATCCCCAGTGGGGCTGCTCCAGGGCCAGCAGCATCAGCCGTGTCCCCCCAGGTGAAATGAGCCCCAACAAGTTGGGAGAGACCGTTCAGATCTGTTCCCTGCACACTGAGAGGAACAAAGAGGGAAGCCAGCATTCATCATTCAGAAGACAAACATTTGACAGCACAGCTTGACTATGTCAGGAACACTTCTGTTTTAATAGTATGCCTGCAAGCTTTCAAAACAAGTGTTTACCTGTCACAATAAACATTTATGAGTGAAGTACACAAAACACACTAAACTTGGAGCTGGCAAGCTTCCAGAAATGCCATGTGCAGTTAAACTCTTGAGCTTGTCATTCCATCCAGCATAAATCTCTTCAGTTGTCTCCTCTCTTCTTCAGTGTGTACTGTGGGACTCTCCCGACTGCTTTGGAGACATCTGTCTTGGATGGGAACAGAATCCTGGGAAGTGCAGCAAGTGCCTGGAGCTGACAGGCACAGTAAGACCTGACTCCCAAAAAGCTGTAATTAACTCACTAATGGCTCCTGGTGAGACTGGGTGTCCTACAGGGAAATAGGAGCCCAGAATGGAAATGTGGAGCAGAGCACGCGGGGCTTCACTTAGGAGTTGGATCAGACCTCAGATTTGTATTTTCTGGTGACTGAAGAGGAATAAAGAGTCTGATCCAGTGGTTGGCCTGGCCTGGGTTTGAGTCTGACACAAGAGAAGGTCATAAGTTTGCTTGGCTGGAGTTTCCTTTGGCCATGCCAAACAATGAGAATTCCCGCTTTTTTCAGAGATGTTATTTCACTTTGTGGGATTTCTTGCCAAGTCTAACACTGTGCAGCATACTGGAAAAATAGCTAAAGTCAATAAATACAGCCCATAAAAATAAAGTCTGGCACAAGGTTCGCACAGGAAACAATTACGTCTTGCCTTTTTTTTTTTTTGGCCATTTTACATTTCAAGAGCTTTAGGAAAAGCTAGGAGAGCAACGGGAATTTCCTCCCATATATACATTTTACTGTGTGTACATGGGAATTTTATGCTTTGGGGTTTCTTTTACATTTTTACATTTTAATGTTTTGGGTTTTTTGGTTGCAGAGCGAAGTACAGGATAGTTTCAGCTGGCCAGATAGTGTGATCTGACCAGAATGGACAGGTTAAAAGGTCCACCTGATGCTGGAGGAACAACAGCTTGAGTGGGAATTAGGAACCTCAGCCTTGGGGCTCCTGGGTTGGGATTTGGTCTCTTGTATTCTGTGAAACACTTTGAAATCAAGACATTGCTGCTTATACAGGAAACACTTCTTGAGATGGCCCAGTCAGTTCCCCAGCACGTTTTAAGTCTGAGTGGGATGGTCTGGGGCTATGTTAAGGCATTCCTGGCCTGCTGTGGAACTGTTGGTGCCAACCAGAGATTTACATCACCACCCCCTCCCTGGGCACCCACTGTGACTGCAGTTCAGCTCCTCGTGACTCTTGGCTTGCAGGTGAGCATTGCAAGCTCCAGGTAGTTGGTTTTGTCCCATGCCCTGTGGCTTCTCACATTCCCTGAGCCCTTGGGTGCTTTCCTGAGCCAAAGGATGCCCAAAGCTGCTGCTGAGCAGCCCCTTGCTCTCGAGACTGCTCCCACAGTCAGCGTGGGTGGCCTTCTGCCTTGACTCCCATGCAGCATTTCAAAAGGCTTCATTTTTGTTCTAGTGCAGAACGTAAAAGGCTTTCAACATCTCCATTTAAAAAAACCCCAAAATTCCAGTGTTTGTACTCTCCATTTTCCTTCGAAGAGCACAGTGAGAAAAGGGAAGGTCTGCCCTTGTTCAGTCCTGGCAAGTCCAATCCAGAGCTGTGTAAAAATGCATCTAAAAAAAGGATCTTTCTTCCAATAAATGCCCATTTAATGAATAAAAGAGAAACAATTGAAGTCTGCAGTAATAGAACAATTATGTGCTGTTGTGCATTCCAGCTGGCTACACATTGAACAGCTCTTACAAATTGCTGGAAACACAGCAGCACACGGATCCGATACATTTCAGGACAGTCATTATTCCCAAGAAATACCATGTGTCAATCTGCTGCTGCCCTGTGAGGAGCATTTTGCTCCTAAAATCCCTTAATTACTGCTCTGGGGCTCACGTGTGCCCCTGGCCCACCACGTGTGAGAGGGAGAGGGATGGGAGAGGAGCCCCTTGTGATGCTCATTAACACCCACAGCCTCTGCTCCTTCTCTGCTCAGCTTCAGGGGCAAGCAGGCTGCCAGGGGGGCTGCAGGGAGCCCCATCTCGGGAATGGCCACAGTGGAACAGTCAAGGAAATCAAGGGATGTCTGAGGTAGGAGGGGGACACACAGAAAGGACAAAAATTAAGTCAAGGAATGCAAAACAGCCAGTGGAGGCTGTGCCTGTGAGCCCCATGCGCTCTCTCCTCATGCCTCTCTTGGTGTTTGCCTGTGTTGGTATTCCAGAGGCAGTGAGGAGGATGGGATGGGCCCTGGGATGTGGCTCTGGGTGTGCTGATGGTGTGGGTGATGTCTCCACACCATCAGCAGAGCATGTCACCTGCCAGTGGCACCACTCAGAGCTTTGGGGTCAGGGCTGGCGCCTCTGGAGCTGCCGACCAAAGAGTGACTGGATCCAATCCGCACCCTGAAACAGCACAGAACTGAGCAAGCTGCCTTGCCTACCCACTTGTCCTTCAGGTTCAGGATTTTCATCAGTGTTTCAGTGTTAATGGAACCACGTGATGGACGTTTTTGGACACAAAACCAGGAGCAATGTGTCAGAAGGATTGTGGGTTGGTGATGGCACGAGGGCTCTGAGATCCCGCAGGGTCCTGCTTGGTTGGGTCCATAATGATCTTTGGTCACCCACTAATAGAAAGGTCATGAGGGGTGTTCAGAGCTGCTGAGTGCTGATTAAACATGATATAAACACCTCTTCTGTGTTAGATCTGAGGAAAGAATTTAAATGTCTGAAGTGCAGAGGAGTAGGGATTAACAAGCTGTGAAGGAAGGAGATGTATTTAAGGTGTTTGTGAATAGAGAGAGGATGAAGTTCCTACTCCATATTTAAGACATTAAAACTACTTTGCAGATCTTTTTTTCTTTCAAAAGAAAGCCTGAAAGCCCCCGCAGTTCTGAGTACTTGTCAGGGATGTAATGATGGAAATTTTGTCAGCCTTGCTTTGCATAATAGGGATCATTATGTGATGGTAAATTTCTCTGTATGTTCTGTACGTTCCTAATGTGGGAGGAATAAAATATTCCTGAGGTTTCTTTTGCAGAGCTTGTCAATGAACAGGCTGGGTCAGATTGTCTTCCCATTTATTAGCAGGAAAAGTGGAGATGATTTTATGCAAGCACAACAGTAGGAAATCAGTATGCTGAGGGAATCAGGCTTATTGGTTCAAATCCTCCCAGCCTGACAGGTCCTTCTTTCTAGCATCAGCTCTATTTTAAGTTCATGTTGGGAAGCTCTGCTTCCTCCTCAAGCTCCTCAAGTTCTGCTGGGACAGCACAGGACCAGGTGGACATTGCATTGCACTTGCATCAGGTGCCAGCTGCCCGCCTGTCCCTGTGGCAGAATGGGGCTGGTGTGGTGGGCAACCAGCCACCTGGGGGCTGGGAATCCTCCTGAGGGGTGCAGAGACCCACAGCTCATCGTTTTACTGCTGCTGCTTTAGGAGTTCTCAGAGACTGCAGAATTCCTTCCTGGAAATAAAGGCCATGGGGTTTTCCTCAGGACTTTGTGCAGAGCAGACCACTAAGTGCTAACTTGGGCTCACACAAACCACAGCTGCCTGCTCGAGTTAAAATAATCCCAATCTGGCAAATAATAGCAGGTGTGGATTTCAGAGGGGTTTACCTGACCCAGCTCCTGTCTCCTCCATCGAAACCTCAGTGGGAAGTTCACACAGGGAGGAGCATTGGCCAGGACTTTGCAGAGGCAGGAGAATCATTGCAGTCTGCTGAGGATAAATTAACCCCAAAGGGGCCACATGGAGCATCTGGAGCTGCAGGGGGACAGGGCACAAGCCCTGTCAAGCTCTTATTTCGTCTGAGTTCTTCAGGTACTTTTGCTATCTGCAAGAGGCTTCTGTGGTACCCACAGGACACATTTGGGTACCCCAAGCTGAGACTGGCTCATTCCCAAGGGTAAAATTACCCCCTAAAATTTTACCCCTCATTATTCAGGAGTAAAATCAGTGGTTGTTGGAATAAATTGCGTTTTCCAACAGGCAAGGCAATGTGTCCTTTCACAGGCAGTAAGTAGGTATTTGTTCAAAACAATTAGACTCCATAGCCTAGTTTAGTACTTAATCAATTTATGTGGTTCGTTAAAGTACCTGCATATGCCCTTAATAAGTACTGACACCCTTTTCCTGGAGCACTGCTTACAGAGAAATTACACTTTTAATTATGCCACACAAGCCTAATGGAAAATCTAATTATGACAGCAGTATTTTTCAACTTTTGTACAAATAGTGTATTTTCTGTAATGCAGTTGCAAGTGTTGCCTTTGCTGTAGAGCTTTGGGACAGGAAATTGATTCTGTGCAGAGTTTGTGCTGTGTTTCATGGATTATTTATTAATCACTGCTATGTATTATTTGTCTGCTGTCACAAATGTCCTGGTAGTTGATGCAGTAAAACAGGCAGATGGGAGTCCTTGCTCAAAGGATTCTCACTGGTCTGAACCCAGCATTTATGCAGTAGTGGAAATGCTGAAGCTGCTCCTCAGGGATTTGTGTCCTGACTTTTGATTCTCTGGTGTCTAATGTGGTGTGAACTCTGAAATGTTTGGCAGGGATCAGGATGTTCACAGGTTTCCTTTGTGCCTAGTTAGGGTTCAGCTCCTCTTGGAGCCTCTTTTTTTGGGGGGATGATGTACAAATAATTTAGATCAGGACATCCCCCTTCTCCTTCTGGAGTGACCTGTTGCTCACTAGCTTTCCATGGTCACGATTTCTCTAGTAGCTCCACCTCACCAGGGAGTGAGGAATAGATTGTGTGGAATTAAAGTTTCTGCTTTACTCAGGTTTTCCCCTTGGTGAGCTCCAGACAGTCCCAGGGATTTTGTTGGAGCTAGCTACTACTTTCTGCAAACTCAGCAATACTCTTGGTGCCTTGAAACAGCGTGAGCTGCCTTAGTTTGGCTGTTTCAAGGAGAAAAAAATGGGGTTTCAGTGCTATTCAGAGTGGGTCTAAGCCTGTTTGTGCTCAGTACTCAGCATGAGCATCAGCAGGGACAGAGCCAGGACAACAAAGCCATCTTGCACATCCCATCCCTTCTGCAGATGGACTTGCCTTGGGGAAGAGGAGCCCTACAGCTGCTCCTCATGAGCCTCACTGGCAGTGCCTGGGTTTGCTGGGAGCACCCATCAATTTAATTGATTACAGCACACCAAACCCCTGAGCTTTTCAAAATACTTTGCTTCAGTGTCTAAAAAGTCAGTCAGGTTCTTAATTACCTTGCACTTCATATGCAAAGGGCTACAGCCAACCTTCTGTTCAAAAAGGAGGGCAAACTGTCTCTTTGCTGTCTCTCCCCAGCCTGAGCTGGGGGAGGCAGGGATTGTCCCTCTGTGTACACCACCAGCCTCTGGAGGTGCTCCTCTTGGTTTTTAGAGCCACAGGACTCTAACAGAGGTGCACTGGTGCAGCAGGGACACAAGGCATGGCTGCCACACACACGGATTGGAATTTGTCCCAGCCCCTAAAAGCCTGTGAAGCGCAGGGAAGTGGAATGCCCTGATGATGGGAGGAGAGCTCTCTGAGCATGGGGCAAGCTGAGCTTCTCTGGACAAATCCTTGGTTCCTTTGAATGGTTCCTCCTCTGCTTCCTCCCAGAGAAGTGGCTGGACAAAAGCTTTATGACACTCTGTGCTGGTTTAAAACTCACTCAAGCTGCTCCCCTTTTCCCCCCTGCCCCTTCTGATAATGGAGAAACACCAGGAGAGGTTATAAATTGGAATCACTAATTAATGAAAAATTGCAATAGCCACAACAGTATTACACAAAGAGGGTTCAAAAGGGAGGGAAGAGTTTTACCCACAGAAGTGTATTAACCACTGAATAAACAAAAATGAAACCCTAGGAGACTGTTCCCATTGTGGTGACTAAATGTGTTCTCCCCATAAGGCTTTGCAGTTGTTATGTTAATCAGTTGTACCCCATTGGTTCTTTCCCTCCTTCCTCCTTTTTGCCCCAGTCCTTCCCCTGATTGGTCCATTCCTCAATCCCTAACCCGATTGGCCAGGTTGTGTAACCCCACCCCCTGCCTCTCCTATATCAATCCTTGCTCTAGGAGGATTTCCAGTCTTCTGTCCCTGGATTCCCTTGAGGAATAAAACTCCTGGAGAGCCCCAGCAGAAGGCTCTGTCTTCTGTTCTTCTGTGTCACCCAAATAGAGCAGCTTTTCATAAAACACTCGATCACTGCAGCAGCCTGGATACGCCTGTGCCACCAGGATGTCCTCTCCAAGATGCCTCCAAGGAAGTTTGCAGCACTCCTGACCACCCACCACAGCCATGGAAAGTCTCTTCTGGCATAACTTCTCCATCCCCAGCCCCAAACCAACAGAAAGACGGGACAAAGCAAAGCTTGGGAAGCTTGTCTGAAGGAGGGGCTGTGCTGCCAAACCCCTGGCTCTGTGCCCAGCAGGGTCTGGGCTCTGCTGCAGGACCTCTCCCTGGGCCAGCAGCAGGGTGGCACCAGCAACCGTCTCACAAGCAGCGTGGACACAGGCAAGCCCCATATCACACCCTCTCCAGAGTGAGAGCAGTAAAAAAATGTGGACGACTTCCCACTCCTGGCCTCGGCTTCTTCCTGGCGGGATCCACATCCCCCATGCTGTTTGGTACCATGTGAGTGTTATCAAACAGGCAGCACCCAACACTGCACAGCCTTGCCTCAGTACCCAGGACACACCACAAAGGTTGTTGATTTCTAAGGATCCTATTCAGAGCAGAGCTAGAGCAGCAGGATATTTTCAATTAATATTTTTACTTGTTGGTAGAACAAGTTTGTCCTGAAACCCGACTTGGAGAGATGAGCCCCTCTGTGTGTCACTGGGGTGATGTATTTAACATCTCCCATCTCCCTTTCTGCTTTGCTGGGTGACAGATCAGAAGCTCTGAGCTCATATTTTTTCTCGGTTGCTTTAAACCCATTAGTCCTGCTTGGGTGCCTGGTGGCTACTAATAGATAATGTTATGGGAAGGACTGTAAAACCTGGTCACGGGAGAGTGCTGAAAATGTGGATGTCTGTTAGTGTGTAGAGTGTTTTTTTTCTGCCAACTCTAAAGCATATTGCAGAAGTGTAACCTCTCCTGCCATCACGAGTCCTGTGCCTAGACCAGATGTGATCACTTGGTGTTCTCTGTTTCCATATGAGCTGGAAAGCAGTTAAAGCATCCCGTTGGCTCCCTTCCTCCTCATTGCTTTAATCACAGACATCTCCATTTTCCCAGACATTCCCACTGTGGGGTATTAAGGGTGGTAGATTAAAAATGAATGAAAGGAAAAGGGAAGGTGAGAGGGACAGTGCCAAGCTAAAGCTGACCATCTGTCCTCTGTCCCTGAAAATGAAAAGCCAGTTTTGGAAGGGAGCTAAGGGGACCTTGATGGCTGGAGTGGCTTCAGATCTAATGGCAGTGCCCACTGCCCCGCAGCAGGAGACTGTCAGGCAGAAATCTAGTTGGAAATTATTTTAGTATTTCCCTGACTGGTGTGGTTTGCTTTGGCCTAATCCATCTTTTGTGGTTTTATTCTTTGTCTCGTGGAGGTACCTACAGCCCTGAATCACCTTGCTGAAGGTACTGGTGCCAGGATGAGGCAATTTTATTTCAGCAGGTCCATCCCCAAAGCTTTCAAAGTGCCTGAGATTATGGAAGTTACTCTGCCTGTGCAATTTAATTGCACTACTGGGCTAAAGGCTGCTGTAAAGATATCCCTGTTAAGTTATTAACTGATATCAGCTCACACAGATTAAATTTTATTTCTTGAATTATGATGATTAGAGCAGTCCCAACAGGTAAAACTGCAGAGAACAGGTTTACTAATAAATAGTGCAGAGCAATCCTTCATTTCTCATGTCTGTGAGAAGCCTGGAGCACAACAGATTGCTGCTGGAGGGTCCTGCCTGAGAGGCTGCGGAGCAGCAGCCTGCCATTCCATTTCAGCATTTGTTAAACTGCAGGGCAGCGTTCGACTGGCCTGCCATTTACATCAGTGAGAGGTTAAAACACTGCCGAGTGCTTCAAAGGCCTGCTGGGGAAGAGCTGGAAAATGCCTGGGAAATAATGGCTTTCCCCAAACCCTCATTTTCACAGTGGTTGCAGAGTAAATCTTTCTCTCCACATCGCAGCTCGGAAGTGTCGATTCAGATCCAGCCTCTCACAAAATTACCTCATGCCTTTCAGCCAAATATCATCCCCATTTTAAGCCCATTAGGGGAAAAGAATATTCATTGTTGAGGGAATGAAACATTTTAGAGTGTGGCCAGGCTGGTGAGGAGATGAGGTGGCAGATACAGGGGGCAATGGAAGGCCGTGAGGCAGACAGCCAGGATCACAGACACTTTTCAAACACCTAAAGCTCCAAATTCAGGCCTTCCTGTTTCACTTCCAACATCTTCTTGCCCACTGATGCCCACTTTGCTTCAAGGAAAAAGAAAAAGAAGCTCAAATATATCCAAAACTTTATGACTCTCTGGTATGCTGTGACTTAATTTTGCCACCCTTGAGATAAAAGCGGCATTTTTGTGGATGTGAGCAAAGCCAGGTTAAGGAAAGCAGGAGCTGGGCAGGGGAATCCCAGCTGGGAGACCCAGAAGCAGCTCTGGACTGGCCCCTTCTAATGATCAGTAAGCCCTTTTGCCACTGGCAGACCCTCAGTGATTTTTTTGCTTCAGAAGCAGGAGGAATTGCCGTGGCAGAGGCAGCAGGGGTGTTTTCCAGCCATGCCTCACCCCTCTGTGTGCATCAGGGCAGGCATGTGCCAGGCTAGCTCAGCTCCCAAACTCACCCCTCCTGCTTCTCCTTGCCACCAACAAGGGCAGCTGGCAGCAACAGCAGCAGCCAGCACAGTGCTCCTGGCTGAGGGGGTGACACCCAGACCCACATTGTCCTGCAGAGACAGCGGGTCCCTGTGCTGCTGTCTTGGTTTGGAAAGTCTGTTAAGGAAGGCTGGACCCTCCCTTGGAATGGAGAAGGTAAACCCCCTCCCCCTGAATTATCATAGTTTTGAAATTAAGGGGCTTTCAGGCAAAGATAAGGGAATAGGAATAACAGTTCTTTACTACGAAAATTAAAATAAAAAAGTAGCAGTACAAGAAAGCAAATAAACAAAGAGAAAACCCTGACAGAGTCAGAACACAACCTGACTCCGTGTTCCAGTCCAGTCCTCCTGCAGTGACAGATGTGGTTCTGTTGGAGCAGAGATGATCCTGGAGAAGGGTCAGTTTTCCTCTGAAGCTCCAGTGGTGCTGAGCTGGGTCTGGTCTCCCTCTGGGAATCCAGAGCAAACAGGCTGTGCTGGTGTTCTGAATGCCAGGGGTGATCCAGGTGGGAATGCTGGGCTCCTCCCCCTGGGTGGAGCCTCTCCCAGTGGGATGCTGGAATTGTCTGAGCCCTGCAGTGAGCCTGGCTGGCCCATGAACAGCAGATACCCTGCAGGGAGGATGGGTGGTGGAGGAGATAAAGAGCCCTGCCCCAGCTGGTTTAACAGCTGGTGATGGAGTATAACACTGCTGGTTACATCCTGCATTGCAGCCTCAGACTGCCTCACCAAACAACCCCACTCCCACACAGGGAAGTGCTGGGTTTGGACAGTACAGAGCATTCTGGAGCAGGCACACACTGTCAGGGTGGGAATGACATGCAGACTTGAGCAGAGCCACAGCACCTACCTGGGAGGAAAAATCAGGGTGGGGGAATTGCTGTTGTTTTTCATGCAAATACAGCTTTTTTTCCTTATCCTTGATGTCATGTAAATTACAATGGGATCATTTTGAATCTGCAAAGGAGCCTGAGCAAACAGCCTTGTTCCAGGGAGGAATCCCATGAGGGTTTCTGAGCAAGGCTCCACACACCACGTGGCATCCTCCTGTGCCACACTGGAGAGCTGTCCCTCTCTGGTGGGATGGGCAGGAGCCCCAGAGGCACTTCAGGCATCCCACACTTGGGAGAAGCCATTCCCGCTGAAAGGAGACATCAGGAATCACTCCAGTTTTGCTGGAGGAAACCAAATTCATAAGCAATTGATGACAGTCTGAATCAGTGTATTTATGAAAAGTGCCTGTCATATGTTAGCAGAGTTCTTAGATGAAAGTGGAGCAGAAATCCTACAGGAGAGGGAAGGGGGATGCACCAAAAACCTTGGCTGAAGTCCAATATTCAGGCAATAAGACCTTAAGAAGCAGGCATCATTATAAGATAATTGACTGTGGAGAGCAGTCACACATCCCAAGGTGAAGCATAGGGCACTTAACATATCAATAAGGTCAATTATCTGATTATGTCAGCTGCCTTAGTGCTGTTATTAACCTATATTGCTCTTATTAACCTTTCTGATGAAGAATCTTTCAAAAATAATTATATTAAAGTACAAATCTCTCAAGTTTAAAATATGTGAATGTTTCATTTCAGTAGTCGTGTGTCATAGGATAATGAACAGCTGATTGCCTGGCTGACACAATGAGGTTTTTAATCAGGCTCCTTTCCCTAGGATCAGCGTGTTCACTCTGACAGCCTTCCCTGGGCCAGGCAGGCTCATGAAAGCGCTGCTGTCATGTTACCAATGGCAGGATTTAAAATTGAAATGTGAGTAAATAAGACAAGGAATGTGACAGATATGCTGAGGAGAGGGGTCCTGAGAAAATACCCACTGAAAGCCTCTGCAGTCAATGCCAATTATTAAAGCATACAGCTGATACAATTAGTGCCCATGTACTTGTGCATATAGGATTTGTTACCTCACACAGCTGATCAAAGGGAACACACTGCTCAGGAAAATTAGTCCATATTCTTTTTGTCCTTTTTTCCCCACTGCAGAGCATTTTGAAGTAGGAAGGCGTTTTGCCACAACTTTCAGCCATTCTTTCATCTCCCGGGGAATGTGAGTGTTCTGATTTCTGCTGTGGATTACTAATTCATTACATGCTTTTGGCAAAGCCACTGCAAATTCTGCTCACACCAAGTTTTGATCACTGTCCTGTTTCTCTGTGTATCTGTGCTAGAGGTGAAGCATCATTTCATGCAGCATGGCTGTGCAGTGATCAAAACCAGGGGCCTTATTTTCACTTGTCATGCTTACACCTTGATGTGGTTTGGTTTTAGATGACTACACTGAGCATCCATTAAAGATGCCTTTTTTTACCTCTGGGATTCGTCACTAACTTTAAATCACTGGGCATTTGGAAAAGTTTAGTTAAGATTTCTTATGTCCATTTTAGGCTGACATGTTCTCCAGCTGGAAGTGTCTGGTCTCCCTCTTTGATGTCCAAGTGAATTCCTTTACTAGTTGAAAACAAGAGGCAAGGACACATAAAGAGCTAAAGCAGGAAAATTATCCTTCCATGACATTTCCATCCAGGATCTTCCCCATTTTGCTTCCTTTGCCAAGGTCACCACTGTCAGTACAAGGCATATGGTGCTTGAGGGGGCAAGTATTTCTGTAGTCACTCCACATCTTCTCTTCCCTCTTCTATAAAAGATAACAGATGATGAAAGGTAATTTCCTTGTTTCCAGGTCCTACTCAGGAGACTCTGACATACTTCTTGTTGCATGTTGGGAATACCAAAGTTAAATCTTATTCAGGATGAATCCCTACAAAGTCACCTCCTTGCTCCACCAGTGTGAGGATACGGCCCTTTCTCAGACCCCCACACCACTGCACAATCCAGGCACTTCTGTGACCATCACAATCACAGCTCCTGCCTCAGGCAGTTCAACGTTTTGGTGCTGATGAACATTCCTTTCTATTGTACACACACCTTTTGTACTTCTTCTGGTGGGATTAGGTGCATCTGCCTGTGCCACACACACACATTCTTGGTCATCTTCCCAGCTGTAATCCTACTGGAGACGTTTGTGCCAGGCTCTGCTGATTTCTTGCAAAATTCTTTGTGAAGTCTACTGTGAAGACTGTGCAATGTTCTGGGACTGCAGTGAACTGTTAGGACTGCATAGGAAATCAAAGTCTGCTGGAAAATAGTTTGGAGGTAAAGAGGGGGCAGCTAACAGAAATGAGGACTCAGTGAACTCTCTGTCTTGCAAGTGACACCTCTGGGCCATGTCAGTGCATCTGGAGAAGCCCCCAGGAACAATCCCTTCCAGGAAAACAAGATCTGCTTTTACCTCCCTCTAAGGTGTCAAAGCTGCAGCAAGACCAAATGTTGGGGTTGTTTTTTACTCATTAGCCTTCCACTAGGACTGGAATTGGTTCAGCCAGACCATACCATGTGAAATTTATTGTACCTGTGATCTTGGGGGGCTTTTTGCCTGGTGGAGGATGTTTCTTTCTGGGTTACCTTGAAGGCTGCAGTGTTATCATGGCTTCAGAAGTGGTTTCTCTGCCCTGGGACAGCCTTGTCAGTTCTCACAGGCTGATAAAATTGGCTAAAAGTTGGTGCCACCACCCCCTGCACACCAGCAAACTCTCCCTTTTCATCTCTCTTCTTTTTGAAGACATCTGGGAGATGCTGGGGCTGCTGTCAGGACAAGTTCAACATCAACTGTGATATCTCCTTCTGAAGATTTTCCTTCTTTTAATCACTGGTTTTGACATTTGTATTTAGGTGCTCTCTCTTTTTTTGTCAGTAGTGTCAAAAGAAAACTCTACCAGACAAGAGGTGAAATCTTTGATTAAAAGGCAGATATCCAGTGGTCTGAACTCTGCTGCTGTGGGGTTGAGTTTGCTTCCAAGGTAAAATCCAAGAGGAAATATTTGCTGGCCTGAAAGCTTATGTGACTTCATTTCCCACATATTGCTTCTTGTTTCCTGGTGGGGGAGTGAAAGTGGTCTGTCAAAAACCTGCTGCTGCTCATCCCTTTGAGGATATTTGATGGTCAAGGACCACTGAGTGTGTAGGGACTGGCAACTGGCCACTTGGAGGGAATCTGTACAGAGGAATTGTTAAGTTCTCGAAGATCTTTGCAAATGTAGAGCTGGATATTGCCACATTTGTGTACCAATTTATGTTCCCCTGTTTCTAGAGAAAATCTTTCAAAGATTTCTTCTTTTACATTTACCAGCAAGAACAGAAGGCTGTAGCAAGGTGAGGAAAAATAGGCAGAGGAAGATGCCGAAAGCCAGATTTTATTTCATATGCTCCCAGTCCTGGGAAAATCTGTGCAAGAACTATCAAAGTAGCATTTTTCTTCTTTTATTTTTTTTCCTCCAGTGCTGAACTTCACTATAATGACAATTTGAAATCTTTTCTCTCTATATTATTCAGTTATTTGGTGAAAACCTTCCTGTTCCATCTTCAGCTTTTCAGGGCTCTGACCATCACTTGAAGCATCACAGGACTGACCCTTGGAGACTCTTACTTGGTCTTTAAAGATTACTAACCTGTTCCTCATAGCCTGTAATAATGCTTCTTGCCCCAGTGGTTTTACACTTATGTTTTTCAGCCCTGATCTTTTTCAGCCTTCTGATGTTTGCATTTTTGCAGTAGAGTTTCTCACGGATTTTCACATAAACAAAGTGATGTTTTGAAAACTGTTCTTTTTGTTTATCATTCCTTTCTGAAGGAGAGACAATTGATGGACTTCTAGTTTGACCAATGCGGTGGAAGAGGTGGCAACCTCATCCTCCAATCCCTGGTCATTGTCCAAAATCTATATAAATCAACGTAAGGAAATAAACTTCCCTCTTTTGACCCTGACACCCTGACTGCATGAGTGTCATTCTTTTCATGTCCTGTGAAAAGAAAACACTTTTAAACACTTGAAACACTTGCAGCATTTTGATTTGTGTTTCTGAATGAAGGCACCACTTGTTCCCCTCAGGCCCTGGGGCACAGATGTGGGAACCTTCCTGAGGAGAACACAGCACTGAGGGTGTTACTGGTGCCTGCCCTGGGCTGGGGGACAGCTGAGAGCCCCTGACAGCCCCCAGTCCTTCCCTGAACGAGGGTAGGAGTGCACCATAAACTCACGGATGGAAGAGTCTTGATGCTCCTGCAGAAAGCAGAGGGAATATTGTGTGTTGTCAAAGGCCCTGATTTAATAGGAGACACTGGAAGATGTAGAGAAATAGAATGAATTTAGGGGAGCTGAAATTCTGCTTCTTTCTAGATCAGCCTCCCAAGCTACCACATTCACCTTCTTCACAAGAGCTGTAGCTGTGCTGCAGCTTCCATTGCTCTACAGAGAGGGAGATTTTTCTCTTTTTCCCCCTTTTTTCTTCTTTCCTTCCTTCTTCTCCTTCTCCTTCTCCTTCTCCTTCTCCTTCCCCTCCTTCTCCTTCTCTTTTTTCATTCATTTTATTTTTGTCTTTTCTTTTCCCTGTTTGTTTCTCATCCCCTTAAGGAGCTGAGAAGGACCACAAACACTGTGATGGCTTCACCAGTCACTCCTGTTCGTAATGGATATTGTCTGCATAGAATTAGTGGTTTGTAAAATTCCCACAAGACAAGCACAGCTGAATAGACATAAAACTTCTTCTAAACAATTAATCAGATTTTAAACAAACAATGGAATTTTGAGACAGCTGTTTGAGATGATAGGAAATTGCTGGATTTTTACCTGAAGTAAAGCAAATCAACAGTAACTGTATTTGTCTTGTCAAAGGAAGGAGGGAGTTTTAGAGGTGGAAAACTCTGATACCTGAAATCTTTTAAAAGACTTTGGTCTCGGCTGGTTGCCATGGTTTGGAGAATCTGCAAATAATTGTCCACACTATTAATTAAATACAAGTTTGTGAATTTTATTCTACTGGGAATTTGCTGCAAAAGCAATGTTGTGAGGCTTTGCAATGAAGTCCCAGTTGGACACTGTTTCCATGAGAATAGGAAATCCCACAGAGTTCAAGAGAAGGCAGATGAAGGGCCCTGTTTAGTTCAGCAGAAGAAACCCAACAGCACAGAGAATTTTTCCTGCTGGTCCCAGAGGAATTCTGTAAACAGCTGCATGTGCTCAGGGTTGTTTACTCTGGTTTTTGTGGTTTTGTCCCGGCTACCAGAGATGCCACCATCGTGACTGCACTCAGTCAGGGATCTCCAGTGGCAGATGAGCTCTGAACAAACCATTTAAACAGGATCCAGTTTAGTTCTGCCTTCACTTGGGTGTCAACATTTCCCTGGACTTCTCAGCTTTCAGAACCATGAGACACCTCTCCAGCAGCTCCTCTGGGGCATTTCTGCTCCCAATCAGCAGCAGGAAAGGCAAAAGCAGGTGGAAATGAAAGCTGATGCCAGTCCAATTGCACCATCTTGATTTGCTCTGGAGTCAGTTCTTGCTTTATCTGACATTCCCAGTTGTCTTGTGTTAATACAAGAGGCTTTGTGCTCTGCTGTGCCACGTAACAGTGTCAAAGAAATGCTTGAAGTTACTGTCTGTCTGTCCAAGCCCTGTTTGGTGTCCAGCACCAGCCTTAGTCCCAAAGCCTGGTCTGTTCTCTGTTGGCTAAGCTCAGAGTCAGCCAGCTCTGGGCTGGGCAGTGCCCTGGGGACTCTGCAGAGGCATCACACTGCTGCTCATTGCCTGATGCACTGCAGCCCTGGCTCCTGGGGACAGGGAGCATGGGGAGCAGGTGTGGGGCAGTAGGGAACCCTAGAGAACAGGATTACATGCAGAATTGGGACCCACAGTGAGGTCAGCAGGACCAGAGCAGTGACTGTCCCCCTGTGCTGGGCACTGGTGACGCCCCACCTCAGATCCTGGGGTCAGTTTTGGGCCCTTCGTGATGAGAGACATTGAGGGGCTGGAGGGTGTCCAGGGCAGGGAAAGGAGCCCCAGGAGCAGCTGAGGGAGCTGGAAAGGGGCTCAGCCTGGAGAAAAGGAGGCTCAGGGGGGACCTTGTGGCTCTGCACAACTCCCTGACAGGAGGGGACAGCCGGGGGATCGGGCTGTGCTCCCAGGGAACAGGATGAGAATTAATGGCCTCAAGTTGCTCAAGGGCAGTTAAATTGGCAAAAATTCTTCACTGAAAGAGCTGTAAATCATTGGAATGGGCTGCCCAGGTCAGTGGTGGTGTCACTGTCCCTGGAAGTGTTCAGGTGTGTGGATGTGACGCTTGGGGACACGGTTTAGTGTTGGCCTTGGCCTTGCTGGTTGGACTCAATGATCTCAGAAGGCTTTTCCAGCCTAAACAATGCTGTGGCATCATACAGGCAGAATGGAGCCACTGACAATGTCTGTGTAGAGACCTTGGAGCTGACAGCAGAGTGCTCTGGGACGTTTTGCCACTCAGCCCATCCCCAGTCATGACTCAGCTGCCGTGGCCATTCATTAGAGATCCCTGGGCAGGGAATGGACCGTGAGCCACACGAATATTCGGAGCTGTGAACATCCACACACTGCTGTTTTTTCATAATAACAAGGACCCCAGGGAGGCCAAACTCTGACTACAGGGAAATCTTGACAGAAAGCTCACAGCTTGGAGCTGTGGGCTGGTTTTATTTCCCCACCACTGCAGTGAAAACAATTGATCAGGTGGAGAGATGGCAGGAGCAGGGCAGAGCTGCAGCTCTGGCAGAGCCAACAGCAGCTGCCAGCACTCGCTGTGGGTGTCCCTGCAGCAGGTGAGCTATTCCTGGGCTTCCCCCTGTCCTCAGGGGTGTGAGCCAGGCGGTGTTGGGGCACCTGGGGCCAGGGGAAGGTGCCCTGCCCTGCCCTGCAGTGTGCCAGGCTGCGGGCTCCACCCGCCTGCCTTCCACCAGTGGCAGGTGTTAAATACTAACAGATGTTAATATTGACAAACTGAAGTGGCTAAATGTGGAAATACAGCCCTGCTGAGACGTGTGAAGCGAGGCAATGACCTTCACACGTCGCAGATGTAGTCAATAAAAGGAGTTGGAGGGGAGTGAGACGCTGCGCGCGCACGGCAGGACGCGGGGCTGGCCTGGGATGGTTTATCTCCCAGGGAATGGGATGGAGAGCTGGCCTACAGAGCAGACAACACCCAAACCCCAGAGCTCAGCACACCTACTGACAGTGACCCTGTGAGCCCTGTGTGTGTCCTGCAGCCCCGTTTCAGTGACACAGGGAAGAGGCAGCTGTCACACGCCGGGTCCCTCTGTGGCTTTAGCCCCTTTCATCCCCATTTTCTCTTTTGTTTGTCCAGATCAAAGGGCCAGGTGTACACTCTGTTCATGCTGCCACAGAAGCTTTTCTAGCGTGTTTTATATCAGACCTCAATGTTTTTAGGGTCACAGCCTGCTTTTTTGTGGGTTTAGCCAGGAAATTCAGTGGGCCAAGGATTTCATCTCTTTTGTTCCAGAGAACAGCAGCAAATTCTGCTGCTCTGTATTCTGCAGTTTGGGAGAGATGAAGGAGATGCTGCATTAAAAGGAAATGGGGGTTGTTTAGGAGCTCTCCTGTATCCAGTCCATGCTGTTTCAGCAGCTGTTTATCCCTTGAATGACCCTCACAGTCAGCCACAGGAGCCTCCACCAGCCTGTGCTGGCTGCAGACCACCTGAGATCTGGGAAAGCCACACCGCGGTGAAACCCCCTTCATGTTCCTTGCTTCCACCCCACAGGCCCAAACCCACTGAGGGGAAGATTTCCTGACTGAAGGGATGCTCCATGGGCCAGGTTTTTCCTAATAAATGCCTTTGACTGGGATCCAGCTTTACAGCAAACACCGAAGCTGTTGATTTAAACATGCTGGATTATTTTTTTTTTCTTTCTCTATTCTGGGCAATCACCAATATTTGCACCAAGCCCAGGCAGGGCAGTGCAGCACTGGGGGATTCATAACTCAAGGCATGCCCTGGGCCAAGCAGCCTGAGCTGCTTTTGGCTGGCACCAGCTCCCGTGGCAGCAGCAGGCACAGAGATCACAGCCAGGTGATGTTCACTGACAACAGTAGTGGTGGGAATCAGCTTTCATTTCTCACTTTCCATTTCTCTGCAGATCAGAAGTGAATATGCACCACCTTCATCAGCAAGGCAAATACCTCAACTTGTGAACAGGGGAATTCCCTTTCCTTGTGCAGCACAGAGCAGGAGATGAGCACACATCAAAGGGGGAGCTGGTGATCTCCATGAAAGGATCCCAGTCTGAACTGGAAGGTGTTGGAGAAGATGGAAGTTTAACAGGACAGTTTTACAGATATGTAGGTTTAGCAGAAGGCTCTCCAAATGTAGAACCTGAAAGTGGAATAGAGATAAAAACAAATTTTGATATAGAAGAATAGAAGATGTCTAAATTAAGGATTGCTGAGCCAGTTGTCACTGGACAACTAAGAAGGCAAAGGTTGAGTTGAGTTGGGAGGTTTTATGGCTGGAGCAAAGGATATGTTGACCACAAACAAAGAAAATTTGTTTAGCAAGCAGAAAGAGGTCTCAAGAAAAGCAAAAGATACCACAGGCAAACAAACATGTTTTTACCAAGTAGAAAAAAGGTCTAAGAATTTTCCACTGCAAGAAAATAGAAAAACAACTTTAAGCTTCAACTGTAATATAATCTGGTAATGATAGTAGTTATGATAGGCTAGAGGTAACAGTAAAGGTACTGTGCATGATGCTGATTTGTTTTTATGTATTAAGATGCTCAGCAAAGAAAACTATCTAATGCATTGTAAACAGAACTAAAGTGGGCTTCAGGCATGTCTAAGATGTGGCTCTGTCAGCTACTGACCCAGGACTGCTGTACCATCCCTGATCCCATCAGCAGCATTCTGAAGAGCTGCCTGTTGTCCCAATCCCTCAGTCAGGGTCTTACAGGAAGGCTCCTGCACAGGGCCAATCCCAGCTCACGTGTGCCAAGTGAAACCAAGAGGTTTTTGCTGGTGTTTGCTGATGTCAGGGGATTTGTATTTGTGTTGCTCAGACCCAACCACTGCAATTTTGAGCTGTAGGTGAAATAATAACTATGATAACCAGAGCTCAGCCCCAGCCTGCATAATTCCACTCCTCTAAAACTCATGCTTCCAGGCTCCTTTGAGAGAGCCTGGCAGGCTCAGAGTGTGACTCATCCCCCTCCCAAAATACATGAGTGATGGGATGAATCACCCATTGACTGGGGAGGATGTCTCTCCTCAGGTAGCTCAGGCAGGATGTCTGGCACTGAGCTGTCAGCGGTAGGTGACCTCAAAACTCTGCTTCTTGCTTCTTGGTGAGCCAGGCTTGTTTTAGGACGTCTTTGAGGTTCCCTTTCCTAAATCAGTGGCAGATTAGGTGGATACTTGGAGCAGCAAGCATTTGAGCTGACAGAGATCCTGTGGGCAGACTTTGCTGTCAGGGAAGGAGATTTTCAGCTGCCCTGTCCCCACTGAGCAGCCACAGCCCTGCTCCAAAGCCCCCAGAACCAGCTGGGCTCAGCCAGGGCTTGCAGTGGGACCTGTCTGTGCCCAGGGGCTGCACTGGGCCAGTCACAAACAGAGCAGGGTGATGGTTTCTAAAGCATTCCTGGGTTTGGAAGCACATCTGTCTGAACCTTTCATTCCTGCCACAGGCAAGGGAACTCACATTTGCAGCCGTGACACCCAGAGCTGGTCAGCTGCTTCTTTTCCTTCCTGAGATCCTCTAGCACAGACTTTAAAGGCTGGCTCAGCCTGTTTGCAGTGATGGAAGCTGCAGCACATTAACGAGTTTTCCAGCACGTGGGATGGAAAACAGCAGTTTTCACCTGTGAGGTGATGGGGAGCTGGCAGCTGTTTCCCCCACATCACCTCTCCTGTAAGAGGCTGTAGGGAGAGGAAAGGTTTACACCAGGTCAGAGGTACCAGCAGCCCCTGGGCGCTCCCCTACCAAGGTTCCAAGGCAAATTGTCCCCCACATTTGCTCTTTTTCAAACCTCAGAATTGCTGAGATTGCTGGAAATAAGATCTCCAAAGGAGGAAAGCCTGTGGACTTCAGGACAGACAGGAGTTCAAACAGGCTGCACTTTTTCCCAAGAATTATGCAGAATCTGAACTTCGATTAGCTGGCTTTGTATTTCCAGAGCACTAAAAGCAAGGTGAATTCTGGCTTGGTAATTTTTAAGCTTATTTGTTCTCATCAGAGGGTTTTAGCATTAACCTATCAGCAATGCAACTTTTAATGTGATGACACAGACAGCTCCAAGTTGGTAGAGGTCAGTTCTCAAGGATTTTAGCCTGCAGGAACCTCCTGATTTTTAATGAGAGTCACACAGCTAAATCCCTGCATATGGTCTTGAAATTCATTCCATAAAGCCAGAGTCTTTCCAAGCCTTAGTTTGAGCTAACATCATTATGAATACTTGAATGACTTTTGGAGATCATGTAGAATATATCACCAGTCAAAGTGAGTTAGAAACAAATTGACATGCTCTTGCGTCTGGGGAAGGACTGGCTTTTCTTTGGGGTTTGTTGTTTTCTTTAATTTGTAATTAAATTATTTGCTCTGAAAGCTGATTGGTATTGACAAAGAGAACATTTTCTTTCTGCTGAATACAATTTTTTCTTTACTCTGTGAATCAGATATGAAAAATTTACCACTTTGATACTAAGGTGAAGAAACCTGCAAGTTTAAAGGTAGTGAGCTTGAAGCTTTAACAGAGTGCAGTGTTGTGGTCAGCACCTCTGGACCTTACACAAGCTTCAGGGACTTGAATTCCAGAGAAGATCCTAAATAGAGGGGTTTTATTGGGGAACTCTTCATAGAAAAGCCTCTTTCAAATGCAGTGTGGAGAATCCACCTCACTCTGACAGCTGCAGCAAAACCTGCTCAAAGCTCCTGAGTGACCAAGGAGCCCAAGATCTATTAGCTCAACATTTGAAATGGTTATCCTGCCTTACTGCCAAAATGTAGGGCATTCATTTTCCTGGATCACTGAGCTAAATGATTTTTCTTAGCTCAGACCTAGGGGCAGAAACACAGGCTCTTGGCTCCCAGTCCAGTGCTCTGAATATTTCTCCTTTGTCAGAGAGATGAGCAGCAAATAAATTCACAGAAGCCCTTGACAGGAAGAGCATGTGTGGTGGGAGGAGGTACTGCCAGATACTGCAGTCTTAATTCAATTAAGGAGTTAGTGTCTGTTTATAGTTAATGGGGATTTAAGGATACATTCCTCAAATGTGCTCTGAATTACCCCCTGGAGAAGCCTTTCCCTCTCCTAATCTGGGACTGAGGTGTCTAAAACCTTGTCCATCTTTTCTGAGTCCACAAATCAGCCTGGGCAGTCCCTTTTCTGGTGAGATGATCTGTGCCAGAGCAAACTATTTCCTTGACAGCTTTTGCCCAAGGGGGCACGGATGACTTCCAGCTGTAGGTATTTCCTTCTGCAGAAATTGCCACCTACTCCTAAGCACAAGGAAACCTGGCTGACATCTTTCACTGCCAACATCTGCTAGAATACAATCCTGGGAGGCTGACCAAGCTCACAGGGAGCCCCCAGAGGCCTGGCTGGGCCAGGCTTTCCCTTCCATACTGTAATTCTGCTTCAGCTGGGGGAGCACAGGGCATGGAGTGGGGGGAGGAAGGGTGGCAGATAGTGACATCTGCCCAAGGGAGTCCCCAGCTTTGTCTTGCCACAGTGCCCAGGGCTTGGGAGAGAGAATGGCTGCAGAGGGTTTGGTCTGAGCACATCAAAGTGTTTGTGCCCTTCCTAGTTAGGGGCTGTGTGCCTTGAGGCTCTAGAGTTGTGGCCTAACTTTTGGCTAGTAGGATTATCTGTTTGTTTCTCTTCATTTGAAAAGTAGGTTTATATGCACTGATGTGCAGTGACACTGGTTTTGTTAAGCTGAGCATTGCTTCCTCTCATGTTCAGCGTTTGTGAAGGTGGCAAGCCTGAGCTGCAGAAGGTTGGGTTATTTGCCTGACTCGTGGCTTTCATGGACTTGTTGCCATCAGCCTGGTGCTGCCCTCTAATCCCTGTCTTTACTGAAGCTAGAGAGCAGCAGAGCTGCTGGAGTCCCCCTGCTCAGCTGCCTGCCCTGGTTTCTGTGTCTCCTGATGCTAATGCAGTCCTAATTAACTCGAGCTCTGGGAGTTCGTGTGGTGGGTGCTGCTCCTGTGGGGTTTGTTGGTGTTGGAGAGGCAGCTGCTCAAAGCAGTGGCACCATGGCTCAGAGCAGCCCCTGGAGGTTCTGCATCACCTGCACCAAGCCCTGAGGTTACTTTTCCAAGCAAGGCTTTTTAGGATGAAAGGAGTTTCGGGCTGGTTTTTTTTCTTTTTTTTTTTTTATCACAAGAAACTAACTTTTCCATGAATAAGGAAAATACTTCTTTAGAAGTTCTGTTTTTCAGCTCCTAAATTTTTTATGTCTATTCACATAACAGCTGAGCTGCTCTTCTGTACTACCCTCTGCTTCACTGGGCCTGTTTCTCAGGGGTACTGAATCTGTCTTGCATTAAACTCTAGTTCTTGTATTATTTTAACTCAGCCTTTTAGAAGGTGGTTCATTTCTGGTGGCAGGTGTAACAAGTCTGTGTTTCCTGCCAGCTCTGGCCCGTGCTTCCTGATGGTGCTGAGCTGGGCTGGATCAGGCTCTCCTCCTGCCTTTCCTGGGGCTGGGACTACTCCCTCCTCCCCTGTGAGAGCCCATCTTTCCTTGTGCTCCTCTCAAAGTGACCCTCCCTGGGATCTCCAGGCAGCCCTGACATTGATAAACCACAACATATTGTTTAACATATTGTTCCCAGTCCAACATATTGTTCGCATTCATCATGGAAGCAATCAGTACGGAGCATTTTATTGCAAACCTGTTTCCTGGTGCTCATCATTAGGTCATTAACCTTAACAATGTCAACATGTTCTCAGTGTGCAGTTTAATTGGAGAGCAGTGCCGAGCATTGCACGGGCTGTGCCACATGCAGGGAGCAGTGCAGGGGTAACAGAAATGCTGCACCAGCAGGGCACTGCTGAGAAATAAAGTCAGGTTTGGGCACAAAGAGGCCAGTGAAAGAATAATGTAGCTGCACCTTGGGGGGACTCAAAGAATCTCTGAGCAGAACCATAATTTCCTGTGAGCACCCGTGCCAGGTGAAGGTTTTAATTTTACAGGATCCTGTTCCAGATACTGTTTTTGGAGTTTTTTCCCTTTGGTGCCTGTGCCAGTTTCAAGGAAAAGAGATGGGCAGTCCAGTGACTTTTGCTCCACTAAATGCAAACACTGATCTTGGCAAGGCTCTCCTCTGAAAGTGCTTGTTAAAGCAGCACAGCTCATGTCTCTTGGGGCTAGTCACTCCCAGGCTCTGTGACAGAAAGCCAACAAACAACTTGATGTGGAGGAGTCTCGTAGGAGCAAGTAAATCCTTCAGGAAAATATCCTGATTGTGTCCTAAACTTTGGGGGAACATTTGTTTTTCTTGCTTTTCTTACAAGACTGGTGTATTCAGTTACAAAGTATTATACTCTCTGTATGAGCCCTGCTTGGTTCCTGTGGAGATTATCAGGACACCACCTTTCTGAGTGTAGGTGGTCAAACTCAACCTCACACAAGTAGGGCCAGGTCTTGGCAGTGTCCCTGAAATCTCATAAAGCTGTTGAGTGCTGATAACCTGTGGTTTGGGTATTAAGGTTGAAATTTCAGCTATTTGTGGGATGTCATCTTCCATTTCTTGTTGATTTTCATTGGCAATTAGGTAGATGTGAACATTGCAGCCTCACGTTCTGCTGGGTTCTGATTGCCCTGCAGCAGTACTTAGGTGGGGTCTAATTAACTGCTGTGCACACAACAGAGAAAATGCATCCCTTTCACTGCTCCAGGTGAAGCCACAAATCGCTCACACTGCAAAGCCCAGGGCCTGGTTTGTGCTGCAGGGAAGGAAGAGGTGTGGCAGGGAAAGCACCAGGGAGTGGCAGGTCCTTAGGGTATCTTCTTCTCTTGCCTCTGCCCTTCCTATGAAACACAGGTCCTTTTTCCTGCCAGCCTGGCCTATTTCTGCTGCCTCATATTTTTGTACTTCAGCATGGAGCACTGCTGTGCCTTGACAGGAAGGTCCAGAGGTCTGATTGACACCCTGCTTCTTCCCCATTACAAAGTAAACTAATTTCTTCAGATTTGCACAATACTCTTTTGAAAACAAGTATTGATCTATGCAAGTCTGTAGAGTGAGTAATCACTATCCACCAGTTTGGGGAGAATAAATAAACCAAGGGACAGGAAATGATGGATGAGAAAACCATTAAGTGCTTTTTGAACTGATGCTTTGTTCTGACTGCTCAGCTCCTGAAAGGGTGGGCTGGATTTTGTAGCAGCAAACTGATGTGAAATCTTTGCCAGCTTCAAATTAACCCAGTTGTTAGATGTTAGAGAGTGATTTTGAACTTTCTAGGCTGACTCTTACCCAGTTAAAGACAATAGCTCCTGAAGAAGGAAAGGCTTCTCTTTCTCTCACTGTGGCATTTATAAAGCCTAATCAAGGTTAGTGGTTTGCCATTTGTATCTACCTGAGCCTGTCTGCATGGATCATCCAGAGGCAGGTTGGAGGGCAGCAGGAGACTTTATCAGCATGGCGACACTGCAGTGCTGCAGGCCTGTATAAATCCACAGAAGCTGTGTCGTGGTTTGAAAACAAACCAAGTGAGAGGCTCTAAGTGAGAAATACAATTTAATGAGAAGAAAAGGAAAACATAAGATTAAATAAATGCACAATACAGCAAGAGAAAACCACTGACAGAGTCAGAATACAACCTGATCAGGGTGATGGAAGCAGTCCAGGTGAGGTGGTCTTCCTGAAGCAGTGATCACATAGAAAGGTCTGAGAATCCAATGGGCAAAGGCTGCTTCTACTGTCCCAAATCCCAGCTTATATCCAGGTGAGAATGCTTGGCTCCTCCCCGTGGGCGGAGCATCTCCCAATGGGATGGTGAGACATACAGGAGGTCCTTGATGGCCCATTAAAGAGAGATAACTCCCAGAGGGAGTTATCTTTGAGTCATGCAAAAGGCATTGATGGGCCATTAACTGAAGATGGTGATAGAATACATCCTAAACTACAGCCCAGGACAAGCTGCTACCCTTATCTTGCTCTAAATGCCCTCTGCACCTCACACAGAGCTTGCACAAAGCATGGCCAGCCCAAAACAAAGCCTCAGTGGAAAGCAAGAGCTTTCTGTGTGCTTTGTGCATGGGGAGCATCCAGCTGCTGGGCTGTGGCTGCAGGTCACAATCTCCCTCTTGGCTGCAACTGCCACAATCAGCAATCTCCCTCCACGTACCTCCTGCCTCAGCCCAGCCTGTGCTCTTTGCTGCCTGGATCCAGTCCCAAGGCACACCTCACTGGTGCTGCTGAGCTCTGAGTCTGAAATCTGAGAGCCCCTGGGTGAGGGGAAGAGCTGCTCCAACCCAGGACACAAGGAGCTCTCTTCATCCTCAGCCCTCTTCCCTACACCTTCAGGATACTAAAACCTTCCAGGGAGCCACTCACTGTTATTTAATCTATAATTAAAAGGTCAGGTAACAATCTTGCAGACAACACAGCCTGTCTAAGCCAGCCTGAGCTTTCAGGGAAGCAGCTGTCCTCTGGGCACAGACAGGTCCCCAGAGGGATGGAGGGGAAGCAGGGGCTGTCCAGGTGCAGTTTCAAGCAAATGAGAGCAGCAGCAGAGGTGAGAAGGAGGAGCAGCCTATTGATCAGGCTGCAGAAACCCACCACAGCTGCCTCAAGGACTGACCTTGTTTCCAGAGCAGCAGAGTTTGGGCAAGTCTCTTTGATAGGAATGGAGAGGAAATCAGGCCACGCTTTCAAAGCAATGTGTTCTTTCTCTCCCCTTCCACTGAATGCAGTTTCTTGAATAGACTTTGGCTGTCATTTCCTGAATGCTCAGGGAGCAGCTGGCCGGAGGTTTTCTGTGTATTAGCAGAGATCAAACAGGAGGAGTGTAACTGTGGCGTGGCTGGGGAGAGTAGAAGGGCTGGAACACGCCACGTGCTGTGTGCCATGCACCTCTGTCATTGAGAGAAACAAACTGGCTGCAGAAAACCTAAATTCAGCTCAATCAGCTGCTAAAGCTGGCCTGACAGCCAGCCTTCAGAGACAGCTCCCCCAGCTCCAGGCTTGGGCTGAATCAGCAGGTTTTGCCCTGTGAGACAGGCTTGGCTTCCCTCGTGGAGCTGCAGAGGGATGGACACTGCTGTGCTTGAGGCACAGTGTAAAAACCCTCTGAGCCCTTGCAGTGCCTCATGGGGAGGAAACTGCTTGAGCTGAGGACTCTTGGCAGAGGCACTTGTGTGTCTGAACTGACATGAGCTGCCTAAGAGTGATGTTACGAAGGAAAATAGCAGAGTAAGTGAAAAAAGAGTTGGCAACTGGCTGATGCCCACTAGGATAAAGAGATCTGGAGGGAGCTGGAAGTTGGGAAGGTGAATGAAGGCAAAAATCAGCTTCTGCTGCTGGCTTCTTCCCTTGGCCAAGGTGAATAAGCTGAATAAACATTTGCTAATTTAAGGAGCAAAGCAGTGATTTTAGGCAGTGAGCTCTAGATACTGAGGTCTAAGAGGAAGCCCCGTGCCTTCAAGGTCTTCCAAGAGAAAGTGTTGTCACTGTCATACCGACACTGTTTCCATCCTGACATGGTGGTAGCGTTTTATGACTGTTGAATTTGGTATTTGGTTTGAGTGGGCAGGTTTTGGTGGCAGAAAGGTCACAAGGGTGGCTTCTGTGAGAAGCTGCTGGAAGCTTCCTCCACATCCAGCAAAGCAAACCCCAGGAGCCCCCAGGATGGACCTGCCACTGGCCAGGGCTGGGCCAATTAGAAATGCTGCTAATGCCCCTGTGATCACAGATTTGAGAAGGAAATCAAGGAAATGATTGAGCAGTTGTACCTGCAGCCAGAGAGGACAGGAGTGAGGATATGTGGGAGGAACAGCACAGCCAGGGCACTGCAGGAGGAGCTGCTCCAGGGGCCAGAGCTGAGGCTCCCCTGCAGCCCCTGGAGCAGCCCATGGAGGGGAGCTGTGGCCCTGCAGCCGTGGAGGGCAGAGATCCCCCTGCAGCCCCTGGAGCAGCCCAGGCCAGAGCAGGGAGATGCCTGAAGGAGCCTGTGAGCCCAGGGGAAGTCCCTGCTGGAGCAGGGTCTGTGGATCCACGGAGAGAGGTTTCCTGGTAGGACTTGTGACCCTGTCAGGGACCCACACTGGACCAGACTGTGCCTGCAGGACTGCACTCCTTGGAAACACACCCTGTGGGAGTAGTTAGTGAAGAACTGCTGCCTGTGGGATGGACTCACGCTGGAGAAGTCCATGGAAAACTGTCACCCATGGGAGGGACCCCATGCTGGAGCAGAAGGACTCTGACTGCTCCCTGAGAGGCAGCAGAAACATCCTGTGATGAACTGAGCATCACTCTCATTCCATGAGCTGCTGGAGGAGGAGGCAGAGCTGGGAAGGAGGAAGGGGTGGGGAAGGTGATGTTTTTAGCTCTTATTTTACACCTTATCATCCTGCTCTGATTTTGTCAATAACAAATTCAATTAATAACTCCAAGCTTGTTTGGCCCATGATGGTGTCTGATGAGTGATCTCTCCTGGTCCTTACCTTAACCCATGAAACTCTTTGTTATATTTTCTCTTCCCTATCCAGCTGTGGAGGGGAGTGACAGAGTAGCTTTGGTGGCATCCAGCCAGAGTCAACCCACTACAAGTTTCCATCAAACAATGCCCAAAACATATTTAAAACGAAACCTCTAAAACCTCTTCAGTAAGTCCAAAGTCAGCTGTTTTAACTGCTGTATTTTAGAGGGGTCATACTGGAGTCTTGATGAACAGCATCATCCCCACAGAGAGGCACTGTGAGGACTCTGATGGTTTATTTATTTCTGTGGGACTCGGGGTGCCTTGCTGTGTGCTGAGCAGCTCCTCAAAGCCTCACAGCCTGGGGATTAGGGATGCCTGTGTCATCTCCCTTCAGTTTGTCCAGCCCAGGCACTGAGCTGGCTCCACCTCAGGGTGCTGGTTGTGTGAACCTGGAATGAGCTGAAGTATCTGCAGGTTGCAGGTACAGGAGAAGCACAGCTGGCTGTTCTGATTTGTATATGTTTATGTAAATGCCTCATAAAATATCCCCCATTGGGACAAGCCAAAGTCACGCATCATAAAGATCAGCTCCTGTAATGGCTTATTTACAACTGCATTTGCCAAGGTAGTGAAAAAAATATGCCTGTGTTTATAGGAAATTAATTTCTGCCCCTTCAGTGATCAGCCCTGAGCAAGCAAAAGACCTGAATTATCCCAGTTGCTTCACTCTGGCAGAGAACTGCTCTTCAGAGCCTCCTGCAGTGTAACCTGGTGGGGATGTTTAATCAGAAAACCTTAAAGCAGCAAGGTCCCAACCCAGCCAACACAGTGCTCCTGCAGCAAGCAGTCCTCCTTCAGCAAAGCACTAAATCACACCCAATTTTAGACCTGTGCAAACCCCAGGTACCAGGCCAGGTGGAGGAAGGTGTGTTGGGCTTTTGCTGAAGAAGAATGGATTTTTGCCTTGGGCTTGAATTAGCATACCAAGAATGAAATGCCTTACCAGGCAGATCAGCAAGGTTATTTAAAACATAAAACAAGCCAAGCATGGCAGGTCCCACCAAGGGAGGAACAGTTCTTAGTGCTGGTAGTGGTGCTCTGCCAGCTCCCTGTGTGGCTGAATCCACACCCACCCCAGGTTTGTGCAGCACCCCAAATTCTCACGGCTTAGTGCTGCTCCCATGGCAGAGGAGCCCGTGACTTTGAACCCTGAACACCTATGCATGTGTAGATGTTCTGCAAAAAGCAGCTGGGTTTTGTAGGAGTCTTTAGGTAAGTCTTGCTCTTCAGGGAACATTTCTGTACCAAGAATGTAACTGCTCAATGCTGGGGGTAAACCAAACCTGAGCTATTTAACTCCGCAGGACTTCTTGAGGATTAAGAAGGAGTAGGTGGAAATCTTGTGCAAACTCAAGCCAGCTAATAATTTGTCTATAATTCATTAATCATAGGGTTTGTCCTGAAATCTGCTGTAAGATAACATTGACGCACTTTTTGCTATTTTTTTAAGATTCTGGCAGAGTGAGTGGTGGTGTTGCTACCCTGGGCAAAACCAACTTCAGGACAAACACACCTCCTCCTCCAGCTCCAGCAGCTAACAGCTGCTCCCCAGCCAAGATACTCCCTCACCATTTGATGCCATCAGAGGCTCCTCTGCAGCTGGGCTGCCCTGGAGCAGGGTTGAGGGTGTAAGATCTGTTTGGCAAGAGAGGCAAATCCCTGTGCAGTGGCTGCTGATGGAAGCAGGGCTTCCATCTGTGCCTTTGTGGCCAAAGATTAATCCCATGAGAGCTAAAGAGCAGCAGATATGGCAGATGTTCAAATTAAGTGTTTTCTTTCTATGTATCACCCCACCTTGTGTGTTAAATGCAGCCCTGACTGAGCCCAGTCAATGAAAGAAAAGTCTGTTTTCTTTCATGTCCCCCTTAAAATTTGAGGAGTTTCCCTGACAAAGTGATGCATAGTTATGGGCTCAGTAAATGGTAGAGTGATTTATGGCTTACACACTGTAAATCAATAAAAAGAATCACAGACATTGACAGCACGTTCACAGCCCATTTCTTTAAATGGAAGGCACTTTTCTATCCTTCCCATTTCAGACTGGTTGGTCCTCAGGGAGGTTCCTGCCACTAACAAGTGCTAAGAGAGTCTTTATAAAGCTTGTAAAACCTACATCTTATATAATACTTTTCCTTATATGCCCTTTCTTGCTGTATCATCGTTTCCACTCATAGAAAGTAGCGTGTCCTGCACACTGGCTTATGTGATTTCCCTCTCCTGGACAGTATATAAACAAAACACATGACAGATCTCCTGGGTTTAAGCCACTCCAGACCAGTCCCTTTGCCTTCCCAGAGTGTGAGAAATCAAGGCACAGAAAATTCTCAAACCCTGAGCATGCAGGCCCAGACATTGAAATGAATACAGGGTTTGACCTGAGACCTTGGAAAAGGCTTCCAGATTTAGAGACCAGAAGCCAGAATGTGGATTAAGCACAAACGTGCCAAGCCAGGTAGTGGAAAGTTCTAGAGTTTAGATACAGAGGTAGTTAGTTACAAAGGTACTAAGAAGTTTTAAGGTGTAGTCTGGTAAGTTCTTGTGTTGATATCTGATTGGTTAAGAAGGTCTGCACTGTGGCAAAAACTTATAACAGAAAATAGTTAGGAATTGGTTTAAAGACTAAATAATCCTTGTGGCAACAGGTTACTGGCTAATAAATCTTTAAAAGGCTTTGTAACTAGAGATCTTGTAACCACTGACTGCTACTGACCCCTGGCTTATCCTGTGAAGACATTCTCACCCTCCTTGAGACTGATGAAGATAAGAGCAATAAATCATGCTTTAACACAAATCTCAGTGGTCCTGTCTCTCTCCTTAATGCCGATATCAGTGTTGGTATAAATCCTAATAAAGGTGTGTTTCTGTTATAAATACATATTATAATACTGGCTTTTTGTAAATATTAAGGTGAATGCTATGTGAAAATAACTTTGCTGTAAAGATACAGTTTTTATTTCTGCTATTAACAAAACTTAGACATAGTAGTGAAATAGCTGATATAGTTATGTTTGAACTGTCTGCTTGCTTGGGATAACATCCACTGAACACATGATGAGGACCCTGCTGCTGACACGCCAGCTCTGAGCACTGCCATCTGAAGAGTGCATGGACCAAACCCCGAGCTGGAGGTGATAATAAGAATGGACTAAAACCACAGTTGGCTGTGAATTCTCATGCTCTAAAAGGGCATGTGCAGCCCTCCCCTGGGCTCAGCTCCTCACAGTTCCACGGGCTCCGTCACCACTCTCTGCCCCTCTGGGTGATGCCCCTGCTGCCACAGTCCCAGCACACAGTGCCCAGCCCTGCTGCCTCAGCTGTGCCCCAGAGCTGTCCCTTCCACAACCACAGCCCCATCTGCAGCCACACTTCAGGAAAAACAGGACAAGGACTGTCCTGGGGTGACTGTGATACTTATAGCCCCAACTGTTTGTTCTGTTTGTGTTGGATATTGAGTTCTGCACCTTTCAGACTGGTTCTCAGAGTGAAAGGGGAGAAAGAGAAGTGAGAGGTTTGTTTGCAGGAACTGCTCTCACTCCTCCACATTCCTCTCCTGGACTGTGCTGTCTGCAGCACAGACAGACAGAGGGACAGATCTCCTGTGCCTTTAGTTAGTTTAGCTCGCTTAGACAGAGAAGTTCCCTGGACTGGTTTTTTTATTTCCTTTTTTCTTGGAACTGTTCAAACCTGCTCTGGACTGAAAAACCCAGAAGAGACCAGGAGCTCACACTTGTGGCCCACCAGGGCCTGGGATGTGGCATTTTCCATCACTGGAGGAACTGATAAGAGACTGAGCGAGCTGAGCTACACCCACAGCAAGGACTTCCTCAATTTGCCATCTCTTTGGACACTGAGAGGTTTTGTTGTTTCATATTGTTAATTTTTTTTTTATGCTTGTCGATACTTTGATTGTTAAATAAATAGTTTTTTCCACTTTTCCCTGAGGAAATATTTTCCTGAACCAGTTGGGGGACGGATTGCTTGAATTTGCTATTCTGGAGGGGCCCCATTTGGAGGTCTTCTCCCAAATTTGCCCTAAACCAGGACAAGAGGGAACCAGCAGGCTGCAGAGGGAGCAGCTCTGCAGGGGCTGATGGCAGCAGTTCCTCTGCTGCAGTGAGCCAGGCAAGATGACTTCCCACTTTCCCTGCCCAAACCAGCCCCTGCAATGATGTGGGTGGTGTAGAATAAACAACCTGGCCACACTGAGCTGCACCATCCTCCTCTGCAACCAGGATACTCAGTCAGGCCACAGCTGAAATTGGAGCAGCTTGAGGAGATTTAGTGTCACCCTTGTTTCTTTTGTTGAAAGAACAGGATACAGGCTTTGCATGATGGGCATTATCCCTTGGATTGCAGCCCCACATGCTGCAACCACCACCTCCTTCTTGTGTGCAAAAGTAAATGAAAAATCAGCCATGATTCTAATTACTCTATGCTAATTGGGCTGCATTCAGGCCTCATTGATGATGCTATTATGCTGCAAGAAAACAAGGACAGCATATGTACTCACCTTGCTCTACTTATCCTATGATTATTCTCTGTTAGCACAGAAACATCCTAAAGTAGCAGCCTGCACACAAATTAGCCCATGGACGGACCACGGGAACTTCAGCCCTGGAGCACATTCACTGTCTCTTTTTCAGCATCAAATGCAATATCAGGGATGCCACAGCAGCTCAAGGCACTTTTATCTTGTATTGGGCTCAGCTTGTAACAGCATTTGCAGTCGTGTGTTTCCTCACAAGAAAACACTTTTGTATTCCCACTCGATCCATCCTGATGCCCTTATCTAATAGGATCTCCAATGCAGAGTTTCACCATGGCCTCTGGAAATGCTGCTGCCTGGGGAAGCATCACCATGTGCCTGGCAGCACTCCTGTGCCCGTGCCTGCCAATTAGCCCCAGCTCTTGATAAGGGGGAGGAGGGCATTCCGTGCTGGATTGCCCACTCCTGCTTTGGTAACTTCAGCAGAACTTTTTTTCTACTGTAAACTGGACTGAGACATTTGCATATTGTTTTTTGCAGTAGTATCTAATATGCCGAGAGCTCCTGGAGTCATTATAAAATCATCAGTGCTTGTTCCAGTGTGATATATTCTGTTTGTCTAGCTGGCTGCTTTCCTACCATATGTATTTATTGAAGCTGGCTGAGTATCTTTTTCTGTGATGTTTTGCTTATTTATTCAAGAATGAGTTCATCAAAATTCAGCCAGGCTTTCTGTCCTCGACACACAGAGATCTAATCGAGCGTTTGAACACACCCATCACAATCGCAACTGAATGCAAAATTCCATCTGATTCAAAAACTGAATGCAAACTTGATGGGAGCAATGAAAAAAGTCTGTCTGCCCCCAAATCCATCCCGAGTTTTACTCTGTGAGACTGTAATGACCTCGAGAGGTAAAGGAGGAATTTGCCTCAAGCTGCACCAGGGGAGGCTCAAATTGGGTATTTGGGAAAATAATAATTTCATGGAAAGGGTTGTCAAGCACTAGAACAAGCTGCCCATGGAAATGGGACAGTCACCATTCCTAGGAGTGCTCAGAATATGTGTTGATGTGGCACTTGGGGGCACAAGTGGTGTTTAGTGGTGAACATGACGGTGGTGCCATGCTGACAGTCAGACTTTGTGATCTTAAGAATCTTTTCCAACCTTGACAAATCCATAATTTCTCCCCTTAAGGCACCTGGAAACTCAAAGCACACTCCAGTGGGGGTCCCTGGGGAGTTTCTAGCAGGTGCCTGTCTCAGGGCCCATCAATGAGTCAAGTGGCCATGATATCATGTTCAATATTGTGGTCTCATCAGGGAGACTGATTTGTGTTGCATTAAGCAAGACAGGGTTGCTAATATCCACTGAGGTTTACATGGGAAAATTTAAAGCCTATTCCAGTATATTAAATGAGGCTGAAAAGCTTCGATCAATAATTTCCCTTGTATGAAAAATAAGAGATGAAAATGAAGGTAGATTGATTCAAAATACTTAATGCCAGATACCAGCTGATGGAAGTACCTTGTAAATAGCATTTTGTACAGTTGCCAATGAATTAGGCTAAATTGTGAGGATGATTGAAATGTGTTTTATAATGTTCATGTCCAGTTTAGTGGCCATTTACAAAATTTAGAAGAATATGAAATCCCCAAAGAGTAAGAGAGCGGCCAGCAAAACCCAGAGTAGAAAGCAGTGGTAGCTTATAAATGAGATCTTGGAGTAGTTTATTAGACAAAAAAGCCAGAGTTCTTTAAAAGCAAGAAGAATCAGTGGTTGTAGTGTTTTAAATTTTAAAATATGTTTTCTAAGTACTTCCTTTTTCATCAACCCTCTATTTTACATGGAGATTATGATCTTTGATGTGGAAAGTGAACTGGATGTGGTTTTTTAAGTTAATTTGGTAATAAAAGAACACTCACTTCTCTGAACAGCCCCACGCTCGGCTGGGGCGGTTCGTGTAGGACTGTTTTGAATCTCATCACACTGATTTCTGCAGGCAGTTTTGGAGAATTATGTTCCTTTGCTGGCTCACTGGGGTAGATGGTGACCTTGGGCAGTGGTGTGATGACTCCTGGGGACAGCCCATGGTCCCAGCTGGAAGAGGATGCCCAAAGACACTCAGGATTGAGAGCAATCACATCATCCCTCACAGTCTGTCTCTCCTGTGTGTGCAGAAGAGCCTTGCAGCCTTCCTCCCCTTTCTCAAAGGTTTTTCTGGTTCCCTCTTGCTCTGTGAGCTGTCCCAGGGCTTTTCCTGCCAGTGCTTGGCAAGGCTGCAGTGTGGGTCTGCTCCATGTCCTGAGACCACTGGGCAAACCAGCAGGAGATCCAGAAAGATCCATCCACATTGCATCCCCTGGGGCTTGGCTTTCATTTAGAAACAGCAGTGAGCAGTGAGTTTTTGCTTCTGTGCTCTTGTGTGGGTGTAGTCACAAGGGGAAGGGCTCTGCACTCTGCAGATCTGGGTCTTAACCATTCCCAGGACTCTATTTTGTGCTGATTTTTTTCAGCTTTAATGCATTGTGGTGCTGCACTGCTGATGTTGGAGCTGATTGCTGGCTGCAGCCAAAGCTTCCTGCAGGCAGATCCCACTCCAGCAGTTCTCTGACAAGTGAGTGACAGCCAGGCTGCCTGCTCAGGGGTCACTTGCACTTTTTGTCCTCCAGTGAGCCCTGAGGTTTTTGGTTTTTCTTATCTTCTTAATGAGTTTAGTCTCTGCTTCAAAGTAGAAGGCTCAGGGGACAGCTCATTGCAGCCTTCCCAAGAGGTCTTGGAAAAAAAAAAGAGGGATAGTGGCTTTTCACACAGCTAATAGTGACAGGACAAGGGGAAACGGTTTCAAACCAAAACAGGAGAGATTTAAATTGGCTCTTATAAAAAAGATCTTCCCTGGGAGGGTGGTGAGGCCCTGGCACAGGGTGCCCAGAGCAGCTGTGGCTGCCCCTGGATCCCTGGCAGTGCCCAAGGCCAGGCTGGACACTGGGGCTTGGAGCAGCCTGGGACAGTGGAAGGTGTCCCTGCCATGGCAGGGGTGGCACTGGATGAACTTTAAGATCCCAAACCATTCTATCATTCTATGAATGTCTTCTTGAGTGGAGCTGGCATTTGTAATAAAGCATTTTAGGTGCACTGACACCTTTCTGCTCCACAATCAGATAATCAAGAGAAAAAAGACAGTGTGCAGATGCTGGTGCTATAAAGGCAATGGCCAATAATGAGTTTTGTCCTTTACTTTAGGGTGTTTTATTGGAATGGGAAGAAAATGCACCAAGGAGGGGCTGTGGAGTGCCCACAGCGTTACGCTGATCACCGGTGCCAAAAGAAAAGTGCTAGAAAAGTAATATCTTCTCCTGAGTAACAGGAAAACAGCTTTTTTTCCTGGTGATTCATCCAGTAATTAGTTTCCAATACTCAGTCCACAGGATCTTTTCAGGAAATAGGTCTTTCTATTTATAAATTGTTGTTCTATCAAGTCACAATTTTTAATTTGTGGCCTTGAGGATTTTCATTTCCTCCTTGTGAGGTGCATTTTAACTAAACCATGTTCCATCAGCGCTGTACAAGCTGCTGCCAAAACTTCTCCTGGTGTCCCAGCCTAGGCTTTTGTGGGGAGGAAGGAAGCTGGAGCAGGGCTCAGACCTCTTCATAGAAATGACCAGGAGAAGATCACGGATCTTTCCTCACTTTCTGTTTGTTTTTTCTGCTCTTGGAGCCCTTTGTGCTGATCTCTGTGGCCAGGACTTGCTGTGGTGGCTTTCCCTCAGTTGCTGTTCAATGTGCAATCAGGAAAATCCATATAATCCAAAGGATTGATTGGTTCTCCACAGCTGATCATAGAGACATAGGATATCTTGGGACCCACAAGGATCATCAAAGTCCAGCTTCTGGCCCTGCTCAAAATGGGGTTTGGAATCAGTGTTGGGAAAGATGGGGCAGGAAGGGCTTATGGATATGATTGTCTGGTAAGAAATACTGGAGATATAAAACGTATGAGTGAAATAGAAATGAAGGCCAGCTCTGAGATGGAGGCATGGCAGGCAGGAGGATGGTGAGTAACTGGAGATGGGTTGAAGAACAGAAAGCAAAAGGACCCAAGAATGCAGCCCCTCTCCACCCTGCCAAGGCATCAAGGAAAAAGTAGATAAGAAAAGTAGTCTTTAGAGTTTAGAATGTAGGATGATCAGGTAATTTAGTAGTTCTCAGAGGTTGCATGCAAAGTTTGTAGGTTTTGTATCTTGTGCCAGTTGGTCACTGTAAATTAGAATATTCAACACAAAAGGAGATAGAATGTGTTGAAAGAAGGACCTCACTCTCTCACTCCTTCCCATCTCGCCTCTGTCTTTTTCCCTGCTCTTCTCCCTCCACTCTTACTCTTCTTACCTCTCTAACCCCTCGTAGCTTTTTACCTCCCTTACCTCATCCCCCCTCTCTCTGTCCCTCTCTCTTTGGGGCTTCCCTTCAGCCGAGGCTGGTGGCTGAAAGCAGCCCTCTTTACCCACGACCCTTGCAATAAACCATGTGTTTCTGGAATATCTCAGGTCTGCAGAGTTCCTTTGTGCCTGCTGGCCATGGATGTCTTTACAGAATCAGGATCTATATTGTAAATCCTCTCCAGGTTTGGGCTGCTGTGGCATTCTCATTTGAACTTATAAAAAAGTGGCAAGCTTTTTGATCCAGTGTTGATGGTGTAAGTACAGAAATTCAGAGGAAATTTCTTCAAAGATCTCATTTTGACTTAAAGAACACAGTCAGGTTCTGCGTCATTCCTCCATATGTTTTTCTTGATCCAAGAAACTGGTGATGAAAGTGAAGAGACTTGCATTTTTTCCTCTGGCACTGCTTGCTGTGTTTCGAAATCATGTTCGGTATTTGCACACTCAAAATAGGCTCCTTCTGTTCATTCACACTTTTCCTTGGGGGTTATGAGGGGCAATAAGGGATAGAGCAATGCCTTTCTGAAAGCCAGGTGCATTGCAGGAGAGTCTGAAATGCTTGTTAAGGTTCCTGCACGTTACCTGCCGAGGAGAAGCCGGTGAGGATTAATGTGCATTACTCGGGGCATCTGCCTGGCTGAGCACATTGAATTCACAGAATCACACACTGCTTTGGGTTGGAAGGGACTTTACATCTCATCTTGTTCCACCACCTTCCACTATCCCAGATTGCTCCAAGCCCTTGCCTTGGACACTTGCAGAGATGGGGCAGCCACAGCTGCTCTGGGAAACAAGAGAAGTCCTTCTTCTGAAGGCTCAGCCACATCCTTGGGCTTGGGATGCTGGTTCAGAGTTTCCTGAAGCCACCTGGGCAGCAGTGGAGGTCTCAGTGTAAATCTTCTGGCTCTGGCCTTGAAGGGGACCAGCAGAGCGTTCTGGCTCAGTGGGCAGTGGGAGGGTGAATGTTGCTGTTGCTCCACCCTCAGAGCCTGGCAGAGCCCTTGGGAATAAAAGCCTCAAATAAGCCCCATACATACCAGTGACTTCCCAAACTGAGCAGTGAGAGTGCAGCAGGACAAATGCAAGACGGGCCTTCCATGGCATCAAGTGATGACCCTGTGGGAGGTGATGGGTGTTGCAATTATACACCACAACGACACAAAGGCTCCAATTTCAGAAGGCTGAAAAATGACTCCTTTATTCTCGGGAACCGTTTCCCTTTTTATACTCTTTTACACAGACCAGTTCCATTGGTGACAAGAAGACAAACCTCTTCAATCCCATTGGTCAGACCAGAGGGACATCAAAAGAAGCCCCTCCTGGGGAAAATGTCTAAACATTCTTGCCCTTAGCAAAACTTGTCTCTTGTTTACAGAAAACTCCCTGGGAAAGGAATATCAGAAACCAAGATGTGTCAGGCACGAACCAGGGCTACAGATGGGTGTCAAGAGATGGAGCCAGGGTCTTGTCAGTGGTGCCAAGCAATGGCATGAGAGGAAACGGGCAGGAACTGATGCCCAGGATGTTCCACATGATCACAAAAAACTTCTCTGTGCAGTGACCGAGCCCTCAACAGGCTGCCTGGAGAGGGTGGGGAGTCTTCCTCACTGGAGATATTCCAGACCCCTCTGGACAATCCTGTGCTCTGGAATGACCTTCCTGGAGCAGGGATGTGGCACCAGATGACCCCCTTGGTCCCTTCAGATCTGGCCCATTCTGTGATGCTGTCAATGTCTGGCACTTCTTCCCCTGTTTCCCAGGAAATACCAGAGTAACTGCAGATGTTACTGTTGTGGAGGAAGCAGGGCAGAAGCAGGAGGAATTACAGATCTGCTTCACTGCCATTGCTCTAAACAGCAAGCAAATAAGCACTAATCAGTAAATAAGCCCACAACATTTCCCCCAGACACTGTCCTCAGATGGCCTGTTTGTGCTAATCCTCCTCAGCACTGAATCACAGGCAAGGCAAAAAAAACCCCAAACCTCTGAGTGAGAGGTTTTAAACTTACTGTCTGGGAGAAAACTCCTCCCCAAGGCTGGTTTGTAGCTTGTACCAAACAACCCCAGGCCCTGGGCTGGATGCTGAGGCTGTGGCTGCATTTTGAATCTGCTGCTAATTCATAAACATCACAAGCAGTTGATTTCAGCTGAACCCCTTGATTTAATTACACTCTTGTATACAATGGGGACCTTGTGTTTTCCTATATGTAATGAATATTAAGCTGATAGCCCTGTAATTTCCTGTGCCAGGCTTGCTCTGATTTTTTGCATATTGATACCACATTTGGTTTGTTATTTTCCAATTTTCCAGTCTTCTAGACTTGTGCTCAGCGAGTTCTCCATAGTAATTGCTGTTGGCACACACATTTCCTTCCTCAAATCTGCTCTAACACACTGCAACGAATTTTGTCTCATCCTAGAGATTTGCTTGGGTTTCAATTCCTCTTATTTATTCATTGTCTTGAACTCGGCAGCCCTGGAATCACGCAGGACTCTGGATAAAATTCCATATTCCACAGTTTTAATTTCCTCCTTTATCCCAGGCATTCCCTCTTCCCCCCCACATGTGCATGGGGATGGTTTTTATCTGATGCTGTGACTTTCTGCTGTTCATAAACCACTTTCCATTGCTGCCTCCTCAGAAACTCTTATCCAATTCTGAACAGAAATGGATTTAAATGTGGCAGCATCAAAAATAATGCTGATATTTACTCAGTTTTCTTGCCCTCTTGATGCATTTGGAGTATATCCAGCTTTTTCTCTCTGTCTTTGAGGTGCTCCTCTGGGTGTGCCCTACCTTTAAAGGTGAATAAACCCCTTTTTTGGATGTGATTTGGGCATTGGAAGGGGGTGGGATGAGGACAATGTACTTGGGCAGCGTGTGGGGCTGCTTTTGTAGGATTTGGGTGGAATTAAGCCAAAAAAAGAAGTTGACAACTTACTTGGGCTTTTATTTGGGCTAGGAAAAAGGGTTAATTATGCAAGAGATGTCAGCTGGTTGTGTATAAAAGCCAACCCCAGGTTGCTGCACTGGAGTGGTGGGGAGAGTGTTTGATGCCTTTGACTGTCACTGTTCTGAGAAGTTAAGCACCTTAGGAGGAAAAGGGGGAAAAAAGAGATAAAAGAAGGGGGAAAATAGAAACATAGTTAACTGAATTATCTTCATTTCCCAAGGGACTGTGTGAAAATCAGCTTTCTGAAATGTGCCCTAAGGAGGGCACCCACTGCCTGATACCCTTGAGCTTATGGTTTGTGTTCAAAAACCAGTCAACTGGACTATTCCTGTGGAAGTGGCAGGCAGGCTGTGCCACTGCTGGTACCTCTGGTTTCTCAGGCTTTTGGGCCCTTTCCCACCTCTCAGCTGCTCATTACATTCATGTCCTGAAGGTGCAGGCCCTGGCACCCCTCTGATGGTGCTCTTCTGCTGGGAGCTCATGGCACTGCTCTCCTTCCTGGATTAATTTCCCTGGCTGCCAAAGGAAAGCCAGATGCCCTCTCTGTATTTCTTTGTGATTTCTTTCCAAGAGTATTTACTGAGAAGGGTAATCCCATGGTGAATAATCATCTTTGCTAGAGCAAACAGCAAGAAGAGTTGTGCCCAAATCCCAAACCTGGCCTTCACCCATCACACCCTTGAGTGTACTGCTGGCAGGGAGGGGGGACCTGGCTCTGGTAAGCACCCACCATTTGTATAAATAGAAACCAGCCTGGCTGATTCATTTTTGAATGTGAAGTTGTGTGAAGGCCAAGTTCTTCCTCAGCACTTAGCATGTAGGGAGTTTTATTTATATTTATTTTACATATGTATATATATGTGTCTGTGTAGATAGATAGATAAATGTGTGTGTGTGTATATATATATATATATGACTTTTTAATCTCAAGTCTTGTGTTCTCCACCCACCCCTCAGAGGATTGACCAGTATATTTTAACCAGGTTTAACCCAGTATATTTTAACCAGGTTTTACCCAGTATATTTTAACCAGTACATTTTTGACCAGTCTATTTCTGCACTCTAGCTACCAGTCTTTAAAGTCTCTCTCCATTTGGCCATCATTGCAGTGCTGGGGAGCAGCCAGAGCCTGGGGCAGGGATCAGTGGATGAAGATGTCACGTTGATGGTGGTGTTGCCATGTGATGATGCAAATTTTTCTATTTTTGTCGGAAATGAGAGCCTTGGTGAACCAGAGTGAAGATCAAAGATACCATAGTTGGAATTCTGCTCATTTTGTCACCTCTTTCTGCAGAGTAACCTACTTCTGGTGCTACCTCATGCAATCAGAAGCAACCTGTGCAATTAAGAAACTGAGAGACGTCTTTAGATGGCAAAGCTGTCAGATTCCTATCTTTCCAGGTTGACTTTTATTTTCCTTAGTGCTCTTGAGGTCTCTTAGTTCCTTTCAAGAGACAATTCCTACTCTCAGGCTCAGCAATTATTGATGGCTTCCTTTGTCAGACAAGCAGGGCATGTGAGCATGTGTGTACCACTCACAAGGTACACACCACCGGCCTAAATGCATCACTGAACACCTTAAAATTAGCAGCATAAACAACATTCCTTACTGAAAACTCCATTTTTACAGAGCTAATTGCACCAGCTCCTCATCCACACATATTAAAAGGGAAATAGCTTATATAGGTTTGTTTTTACCTCCTTAACTTGCTCTTATTCCTGCTGAGAGGGCTGGTGCTGGGTATCACAGCAGGGCATCCCAGGCACTGTTAGCTGCACAGGTGCCTGGGGCAGAGAGGTTTGGGTCAGGGAAGGGGAGATTTTTCTGAAATAACTGTTATGAGGAGGTAATTGTGTTCTGTAGATTTCTAAGTGTATTTTGAACGGTGGGACTCGCTGAGTCTGGATGATCCTCACTTGGATTCAGTTTGACACCTCAGAGTTGACTTAATGGTTTGTATTTTGCATTTATACACAGCCCAAATCATCCTCCTGGCTGTAGCTGATTTAAATAATGGCTGTTCCAGGGGGAAACTGTCTCTCCTGCTCTTCCCTCCCTGAGAAGAGAGCAGAAAGTGGCTGAGCAAGTGGCACATATGGTTGAAATCGTCTTGGAGCAGCAGCTTCAGAGTTATTCATAACAGCTGAGCACGTAATTGTGCATAATGCAGCAGAAACATTTCTCTTCTTGTGATTGAAAGGCATTTGCTCTTGATTGGTGTGCAACTGTTGTACCTGGGAATATCAAGGGGCTGTGAATCTGCATCATTTCAGGCACGAGTGCTTATCAGTCACATCTGAGAACACTGGAGCAAAAACGGCCTGGTGACAAATGCAGGCAGGGCCAGTAACGACCTTTACAAGACAGTTTTATAGAGCAGGATAAACAAGAGGGGCTGGATCCTCAGCTGCAGTGAAGCACCCTGTCTGTGCTGCTGCTGCTGCCAGGGAGGAGCTGATGCTCCGAGATCCAGGGAAATGTCAGGAGGAGCAGCTGCCTCTGCTTGGAGGCTGTGGTGAAGCTGTGCTGAGCAGACCCAGAGCTGGTGTGCTTGGAAAGGCGTTTCTGTCGTAGTTTGAAAGACAGGTGTCTGCCAGGGAAAGCTGGAGCCCCCCTTGGAATGGAGAATGTGAACCCCCGCCCTCCAAATTATTGTAATTTTGAAATTAAGGGGTTTTCAGGCAGAAGTATGGGGATAGGAATAACAGTTCTTTACTAGTGTGTATAACAAGGCAAACAAATAGCAATAACTGTGGCATTAACAACAACACAGAACCAGGAACATCATGACAGCCTTCTCTGCTGAGACAGGAAGAGATGGAGGAGAGGCTTTGCTTCACAAAACCCCAGGGCAGTCTGAGCCCAGTGTCCCTGCAGGACTCTGAGGAGCACCAAACTGGAATGGCAGGGATGAGCAGGAAACTGGGCTGGAGGATGAGATGTATCAGGAGCTCCATGGTGGTAGCTGGAAGGACAGGGATGAGCAGAGATCCCAGGCTGGAGGATGAGATGTATCAAGGAGCTCTGCAGTGGTATCTGGGACTGCAGGGATAAGCAGGAATGAGCAGAGATCCCAGGCTGGAGGATGAGATGTATCAGGAGCTCCATGGTGGTGGCTGGAACAGCAGGGGTGTCCCAGCAGGGATGTCCCAGCAGGGCAGGGGCTGTGGGGCTACAGCACAGCAAAGACCCAGAGCACAGCCCAAGGAGCAGCAGGGGCAGGACAGGGCTGGCCCAGCTCCAGCAGGGCAGGGGAAAAAAAAAAACAAGGTCAAGATTCCTGAACAAGGAGCAGATGGTGGTTCATCCCCAGCTTTGGGCTCCAGTGGTGACAGTGAGTTCTCCCCTCAGCAAACAACAGCTTGGCTGTGCTCCTTCCAATGCTGAGAGTGAGAGAGTGCAACTGCCCCAGCCCCATCCTTTACCTGCCCCCAAAACCTGTGAGATCTTCACCCTCTGAGAGAAACCCCCAGAGACCCAAAGAGGTGTAGCCAGGTGTCACCCTGATTTTTCAGCCTTCTGGTGTTTATATTCTGTACTGGAGTTTCCTTACCCGTTGTAACATAAACAAAGAGTGAGGTTTTGTAAACTGTGCATTCCTTCCTGGGGGAAGGACAAATTGATGGACTTCTGGGTTGACCAGTGGGGTCAAAGAGGTGTCAGCCTTGTCCCCCAATCTCTGATCAAACTGCAAAAAGTATATAAGTCAAAATCCCAAATAAAGTTCCTTCTTTCTCACAACCTGACGGTGTGAGTGTGATCTTTTTGGGTCTGTCTGGTGACAGCCAGGTGCTACACTCCTCTCCTCTGGCCACTTCTGGTTTTTTTGCTTAAGCATCCATAAATACTCAGTAGTTAGTTTCCTAGCAACTTGTGGGAAAAAATTCTCTATGTAAAACCCCCCAAATCTAACCCCCAACAGCTTCCTACCAGCAAACCTTTATCTGGAATCTTCGTGGAGCAGGTGAGTTTGGGCTCTGACTCAGCCACAGTGGCAGTGGCAGTTGCCATTATCTCAAATCCAGGCACTGCTCACCTCCTTTCATTCTCCCCCTTGGACAAAATATTGACCCAGCAGGCTGGGAGTGCCTGCTTTGGACAAAAGCACCTGGAGGAGCTGTGGAGTGCACTTGGACATGGTCCTGCTGGACAGGAGACTAGAGATGCAGTGACTCATTAGCTTTACACCTTGTCCCTCCTCCCAGTATAAAACTGGAGATCTGAGTTGGTGTAAGGGGCAGATTACCTTCAGCTGGGCTGGGATTGTATTTTGATCACGAGAAAACCATGCTTGCACTCTGGAGAGGAGTCCAGTCCACAGAGCTGCTGATTTGAGACTTTCATCTGTGTGCAATTCACTTTGGAAGAGTAATATCACCAAAAAGGAAAGCTGGCTGGCTCTCCTAAATTAAGCAATTACTCTTAGACACAGTCCTGTCTGTGAAGTGCTTGGAAGTTCATCCTCAGGCTGAGATGGAAGGTGGTTTAACAAGGTGTTTTACAAAGTGTAGGTGGATAAATTCCTGGAGCATATCTGTATAAACCCGCTGTAAAGGCTGCACAGAGGTTAAACAGATAGATAACTTCATGGAAGCTGAGTAATCGCACTATTACTCTGTATAATCTTGCTGGAAGGCACATTTTTCCACAGAGCAATGATACAGAAGATATTTGTGTGTACTGATTACAGCAGCAGAAATCAATTGCACACAGCAAATAATTTGTTAGCGTGGGGATGCACATTATGTCATCAATAAAGGGATTAGTTTGTTGAACTATAATGAGGGTAGGAAGAAAGCAAACTTCATACTGGTGTAACTAGTCCAGTCATAATATTGGCAACAAATACATCTGGTATGCATACATCCTTCTGGAGACTGAGTGTGTGAGCTTTCCTTAACACCCACCAGCTCTGTATGTGCTTTGCATCTTCAGTATACACCATAAGTACTCACTAATTCCTTAAAAATAATATTTACCCTGATTTTAAGGAATATATACAAGCACACTGCTACATTAACCATTACAAATGAAAAAGGCATCACCCTAATGTCACTGCATCTATGAAGATACTTTCTGCCAAGGTACAGACAGAGTAACCCGTTGTTGTTTTTTTTTCCTGTTCATTAGGAGCCGTGGTGTGGTGTTGAATTAGATATTCCCAAAGGCAGGCACAGTCCCTTATCCACTGCTTGGATGGGCCCCAGCAGTGCTAATCTCAGCTGAGCTCCTCTTACACAAGCCCTACTCCCCCACGGCACGTCCGCTGTGCTCTGACAGCCACAAATCACTGTGGAGGAGAAGCCTCCCCAACACCTGCCAGGTGGGTTGGTTCAGTTATCCTCAGTGCACAGTGGATTTTCCAGGAGTGCTGCTGATTTCACGTGTTCAAGGTCAGACAAAGAGAGTGGGGCTGCTGGGCTGGGAAACAGATGTTGGGCCCTGCCTCTTCTCCCAGCCCCTCACCCTCACACTTGTTGTGAGCTGCAGAAAATCCCTCTTGAGCCCCTCCCAAGGGTGTCTTTAATGCCTGTGTGCAGCTCCCTGGTGCAGAGGGGACTGTGACTCCTTGGCAGGGTGTGATGGCTTCTCTCAGAGAGCCACTCTGGTTTCTCAGCAAGCACCCACACCAAGATCAACTCCAGCATGACACTCTGCAGGGAATTATAGTGCTGGAGGCTGAGATTTGTCTTGCTACAAATCCTACACGTCAGGCCGGAATGAGTCTTTCCTTAACCCCAGGTTTGAAGATGAATTTAAAACTGACCACTTTGGAGAAGAGCCAGAAAATAAAGAGGAAGCTGAAAAGGCAAATTGGCAATCAGCAGGGGAAAATAATCCCTCCTGATTCCTGCAGGTAGCCAAACGCTACCTGCAAAAGTCCCAAAGCAGGGGATTTATGTGTATAAATAAGGTGTGAACAAATTCAGTGGCAGGAGAATGCCTAAATCCTTTGGCCCTCTTGCAAATCAAACCTGTTCTTGAAGGATTCAATTATTTCTGAGATCTCACCTAAGCTAGGGATTAACTGACACCAGAGATCAGGAAACCCATTATACTGGGACCTCTGCACAGACTTCCTGAGCTTGTTTTTTGCTGTAAATAGTATAAAGAAGGGGCATGAGCTGCAGGGTTACCACAAGACCCATCCAGTTTTTATAGGCAGCCAATGGTCCCTTTGGATTTTGATGGAGCAGCTGGAGGCAATATTTTCTTGGCCAAGAAAGAAAGGGAATATGACACATCCTGGCATATACTGGGAGTTGGGAAAGTAGTGAAAAATATCTGATGTTGCCTTGCACTGTGTAGAGAGGTTTTCTGCAAGCTGCTTAGTCATCCTCAGGATCTTTCTCTACAAGAGAACTGGAGAAGGATTTTGACAAGATCTTGGAGTGAGAGGACAAGGGGGGATGGCTTCCCACTGCCAAAGAACAGGATTAGGTCGGATTTTGAGAAGAAATTCTTTCCTGTGAGGATGGAGAGGCACTGGCATAGAATCTGTGGCTGCCCCTGGATCCCTGGCAGTGCCCAAGGCCAGGCTGGACTTTGGGCTTGGAGCATCTGGGATAGTGGGAGGTGTCCCTGCCGTGGCAGGGGTGGAACTAGAGTGATATTGAGGTCCCTTCCAACTCAAACCATTCATTCTGTCATCAGACAGAAGGTGATGCTTGGCCCATTTCTGTGTTGGCTGAAGCAAAAAGCCCATTTATCAAGGGTATTTTAGGAACTGTTTTGCTCCCCATGTCTTGCACCACAATCCCCATTGTCATGGGCATGTCAAAACCAGAGGACTATTTCCCCCAGCTGCAGAGTGTGTGACATGGGGCAGCAAGGCAGGAGAGGATACAGCGAAGTCTCCAACCAAAACAGAAGGAGAGGAAGGGAAAATCACATCGGAGTTATCACAGAAAACAGAATCACATGTAAATTGCAGCTCTGCTGGCGTATTCTGGGGAGCTTCCAGCCATGTAATTGGTTAAGACAGATACACAGCAGTATCACTATCTGCTAGGGACCCACATAAATCACCAGGGATGGTTTCTGCTGCCATTACATGTAGCCAGGCCACTGGTGGCCTGAGTGCTAAGGAAGGAAGCAAAATACAACTCATCCTGTCAAGAGCTGCTCCGTGTTGTAATTGCAGTATCTGTAAGGAATGCCAGGGCTGGATTATTGGAGATGTCAGAAACAAAATGGGAGAGATTAAATGGCCACAAAGAGCTGCAAAATGAGGAGGTAATTGCACTTCATCCGAGCGCAAAGATAACACAGGGAATGTAGATCCTGACCAGGGTTGTGTGGAGCTGAGAGTGCCTGTGGTGTGTCCCTGGTCTCCAAGGGCTCTCCTGGGAGCACCTATGGTGGGCCTGGAGGAGCCTGGTGGGCACAGCCCTGCTGGATTCACTGAGACAAACACCCTGTTCCTCTTGCAAGAGATGGCACAGAACAAAGGTGAGCTCTGCTGCATCCTTAATGCAGCAGCCTTTGGAATGAGGAATGCAGCTTCCTGCTGAATGCAAACACAAGGAACACGAGTGGGTCTCCATGGAAGGTCTGGGCAGGCAGAGCATCTCCAAACTGGGCAGGTGTGGTGCTTGGTGTGCCCCTGCACCTGACATGGGGCCAGCCCTGGGGCTGCACCTTCATCACCCTCTCAGTGGTTGCTGTGGGCGAGTCAGCCTGAGCTAACCTGGGGGCAGTAGGAAGCCCTGAGAGCTTTGAGAGGAAAAGCCAGATATGAGCACTTGGTTATCTTGCAGATGCCAGCTTCATCCTGAGCCAGCCCTCAGGCAGTGGGAGATATCTGCTGCCTCTTGTTCATCTGTGGTCACTGCTCATTCCTGAAGGCCTCTGCACAAAGGCTCAAGAGTGCTGCTGTGCCCATACCTGTTGGAACCCTGGAGGCTGGAAATTTCAGGCTTTCTGTGCTAAAAGGTGCTGCTGACCCTTTAACAAGCACCACATTTGACTTGAGGCCCTGAAACAGGCTTCCAAAATGGAGTGATGGCACTGGGGCTGTGGGGGTGTAGTTTGAATAGCATTGTGTGATCTCACAGGGTGAAAAACTTAGATTTGAGACTTTAGTGTATAATAATACATGTGATTTATGATGGAGGATTTTGGGCATTGTCTTGGTCCTTCTTCTTCACCTTCTTCCTTCTTCTTCATGGGTTTGGTGGTTTTCTGTAACTGGGTGAAAAAGGTCTGCATTGCAGCCTTGGGTGGTCATTACTGGGTCAGAAATATAAATAATAGAGGTGTCACCTCGTTATTGGGTGATTGGAGCTTAAATAACCTTGGAAAGAGTTAGAGGTGCTCCATTTTACCTCATTTCTCTGACTTGCCAGTTAGAGCTCACAGCTCCTGAGTCTGTGAATAGATAAGAAATAATAAACATCCCAGTCTGAACACAAACTGTGACTCCTATGTTTCAATCCCCACCCTGGCAGAGAAAAAGAAGCCAGAACTCTCACACATACCAGTCGTGTTTGTTTTCTCTCTGTTTCTGTTTTCTCCACAGCACTTGGCTGCTGCCTGGCTGTGTCTTGTACCTGCATCCTGCCAGGCCAGAAGTGACCTTCAGTGTCCCACTGCTCATGGAGCACAGGTGGAGGAGCTGGAGTGGAGCTAATGGCCATTTCTACATCCCTGCATGTTCCTCTTCTCTCAGATTTAAGGGACCTATTTTATTTCCCTGGAGCAGGGAGATCAGCATGGCTTTTTTACACACAGAGGAGGATGTGCACTGCCTTTATGTACCCTTATGAAATGTAATTTGGGATTTATTTTTTTTTTTCCCAAGAAGCTTCATGTTTGATAGAGGAATAACGTGTCACACCAGGTAAGATTGTTTACTGGCAGTTAATTGGAATCTGTCTGGGTCCAATAACCAACATTTTATGGTGTCTGATCTCCTGCTAGCCCAAAGTCAGGATATCTCCCCTGGCACAAGTGGAATGGGCTATTGGAGGATCTAGTCCAATTAGTCTAAGTGGCATGGGCTCTCCTTTGCATCACTCTTCAAATCCTGTAGAGCTGAGCTTTGCAGGAGAGAGGGAATTTGGCCACCTGCCTTTCACATGGTGCCAGTTTGGATGAATTGCTGTTTTTTGTACGTAGGTAGCACCACCAAGTCAACTCACATGGGCAAAGGTTAAGTGTGCACTGCAGGCAATTATCCATTAGTATAAAAGCTCCTTGGGGTAATATTTATACATTGAAATGCCAAAAAAAACTGGACATGATGATAGCTTTTGTATAATTCATACATTAGAGCTCTCCTTTGCATGTTTGGTATTTCGGAAATAAGGGAAGCCATTTTTGTCAGGAAATGCAACGTGTGAAATGTAGTGGGGATAAGGGAAGCAGCAACATCCAGTGCTTGCTGTAAATCTTTTCCTGGCTTTATAAATGTCGTGGGATGTTTGATGGAAGAAAGGCTCTGAAATGGTAACCCCGAGACAGCCAGCTGGTAGAAATCTCTGCAGCTCACATGGAGCTGTGGATTTGTGTCCCTGTAAGGGACAGAGTTCCCCTGCACTGCTGTGAGAGCAGGATTTCTCCTGCAGTCTCTACTGTCAGGCTTCAGTGACTCCCCTGTCAATGATGTCTGTGGTACCTGGAAAATCCAATTTACAGCTGAAGGGATTAATAACTGGCTATTATCAGGCATTACCTTAGAAAACAAGTCTGTCTTGTGGTTCTCTGGCATCAGTGTGCTTGGTGCTTGCAAAATTCTCCCTGAGGATTCTCTGGTGCCTGTAGTCAGTATGGTTTTTTTCCATCAGGGGCAGTAATTTGGGACACACTCACCCACAAGGTTACATGTTCAGATGTTCCACACATTCAGAAACTTGGAGGTTTTGGGACTTCAACCTCCACCTTCAATTTCCTTAAATCTAGTTTTTTTTTTACAATATCAGGATGATACTGTGAAGGTTCATCCTCATCCCATGCCTTGATCCATGGACAGATCGGGAGGAATTCAATTTTTAAATGTATGCTTTCCCTGATCCACCTCAGAGCTGTGCTCTGGCTGATTTACCTTCATGTGATTGTGTTCCAGTTGCCTTAAGAACCACTGTTAAAGCATTGGAATAATCACAACAGCCCAGGAGCTCCAGTTTTATGCATAAGGAAGTCAAAACAGGCACTGTGCCACCTGGGGCTCCGTGTGTGGATCCTATCCCTGTGCTTTGGTGCAGCTGTGGAGACTGTTGTCATCTCAGGTGGGATTCACCTCCTCTGATCCACAAGTCTGATCCTCTTATTTCTCATTAAAGCTCAGTTCCCGAAGTTATCTGAGCACATCAGAATATCAGATTTCAGTTTTTCCTGTGAAAGTAGTAGTTTGCATTAAAAAATTGCAAGCACTAAATCCTAAATGTTAGGAATCACTGGGAACATTCTGTAATTCTGGGAATGAGATTTTAAATTATGTCTGCTATTTAAACCAGTATCATGGTTTTTGGAGACTGTGGTGTTTGGTGAGGGTGTAGTGAGAAATTTTGGATACTGAGACAAATTTTCACTGCTCTGGGAGTATAAAAAATGATGTAGTGTGAGAATTAGCTTTTCCAGACTCTAATAGCTGTCACAGTGTTTACTGGTCGATCTATGATCCTTCCATCATCGTTGGAAAGTTAAGGACCCTGATAAAATATCCATTAAAGGCAGAGTTGTTTTGTACACCTCCCCAGGCACTGGATGAGATCCAGCCTAAATACCCAATCTACATTTTCATGAGTCATTGCAGGAGCAGGGAACACTCTAGGACAGGTACAATTGCCAGTTTGTGGGAATTTTGCTCCCTCCACTCTGACTCCAACCTGGCCAATCTACATTTCCATTATGGACAAGGCTGATCTTTATTCCTGTGGCAACTACTCAAAACACATGGACACAGAGTAATTATAAACCATCTTCCAATGACTTGAGCCTTGATATTAAAGCACGTATGGCTCATGCATCTGCTCTTTTGTAAATCTGCTGGTGCATCCACACAGCCTGCATAAGGAGCAGGAAAGACACAGGAACATCTGTTTGGAGTTTTAAGCAGCTTGTAAGATGAATTCAGCACCTGGGTTTCCTGCAGTGAGTCAGCTCTCCTCTCCTCAGAACGGATGAGAAATGGAGAACTACAACACTCCTTGGGATCCCTGTTCTCCTGGCTTGTGGTGGATTGCTCGAGGTAATTCCTGCTGCTGCAAGTGGGAACTGCCTGTGCAAAACCCCAGCAGTAAATATGGGAATAGCATCCTAAGGGGGGAGAGTTTACTCTGCTAAATCTGCTGAATCCTACAAGACATCTGCAGAGGAACTGTTCATGTGGCATGGAGGGACAGGACAAGGCGGATGGCCTCAAACTGACAGAGGGTAGGTTTAGGTGATATATTAGGAAGAAATTGTTCCCTGTGAGGATGGGCAGGCCCTGGCACAGGAGAGCAGTTGTGGCTGCCCCTGGATCCCTGGCAGTGCCCAAGGCCAGGCTGGACACTGGGGCTTGGAGCAGCCTGGGACAGTGGGAGGTGTCCCTGCCATGGCAGGGGTGGGAATGATCTTTCAGGTCCTTTCCAACCCTGATCACCATTCTGTGATTTCTGTGATTTCCATTATTTCCGTGCCTGTGGTGCTGCTACACACAGGTTATGGTATTTCCATCTTACTGCCATCCCAGGTAATTTCTTGGCAGTACCCACTACTGGGCAGTGGTCCTGAAAAAATCACTGTGTCAGGTTAGAAAGTCCCAGTCCCGAACCAGTTTTCCTCTGGTCCCTCTTCCCCCATTCCCCACAACAGGAAAGGATCTCTCTGATTTTGGTGACCATTACACAGCAAAAGGGAAATCTCATTCTGCTGGGAGCTCCTGGCCAGGCTGTGAAAGGGACTCAGCTCTGGAAAGGAGGTACAGAACAACTGCACGATGCCAAGTTACTTCTGTTTGGTAGCCCTCTTTTCCTGACTGTGTACAAGGTGTTAGACATGAGTTGATATTGAGGACTAATTTGCCACAGCAAGGAGAATTTCTATTTAAGTAAATCCATTTTTAGCCTACTCAGGGAGCCCAGGAGTGCATCCCCTCCACCCGCTCAAGTCTGTGAGCAGGAGGAATGGGCTCGTGAGATGAACTGCTAGCTTATAATATAATTTTGTTCCTTGCAGCTCTAGAATCAGGCTGCCTAAACAGTTTGTGTCATGGCCACAGAAACAGAATCATTTTGGCTGTGGCCAGAGCACACTGAACCTCCCTCTAAGGCCAGTGTACAGCAAACTGGCTCATGGCCCAGTGCAGGACCCCTGGACTCAACAGGAGCCCCCAGTTTTAATCCTTTATGGCCTGAAGTCCTTGTATCCCTTTGGGCTCATCCATTCCAAAATTCAGGGAGGAGAAGAACTGTGACTGTCTGGTGCCTCCCCACCCTGCATGAACAACACTGGCCTCTGGTAACCTGGACATAATATGTTATGTCTGATGTAGTTACAATGATCACTGAGCTATTTCTCTCTCTTTTCTGAGTGATTTTGATTATTATGTATAACAGCACATAGTCTCCAGTGGATAAAAGCCTCTAATTCTATTTTATCCAACTCAGAGAGCAATCTCAGCAACTGGCTGTTGCCTGTATTATTCAGCAGCAACTATGGCATGTGTTACTGCACATGATATGAAAGACTTTGTAATAAATATTTCGTGTTCCTTTAACCTATCTGTTCTTATATCGTGTTCTGCAGATAATCCCCTACTCCACCATGTACAATTTAATAATTCTTCTTCTGCCAATCTGCTCTTCTCTCTCATCCAGCCCCCCCCTTGCCCTGGATGTGCTTTCCATCAGTGTCTCTTCTGAGCAGTCTTCTGAGTTCTGGGTTTTCATGACTGTAGCATTAAGAGGAAGAACATTTGTTGCTTGTGAGTATCAAAAAGATGTTTTTTGCTTAGATCCCAGATTTTTGGCACACAATTTTTTTTTCATGAGTGGAGGCCAAAGGCCTTTGGGAGACACCAAGGTCTGGCAGTGGCCTGGGATTGGTGATGTTTGTGTTTGCTGCTGGCTCTTTTATCTGATACAAGTTACTTTGTGTCAGATATATTCTTTCCTATTGCCTATCCTTTCTTCTCACCCACTGCATGGGTGGGTTGGAGCCCTTCAAGGAAGGGGCTTTCCTAGATGGGTGTTGCAGCAGTCCACTTATTAGAGGGTAAAAATCAGCTGAGCCACAGACTCAGTGTTAAACACAGCATAAAAAGGGCCCTGGTTTATTCCTCTTCATGGCTTAGTCAACTTAACTCCAACCATTCACTGACTCTGGCTGCAGCAAGCTCCTGCTGTGGGTTTCCCTTGCAGCCTCTGACTGCAGCTTTTACCCAGCCAGACTGTGACTGCAGGGATTGGTGTGCAGACTCTGACTGCAGGTTTTACCCAGCCAGACTGTGACTGCAGGGATCAGTGTGCAGACTGTGACTGAAGTGATCAGTTCACAAACTGACTGCAGCTTTTACCCAGCTAGACTGTGACTGCAGGTTCCAACAACAGGCTCTAACTGCAGACCCAGACTGACCTCACAGCAGGGATTCTCTCCTTCATACTCATCAAGTTTCCTCCTCCATGAAGATCCTCCCCTCACCAGCTCACCCTTTTTTTGTCTCTCATCCTTATTGGATATAGCTGTGACTCATCAGGGGCCAGGTTGTATTGGGTAATTAACACAGCCATTATTAGTGATGAGGTCACCTCTGTTCCCTTCTCCTACAGGTGGGAACCTGAGCTTGGGGCACCAGGCATCTTTGGAGTGCTGGGAACAAGGAGTTCAGTTCTCCTGTGGCTCTGTCCCCAACGTGGCCACTGTGTAAGGGCTGAAATCAGTAGAGCTGTGAGCTGAGTGTTTTATGGCAGGGACAAGGCCTCATGATCCCCAACTGCTCTGAGTCTGCCCCAGCTCTGGTGACCAGGGACAGGACCTGGGGGAATGGCTGGAGGTGTGCCAAGGGAGGTTTAGGCTGAGTCTTAGGAAAAGGTTCTTCTTGCAGAGGGTGTGGGCATGGCCCCAAGGCTGCCAGAGCTCAAGAAAAGCCCAAACAGAGCTCTCAGATACATGGTGGGATTGTTGGCCTTGTCCTGTGCAGAGCCAGGGGTTGAACTGCATGATCCCTGTGTGTCTCTTCCAACTACAGATACTCTACAATTCTTTGAAAAGTTGTCTCCAGACCACCATGGTTAACATGCAGCTAAAATCAGTTAGCTGACCTTTTCCCTCTCTGAGTCAAGGAATAATCATCAGCTGTTCAGTACCTGTGGCAATGAGATCCAGGTTTAAAATAATCTAGGGCTTCTCAAGTGAGTTCTTCCTGGAGCAAGGACCATGTGACAAGACAGGTGGTCATACACCAGGACATGCACTTTGCTGGAGCACTCTTTCCCCAGCTAGGCCTGACTTGCACAGTCAGATGTCCCCACCTCCTGCTTTCTGTGCTACCATAAACTGGGGCTGTTAACCCCCAAGGAACAGAGCACCAGAGATGGGAAGGGGATGTCCTGATGAAAAGGACAGTGAAGGGACCCAAAGTGACAAGTAGCATCTCTGCAATGGTACCCTGCTTCACTGCTCCAAAGTTAGTTATACAGCAAGCCATGATTCATTCTACCTATTCCATAAACTGTACTAATGAAATCATGCCAGTATTTGTTAAAGCAGGCAATAATGCTGAACCAGCCAAGACATGAAAAGAGTTCTGATCATCTGTTAACAGTTTTGCAGTCCTATTTTGAAAAGATCCCCAAATTCATGTGTGCTGGCGTTAAACACTAACCTCTTTAAAGAACACTTAGTGCACCTTAGTAGTATCTATTATAGTATATGGGATTTTAATTGCTTTATTATAAAAGAAAGCAATATTCGCCCTTTTATGAATTTTGATTTAATGACTTTAGCACATTCATTATTAGTTCATTATGGTTCTGTGGAATTGAGGCCTCCTGAGTTAAAAGGATGTCCCCACACTAAGCTGGCCTCAATTAAATTGTAATCATATTGTGGTTAATCTCAAGGACTTGCTCTATAAGAGCAGGGGTGTGTGAGAGAGAGAGGCAGTGAGGGGCAGGAGGAAGAAACAGGAAGGCAAAGAAGCAGGACTTGTGTTGATGAAAGGTTGTTAAATTCCACCTCTGACAATGTCCTGGGCTAGAACCTGAAATGGCTTCCTCAGCTTTGACCCATGATATTACATACTTAAAACCACAACTAGAGCTTCTGGAAGTAAATAAAACACTACTGGACGTTAGGAACAGAGGAAAATCCTATTTAGGGAGGTTTGGCCAGTTTCTCCCTGAGTCCTGGAGCCAGCAAAGGTCCATGAGAACAGGCCACTGATAGTCCCCCAGTGGGACTGAAGGTACATTCTGACACTCATGATTTGACTGGGACCACTTGTGTGCAGAAGGGAAGAAAAGAGAAGCCCCTTGCAGAGGGAAATGCCAGCGCAGGACACAGGGGAGTGGGGCAGCAGCACTGTGGGCAGGGACAGCTGTGGCAGCTCTGCTTTGTGCCCCTGTAGACAGTCTGGCTGCACAAGAAGGGCCTCTCCACTCGAGCCCTCCCCTGCCATGCTTGGCCATGGGACCACATTAAGGAAACCAGCAACTTGGGATGATCTGGAAGGAGATTAGAAATTCAGCTCACAAGTAATTTGGTTGAAATATTCCCTCTTTGATGTTTTGCCATACTGAACAGTATAATAACTCTTCCCGAAGAACACTCCAAACAGAGCTATTTTGGGATTACATTTTTTCCTTTAGCTTTTATCCTGTGGTTTTCCTGAATCTTCTTTTTATCTCCCACATTTCACTGAAAACGTCTCAAGCTCTCACCAACTATTTCTGATGTTTCAAGATCCCTTCAAGCTTAGATCCTGGGTATAAATAAGAGTTCTTGTTCATAAAGCTGGAGTGCTTTGCAATGACTATTTGAAAGGTTTTGTGTTATATTTTTTTGCTCTGCTCTGGAGCCAAATCTGGAATCTATGAGGCCGAAAACTGAGGAGAATGGGGAGAGGCCAGATTCTGTGTATTCAAAGCAAACATTTGTAGTGCTGGGGTGAGGGAAGATTTCCACAATAACTTCCCATTAGAAAGCCAGATCCTCAACAAGAACAGAATTGAGTACAATCTTCAATTTTAGTTCATAATTTGATGTAGTTTGAGCTAGAAAAATAGTTAAAAAGGAAAAAACTAAGCCCCAGAGAAACTGGAATCCTGCTTTCACATTACATCCTTGTTTATGTAAAGCCCAGTGAAAATTGTGAAGAACAGCAATTTTTAGGCTCTAAAAGATGTTTGCCTCTGTAAGAGCAGAAATTAAATTAAGTCTAAAAGGTTAGTTATCAAGAACAAGTCTCACCAGATTTTGTGCCATGTTGTTTAATAATTACGAATGATAATCACTGTGGGGATATCAGTAATGCTGATAATGTCAATATTTCATAAAGTTTTTCTACATTTCAGGAACTGGAAAGTGTTGTGTTCCATGAAGTAAAAAAGCCTCTGGGGGGAAAATAATGTTTTTATGGCAGTGACTTAGGTGTGGAGTTTTACAGCATCTTTTCAATCTGTAGCTGTCTCTTCATCTGCTCACAGCTGCAGTGAGCCTTTTGTTTCCCAAATTTCACAAATCTCTTTAAATTCCTATTATATGTTGCTGATGATCAAAGGCCAGGCCAGACCCTTTAGCTTTGCTGAAGGAAACTCCACTCTCAGCAACCCTGACTCTGTACTCAGAGAGCTGGAGAGTTCCCTAAACTGAGGCTCATCTGTTTGCCATGAGAATTTACCTCTTTTTTCAGTTTTCTTATACCATTTAGGACATTAAGTTATAGATCATCAGGTCTACAAAAGGCCCGGCCACTGAATTCTTGCACAGAAAATATCCAGCACTGACAAGACAAGGTCCAGGGAGAAAACAGCCTAAGGGATTTCTCCATGACCATGGGAATAAGTCCACACTGCTCAGAGAGGCTGGCTGGCTCCCCTGCAGAGTCCTGGCAGTGCAGGCTGCAACCTTGGGAGCAATTCAGCAGCAAGCAATGAATGAGAAGTGTGCTGTGATGTAAAACACCTCAGAGAGCAGGAACACAGCAGCTGCTTCCAAGTGCTCTGCTTTAGGGGGTTTTGGGGTGAGTTCAGCCAGTGCCATGTGGGACAATCCAAAGCAAATCCCTTCATGTAACTCACTGCTGCTTCTGTGCCTGTGCAGCCATAACTCACCTTTCCCAGCAACACACCCTCGTTGACATGGACGAGTTGTTTGCAGAGCACAGTTCCCTGTGGGACACTTCTGCCCCAGAGAGCAGCCAGAGCAGCACCCTCCCCTCTGCCCTGCCATCCCTTGGGGCTGGGAACTGCAGCAGGGACACAGTGGGCACCGTGGCCCTGTGGCTGGGCTGGTACCAGGGCTTGGAGCCACAGCTCTGTCCTGTTTTCCAGGACACGCATGCTTGCAGCTCCTGCGTGTGCAGGAACTGCTCCACCTGATCCCCTGGATGGCGCCCTGTGAGGAAGCCCAGGGGCCTGCCACCAAGGTGGCCATGCCTCAGCCCTGGAGGAAAATGGGGAGAGATGCCCCTCCAGGTTAGGGAGAGAAAAGCCTCCCTCCCATGGGCCTTTGCAGCCATATGTTAATGAGTTGTACGTTCTGTTCCTTCATTGGTCTGATAGTTTTTGTCAACCCCATTCAGCCCCCATTTACCATATATTTATTTACCCTGGAATGTTCTTCCTTCCCTTGACCCCCATTGGCTCAGTTTTGCACAGTGCTCCACCCCTGTCACCCTATTGGTTCTCCCAACTCTCAGCCACTCACCTGCACCACTTTCCTTTATCCCTATTGGCCCTTGACCCTCAGATCCGCCCCTTTTGCCCCTTTTTTAACCCTGTGCCCTCAGATCAGTGTGGCAGGATGGTGGAAATGCTACAGCCTTCCTCAGAGTGGTTCCTTCAGAAGCCACTTGGAGTAAGGCCATGGGAGCAGCCATTTCCAGTCCGTGCACACACCCCACAGATAACTCAGCAAAGGAAGGGCCTTGTGTATGAGGAATTCCAGCGGGGTTTAGTACCGTCATCGTGCTGAAGGGATCAGGGACACAGGGCCCATGTGCTGCTCAGTGGTTAATGGGGTCAGCAGCCAATGCCCTGAGGGCACAGGGGCAGTACAAGGGGCAGCAACCTGCAGAGGGGATGAGGGTGCTGCAGAGGCCATGAGTGCCACCGAGTGATCAGCCATGTTCTCCAAGGAGAAGGCAGTCTCACACTGTGTGTGTGTGTTGGGAGCCTCCTGCCTGTGATGGACTGACAGGAGCAGGTAGAGGAGAAGGTGCTGCTGAGAGATGAACACTGTCAAGCACTATCTCTGATTAACTTGCAAAGATGACTAATTAAATCCCAACAATCTTCCTGCAAAATATGAAGAAGTCATATTTTGTCTTTTGTCTTTCCCTGGGCTTCCCTTCCCAAGTATATGCGGACCTGATTTTGATCAGGAGGGTACAGCCTGTAAAGTAATTTCTGGAGAGAGATTGTACTGCCTTTTCCCTTAGTACGGTTGAGAAAGGTAAAAATTATCATATTATGGGTGCTTTGGCCATGAAGAGAAAATGATGCTAGATGTGAAGAGAAAGAAGTTCTTCTTATCCCTGGGAATTTTTAAGCATTAAATTAATTCCCCTATCTCTTGGCGTGTTAATGGGAAGGCTTTCAGCTCTGTGTTAGACAGAGGCCCACATTTGCATTTAGATGGAGCTATTTTAAGGATTGTAGTATATACATAGGGGCCTGTATCCCATTTACAATAGAATCTGTAAGATAAAATTAATATCTAGTAAGTGGTTGTTTTTGCAGTTTTGTTATAATCTGAACCCGTAACTGAAGTGCCATAATCTGACATAATAAATACCAGAGTCTTTCACTTGAGAGAGATCTTATCCACCCACAGGAAGAATATTCTCCTTAACCAGTGAAGTGGTATTATTTTTTCCCTTTCACAAGATAATCATGCAGTGCTGCATCCAGGGTGATTCCTGACAGTGATACGCAGGTGACTTTTGCTTTTACTCGTGTAAAACAACGTTCTTCCTTGGGAGGAGAAATGTTTTTGCCCCACCACCCGGAACAGCATAGTAGGGTGGTGGTGGCTGTGAGGGGGGACACAGTGCAGGGACTTTAAATCCTGGGTTTTATATCTGTATATCTCTGAAATGGGCTCTCATGGGAATTTCTCACACAGCCGAGGGGCTGCGCTGGTTGTTGCTCTGGGTTTGCAAACTGCTGATTTCCAGAAACACCTTGAAACTTTGGGTTTGGTATAACTCTGCTGACCTTGTGAGATCCCCAGCTAGAGTACTGCATCTAGGTCTGGGGTCCTCTGCACAAGAGAGAAATGGGCCTGTTGGAGAGGGTCCAGAGGAGGCCATGGAGATGCTCCGAGGGCTGGAGTTCCTCTGCTCTGAGCCAGGCTGGGAGCTGGGGCTGCTCACCTGGAGAGGAGAGGGCTCCAGGGAGAGCTCAGAGCCCCTTCCAGGGCCTGAAGGGGCTCCAGGAGAGCTGGAGAGGGGCTGGGGACAAGGGCTGGAGGGACAGGGCACAGGGAATGGCTTCCCACTGCCAGAGGTGGGTTGAGGTTGGATATTAGGAAGGAATTGTTCCCTGGCAGGGTGGGCAGGGCTGGCACAGGGTGCCCAGAGCAGCTGTGGCTGCCCCTGGATCCCTGGCAGTGCCCAAGGCCAGGCTGGACACTGGGGCTTGGAGCAGCCTGGGACAGTGGAAGGTGACCCTGCCCATGGCAGGGAGACTGGAGCTAGATGAGCTTTGATGTTGCTTCCAATCCAAACCATTCTGGGATCCTGTGACTTTGGGACAAAAGCTTGGTGCTGCTCTGAGGTGCTGCCAAGTGGGTCTGTGGCAGGTGATCTACGAAACCCAGGTTTGGGCTCTGAGCAAACCTGTGCACCACCCTAAACCTGTGATTTCTATGGCAGCTGAAGCCTGAAGGAGAGCCCTGGCACACATGGAGCAAAGGCTGTGCCTCGTTCCCCTGACCAGGGGAGACTGAGCAGCCCCAGGTTCACTTCCCTGAATTCATTCTGGGAATGAAGTGGTGATGGAAAATCCATGGGGTTTGTTTCAAATCCAATCTGCTTCCACTGACACAAACTGGTTATCAGCGTAAAGACTTTGCATCCAGTAACAAAGGGTAACCCCAAAATAATCCACTCCTGCAGCTGGAGCCATGCAAAACCATGGGTCATTTGATGGAACAAGCATGCCAGGTGAGAAATCTGCTCAGATGCTCCTGAAGAGCTCTTTGGGGGGAGTTTAAGTGATTTTTCCTAAAATTGTCCCACTGGGTTAAAACAAAAATTTTGTTGATTGCGCTGCCATTTTTTTTAGGCAAAACTCAGGCAGAGTTTCACACTAAAGGTGCTGCACCTTGCAGCTCCTTGTCAAAGCTGGAAATTGTGTTGGTCACTTAAGGTCACTTCCAAGGCTTGTAGTAAAGGGATTTCTTTTACTTCATGGGAAATTATTAGAAGCTCCTTTTATCCTCATGTAAAAATTCTGAACAAAAATTGCCTGAAAAATGACAGTCCCAATCCCTCTAAACTAAACCCATTTCCTTTAAAAACACTCTTCTTTAAAGAGGTGAAATGTCTTATATTGGTGTGAGTCTATGTTTCTTAGGCTGAGTTATGTCTCATAATTCCTGTGCATTGAGAAAATTTTTAAGGAATTTATGCTAATAGTGCATGTTTCTACAGTAATGAAAGCTCTTTTGACTTTTCTCTAAAAATGAACTTCTGTTAAACTTACAAAACTGGCGCAAGAAATTCCCCACACAGAACGCGAGTATTGCCTCATGGAAAATCCTTGTGGGACAGATTTGGAGTGTTGTGAGGCTCTGTGCTCTCTCTCACCAGAAACTACTCATCTGATGGGGAGAAATAACAATTTATCTCCCAAGAACACATTCTCCGCATTCCCAGGAGCTGCACCTGGCAGAGGCCTGCCTGCCAGCTCCTGTTGCTCCTTCTCATGCTGACAGCTAGGAGAGAGTTTCTATTTTAGGGAGGAGCAGCTCTCCTGTTTCCCAGCCTTTCCAGCTGCCCCATGCCTGCCTGCTGCCTGCTCAGCCCCTGGTGAGTGTCTGTGGCCCCAGAGACCAGGGCTGAGATTGAAACTCAGATCAAAAGCCTATTTATTTTTTTTTTTCAAGTGAATCCCTATCTATTAAGAATTGGACTAGTGAGCAGTAATCCTCAAGTCTTACATGAAAGATCAAATGAATGGATGGGAAAAGAAAGATAACAGGGGAAAAGCTTGATTTGGACTAGTTTCCCTATCAAGAATGGAAGAATACTGAGATATGTCAATTTGACTTTTACAGAGCAGGTTAATGCCAGATACTTGTTTATCCACCGAGATTCCTCAAATCCAGCAGATTTCAGCACTGCCTAATGAAAGCTTAGGGAAGAGCAGGAAATGGAGCATGTACAGTTCAGAGGAGGGGAAGATGCAGATGAAAACTAATGCAAAGTCTCTCCCCTTCATGTTTCAAGTGCCAAATTATGCTTGACATTTCAATTTCCCCAAGGCGCGCTTCTGTAAAATCGTCTTGAACTCTCCTCCAAGTGTTCAGGCTTCCATCAGCTCCTCCCGTGGCATCAGACAGGTCAGGCTGAGCTCTGGCTGGGGTGTGAAATGCAACCACTGCAATCACTGCCACAGCACTGCATTGCTGGCATGCAGGGGAGCCGTGCATGGCCTTTCCTGGCAGCTCTGCAGCAGGGCACGATGCAAACCCTGTGCCCAGCCCATCAGCAGGTGACAGAACCCAGCCAGAGGAGCTGGTTTGGTTTGGTGACTCGCATGGGGCTCATTTCTGGGAATTCAGGATGTTTACCACTGGCCTGTGGGTTGTTTCACACGAGGATCTCTGTACTGTGTCTCCACAGCCAGAAGGTCTCCAGTCCTTTGGAGATCTGCAGGAGAAATCTGTAACCACTAAAATTCTCATTAGTCCCCAATGTTCCAACACTTTTAGAAAGCTTGGAAGCTTGAGTTTTTGAAGTGTTTTGACCATGTCCCCAGTGAAAAATACCATGATTAGGGAAATGGCAGAAACTGTGTGTTTTTCCCAATCTGTCCTATTGATGTGCTTTGTTTTCCTTTTTCTTGTTTCCTTCTAAAGGTCAGCGAAATTCTCTGTTGCATAAATTTTATTGACTTTACTCATTGCAGTCAGGCTTGTGAGGGAGATGCTGAGACTCTGGGCACTGTCAGTGCCAGAAAGTGAGAAGAAACCCTCCTCCCACGTGAGTGGGAATAATGGTGACCCAGCTTTGGAGAGACCTCAGTGAATTGGATTCTTTGAAAAATACACCCTTGGGCTGTGGTGGCTGAGCACTTGAGAACACGTATGATTGATGACATGGTCGTTACCAGCATGATTAAGAGCAGCCAGGATTTACATTCACCACCTTGGCCTTTGCAGTGCCTGCTGAGCCGTGCTCTCAGGACCACCAGTGCTGTGCACAGCGTGTGTGTGGAGGGGAAAGGGGCAGCTGTGATTAATTCTGTTGGCAGCATGAGGCTGGCTCTCTTCTTGGGTTGCAGCTGATGGAGAGTATTTTAAAAGCTGAGGATACATTATGCACTTTGCTATAGCTCCTGTACAGTCTGAGGGCCAGCACCACAGCAGTTTACAGTGGGTGCAGCTCAAGAACCAGGAGGAAGGAGAGAGACAGCTTCTAGCTTGACTTGAACTGTGGATTCTGCTTAACTTGCTGAGTGGCTGGAGACACAGGCACCAGTCTCCCTGTGGGGATTGATGAGGGAACTGACATTCACCAGTTCTGGCTGCTTTGGCGTGTTAAAATAACGAGTCATTGCTTGAGCAGGTAATTGTGTTCCCTGCCCTCCCTCACATTTTACCATTGCCTCTGTGCCTTTGCTGTGTCCCTCAGGCAAAGCTGGGGGCTCCCTGCTGCTGTCTGGGGTGTCCCTGCAGGGTGAGCTCCCTGGGGCCAGGCACAGCAGGCACCCCTGGGCTGGCCATGGGGGCACTGTGCAGGGATGCTCTGGGGGTCTCTCCATTATCCAAATACCCCCCAAATCTGCACAAGCCTCACAGCTAACTCCTGCCTTCACCAAATTCCATTGAGATTGTCTGTCTGGCTGAAACTGTTTGGGGGAAGAGGCAGTGAAGGATGGAAGGGTGGAAAGGTCAGACTCACACTCCCTGTGCCCTCTGGAACCAGAGCTGTGCCAGGTGGGGATGCAGCAGCTCCACAGGCACAGGGAGCAGGGCAAGCTCCTCTGCTGCCCTGCATGGCAGCATCCAGCCAGCCACCTGGGCAGAGGAGTAAGCCACGAGTGGATTACTGTTTGTATGACACAGCAACACTTCTCCAACATCCATTCCTCAATTCACAGTACTGGTAATAACAACTAAAACTTTCCTCACAGGACCCCTGACTCGCTGTTCATGCCAGGACTATTGCCCTGATTTGATAGCAGCTCCTGAAGGAAATAACAATGACAGCTTTGGAGCAGTCTTGTCAGGCAGCATGATGACTCCTGGCAGCAGGAGAACCATGTGCCTTTCTGGACACTGCTGGTCACACCCAGAGTCTCAACAGACAAGGCACCAAGTATTTCTTGTCCCTCACAGCTGGGTTAAGGCCTCGTGGGAGAGGCACCACAAGTGACAGGCTCCATCCTCACAGCAGCAGTTCCACCATAAAATCAGAGTAAGTTTGTGTGTGTTGCCCACAGCGTGGGAGATGGGGAATTTTGCTGCTTGCAGGAGAGAGTGGGATATTGCTTCCACTGCTTCCCACCTATCCACCCTCCATGCTTTCCAGCTGCAGCATCCTTTGCTCCCTGCAGCCACCCCTCCTGCTCCCCAAGGGTTTCTCCAGGCAGCTGGCTTGGCACAGGGCAGCCGTGACAAATCCTTGAACTATGGTGATAAATTATGCTCCATTGCCCAGTCCTTCTGGAAAGCCATTTTAATGTGGATGAAAATAAAAGAGGTTTGATAGATGCTGGAAATGTCTCCCTTTGGCTGTTAAGGAAAAAATATCTGAATGCCTGTAATATTTCTGCCGAGAATTACAATAATTGGTATTTAAATAGTATTCTGAGCAGAGCTGCAATTGCCTAGGAAAGCCAACCCCAGGAGCAAGATCTGTTGTCTTTAAGAGCTCAGCCAGGCTTGGAAACTTAAAAAGAAACTTGAATTATTGGGAATTTAAAACATGCCCTTGCTTTGGCTTGAATGCAACATCAAAGCAGGAGCCTGTGTGTTCCTGAAAAAAAAGTTTCCCTCCTCTCCCAGCTGCTAAATGCTGTTTCTCCACTGATTTCATTAGTGCCACTATCCCAGCATCATCTTCATCTACAAATGCTTTTTTAATGTGCTCACAGGAGGGAGTCGATTTTGTCCCCTCAGAGGAAGAATTACCCACAACCCAAACAAGAAGTGCCAGTAGCTAAAGGAGGCTGGTGATCTTAGGAGCAGCTCTGCTCCCTTTGGAAGCAGTGGGCACAGTGCTGAGAGGGCCTCTGGCATCCAAGGATGGGTGTAATCCATCACACACCTTGTGGTCACTCTGGATCCCATCACCATGGTGCTCCTTGTGCTCAGGAGCCACTGCCCAAGCTCTGCCACGCTGCCCCAGGACACAGCAGTCTCAGATGGATGGTGTTTCCTCCTCCACCTTCTGCTGTCACCTGTTCTTCAATGCTCAGAAAGCCACTGCACAACTGGCACCTCCACCTTACAAAGGCCCAACCACTGTTTCATAGAAAATCACAGAAAATTTGTTTTATAATGACATGGTTTCTTTTGAGACCAGCCCCACTATATTTGTATTTTAAGATACTCGTGCTGTCTCTCCTGCCACTTCCCAAACCCAACATTTTTTAGTTGTACACTGTGCCACCTGTTTCCCACACAGACCCAGCATTTAAGTCCCTGCAAATCAAACCTCTTAGAACACTCCATTTCCACATGGCTTTTCCCTATAACCCCTCAGCTCTCCCACCAGGCCTGGTGACCCCACGGATGACCCTTCTGATGGGGACACATCAGTGCCTAATGCCACCAGCCAGCTTTGCCTCTGACCAGCTGGGGGCTCTGCGCATGTTATCCACGAGTTTCAGACCAACAGTTCACTGGCACTGATTGTCTCATATTTTTTCTGTTCCTACCAAAATCTCCATTACCTCTACTACATCAATATATAGTGTGTGTATGTGTGTACATATATATATAGATATAAAAACATACTGCTATATAGTGTATATACACTATACACTATGTATATATACATATATATACAGTGTGTGTATATATATGTTGGAGTTCAGGAAAAAATATATATATATATGTTGGAATTCTGGCAACTGAGAATTTGGGGTTTTAGTATATAGTAATACATGTGAGTCAAGATGGAGGGTTTTGGGCATTGTCTGAGTTCTTCACCTTCTTCCTTTTTCAGGGGTTTGGGTGGTTTTCTGTAATTGGTTGATAGTTGTCTGCATTGCAGACTTCAAGTAGTTAGTTGTTGGGTTTAAAATAAAAATAATTTAGATGACATTTCATAATTGGACAGGTTGTCCTTGAAAAGACCTGGTGGAGACAGAGAATTTCTCCATTTTACCTCATTTCTCTGACTTGCCAGTTAGAGCTCAGTGCTCTTGAGTCTGTGAATAGATAAGAAATAAAAACATCCAGGTCCAAGCACAAACCCTTCATTTCCTGGGTAACAATCCCAACCCTGGCAAGGATAAAAGGAAGCCAGAACCTTCACTGATTTACTTATTTTTTTTATTTAAAACATTTCTTTAATTAAAAAAATCCTAGGTAGGTGTGGGATAATCCCACAGCACGTGACAGCGTGGACATTCCCAAACCAGTGCAGGATGAATGGGTGCAGGCACAGCTGGGAGCTGTGGCCCAGCACTGCTGTGACACTCCTGGCCTCTGTGCAGCCTGGACATGATGTGTGGACAGAGCTGACGTTTCTAATGTCAGCAATAACCACTGGGAAATGTCTCCCTTTGCCTTGAAATCGTTACAGCTTTATGTGACAGCAGCTTTAGTCCCCAGCTGAGATTAGAAGTCCATTAAGTGCTTGAAATGGTGTGCATGCACAGTCTGAGGGTATGCACTCCTGAGCAGCCAATGCTGTTAACTCTGTCCCAGCCAGGCCCATCCGCCTCCAGGCACCCACCTGCCCAGACAGAGACCTCTCCAGAAGAGGATTTGCTCAGGGTAATAGATACTGGGGCTACTCTAATTTTTCGGGTTGTGTTTGCATCCTCTAATATTAAAGCGTATTTAAAAGGGAGAGGGAAAGTGCTTAACCTCATATAGGTTAATATATATCAAAGATAGAGGATAATATATATTGAACATATATTATACATAATTTATGGGTTAAACCTAGTAATTACAAGTTAAATTTGACTGAAGACACTGGAAATTATTAACTCAGGGAAGCAGTTAGTTATCTAACATTTCCTCTTAAGAGTAGAGAAATAAACGTCATTTCTCCTGTGGCATTCCTTGCTTTTTCCCCAGCGTAATTCTAGTGATTTCTGCAGGGTTATTTCTGGGACTGAAACACTGGAAATGCACAAATGCTCCATTCATGGTGAAGTGGTTTGGATAAACTCAGACTTGAGTCAAGTGAGCACACAGAGGGGAAAAAAAGACAAATAGTCCTGAAGAGGAAATGTCAGTGAAGAGCTTTGTGAAAGCAGGAACACGAGGCTCACCAAGACATTCAGCTGCAGGAGATGCTTCAGTTTCTCTGAGTGGGGAATCGACCAGAGCCAGGGGCTGCTCCATCAGTTCCTCACTGCTGGCTGAAGGTTAAACACCATCAAGTGTTTGCTGGTCACAGCCAGAGGGAAAATCAAGAACAGGAGCAGCAGCTCAGGTGGAGGTGGGATCGTTGTGGAGGAATGGCAACCAGTTTGTGCTTAAAAATATGAACAGATCTCTTTTCCAACCTGAAAGATTGCTGCAGGTATTTCACCATGCAGTCAGGGGATTAATTGATCCAGACCTGACTGAGATCCCTAACTCACACCTAGAGAAATGTGTTTGCATGCCAATGAGATTCCCAGATTTGGTTCTTAATAACTAAAAATATTGTATTTTTTAGATTTTTGGTAGTCCTCAGAGAGCTGGGTTAGCAGCTTGGGAAATTGAATCCCAGAGCCTCAGTGAAGCTGCTGGGAGTTGCCACATCAGCCAGCCCAAGGGCAGGTGGAGAGCCCAGGCACTCTGAATCCAGCCCTGTCCTTCACTAATGGCACACCCCACAATATCTGATGGCTTCAGGCTCCTGAAACATTGACACAACCCTTCCCATGGTGGCCATGGGCTCTTACTAACTCAGGTCTCTCCCATCTTCAGTGTAGAACATCCCTGTCACAGAATTTCAAACAGAAATATCAAAGTCCCCCACCACCAGCCCCCTTCCCTTTGCTGAGTGCACTGCCCTGCCCCAGAGCCAAAAGCTGTCACCCAAAGAGGCTCTGGATGCTGGCAGAGCAGGAGGGATCATTCCAACTGAATAGAGCCGTACACAGAGGTGAAAAGATCCTCTTAGCACTCATTAATTGTAATTTTCAGGATTAATGCAAAAGATTTGGCAGCTTGACAGAAGGGAGTTTTAGCACAGATAATTTGCTGCGTCTGGCTGGAGCCAAGGAAAGGGTCAGCAGCTCCCCCAGCCCCAGCAGAGACAGGTGAGGAGAGGGACAGGAGGAAGCAGACAGGGAACACAGATACAAAGCACCCGAGATGTGACAGGATGCATTTTACACAGGGCAGTGTAAATATTCATGTGATTTATGAGAGCGGCTGACTTTTCATTGACAATTATATTGAATGCAGGGTTATTTAGAAGCTGAGGGGATCAATACAGCAGCTGGGAGTCAAAGCAGCAGAAGAAAAAGTGTAATTTGCAGTGCCTGCTTCAGTGTGAAGTGTTTTCACTGCCGCTGGATCCATATCTATGTGTGTGGTGCTGGACATCCTTCCAGGGAGCCCGGCTCCCCCCAGGGCTGTGCAGGGAGCCCCAATGGGACACGTGGGTTTGATACTTCTGGGTCTGAGAGATTTCAGCCTGCTGGCAGCTGCTAACTTATTCCCAAGGAAACCTTCCTCAAGAAAGTTTCTTGTCAAAACAATCCTGGCAAACAACTCTCCTTCCTCAAAACAATCCTTCTCTAGCTGGTGTTTGCTGTTTCTCTGGTTTAACCAATGCATTAGAGAGGTGTTGTTCCTATTCACCAGTCATGGTAAGTCTGTATGGGGACACCTTATAAAAAGTAGTAAGAATTAAGACAATTTTTTTCTGTGCTCTTTGCCTTCTGAAATATTTGGAGCCTTTCACCTTTGGTTCATGTCCTGCAGCAGCAGGCTGTGGGGCAGCTGGATTGCTCTGGAGGAAGGAGGGGATGGCCAGTCCTGCACAGAGCACCAAACCAAACCTCACAGGTGTTCTGCCAAAGATGCAGCTCTGGGCTGGACCATGATTTTAGCTCAGTCACCCCCCTTCACTGCCATCCTCAGCAGCCTGGCTTTGGGCAGGGAGGGGTCACAGTGAGTGGCAGAGCCACCACAGCCTTTGGTGAGCCAGCCTGAGGTGCCCAGGCTCAACCCAGCTGGGGTGGGTGAGGACTTGTCCTGCTTTTGCCTGGCAGAGAATTCATTTTTCCCCTTAGTGGCTGGTACAGAGCTGTACTCTGGGTCCAGGGTGAGGATAATGCTGATCACACACTGATGGTTTTGTTGTTGCTGAGCTGTGCTTCCCCTAAATGAAGGACTTTTCAATGTCTCAAGCTCTGCCCATGAGAAGAAGCACAAGAAGCCAGGAGGGAGCATGGCCAGGAGAGCTGCCCCAAGCTGGACAGAGCTGGGGCTATTCCATACCATGTCATGGCCCAGAGAGAGACTGGAGCTCCTGGGATACTGCTGGGCATCAGCCTGCAGGTGGATTGAGAATCACTTGTTTCTCTTGGATTTATATCTCTCTATGTCTCTCTGTCTCCTTTTAATTATGATCCTTAGTAGTAGTAGTAATAGTATTCCTACTATTTTGTTTTTCTTTGCTTCAGTTATTAAACTGTTCTTATCTCTATTATTAGTAGTATTTCTACTATTTTGTTTTTCTTTGCTTCAATTATTAAACTGTTGTCATCTCAACTGAAAAGTTTTACCTTTTCCCCCCTGATTCTCCTCCCCATCCCACTGGGGAGGCAGTGAGAGCTGCATGGTCCTTGATTTCTGGCTGGAGTTAAATAAAGCATGACAGGACCATATATCTCCTCCCTGACCCATCCCACCCCTGCCTGCACCTTGGGGCAAGGGGAAGATCAGAGAATCATAAAATGGTTTTGTGCCGGAAGCAACTTTAAAGCCCAGTCTCATTCCAACAAGATCTGTGACAAAGGCTTTATAAATATGATGTCTTTGTGATGGGGAGCAGAAAAAGACAAGGGAAATGATTCCTTGTGTGAAACAGGTTATTCTGAAGCACATCAGAAACTTTTCACCACTGTCTAGCCACTGGCGTTCTTGTGAGTATTGGGTTTTACTCCCTATCACTTTTTATTACATTTATTCCTTCAGAAGAAATATAACTCAAATGTCCTTAATCTTTTTAGCATGAAATTTTAGATTTAAATGGGTTTGTTTTAATTTGCACATATTCTTGTTAATAATGAAATCTGTTTAACAGGACTTAAACCAAAAAGCCTGTAATGGTAATTCAAAACATAAAACTCCAGTGCATTTCTGTAAGAATTCCCTGTTAATATTCTTTAAGCTTTTTAATGGGTATTGGTATTAGCAGAAACATCACACAAATTAAAATTAGGCTCCTCGTGAATATTTTAAAATGAATATTCACAGACTCTTCAGCATGAAATTAAATCTAGTTACATTTGATGCTGCTGGTATGTTTTAAGGAAGTATACTTGACTGAAAAAAGATTGTTTTGCCTGTGAACTTATTCCTGATAGTTCATTTAATTTATTATAGGCCATTGAATGTAACAATCAAATTTTATATAGCATAGCCTTAGGAGCCAGTGGGAGGCTTTAAATCTGCAGAGATGGAACCTGCGCCAGTAAATCACGGATGGAATTAGGAACAGGGACTTCCTGCTCTGGCCAGCACTCCTGTGTCTCTTGGCTGGGTGATAAACCTGCCCCAGGATGCTATAAAATGGCAAATCTGACTTTGGGGATTTGGGGTTGCCCTACAACTGGGACTCTAAGAAACCTTAGGAGTTTTTCTCCCCTATTCTTCCTAGTTGAAACCCCATATTTTGCATTGGGGTCACCTGTTTCACAAGCACATTTGGGCCTTGCAGAGGTCTGTGCTTTGTCACCAGCTCTGCTTCACCTGCTGCTGAGGGCTGGTGGAGCCACTCCAGCCCCAAGCCTCGGCTTAACCTGTGCTGGAATTAGCTCCTCTGATGCCAGGGAATGCATAAAGAAACAGTCAGTGGGCAATTGTGTCCTTTCTTCACATATCTTTGCTGCTCTTTGCTGAATTATTTCCCTTTTCTCTGTTTTTCTCCTGACCATATAGAACTAAGGTCAGCCTTATAAAATCCAGATTACCACCCCCAGCTAGCATGACAGCAAAGCAGGAGCTTAAAATTACTCCTGTGCAAATCCACTGGAAATCCAGTGGAGTGAAGTATATATTAAAATTTAAGCAAAATCGAACTGATAGTTTTAGGAACACACTTTTGGACTGATAAAGTGATGAGGAAACATCCCAATCTGCCACAAGAAAATGCCTCCATGACCCCCTGCCTTTTGCTATCAGCACAGGATAGTCAGATTCAAGACCTGCCCAGGTTTATCTCTTTAATTTTGACAATAACACCTTTTACCTGCCTTTAGCTCCCAGGAATCAGGCAGCACTTCCCATGATATATATCTTGGTGTTCTTAAAACACAAACATAGAGTGTCATCCTCCTGCAGATGTACACCACAAGAACCTGTCATTCCCTTGATACACTGCAGCAGGAAAATGGTCTCTCTTCAAAACACATCACTTGGGATAATGGCATTTTGAGTTACACAGTGCCAGGATGGCAAGTGTTTGAACCATTCACAAATGTAGACAAGACAGAGTCAAAGTATATCTCTGGTTTTCATGTGGGCAGCTGGACTGTTTGAAGTGATAAAAATCACATTACTGTCATTGCCATTTAGTGGACAGCAAGGAGGTGAAATTGGATGAAAGCACTTCAGTAGTTTGGGTTCCCAATTCCCATTTGCAATATCCCCAGCAGATGCAGAGTGGGCAGAGGTGGCAGAGTCCCCAGAGATGGCTGAGGAGGGCACAGGCTGCCCAGGAGCTCCTGGCAGGGCAGGATGAGTTGCACACCTCAGGTGTGGTTTGCAGGACCAAACCCACCAGGAAGGCAGTGGGCTCTGTGTGAACCCACTGCCTGTTTTTCTGCTGTTAGGACACTGCCCACTGCACCTCTGGCCTGCCTGGACGTGAAGGATGTGCTGCCCATGCTGCACATCCCCATATTATTAAAAACAAACAGTGAAAGTCTTTGCTCTGTAAGGTCTCAGCCCTCAAAGCATTGTGACCCCCTGTCCCCTGTGCCCCCTGTGTCCTCTGTGTCCCCTGAGGTGATGCCTTGGGAAGGCTGACCTGAAACAGACACTGGACAGAGCTGGAGAATAAAGGAGATATTTATTGAAAGGCCTTTAGGGCACACCTTGGGCAGGACAAGAGCCTGACCAGGGCTACACCCAAGGTGGACCCAAAATGGTCACAAAATGGATGACTGGTCACGAGGTCTTTCATTTTTATGAGTTTTGGTCCATTTGCATATTGGGGTTTAATTGTCCCATTCCAGCTCCAGGCTGTGAGGTCCCATCCTTCTTGTCCCTCCCTCCAGCCCACCCTTGGTTGTGCTTTGGGGCTGAAAGTTGTCCTTGGTGTGCAGCAGGAGAAGGATTTGTTTTGTGTCCCTGCTGTGTGCAGAGCTGAGTGACACTGACTGTGAGCTCAGAGCTCACCCCTGGGCACCACAGAACCTGGAATACAGGAAAGCTCAAACTGAAGGCATCTGTGTCCCCTGGTCCCAGCACTGCTGTGAGCTCTCACTGGTCTCTAACAGCACCAGTGCTTCCAGTGCTCAGTGCCTAAAGATGTGTTGGATGACTGGCTCAGGTGGCATTCTTGGTCAAAACTTATTTCCATGAAGAACTCATGGAATCATGCAGGGCCAGCTCTTTAACCAGCATGAGTGGTTCTCTGGAATCTAAAAGGAGAATCTGCTCTTCTTCGGGCTCTGCATTAGCTATGCAAGGGAAAGGTAAAATTCTGACAACTGAATGAACAATTCTGTGATGAATTGGGTGAATTTTTTTATTTATTGTCTCGATGTTGCTCTATTCTACTGCTGGGAAATTATACAAGTTCTACTTGTACAGGGCAAGAATACTGATAATGAAGCTAATAGTGCAGCTTGGATTTGAGATAATCTCATGAATCCCCACCAGTGCTCACACACAGCAGAGCACTGATGGCTGTGGTCTGTGCTGTGTGACACCCAGGAGTGGCTCCTCAGCCCCTCTGGAGGTCACTTCACAAGCTTTAGAGGGCAATGGGGTGCTTGCTGGAGAGCAGCAAGGCAGTGGAAAAAAGGGCAGGGCTAGAAGGCAGAAGGACCTGGCCTCCCTTCAGGCCAAGCTCTGCAGGTGTAATTAAACACCTTGTCTGTTTGGGGTTCACACTGCTCTCAGGACTGGCTGGAGGCTGCTCAGCCTGCGGAGGGAACAGTCAGGAGTTGAAGTTCTTGCTGCAGTATCACACATTGGAACAAACTCCCAAATTCCTCAGCCTTTCCCACACTGGGTATTATGGCAGGAGGCCAGGTTGAGCCTGTGGTGCACAGAGAGATGTGTGGACCACAGCACAAACTCCAGCTTTAAAACTGGCGGGGTGTAGAATCACTGGCTTTTATTTCCAGATTCTGCAATTTCAACCCACGGGGAAAAAAAATCTTACGTTGCTTGTTACATGGAATAAATAAGAAAGTTTTACTGATTTAGAAGTGACATTTTGAGGGCTAATGGTTGGGTGGTCAGTAAAATTCCCTCTGCATGCACAGGGCTGCCCAAAGAGCCCAGCCACCCTGGCTTGGTCAGCAAGTCTTTTGAAAATCCAGCTGTTCCTGACAGCTGAAAATCCAGCCCTGGTTATGGAAGTGGAGTAGGTCACCCCTTCGCCCCAGATAGAATTAGCACAAGGACAGGTTATTTTCAAATACAGCAGGTCAGTTTATTTGCATAGTCTCCACACAATTTATTGAAATTTCCCAGAATCTCAACCAGGGAGTCACATTAGCAGAAGGAATGTTAACCTGGGAACCTCCACAAAAAAAACTTTACCATGACTTTCTTCTATCTATATATTTTTCTCTCAATACAACACTGTCACTCAGCAATTTAATTCTCTTCTGGGCACAATTGTCAACCTGTTTTCCAGAAGGGACACATGCCACAGGATTTATTTTATTCCGTTTAAGTAGCTATGACCAGTTGTCATAAATTGAGGAGTGGAAATTGCGCGTTCCCTGAGGCTCTCTAACAAATGAGATCAGAAGTCCAATGAGTACGTCTTGCAAAGCTTTTCAGTTCAATTACAGATGTTCATGTGCAACTGGTAATGCCACGATCAGTTCAAATAGTATCATTGCAGGTGTGAAAGACCTGCAAATTGAAGTCTGTTTCACATCAGAATCCAACATGTGACTGGAAAGATTAAAAGGAAAATTTTCAAGGGACAAAGGATGAACAATTAATGAGCCCTGGAGTGGCTCTGAAACAGGTAGCAAAGCAAAACAACTGTAAAAGGAGAAGCTGTCAGAAATGAGCAGTTTGGTGCCAAGTTTCAGGAGGAGATTAGTGGAGAGTTTCACTGGATCCATTAGTGTTTGCGAAGGACTTGTAGAGTGGATCAATGAGCATCACAGAAACTCCCAGGAGGAAGTGAATTAAAAGCTTTTTCTCTTTTTTTTTTTTTTTTTTTTTTTTTTTTTTTTTTTTTTTTTTTTCCCCATAGTGGGAAGCAAATAAAGCAGAGCTCACACACCAGCTAAGACAAGGCACTGCCTGGACCTCTGGTCAAGTGAGAGCTGCCTGTGCCTGCCTGTGCCAGGGTGAGGTCAGCTGGAGGAGGATGTGGCAATGATTAAATGTAGTGATGGCCAGCAGAGGCTGGACCAGAGGTTTTTAAGTCTATCTACTTTGAGCTTTGGGTTTTTGATCTTCAGTCCAGAGCATTTGGTGGCAGGTGGCCCTTTGTAGGTGGGCAGTAAACTCAGTGACTTGGTTTTAGTGGAAACAATAAGAAGGTACTAAAATCCTGAGAGCCACCTTAAAGATGAAGCAGCAGAGCTTCAAATGATTACGCCAGCACAGCACCACTGATGCTCCCCGAGTGCTATTGATTTACACCAGCTGAACATCTGGCCCATATGCTTTGTATTATTAAATACTTCTGTGATTATTATGTGAACAATTAAGATGCATGGAAATGAAAAAGCAGGCTATGAATTGTGCCTTCCCTGCAACTCGAGAGTAGGAATTGCTCAGGGAATGCTCTGCTCTGCCTTTTACTGAAGCTGTGCAGTTTATCTGTAGGCTTTTCCAGAAACCAGAAAGTGAATGGGACCTTGGGAGATTTTCCAGGTTACCTTCTTCCTCTAGGGCAGTGTCATCACAGAATGGGTTGGGTTGGGTTGGAAGAGACCTGCTTTATAGGCAGGGAACCTTCCACTCTCACAGGTTGCTCCAAGCCCCCTTCAGCCTGGCCTTGAACACTCCCAAGGATGGATAAACCTGAGCCCGGTCCTATTTGCTCAAGATGTTCCTAAAACTCTGACACTTTAGACCCTGCAGTGTATCTCAGTGTTGGTGCTGATGTGAGAATCTTCTCCTCGGTCCAACTTACCTCTCCCCCTGGCTGTGCTTGACGTCTCCAACTTCTTGTCCTGTCCTGCACTGCCCTGGAGCAGAGCACAGCCCCTTCCCCTGCCCAGCAGCCCTTTGTACACAGAGCCTGTCACTTGGTTTGTCTCTTTTGTGTAACATTCAATCTGGTCAATCATGTTGGAATTCAAAGCTGAGGAAGCCCAAGTAAATGTTAACACTGCAAATTCTTTATTATTTCTTTCCATAAGCCTGATTCTCTTTCATGGTTTGCTGCTGAAGTGTAGAAGTACATCCAGCCATAAGAGAAAAAGATCCGTCTTTCAGCATCAGGAGATTAAAGAAATAGGGTGAGATAACGTTCTGCAAACCTGAAAGGATTTGAAAATCTCTCTCCTGCTATTTCTGTAAAAAAGTCAATTGCGGGGCAAGATTATCTTCATTAATAGTGTGAGAATGAGTGTTGGCTGTAGGTTTTGTTTAACCTGAAAAGCAGCGTTCAGCAGCTGAGTTTCACATCTAAAATAGTATCCGGAGAATCAAAAATTCTTTGCCACACATGAAATCATCCTTTGGTTGTGTAATAGAGCTCAGCAGTGCAATGTGCAGGAGAGCAGGATAACCTTGTAACATCCCCACAATCCCCAGGGACTGGCCTGTTGCTGATTAACAGATGCTTGGTGATTTGAAGTTCCACAACTTAAAGCTTTATATGTATTGCACAAGTCACTGGTTTCACTGAGAGCTTGGGAAAGACACAATTTTTGGCTTTCATCCTACTTTTCAGACGTGGCATGATGTAAGTGACTGCTCTGAAGTGAAAGCAACTGTTCAGAGAGAGCGAGAGAGCTGAGGCAATGTTGTGGGAACTGCTCTGCAGGGCCCAGCCCATGGTGCTCTGCCTCTGATGGGAGCCAGATGCACCTTCAGGGGCTGTTTAGGGGCTCACCTCAGCAGCACACATGCTGTCTTAGGTTATGTAACCAAGAAATGTTTCTTCTATTCCATCTGTTGAAACCTGCTGGGGAGGTGTTTTCTTGGTCTCCAGGGGGGCAGGGGGTGGGTGCCTCCAGGTCCTGGGCCAGCTGCTAAAACCAGGTGGAACATGTTTCCTTATCTCTTCCATGACTGTCCACCTCCAGGGGATACCTTCTGTTAATGGGCCATTAAGGCTCACCAATAACATGACACTTTACATCATCCCGTTGTGACATGCTCCACCCAGTGGGAGGAGCCAAACCATTCCTCCCTAGATTAAAACTGAGATGTAGGAGCACCAGGTACTCTGGTTTTCCACTGGATTCCTGAAGGGAGACCAGACCCATCCTGCCATTACTGGACCCTTTTCTACAGGACCATCTCTACTCCAACAGAATCACATCTGCCACTCCCGGAGGGTTTACTTTGGACTGCTACCAACACCCTGACCAACAGGGCGTCAGGTTGTATTTCTGACTCTGTCAGGTTTTCTAGGATTTTTTCTGTTTGTTTTGTTTGCTTGTTTTTTGTACTACTACATTTGTATTCTTAATATTTCTAGTAGAGAACTGTTATTCTTATTCCCAAATCTTTGCCTGAAAAGCCTTTATTGCAAAATTATGATAATTTTGAGGGGAGTGGTGTTTAAATTCTCCATTCAAAGGGAAATTCCAGCTTTCCCTGGCAGATCCCTGTCTTCCCAAACCAAGACACACACCCTTTCCAAAGCACACCTCTCTCGCAGGTATTCACAGAACCATGGAATGGCTGTGGTTGGAAGGGACCCTGGAGGTCACCCAGTCCACCCTTCCCGCTCAAGGTGGAGCTGGGCATGGGTGGGGTGCAGAGTTGTTACCTGGGGTTTGTGTTCACTGCTTCCATCTGGGCTTTGGGCCATGGACTCAGCAAGGAACCTCTGCTTCTTTGTCCTCTCTGATACTGGCTCAAGGGGAAAACATCCATTTCTGTGCTAAAGACAAGGCTCCAGGTAACTCAGTTAACCAAAGTACTGTGGTTCAGTGGCAAAAATTAAGAAAAAGACCCACAAACTGCCAGAGAAACCCCTCACAAAGACTGAGACTTTCTCTTGAGGCCATGTAAGGTTTTTTCCCCTCTGACCCTTTGGATTCAGCAGGTCTTTCTGGAGGACTTTCATTTATGTCTGGAAGCCAGGCAGCTCTTATCTGTTCTCCTCCTGAAGGCATCCAACCTTTAGTTGATCACTGCCCCCCTGACACAGGAGCTGCCTGGAGAGCCAAGACTTTGTGCAGGAAGAAGGTCTAATTACCAAAATCTCCACTCCAAGAATTCTCTGTTTCCAGGGCACTCCTCCACCTGCCAAGCTGTGCAAATGTTAGCACTGCATGGCGAGAGGAACTTAAAACCTAGTGCTGGAAAAATCCCAAACGCTGTCCCTGAACCAAATGCCACCAGCTCCCAGAAGACTTGTATGACAGACAGAGAGCTCTGTAGCTGTCAGCTCTCCACGCCTTTGGGGGCCTGCCTATTATCTTTGAATACTTTATCTCTCTGGTGGTTCTTCCAGCAGTGTTGCCTGCACAAGCAAAGCATAAGGGTCTTTAGCAAAGCTGTCTATAATTTTTGATATAAGTAGGATAACTCTTCCATTGCTCTTACAAAGATAATAATAAATCTGCATTTTATTTACATTTTGTGGCAACAGAAGAGGTTCACCTTGGAAGAAAGGAGTGTTGCTGGTCTCAGCATGTGCCCCAGCAAGGTGGGCAGACAGGGGCTGGGGCCTTTTCCAAAGCAGCAGAGAGGTGACTTGGTGAGAACCCAGCAGAGGCTGCAGCACAGCCCTGCCCTCCCCAGTGTCGTCACTCACACTCACAGCGGTGACATTTCATGTGCGAAGGGCAAATAAATACAGGAAAATTGCGTGGAGATGGAGGCTCAGGGAGGTGTGGAGAAGGAAGGATTGGGTGAGTGAAGGTTTTGTGAAGAGAATCACTGCCTGGGACTGCTTGACAGAATTATACTTCATTACTGACGCTTCACAGCCTTGATTTTCATATTTATTTGTGACTCTTCTCTTTTAAACCATGGGCTCTTTTGACATGAGAGTCATGCTGTGTAAAGCACTATTGATTAGAGTTTCTAATTTCATGCCATTACAGCATGACCATTGGGGAATGAAATGTATTTTATTTTTTCCACCACAGCTATGCCAGCAGTGTTTGGGTCGCAGCCATGGCACAGCCTGTCAGCAGCAGGCATTTTCAGCTCAAGATCTTTGCTGTTTGAGCCAAAAGGCGAATGTGCCCAAGGTCTAAGCCTCAGCTCAGTGTGTTTTTCCTGGAATTAAAACACATCAGTTACAAAGTATATTTTGAGGCCAGAGGTTTCCAAAAGGATGGCTGACTCAAGGACTTTCCATTTTTCAGTCAGGGCTGCAAAAGACCATTTCTCCATTCCCATTTTTTTCCCCATTTTCAATCATACCTTCTGTCTTTCCACAATCTCTGGTTTAGTGCTCAAAAAAGTGAAGGAAATTGCTGAAAGGTATCACAGCATCTGATGTGATCATGCCATGTGCATAATCCCCATGGTACAAGCTGCAAGAAGGAACTGACTGTAAACCTGAGGAAGACCTGGACCAGCCTTATTTAAAATAGTTTTGTCCTCTCACCTGCCAGATTTGGACCTTTCTGGAATTTCCTAAGGAAAGGGTTCATGGTCAAGGGAGTTGGTCTCATCCTGTTGGTGCTGCCTGGGGGCATCTTCTCCTTCCCTCTTCCTCCTGGTATCCTCCAAAACCCTTGGGCTTTTTGTCCCCCCAAAAAATCTCTAAGATCTTTCTTTAGGACAAAAAAAAAAAAAAAAAAAAAAAAAAAAAAAAAAAACCACCCACCAAAAATCCTTTTTTTTCCTCCAAGGCTTGTGTGAGGAAAAGACAGCAGGAAGATAAAATCAACTTAAGTGTGGAGTTGAGCTTGGCTGCAATGAGTTTCCCTCATGCTGTACCAACATGGCTTGTGTTGCCCTCTGCTTTGGCCTCTGAACAGTGGATGTGCACTGTCCTGAACTCATGAAGCTTTCCAGCAGTGCAGACGAGCTCAAACAGAGTGGCCATGGATGTGTGAATCCCCTAAAAATGGCCAGATGAGAGAAGAGTGAATGCTTGAAGGCTGCCAAAGGGGAACCAGCCAGGAAAGTTCTCTGACTTCTGCTTTTTTGCAGGAGCTCCTGACACCCAGTGGGTGATGAATTGGTGCAGCACAGCTGGAGCTGCCCATGGGCTGCAGATGTGAATCCCAGAGCTGTTCCTACATGTACTTGAGCACTGGAAGTTTTGTGGCCAGGTTTGGGTTTCTCTTGCAAAAAAGACGTCAATGTACTGGGACAAGAATTGAGAAAATCTGGAGTTTTAAGGAGGGAAAGAAGACTTCTTACTGGTATTGATGACCTTAAGAGGAGGGTGTGCAAAAGGCAGAGGCAGGCTGTGCTTGGAGATGGAGTGACAGGACAAGGGGAACAGGCACAAATTGCAGTATGGGAAGCTCTGATGAGATATAATGTCAAAAGTGTCCTCACTGAGGATGGTCAAATGCCAGATGGGAGGCCAGAGAGGCTGTAGGATCCCCAGTTTTGGAGATGTTCAGAACTCACCTGGACAAGGTAAGTTAGTTGGCCCTGATTTGGTTTGGAGCCACCTACTTTGCAACAGGCATCTCTTGATTTCATCACACCCTGGAAAGTCTCTTGGTTTCATTATGGGGTGTGGTGAGATGCTGAGCCTCCCTCACCTGCATGGGGTGATTGGCCAGCTCCTTTTAGGGCACAGAGCAGGACAGCCCCTGGGAATGGCTGTAAGCCTGCACGGGCCACTTCAGTGCCATGCTGGTTTCATCCTTTGGCTTCCAGAAGGTGCCCCACCTGACAGCTGTATTTTAAAATTCAAAAGTCCATGTGCCTTCAGGGCAGTGAGTATAAGGCTTTTTGGACTCAGCCTGGTCTGTAACATCTCAGAGTCACAATTAGATGTGGATGCCTCAACCCTGAAAAGCCCAAGGCCAGGCTGGACAGGGCTTGGAGCATCCTGGGCTAGTGGAAGGTGACCTTTCCCATGGCAGGAACTAGTTAATTTTTTAACAATTTTAAGATCCCTTCCAACTCAAGCCATTCTAGGATTCCATGATGATTCTATGATCCTTGCAACGTTCTCATCACACCACATGTGTGGCTCTGCTCCAGTTTTCACTGTGAAACAGAGGCTCCAGACAAGGCTCTGCCCCTCTCTCCTGCACAGCCCTGGCTTTGTGCACCTGTGGCACCCTTCAGACTGGCACTGCTGGAGATGGTGTGAGAGATGCCATCCCTCACTGTCCTCTCCTGCCACTGCCTGCTGTCAGGCTTCCTGAGTGCAGCCAAGGAGCCCTGGGAGGGGAGTGCCCGGCCCTGTCCCAGCACTCAGGGATCAGTGTCACCCACCCTGGTGAGGTCCACACCCTCCTGCTGCCTGCAGACTCCTCCAGGCCTCCACCAGCCTGCTGACACTTTGTTTGCAATGGAAGATGTAACCAGCAGTGTGTGTTCTATCAGCAGCTGTTAAACCAGCTGGGGCAGGGCTCTTTATCTCCTCCACCACCCATCCTCCCTGCAGGGTATCTGCTGTTCATGGGCCAGCCAGGCTCACTGCAGGGCTCAGACAATTCCAGCATCCCACTGGGAGAGGCTCCACCCAGGGGGAGGAGCCCAGCATTCCCACCTGGATCAGCCCTGGGATTCAGAACACAGCACAGCCTGTTTGCTCTGGATTCCCAGAGGGAGACCAGACCCAGCTCAGCACCACTGGAGATTCAGAGGAAAACTGACCCTTCTACAGGATCATTGCCTTAACAGAACCGCATCTCAAAATAAACTATTATTTTTAAAACAAGTCTCTGTAAGGGAGCTTTCATATGAAAAGTATGTTTCTGTATCCACCTTATAACATCCCACATCTGTCACTCCAGGAGGACTTGGGCTGCTCCCAACACCCTGACCAACAGGGGGTCAGGTTACTGTATTCTGATTCTCTCAGTGTTTTCTCTTTTTGTTTGTTTGCTTTTTTTTTTGTACTACTACACTTTTATTTTTAATACCCCTAGTGAAGAACTGTTATTCCTATTCCCATATCTTTGTCTGAAAGCCCCTTAATTTCAAAATTATAATAATTCAGAGGGAGGGTGTTTACATTCTTCATTCCAAGGGAAGCTCCAGCAGACACCTGTCTCCCTAAACCAAAACACGTTTATATACATTTCTAAATATCAGGGAAGTATTGCTGGGAGAGGGAACAGTGCCGTGAACTACACCAACTTGCAGCAGCCAAAGGAAGAAGGTAGTTGAGAGCTGGATCATGGTGACCATGCCAATACTCCCCTGAGGAGTGAAGCTTCCTGTGGGAACAGAGCCTTTTCCAGGAGATGAACTGAACTTCTTCAGCATTAGCCCTGAGTAAATGCTGGTCCAGCTCATAAAACATCCTGGAGTGCAGAACTATTTACAGACTTTATTTGTCTTGAGCCTTGTGCTTTGTGAGATCAGAGGCATTTTATTGCCCAGCTTTGTGCAATATCATTCCAGAAACAAATGGCATGTGCATGTTTACCATAATGAGGGAATACATTACAGCCTGAAAGGATAGCAGTATCTAATAGAAATATACTTCTAGAGCACCTGAGGGCCAATTCAAAGGAAGGGCTTTTCCTTGCTCTTTTTTACCCTGTTTAGTCCAATTTTTACTCTCCCTGCAGCTGGATGCTCCCCACACACAGGGTAAAGAGGCAGGACTGACCCTTCCCTCCCTGGGGAAGGGCTTTGAGGAGCAGTTCCTGGTAATGGGCTTTGGTTTTTGGGGAGCAATTTCCCACAGAGAATTAGAGCCCTGGCTGGAGGGAGCCACCTGGAGTCCTACAGAAAAGGGAACTTGGTCAGCTTCCAGTACTGGAACTTTGCCTTTGATTTTCCAAGGAGGATGCGAGCAGTTTGTCCTTATAGGATGCTATAAAGGCATTTCAAGAATATTATATGGTCTGTTACTGCTACAGAGAACCTCTTAAAAACTTAATTGCCTGTGACACCAAATGGGAAGAGAGGAGTTCCTTGAAAGATCCTGTGTTTTGAAACCACACAGCCAGTTCTAACTACTTTCAAATGGTACATACCTCTTTCCTCCTGCTGGCAGTTAAGAGTGATGGCTGAATGCAGGATAAGGGAAATGCCTGAAATGTTTCCGCACTGTTTCCTTATTCTATGTTTTTTCACAATGCAAAAAGACAGTGGCCTTCATGGTCTATGACCAAACACAAGATGAGGAGAAACAGAGATCTCAATAACAAAGTGACTCTAAAAGCTTGGGGACATCTCTGCTCCTGTGCCCAGTTCTCTTTGCCTTCCTTCCTTGTCAGCTATTCACAATCTGCTGATGTTTTAGTGAAAAAGGAGGGGAAAACATTCCAAGACCAAAATGTGGTGCTCTGTTACCCATGTTTTGGAAGAAAATGGGTTTCATCAGGCACAGCTTCTGTAGAAGAGAGGTCCTGGAGCTGAGAAACTCTCACTGGACTCCAGGAAGTTTTCACTGTCCCAGGAGCCAAACTGGGAGGCATCACTCAATCAAAACTTTTTTTTAATATATAATTTTATATATTAGGATACACATAAAAAATTTTTAATTACATAAAATAAAATTTATGTAAAAATTTACATTTATCTACACATATCAATCTTAAGATTAGTCCAACAAAAATATTAAAAAAATTCTATAAATACCTAATTAACTAAAAATAAAATAAAAATGCACTACTTTAAAAATGTGCCATAGACCCTTGGCTCCTGCTACAGGTCTGCTGCTCACGAGGGTGACAGGGACAGAGGATTCCTCACATCATTTACTCATTGCACTGACTGACCAACACCTTTAATAGTTCTGGGGAGCAGGAGACCTCAAGAGTTTGAGCCTGATCACCCACCCATCGCTTTTATTTTGGCCATAACATTCAGCACAGAGGGTTCTCTGGTCTCAGCCTGGCTGGAGCTAGCACAGGTGTCTGCTCTCATTGTGTTTGTCCATTAAGGATCTGTTTCAATCTCCTCGTTTCCCTGTGTGCCCCATGACACACAATAGTATGAGACAGCAATGCCCACTGTAACATGATGTGACATGTGAAACCTCAAAGGACACACAGACATGGGCTCATGTGACTGAACTGTGGATCTGCTTCCTTTGCACCTGTTCTGAAAGCAGGGAAATCTATAGCATTAGCAATTTGTTTTTTTAATATATATAAGCATCTCAGGTTTGGTGGGGGGTTGGGGTTTTTTTTTTTTCTTTTTTTTCTTTTTGTTTTTGTTTTTTGGGTGTTTTTTGGGGTTTTTGTGGGTTTTTGTGGACAAGCAGATCTGCAAAGCACAGCAGATGTCTCAGCCTTCAAAGATACAAGGGAACATTTCTCCTCAGTCCTCAGATGAAATGGACTGGGCTTTGCTCCAGAAAAGAGAAACGATTAATCCATCACTGAGCATGAACTTAAATGAGCTAATATTGGGTGCTTTAGTTCTGATGTATGTGCTAAATGAAGTAATCATTCAGGGTGTAAAAGTGATGTCTTTGGGAAAACGTTATAAAACACCATGGCTGAGGCTCGTGGGGCTGCAGCAGCACAGGGCTGGAGGGGCCCTGGCACAGCCATCACTACCAGTGTGTGCCACAGCTGCAGGAACCTCAGACTCCGGAATGTTTGGATTGAAAAGGGCCTTAAAGCTCATCCTGTCATCTTCCACTGTCCCAGGCTGCTCCAAGCCCCAGTGTCCAGCCTGGCCTTGGGCACTGCCAGGGATCCAGGGGCAGCCACAGCTGCTCTGGGCACCCTGTGCCAGGGCATGCCCACCCCACAGTGAGAGGAAGATGAGTGCACCAGGACTGAGCCCCAGAAGGCTCCTCTGAGTATCCTCTGAGTACACAGTGAGTAAATAGTGCCTAGAGGAGAGAGTTTCCAAAGCAGTGCCAGTGTCTGTGCACATTCTGCCTGCTCCAGCCCTCAGCCTGGAGTGCCTCTGCCTTGTGCTGAACATGCTCCTCCCATTATCTCTCTGGATTCTTTGCTCCTCAAGTACCACTAACCACAATTACACCCTTGAGCAAGGGACAGCAATTGATATTTCATCACTGGGATTTTTCACCGTGACTTTTATGCCCACCTGGAGTGAACAAACTATTCCAAGCTTCATCCAATTACAGTAAGTGTGGCTGGACACAGGGTGCTGAGCATAGCCTCTGTTCAGTGGGAGTGAGGGACAGTCCCTCATCAGCTCGAGGCACCATCATTCATTAAAATATCATCTGCCTCTCAGCAGTGAAGCCGGAGCACAAGTCTATAGGATGTCATAATGAGGTGTGCTAATCAAAAACAGGATTAACAAAAGAGTCTCTCCACACTGTACCTGCCTCTTACTACTTTGTGCAGTCCTCGTCTTTTATGATCCCCTAGAAACATTTCAAGGGGTGCTGGAACTGAGGCCCACAAATCCAATTAATAGCTGGTGTGGTGTGCCCAGACTTGCCCCACACCACTTACAGAAACACCTGAGAGCAGCAGAGGAGAAACAGGAGAGGATTGGGCATACAGGACTGTAAATGAGCCTCCAACCCACCCCAGCCTGTTGTTCTTGCTCTGGGTTAAGAAAATCTTTGATAATTAGTGTAGCACCTTTGCTCTCATGAGCTGGTTCAACCACCTCTGCCCTTCCAAACAGACCAGTTAGGAATTTATTCTTACTGGAGTTATTTGGTTGATGTGCCAGAGGCTAAGTGGGAAAAAGAGCCCACTTGCTTCCCAGGGCCACAGCTCCCAGGGCCCAGGGGTGCAGGACTCACTGCCCCTTGAGGGGTCATCCCTCCTGTGATGGCCCAGCCCTTTGTGCTCCAGCCCTGTCATGGGGAACAAAGGCAGAGGTAAAGCTTATCTTGACCTATCAAGGTGCCAATGGGATCCAGCATTCCAGACACATTGCTTCTTGGTCTGTGGATTGAACTTTACATTTTGTCCATCTACAAATCAGACCTTCCACGACTTTTGAAACTGCCTGAGTGTGAGCAGCTCAAGTATTTCCTGAGTGTAAAGAGAAGATGTTTCAGAGCTGATAAATTTTGCAGTGTATGTGCAGTCACAGGTGGAGAGAAGGACCTGCTTTTACCAGCAGAGTTCTACATGCATGCATTTATTGCACTGTGTCACTCCAGTGAGTATTTTACTGTGATACAGGCACAGCAATAGTGGTATGAAGATGTTTCTGTCATGATTCACACATGGGGTAAAGCTGGGGTGTCTCCAGCACCCTGAAAGGCGCTGCATGGAGCTGGGCTGGACAAATGCCACCCAGAAATTCTCCCTGAAGCACCAGAAAAACCCAGTGGTGGCAGTTTCTAGAACCAGGCTTCAGAATTCCTTCCACTCATGGTGGAGCACAGAGTTATAGCACCAAGACTGATTTTTTGTTTCTGCCAACACTTCACATCTAATCCTGTCTGCAGCAAAGCTTTTGTTAGTATAGAAATGTAATAAAAATTCACACCTTAAATCACTTTGCTGTGTCCCAGGCACAGTCTGCCCCATAAGTTACTTCTAGCAGGTGAAGGGCCAAGGCCCATGGTGCTCCCAGAGCACTGGAGGAGAGCTGAAGGAGTTTGGTGTGGGGACACAGATGGAGATAGTGCTGAAGGCAATACTGCCCCCAATAAATTACAGCTGTGTTAACTACCAAAGAGTGGGAACAGCCGTGCCCTCACAGCTATGGGTGTGATAAAGAGCGAGGGAGCTGGGAGGGGGTGAGTTGGGTCTGTTGGCTGGGTGTGAGGAGGAAGGGACAGGAGGTTGTGTGGGGGACAGGCAGGGTTAGGTGGCTGTGCCAGGGACAGGAAGGAGTGAGCCAGAATTGCAGAAGGAAGAGAGAAGAAAAGGAGAAAAAGCCAGAGTTGAGTTGCCTGGAGCTGCCCGTGGGAGGCTACACAGAAAAGGTATGAGGGACTTTTGGGTAACAAGGTGCTGATGCTTGAAGGCTTCTTTGGTGTCAGTCATACTCCTCTGTCAGTTTGGTTCCTCGTGTTTGTCAGTCCAGCTCCAAACGTGGCAGCAGGGAGTCTGGGGGGGAAAGTCTCCATTTCTGTACTGCTGCCACTCTGAGCTCACCTGGAGCACGAGGACACGTGTGGCAGGTCCAGCTGCCTGTGCTCCTGCCCCAGGACTGGAGTTGCAGCTTGGTGGGCAGTGTGAAGCAGCCCCACACTTTGGTGCCAGGGAGCAGCCCTGTGAGGATGTGCTGGAACATGCACAACTCTAACTCACAGCCTCTGCAAACTCTTGGCCATGCCTTGTGTGTCTAGAGTCTATAAATATGTACTTTAAATTTAGCTTATCCTTGCAATTTCTACTTCCCAGAGAGCAACAACCACTACCTGTGGCACTGGAGACCCAAAGTGCAGCTGTGAGTCAGCTGCTCTAATAACTCATCTGCACAGTCCTACACAATGCACCCCTGGGGGGAGTCAACCAGGTGCCTGAATACGTGGGGGAATCTTATTTCTGCTTCTCTTCTGCTTTTATCCAATTATCTGGATTTTTACCACCTCTAATGTGTTTTTCTTCCCAGCATGCCCAGAAGAAGCACTACACCAAATTGACCAAAAGAGAATTGCTGTGGAGACAGATGAAGTGACATGATTAAGGTCACCCAAGGGCTGTGTCTAAGAAAGGAGCTGAACCTGGAGTGCTCCTAGCAGGGACTGAGTGCAGTGTAGGCTCTGGATGCAATTGAAGGACAAGGATTTCACCCACTGTAAGTCCTGTCCCACCTCTGAAGCCAGTGAGACCAGCAGGTCAGAAGAAGATACTTTCTAATATTTTCTAATAATTTTCTTTTTCCAGGTCATGTGCACAGCTTACTGGGAAAGGCACAGCATGCCCACAGCTGGGCCAGATGTGCAGCTGATTCCTTCATTTGCCTTTTTGCTTCCTATTCTCATGTTGATGCACATCAGTCCAGCCCTACAAAATTGACTTTTCTTTATTTTTCTTCTCCCAGAAATACTATTTTGCAATGATTTTTTTCCATTTCTGGACTGGGTCAGGTTGCCATGGTCAGTTGTGGTATCTAAGTGAATTATGGAGCTGGTGAAGAAGAATGGCATGGCCAGACTCTGCCACCAGCACCAGAAACTTTGAGGGTGTTCCCCAGAAGGCACCTCAGACGGTAGGAACCCAAGCAGATTCCTAAGTAAATGTTCCCATAAGGAGCTCTTCTAGAAAAGCCAAACCTGAACTTGAACCAAAAGTGCAGAAAGGACCACAGGATCCTTTGGTTCAGGCTTGAAGGGACCCTAAAGACCATTAGTTCCCCTCCCCATGGGCAGCACACCTGCCACCACACCAGGTTACTCAAACACTTCACCTTGCTTCAAACACTGTTAGAAAAAAGTCTCTTTGGCCAAAATCTAGATCTATTCCTGCACTCCTGACTGCTGTCATCCTCCTGGAGATGGCTGCATTCCATGAGGTTCCTCAGCCCCAGGCTCTGTGCCTCAGAAGCAATTGTTTGTGCTGTGGTTGAGAGATGTGTATCATCACAGTTGCCTTTTTTCCCACTGTAAAGTAATTAATAGATATTTCTCGTGGAGGGCAGTCAATTCTCATTACACTGGGCTTTCACAAAGCTGGTTTGTTTGGGCTTTTTTCTCAGAAGTGGGATGTCCAAGAGACACTTTGTGCTAAGGCTGAAGTCTCTGTGTTGCAATCGCTCTCTTTGGGCTGTGAGAGTGTGAAGGCAGCTCTCAGAGGCAAACTGAAGGCTGATTTTATGTTGAGGGAGGCAGTCACAGGTTCAGAACTCTCTGAAGCTCTGTGTCAGCTGCTGTGAGACAGTGCCAAGGGCTGGGGCAGGAGCATGGCAGAGTGGAGGTCTCAAGGCACCAGCTTTTTGTTAATGCAAGATTGTGGAATCCTGGAATGGTTTGGGTTGGAAGGGACCTTAAAGCCCATCTCATTCTACCCCCTGCCATGGGCAGGACACCTTCCACTATCCCAGGCTGCTCCAAGCCTCATCCAACCTGGCCTTGGGCACTTCCAGGGATGGGGCAGCCACAGCTGCTCTGGGCACCCTGTGCCAGTGTCGCTATAGGACACGAAAGAAAGACTCCAAGTATTTCAGAAGGCAAAGAGCGTATAAAAAAGGCTTTATTTTCTAATTCTTACTACCTTTTATAAGGTGTTCTGATACAGATTTAACATGATTGGTGAATAGGAACGACACCTCTCTAATGCCATTGGTTAAACCAGAGAAACAGCAAACACCTGCTGGAGAAGGATTGTTTTGAGAAAGGAGAGTTGTTTGCCAAGATTGTTTGGAGAAGAAACTTTCTTGAGAAATTTTTCCTTGGGAAAAAGTTAGCAGCTGCCAGCAGGCTAAAATCTCTCAGACCCAGAAATATCAGGCCCACATGCCAGGGCCTCACCAGCTCAGCATAAAAACCTCCTTCCTAATATCCAAGCCAAAGCAACTCTGTTAGTCTCAAACCATTACCCCTTGTCCTACCACAACAGGCCCTGCTAAAATGTTTGTCCTACTCTTTCTCCTAGACACTGATGCATTGGGAAGGCTGACCTGAAACAGAGACTGGACAGAGCTGGAGAATAAAGTAGATACTTATTAAAAGGCCTTTAGGATACACCTTGGGCAGGACAAGAGCCTGACCAGGGCTACACCCAAGGTGGAACCAAAATGGTCACAAAATGGCTGACTGGTCATGAGGTCTTACATTTTTATGAGTTTTGGTCCATTTGTATATTGGGGTTTAATTGTCCCATTCCAGCTCCAGGCTGTGAGGTCCCATCCTTCTTGTCCCTCCCTCCAGCCCACCCTTGTTTGTGCTTTGGGGCTGAAAGTTGTCCTTGGTGTGCAGCAGGAGAAGGATTTGTTTTGTGTCCCTGCTGTGTGCAGAGCTGAGTGACACTGACTGTGAGCTCAGAGCTCAGCCCTGGGCACCACAGAACCTGAAATACAGGAAAGCTCAAACTGAAGGCATCAACACCTTTCAGTACTGAACATCACTATCAGATCTCCCTGGGCCCTTCTCCAGTCCAAGCAATCCCAGTTTCCATGACCATGTGGAGTTAGTGTGGCATGTTCAGAGCAGCATGGGGCCAGCCAGGATCCCAGTCCCAGCAGCCCTGCCTGCTCCAGTGCTCCCTGCAAATAAAAACCTGCTCCATCCTCACCCAGTGCTGTGGGGAAGGAGGAGCTCTGCTCCCTGCACAGGTGCAGCACCTGCAGAACTGTGCTGGAGTCTCCCAACAGGCTCCTGAGCTCCTTCCCAACTCCACGGATTTTACTGTACAATACAGTGCTGGAAGTCATTATTGTTACAAAGAATCACTAATTCAATAATGCCACTGCCCTGCAGGAATAACAACCACACGCTTTTAATGCGCTTCCCCCTCGCAGCCGCTGCAGAACACAAAAAGCTGCGCACAGAATGCAGGAAGGCTTGGAGCAAGGACACCATTAGTGCTGCCATGCATTGCTCACACCCAACCCAAGAGCTGGAAATTATGCTTGCAAGGCACATTTTTTTGAATGCCATTCCCAAATACCAAGAAAAAAGAAAAAAATTGTTACAAGTTAAAACTTCAAATAAAAGTAGGGGAGCTGCCTGGCATTGCACGATAACACAGCACTTTGTTATTCCTCTTCAATTGTTTGGCGTTTCTGCCTCTGTTTAGTAAGTCTGTTCATTATCGTTCTCCAATTAACAGAGACTTTTTCAGATTATTTTTATGAAATCCTCATTTAATTAGCAATACAGCTGAATCTCAAATGGCAGTTTTAAAAATATCCTTCCACTGATCAAGCAGCCAAATAGTCTTTGTGAACACTTGCAGAATTGTAAACCTTCATTCGTCTGCTAATTATCCCCCCTGCTTAGATGATGGGAATGGGAACACCTGACAATCAGGGGTTATTCACCGGACACTTTCATTGAGCATGGGGTGGAAAAATACAGATTTCACTTATTAAAACCTTCTCAGGGGCTCTTTTAAGAGTAGAGAATGGGATTTATCAGATGATTTTCAGAATCCACACAATAGATGGGGAATTAAAATAATAGGGCAAATAACAGAAAACAGGTGTGATAGGAGACATCAGGCATTCTACAGGCACAAAGCAAAATGAGGGGAAAGACACTGATAATACAGTAAGGAAAAAACCAGTAAAATGTCAGTGAATGGGCCCTCCTGCCATACAGCTGGAGACCATTATGGTATTTAGCAACACATACACAAATAAGCTTAAAATGCATATTTGCCATACATTGGTGGGTGTATGTAGTTTGGGAGAAAAAAAAAAATCCTTTAATCTGCCACTGAAGCACTTCCACATTTGCAGGGGAGTGTGGCAGCTTCCCAGGTCAGCCCTCCCTTTGCTGTGTCCTCTGCAGCCTTTGGGGTGGGTGAGCACAGGGACCCCTGGCACTGCCTCCACTGCCTGCTCCCAGCACCACGGGGGTGTTTGTCAGGGGGATAAGGGGAAAAAACAGGTTTTCCCTGCACCATGGGGATGTTTGTCAGTGGGATAAGGGGGAAAACCAGGTTTTCCCAGCACCACGGGGTGTTTGTCAGGGGGATAAGCAGAAAAAACAGGTTTTCCCAGCACAGAGCTACACAGGGCAAAATACTGAATTTGAGATGAAAGGAGACTTAGCCATAGAAGGTTTGGGCTGGTGGGGAGCTTAAAGGTCATCTAAGTCCAACCCTCTGCCATGGGCAGAGACAACCTTTTCTGTTCCAGGTTTTAAGCCTAATCCCAGCAGGACATCAGGAGAGAGACCCATGCCAGAGGTGACTTTTGGGTGGTGATGGTTCTGCCACTATGGCTTTGCTGTGCTCCTGCTCTCATTTATATCCCAACAGTGCTCAGAAGCCCAGAGGTAGGAGGAAGGCAAGTGAACACCAGAGTGGGCATTTCAGTGGCTGGAATGGATGCAGGGCTTGCCAGACCCCACCAGCCCTCCTCAGCCAGTCTGACAAGCTCCAAGAAGAGCTTCCAGCCCAGCACTGGGCTAGGAGAGAAGGCAGGAATGCCTCCACCCAGGCTTTAAAGGGGAGTAATGGAATGGTCTGCTGCTGCCAGATAAGTGGAGAGGATTCCTCAGAGAGTCACTTTGGATCTCCAGCTGCACTAATACATTGTTATGAATCTCTATCAGTGCACTTGTAGTGCAGCTGGAGAGTGTGTCTGACATTGCCTCCAGTGACCTTTTCAATATAGTCCAAGTGCTGCAGAGCAGGTCTTTCAAGAGGAATTCAAATCGAATTTGCTCAGGCAGAAAGGATTGGCCTGAGGACAGCCCCGCTACTCACTTCGCATTTCTCCTTGTCATTCTCATGGAAATTGCAGTCCTTTAATGCATGGTGCTTCTTCCTGCGAACTACAAATGTCTCCCTTCAAAGCAAGAGGGACAGGCAGGGCTCTAAGGGAAGACTTGGCAGTGACAGTGCTGTGCCAGGCATCGCTGCAGTGGGAGGATGGAGGTGTGAGCCCGAGCACAACCTGTGCAAAGGGCACGGTGTGACCCTGTGAGCTGGCACACCAAATCAGCTGCTGCGTGTCAGGCACCCACCATCGTGTTCAAAAAATAAAAATAAAAAAAATTGCAACACATTGCCACGGGATGGAATAGCTGAGATTTGGACGAACTTCGGGTGCAGGGAGAGAAATTCGTGGGAGAGAAATTCCCTGAGTGCTCTGCAAGGTGAGACAGCCAAGGAGCAGCATCTGGTGCTAACAGTGATGGCCCTGGGGTGAAATCTCTGCCCTTCTTGGGGCAGAGTGTGTTTGGGAGGGGGAAATGTTGGTGTTTTCATGCGTTTTCCTGGCACAGTATAATTATTTCATACGTTTGTCTGAGGTGCTTTAAAATGTAATTTCTTTGATTAATTTGGTGTCTATATTTTCACTGTTTTGTTCACTCCAATTTATGACAAAATTGAACAAAGTGGGTAACAAAATATAGCCCTGTCAGGCTCCTGTCTTCACGGATATAAAGAAAAATGTGAAACTGTCAGGCACACAAATGTGCCAAACCCCAAGGAAAATTATTACATTCTGCTTGACATTTACTTTAATTTTACAAAATTCTGTAATACCATTATAAATAATAATAATAAAAAGCAGCATGGAAATATTTTTAAGTGTATTTATTTTCATTTGCTAGCTTGGTGATTTATGGGTTTGTTTTATTTTCTTTCTTTCCCCCCTCCTCTCTGCATCAGAAGAGAGAATGAACACCTTGAGCTGCTGGAGTTTGGTATCCAAAGGAATGTGCCTGTTCACAGGGAGGGGACAAAGTAACAGGGGACACCTCTGCTTCCAAAAGCTCTGCAAGGCTGTTTGAGCCCCTGTAGAGTTCTCTCTCAGGGACAGGTGAGTGGCTCAGGTCAGTAAATCCTAACACCAGTCCAGGTTTGTACCAGCTGAGGGTCCAGAGCTGACCCAGCACTGCTGCGTGGGGATGGGAGAAAGAATCCCAAAGAAGTGTGGGAAGTGAGCAATCCAACCCAAGGACTCGTGATGGAAGTAGAGAAAGAGCTGAGAAAAAAGGCACAGGAGGGTGGAAGCCAGCAACACTCAGCTTTCAGGAATGGGATGAGCAACGCTGCTGTGAAAAAATACACGTGGGTGATGCTGAGGAGCTAATCCTCCTCCTCCTGCTGATGTGAGCACCACGTTCTCCCCTTTCCCTGAGAGCAAGGCTGCCTCCTTAGGCCACCCCAGCCTTGAAGCTCCTGTGCAGAGGTCCAGATGCTGTGGATTGGGGCAGTTTTTAATCGAGAGGCAGCTGTTCTCTCTGGCTCTTTGGGGGAAGTCAAAAGGCCATCAACTCACATCACTCCCTCAACTCTCTCCTGAAAACCCTGTTCTCCTCCCTACCAAGCCTCAAAGTAGAGTCACACACACCAAAGGAAATGAGAAAAGAAAACCACTTCAAGACATCAAGGTGACTCTTCCTCCTACAGCTGAAGGCAAAGAAGTGTATGAAAATAATTGATGGGATGTAGCAAACGGGGCTGGCATCATTTACATACCGAACTGACAGCATGTGCCATTCACAGGCCCTTTCTGCTGTAAATAATGCCATATAGTGACAGAGAAAATCTCATTTATAAAGCTTGGAAGTTAAAAAGGCACCGAGTGGACAGCTGGTTTCTGGACTCCCCAAGAAAATGTTTATATAGGAGAGGTTGCATTAGATGAAGATATATAACCTGGCTGATGTGGGCAAGGCTCTGTTAGTGAACTCCAGGGATTTCCAGCCCATATTCATGATCCCTGCGCTCACCCCAAGGGCTGTGCATTGCCTGGGACACAGCTCTAACACACTGAAGTCTGAAAACCTCAAAGGGCTCTGAGTGGTCAGTGTTTGTTACCTTTTCCCCTTGTCATCCCCAGAGTCTCTCATTTCCAGGGTTTCCTTAAGAGCCTCCGGCTGTGCTGCGTTTGGGGTTGAGTGCTCCAGCTGCTCCCCACTGCCCTCCCTGCTGCTCTCAGCAAACCACCTGGTTTAGCTACAGGACCTTCAGGATAAGGAGCTGTGCTTGGGTAATCTGCCTTGTTTTGGGAAGAGCAGGTTAGAGAGTGTTCTCTGGGCTGGGATATCCACAGGGCTGGTGACCTTTGCAGCTGAGAAAGTCCTTGCACAGCTCCCACCCACCTGCACCTGATGGGGAGGTGCACCTTGGCCATGGCATTGTGTGGGAACGTGTCACAGCATTGGTGCTCTAAGCCCTGTGCAAGCCCTGATGTCCTTGCATTGCTCAGCTGGTGGGAACAGGCCTTGCTGAGGAGTGGGATGCTTTTAGGGGAAAACACTTTCCTCTTGGGTGAAAGGGTTTGGGGAGCCAGACCCTTCCAGATTGTAAGGTTTTAATTTGTTTTCATCTGTAAAGGACGGCTGCTGTTGAGAACTAAACCCTGGGGAAGCAGCGAGGCTCTGTCATCCCAAACAAGTCAGGAAGCTCATTCTTGGTGTTTCCAGCAGCTGTTTCCACCCTCTTGTGCCGGTTCAGTGGGCACAAGCCTGGACCCCTCCATGCTGCCCTCAGATGAGTGGAGCTGCTCCTGTGTGCAAACCCCAACCACCTCAGCCCCTCGGGGCTGTGCTCTGCCAGCCAGCAGGTCCCCACTCCACCAGCCTCTCCCTTCTAAAGCCCTTCTGGGAAGGGAAATGTGCTGCCTGCTCAGGAAAAGGCGTTATAATGGGCAGGTACCTATGGGGGAAGATGGATCACTGAGTCAGAAATCAATCGAGAGCTGGTGATGGCATCATAAATCAGGGGATGCTGAGCGTTAAAGAAACCCAACACTTGATTTATAACTTGGCACAAGCCATTTGTCGCCAGCCAAGATTTTCAAAAAGAGAAACATTTTTGTAAGCTTAATTTAACATTATTTTTTTCCACTGTGCTAAGTGTTTCTGTAGGGTTTATTTTTCCTCCCGCAGATAAAACTCAATTTGCGGATAAAAACAGCCAAGTGACATCTGAAAATTTTGTTTCCCTTTGAAATTCTTGATGGGTTTGTGCTCCCTTTTCCCTAATTCATGGTCATTCTTCTCTCAGCTTAGGCTTCTCCCTGATGTCTCTTGATATTGAGCCTCCCTGGGAGTTGGAGGTTTTTGCTGGTAGACGGCTGGTGCAAATCCAGCTCATGCTGCTGAGAAGTGTTATCAGTTAATCACCACTCTGCTGCTGATGTGGAGCTCATTTTGGTATCAGCAGCAGCTGCCTCACCTAAAGCTGCCCTGTTAGCTGTGTCTGAGTGGCTGCAGGAGAGGCTGAACAGCCAGTGGCCATGGGATTCACCCTGAGCTGCAGTGTGCTGGGACTGGGAGCCTGCAGCGCCTGATGCAGCAGAGTGGTTTGTGTGTCCCTGCATCTCCTCTCTTACGCTGCCAGCTGATGTGTCATTAATACACATTTATTTTTTAAATGAGGAATTAAAGTATTGTTCTGGTGTGAGGGGCTTTTCTGAGAATTCAGAATAAAGCACCTGTTAACTCTGAGGAGCTCTGAGCATCAGGCTTGATGGACAAAGCTGTCCTTAGAGTTCTTACCTTTTTTCTGTTATTTTATAGTTAGTTGGATTTTGCACTTGATTTCTTTGGGTGCCTTAAACCAAGGTGGGAAAGCACAAAGGAGAGCTGCTCTGGAGTTCTCTGTTTGCCCTGGTGGCACTGTTTATGTAACATGTGTACAGTGGATGGGCACAGGAACTGCCTCCCCAGGGTCATGGGCACAGCACCGAGCCTGGCTGAGTTCCAGAAGTGTTTGGACAATGCCTTAAGCACATAGTGGGATTCTTGGGGATGTCTTGGAGATGTACTGAGCTGGGAGTTGAACTTGATGATCCTTGTGGGTCCCTTCCAACCCAGAATAGCCTGTGGTTTTGAGGTAATTGTGCTTCTTAATTGGAAGTATTTGTCAGGGCATTGTGCACAAGGTCGTGGTGGGAGTGTGCTCAGTTTGCAACTTGTCTGAGACCCACGTGAGGTTCTGCCAAATCTATTCCAGGCCAAAAAAGATAACAAGCAAGAATAAATAAATAAAAATAAAAAGTATGGAAGTCAAATATCCTCCACTTACAAATAGTGCCAATGGTCCATTTAGCTCCATATACACACAGTAATATTGTTCATAGGCAAAAATCCCGTGAGCTTCCTGGAACAGAGAGGATTGGTGTTGCTTAGTTACCGGTGGTACACTGGCATGCTGAGATAAATCAATACAGCTCCAAATATTAAACCTTTAAAATAAAATCAAAGCCGGGTCCATAGTCCCCAGTGCTGCCTCTTTACCTTGGAGCAGAGGTGGCACTGGAGCTGCAGGAGCCATGGACACAGTGACTGCACGGGCTGCTGCTCTGCCTTTCACTTCTTTCTCTTCCCACCCCTTGGACTAAAAGTGACAATAGGCTGAGCCATCCTGAAGGAGAGAGCAGGATGGAGGGGTGGGCAGCAGGGCTTTGTGTGGATGTGGAGGTGACTTTTATCTGCTCTGCAGCTGCTCCAAGCCCATCCCTCCTGTAGGAGCAGGTGTCCAGCCTTGGACAGACTCATGGCAGCAGCAGCAGCTCTTCTCTTGCGGGGCTGGGTGAGGTTTGCCCTGGGCAAGGTACTCTGAGCTGGGCCTGAATGGACCACAGAGCCCTGGGCAGAGTCATGGCATGTCCTGACACTGTCTGCTGAGAAATGGGGAGAGGGGAAATATCTATTACAAAATACCAGAGGAGCTTGGTTCCCCAGGGAAGTGCCTCAGCTGCCACGATCCCAGTCCCCCTTCACCCTGGGGTGGATGTGCAGCTGGGACAGTATTGTCCTTGAAGAGGAGGTAGATAACTTTAAATGTTTGAGTCCTGCTCTTAATTAAGTATGAATGAGAAAATCATATCCCACAGATTGAAAGAGAGCGAGCAAAGCACAGAAAAGAAATAACCCTCTTTGGCTCACTTACTAGAGTGAATAAAATTGGTGGTGATTGACCTAACTTCCCTATATAAATGCAATTTGTGTCATTCATTGAGACTGATTTTTCTACAGATGGGTAATGGTACAGGAAGATCTTGCTCTGGAGTTAAATGTTAGCAATGCCCTGCACCCACAGGCATGGGGTGGGCTGCCCAGATCAGGTCTGTGGCCTTGGAAATCCCAGGGAACAGGAGCTCAGGTTCTGACATGCAAATGTAAAACAATCAGGGACCTTGGTGCATGGGCACAGTGCTGAGATAAGTCACTTACTGGCGCCTGAGAGTGGGTTAAGCTGTCTATATAGACACAGCCCTTGGAATTTGTGTGACAGTAATACCTCGAGAAATCTACCAGGATTAGATCACTTATATTAGATTTGGTAGATATGCATGTACAGCCTCTTCTCCCAAAAGATTGTAATGTAAGTAGACAAGTCAAAATAATGGTGAGGAAAAAAAGGCTGTAACTTTACTCCAGCTTGTAGATGGCAAACTAGAGCACAGCAAGGCTCAGGAACTTGCCCACAGGGACAAAAAAAAAGGGTAGTTGAGCTGGGAACTGAACCCAGGTTTTGATAATTCCAGCAAGTGCTGGAGGTGCCAGGACAGGCTGAGGATGCTGTGTTGATCCTGGGACAGGCAAGGCCAAAGGGCCAACCCTGGCAGTGTGTCAGGAGCTGTGCTCAGCACTCCAGGGGACATGTTGGAGCTGGTGCTGCTCCCTGGGACCTTCACTCTGCTCCTTGGGGGAACAGCAAGGCCCAGCTCATCCGTGGGCTCCTCGCCCACAGCAGCTGTCAGAGGGGACATTTGTGAGGGCTGGTGGCAGCATGGCAGGGGCAAACATCCCTGGTGGGGAGAGGGGCAAGGCTGCAGGGTGGTTTGGAGGCATCTGCTACAGTTCCTGCACCAAGCTCACAGGGACCAGTCTCACCCCAGTGCTGGAAGCACGGTGTGGAGAGCAGGAATGCCCCAGCCTGACCCTGCACCTGCTGTGCCTTGGTGGCCCAGCAGTGATGGGTGGTGGGGTGGGCTGGAGTGAGCAGAGCTCCTGAGGAGCTGCTGAAAGCCAAGACCTGGCAGATTTCCAGGCTCACTGGGAAAGCTCATGTTTTCATTGCTCCTGTGGTCCTTCGGGGCCTGGGAGTTCACAGACCATCAGGAGAGCCTCAGCAGGAGAGAAAGAGCCATTGTCTTCATTTGTCTTCCTGCTAAGGAAGGCAGGAGCCTCCCTTGAAATGGAAAATGTAAACGTCCTCCCTCTGAATTATTATAATTCCGAAATTAAGGGGCTCTCAGGCAAAGATATGGGAATAGGAAAAACAGTTCTTTACTAAGAAAATTAAACTAAAAATGCAGTAGTACAAAAAAACCCTGACAGAGTCAGAACACAACCTGACCCCCTGTTGGTCAGGATGTTGGTGTCAGTCCAGTCCAGTCCTCCTGCAGTGACAGATGTGGTTCTGTTGGAGCAGAGATGATCCTGGAGAAGGGTCAGTTTTCCTCTGAAGCTCCAGTGGTGCTGAGATGGGTCTGGTCTCCCTCTGGGAATCCAGAGCAAACAGGCTGTGCTGGTGTTCTGAATCCCAGGGGTGATCCAGGTGGGAATGCTGGGCTCCTCCCCCTGGGTGGAGCCTCTCCCAGTGGGATGCTGGAATTGTCTGAGCCCTGCAGTGAGCCTGGCTGGCCCATGAACAGCAGATACCCTGCAGGGAGGATGGGTGGTGGAGGAGATAAAGAGCCCTGCCCCAGCTGGTTTAACAGCTGGTGATGGAATATAACACTGCTGGTTACATCCTGCATTGCAGCCTCAGACTGCCATGAATGAGGATTCTCCTTTCCCTGCTGAGCATCAGTGTCTCCCTGCACTTGACTTGCAGCAAACAGCCCACAGCACCTGCAGCCAGGAGCTGTCTCCATCCATCTGAAAGGGACACTGGGACTTCTCTTGATCATCCTGGAGAACTTCTCTTGATCATCCTATAGCCAGTAAGAGGAGAGTGAGGGATGAGGGTCTGGGAAGCCTTGGTCTAGTGGGCTTCTTGCTCTTCAAGATCCCTGTCCTTCATTTGTCTTCTGTCTGTGAGACAGAATATTCCGAATTGCCAAATCCTTGAGATCTTTACCAGCCCTATGGCTGCTTGGGAAGCATGGCCTTCTCTTGTCTTTTTTTGAGAGGTTCTCTGAAACAATCTCCCCTTTGTTTTCCTTTTTACTAGAAAGCTGGAAAATTGGCAGTCTCTGGCTTTAAGCCACGCCGTTGACATTTTGTGGATAAACCTTTTCCTTACATTTTTTTCCCTGTGTTGAACAGAGTCGCACACACCTCTTGGAAGAAAGGAAGTTTGTGTGGCACTAAGAGGGAGAGGAGAAGCAATAAAACGTGCAGGTGTGCACAGCTGGCCACACTGTGATACTCATCCCAAGAGAAGGAACTGTCCAAAGCCAGGCTGGACAGGGCATGGAGCAACATGGTCTAGTGGAATATGGCCCTGCCCGTGGCAGGGGGTTGGAGTGAGATGATCTTGAAGTCCATTTCCACTCCAGATCTTCCTGTGATTCTTATGTATATTTTTATTTATTTGTTTGAGTGATAGTTAAGTCTCCAGTGACCTCTTCTTTTTTGTTTTTACTTACTCCATGAGAAGATACTCTGGAGAGAACTGTCAGGCAGAGAACTGTCAGGTGATCAATGTCCAAACTAAGGTAAGAAAACACATTTTCATGGAGAGCAGCCAGTGAGGATTAGCAGGCAGTGGAGTGGGATGTGGGTGGAGAAATGATTACAGGTTGATAAAGACAGATGTAAGACATAAACAGCTAAAAATTATTTTAAATATTTATAAGAGCCATGGGGTCTCTTACAAATGTTATATTTGGGAAGGAGGAGAGTGATTTACAGCTGCTTTTGCACTGCTCACTCTGCTTTCATTGCTCCGTGGTCTGAGCTAACCTGGGTGTCCCACAATAGGGGTGGAACTTAAGGTCACACAAAAATTGCACAGAGCATGGTGCTGTCCTGGAGGGGCCTTGTGTGAGTATTCCTGAGCCCACTGGCTCCAGCAGAAGATGCTCCAAGGGTTGGAGCCCCTCTGCTGTGGAGCCAGGCTGGGAGAGCTGGGGATACTCACCTGAAGGTACTCACCTGGAGGGGAGAAGGCTCCAGGGAGAGGTCAGAGCCCCTTCCAGTGCCTAAAGGGCTCCAAGAGAGCTGGAGAGGGGCTGGGGACAAGGGATGGCAGGACAGGACACAGGGAGCTGCTTCCCACTAAAGGAGAGTGGGTTTAGGTTGGATATTGGGAAGAAATCCTTCCCTGTGAGGGTGGGCAGGGCTGGCACAGGGTGCCCAGAGCAGCTGTGGCTGCCCCTGGATCCCTGGCAGTGCCCAAGGCCAGGCTGGATGGGGCTTGGAGCAGCCTGGGACAGTGGGAGGTGTCTCTGCTCATGATGGGGTGGAATGAGATTTGGGGTCACTTCCAACCCAAACCATCCTGTCATTCTGTGGTCCCTCTGCTGCACATCCACCACTAGGAAACTGTGCCCATGAGAGGCTCTGGAGAAGTTTCACTGGGCTTCCCCAGGAGCCTTGGCTGTGTTTGCTGACAACACCTGCAGTTCCACCCTGCTGTGTAACAGCAGGTTGCAGTCTGGAACACTTGTGGCTGGAAAAGTTCCTCCACCCCACCCAAAGGCCTCTCCCTTTGTGTGTCCTGAGAAAGTCTTGGGCATCTGCAGTGTCAGGAGTCTTATAAGGGCTCTTTGCTTCCAGCCAGATCAGTGTAAAGTGAGGTTTCATCCCAAACTGCCAACAGGGCAGGACCCTGGGCAGAGAGGAGCAGGGAACTGAGGAGGGGGAGCTGGTGGCAGGAGGAGTGGGCAGTGCAGGGGGAGCAGACAGCTTCAGGAGAAAAGATGGTGCTGGTGGGAGATACTTGGAGGACAAAGAAGCTGTGGGAGGACAGGACTGGGCTCCCCAGGCTGGGCATGGGGAGCAGAAGGACCAGCAGGGGATGGATCTGGCAGGAATGAGGATGTGCTTGTTCCTGCAATCCACTGTCTGCCTCACACAGCATTTGCAGTTGTCCTGTGTTCAATGCAAGATGTATTCTATTCCCATCTATTGAAATCAGTTGTGGAGGTGTTTTTTTTTTCTTTATTTCTTGTATAACCCATTCCTCATAACTCCAGGGGGAGGGGCTGGGTGTGTTCTGTCACTGGGCAGCTGTTAAACCAGCTGGGGCAGGGCTCTTTATCTCCTCCACCACCCATCCTCCCTGCAGGGTATCTGCTGTTCATGGGCCAGCCAGGCTCACTGCAGGGCTCAGACAATTCCAGCATCCCACTGGGAGAGGCTCCACCCAGGGGGAGGAGCCCAGCATTCCCACCTGGATCACCCCTGGCATTCAGAACACCAGCACAGCCTGTTTGCTCTGGATTCCCAGAGGGAGACCAGACCCAGCTCAGCACCACTGGAGCTTCTCCAGGATCATCTCTGCTCCAACAGAACCACATCTGCCACTGCAGGAGGACTTGAGTGGACTGACACCAACACCCTGACCAACAGGGGGTCAGGCCGTGTTCTGACTCTGTCAGGGTTCTTCTTTTTTGTTCATTTGGGGTTTTTTTTTTTTGTACTACTGCATTTTTAATATTCCTAGTGAAGAACTGTTATTCCTATTCCCAGATCTTTGCCTGAAAGCTCCTTAATATCAAAATTATAATTCAAAGGGAGGGGGTTTACATTCTCCATTCCAAGGGAAGCTCCAGCTTTCCCTGGCAGACACCTGTCTTTCCAAACCAAGATAGCAGTGCAAACACCACCCTGATGGAGGTGAAATGCCACTGACAGCAGATGGGCACAAGTTTGTCCCCACACACTCCTCAGGGGCATCACAGTCCCCATCTCTTCAGACTGTACCCCCCTGCACATGCAGGGTGTGACCTCCAAAGACAAATGCTCCCTCTTGCTAAGCAGTGGAGAAAGAGCTGCTGCTATTAATTATTAATGAAATCTCACACACAGCATTAAAGACACAGGCAATTCTTTCTGGCAAGTGTAATGAAAAAATTAATTGAATAATCATTCCATGTAAATAGATTTAGATAAGCTTCTCGTCTTTCTCTTTTTTTTATTTTTTTCCCTTCCCCTCCTTCTCTCTCCCAGCTCACACCTTCCACTTTTCAGTAGAGAAACACTGTGATTAATTGCTTGGAATATTGTTTTAATTCATAGCATCCTGTGGTGAGCAGTGGCTGTGCTGGCTGGGGCCACCAAGTCCCTCAGGTCCAGACAGTTCTACCCAGGGGATGCAGAGCAGTATTAGAGAAGAAAAGGCTGTTAAAATTTACTGCTATGAGGAACACTTCAAAAGAAACCAAAATGCCTGATTTATGGGGTGTTGTTTTGTTAATGGCTTAGAGGGCCTGATCCTGTCCATGTCTGTGAGTCTGTCCAGTTTTTAGGGGGTTGTTGCCTGGTGGGTGTCCCTGGAGCTGGATCCAGGCCCCACCTGCTTTAGGGACCATGTGGTGGAACCCTCCCCTGCAGTGACCTGCTGTTTGTGAGGGGCTGTTCTGCTCCCCGAGGCTGCTCAGGTGCCTGTCAGCTTCATGCCTTAAACTTTCATCCCGGGGTGGGAGGAAGCATGACAAGCCTTCCAGTTTTGCTTTTCTCCTTTCCCATTAGGGAGTTCTCAACATTTCCCAATTAATGAGCTCATGTGTGGCCCTTGGGCAGGGGTGGGCATCTCTGTCAGTTCCTTGCACTGCCAAGAGCCCTGGGAGGGATGTGGAGCAGTCAGGCCAGGGCAGCCCTTCCCAGCAAGGATCCCACCCCCAAACACACACCAAAGACCAAAAAGGACACAGGACCAAAGCACTGAATTCCTCACAAATGCCAGAGCCTGGAGCTGTGCTGTCTCCTGTGAAACCAGTGAAGAAACCTCTTGTTACAGTGTGCTCTGGTTCCCACCTCCCATCAGAGTCAGTCTGGCTTTTTCTCTCTTGTGTCAGTGAAAAATACTTTCCATTAAATTTTATCTCAGAGAATCTTCTTTGGGGTCTCCAGCTCTAATTCCCTAGCATGGAATATTTGTAAAGATAGAAACCTTTCTTACCTTTACCCACAGAACTTCTCAATTCTCATTAATCTGCAGAGTGGCCTAAATTTAAGGAAGAGCCAGGAGAGAATATCTTTTCATAGGAATTTCTTATGGCTTTAAAAATTAACAATCAAAAATACACACCAAAATAACCCCCCAAACCATCTTTCTCCCCTCCTGTGTAGAGCCCTGAGTTCTCACAGATGAGTTCTCAGCAAAACTACAGGGAAAGTGTTCAGGACCAGGTTGTGGTGACCCTGCTCAAGTTCAGCAGGACACAGCCACTTTCTGTATTTTGAAGTTTTAAATGGCCAAATTCCTTGACCTGTGATCTGCCCCATCTTTAAGATGCTGTAGACAAACTTTATCTCCAACTGTGCAGATTTTCCAGGAGTATTACGCTAGCATTTCCTGAAGACATCCTGCCATTTGACCCTGGCTGTTTTTCAGCTCTCCATCTCAAATTTCCAGCTTTCTTGTTCCCTATAGTTACAACTATGTTCAAACAGGGTCTTATCGTTCAATCAACCGACAGGGAACCAGCCAGTTGCCTGGAAGAGAGACTGCTCTTATGGCTTTTCACACTTACTCATCTGCTGCCTCACTCTGTCTGCAGAACAAAACAAAAAGGGAGAAATACAAACTGCCAGCTGAAGTGAAGCAACTGCTTTGTTTCTGCTTGTCCTGCCTGTAGCTTTCCTGAGTGTCCATGCCCGGAGTTCCTGAATTTCTTTTGCTTTAAATGACAGCTGAGTGTGTAACTGTCCCCTGGAATGACAGAAGAGCCCAGTTTGTTTCTACCTTGGGATCTAACCACACTGAACTTTGTGGACCACGGACCCAAGGCAGCTCAGTTGGGTGTTGTGGATGAGAAACACGAGCTGGTTCTTCCACAGGTCTGCCTAAATACCTGTAACTCCTCTCTGGGGTGTTTATTTCAATTGCCAGATAGGTGTACAATTGTACCATTCTTAATGGCAATCAAGCTGAAACAATTAAGATTGCATCTCCTTTGTGCTGACACACACAGAGCCCTGCCCACCCCTCCAGCCTCTGCCAAGCTGGGAAGAATTTGCTTTGAGAGCTGGAGAAGCACAGTTGCTCAACAAGAGTTAATGAGCAGTTCCCCCTCTCAGGGATTTGATAACTTGGGTCTTGTAATCCAGACTGGGGCTGTGTGTAATTGTCTGGTGTGGTTCAGTACAAAATCAGCAAAACTTAGTTGCTGGAGGGTTTCCCCCCTTTAAATACCCCTAATGCCCAGGCCCTGCTGAGGCCGTCTCAGACTCATTACCTGCTGGGGTTTGGCTCAGATGCCTGTGGAAAGGGTTAAAGTCCCTGGCCCACAGCAAAGCCAGGTTATTTTACTGGGGCGGGTGCTCAGCAGTACCCAAGAGTGATCTTCTTCCCACAATCAAAGTCTTGGGACTCATTTGTTCCAATTACACCAGTAACTCCAGATGAAAACCAGCAGAAACACACCAGTATAAAACAGGGTCAAAGGTGAGATGACAGTCTGCTCCTACTGACACTGCTGTTCTTTTCCCACTGATGTTTTATTGCCCTCTGGTATAAATCAGGTCTTTCATGGTTTTTAAGGTTTGGTTCCATGTGACTGCCCTCTGCTAAAGTGTCCCTTCTCAGATTTCAGGGCTCTGTTTTAACCCTTAATTAAAAAAGAGTGAGTAATCTATAAACAATGTAACATTGTGGGGTTGGTTTTTTTTTCTTTCTTTCTTTTCTTTTTTTTTCTTCTCCCCTCCTTCCTGCAAAGGAGCCAGCTGAGCCTAATCCTATCTTCCCTGGGACCTGGCAGCCATTCAGGACTGCTTTTACTGGATTTCTGTGGGATTGGGTCACTTGTGGCTTGAGGCAGCCCAAAGCTCTCAGGATGTGCAGGACAGGTGAGGGAGGGGCAGGCACTCGTGGATCCCACCCACAGGAGAGTGATGCCTTTGGGAATCAACTCTTGAACATCTCCAGGGAAGGGCAGTGGGAAAGGAGAATTCTCTGGGGAAAGGGAAGACCTCAAAAGTTGGCTGCTGGGCAAAGCCTTTTTCTCATGGTGGGATTGACCCTCACCACCCTGGCGTCATTCCTGCCCACCTCATTCATCACTATGGGCAGCACCCCAAATCCAGGCAATCTTTCCAAAAGCACCCAGCTCTGCCTGTGCTGCCAGTGAGAGCTTTTTTTGTTTGGAAAGAGGTTATGGAGGCCATCATCACCTGGATGTCGCTGGGAAGGCTCGGGGTTGTTTGAACATCCAGGTTTCAGATGGTCAGGGTCCTGGAAAATGAGCTCAAGGTCCCATTCAAAAATGCCACAGTGGGATCATATCCACGTGTTTTTAGGAATCTGGGCTAGGTGAATTGTGCTTTTTCCTGGTATTGCCAGCCCTCAGGCTGATCTCTAGCTAACACCATGTCTCAAATGCATATTGTTGAATAGTTTCCTTAACCTTTGTATTTCTATTCTCTCTGTCTTAAAATAGGTATAGTAGTCCATCTCATGGGATTGTACTGTGAAAGACTGATTAAAATCTTCACACAAAAAGCACGGGACTTGTGCAAAATGTTTCTGTGAATGCAGAAGAACCAAGTCCTTGCCTGCCCAAATGCTATTTTGCTTTGTTGGCATCAGTGGGTTTGCCACATTAAAAAAAAAAAAAAATCAAAACAAACACCACCACCACCAAAAACAACCAAAAAAACCCACCAAAAAACCCCAAAGAAACAAAACTCAAAACAAACACGAAACAAAAAAATATTAAAAAACCCAACCCCCAAAAAAAACACACACAAAAAAAAATCACACAGAACCAAAACAAATAAAAACAAAACCCCAAAAACCATACACACGAACAAAACAAACAACCAAAAAGACCCCACAAAAAACCACACAAAAACCCCCAACAAAAACTATCCAAAAAACCTCCAAAAATCAAAAGAAAAAAAAAATGACACCAAAAATAGCCAAGTGTGAGGTGAGCAGGAGGAACATGAGGAGCTCTTGCGATCAGCAGGGAAAAGTTTAGGAGCAGATGCTGCTCCCTTCCTTGGTCCTTCCCAGTGCCCAAAGCCCAGAGCCGTGAGCCACACACGTGCCCAGGAGACAGCAAGGGGAGGCAGAGGATGCTGAAGCTGAAGGGCCACAGCTTTTCCCCAAGGCTGTTTATTGATCAAACATCTGCCTCTGATACAATTAATGTCACCCTCGGCTCGTGTCCCCGCAGAGGAAGGGGCTTGGTCACTGCTGGGGAAGCTCCAAAGTCTCAGCACATGAATGAATAAGGAAATAAGGGGGTTTCTCCTCCCCTGCAGTGAGGGGGGTCTTGGTTTGGAAAAACAGGTCTTTGCCAGGGAAAGCTGGAGCTTCCCTTGGAATGGAGAATGTAAAGCCCCTCCCTCTGAATTATTGTGATTTTGCAATTAGGAAGCTTTCAGGCAAAAATATGGGAATAGGAATAAGAGTTCTTTAGTAGGGATATTAAAAATACAAATGTAGTAGTAAAAACAAAAACAAGCAAATGAACAAACAAAAATCCTAAAAATACTGACACAGTCAGAACACAACCTGACCCCCTGTTGGTCAGGGTGTTGGTGTCAGTCCAGTCCAGTCCTCCTGCAGTGACAGATGTGGTTCTGTTGGAGCAGAGATGATCCTGGAGAAGGGTCAGTTTTCCTCTGAAGCTCCAGTGGGGCTGAGCTGGGTCTGGTCTCCCTCTGGGAATCCAGAGCAAACAGGCTGTGCTGGTGTTCTGAATCCCAGGGGTGATCCAGGTGGGAATGCTGGGCTCCTCCCCCTGGGTGGAGCCTCTCCCAGTGGGATGCTGGAATTGTCTGAGCCCTGCAGTGAGCCTGGCTGGCCCATGAACAGCAGATACCCCTGCAGGGAGGATGGGTGGTGGAGGAGATAAAGAGCCCTGCCCCAGCTGGTTTAACAGCTGGTGATGGAATATAACACTGCTGGTTACAATTGGAACCCAAGACATGGGGTTTGTGGGGGATGCTGAGCTCCAGGGGAAGCCTTGTCCCCCACAGATGTTGCTGTTGTCTTCTCATGGGATTGAGGGTTCATAGTGGGGGATGGATGCTGACATTGCTCCAAGGGAAATGCCCAGAATCTCCATCTCACTAAGGAGGAGGAGAGACTGGGATCACCTTGCCCTGACTGTGCTGTAGCTCCAGTGGTCTCCAGAGCCCCTCTGAGAGTCTGTGTAAAAGAAAGCAGGATGGGCTCATTGCACTCATATGAAATGTTTGTACCAGAGACACGGGAAAGCTGAGCTGCTGCTGTTGGTGCTGTGGGGGTGAGCTGCCCATGGCAGGAGGGGCTGCAGAGCTCATGGCCCTACAGCCTGTTCCCAAGGGGCTTCTCAGATCTGGGGCTAACTATGGTGTGTTTGGAAGTGGAACTCAAGAGCCAGAAGTGTCTGTGGTGGTTCTGGCAGTGGCCCAGATCACCTTTATGGCTGAGAAGAGAGGGAGAAGTGAAAACACCAAAGCTGTGCTTGCGTGGGGCATGCCCATATCCTCCCTGCGGTTTGATCATGGTTTTTAGCAGCTCTGTACTGAATTTGGTAGAACTTTCCTCATGCAGGGTCAGTCAGGCGGTTTGGCAACTTACGTTCTGTTTTCCTTTGGGAATTTGCACTTTGTTTTGGGGTTTCCCAGGGTCTGTCCTCACTTGCAGGAATGCAGGGCAGTTGGTATCCTGCCAGCACAACACACAGGCTCTCACACTGCTCCTGGGTGCAGCAGGGGGGCAGGATGCAGGTGTGTGGCTCAGAGGTGTCTTCTGGGAGGAGGGACACAACATTTCATCAGCATTGATTCCTGGAGGGCATCTCCCTGACACTGATGGGAGAGGTTTAGCTTCAAATTAATCCAAACTTTGGATCAATGGGGTAAGATCAATGAGTTCAGGATAAGCCAACCTGTAACAGCTACAAGCTGGTTCATTGCACAACAGGATGAGCTTGTTTCAACTACCAGAGGTGTGAGGAAATGGGAGGCTCTGTGGATTTGGGGATGGACATGGTGGGGCCCCTAGATCTGGCCTGGACAGTTGGACAAAAGAGCTCTCACAGGTGGGGCAGGCTGGTTTTTACAGCCTTAGAAAAGTCTGGATTGGAGGGACTAAAAACCAGTCTTGTTCCACCTCTCCCTGCCATGGGCAGACACCTTCCACTGGGCCTGGTAGCTCCGAGTCTCACCCAATCTGTCCTTAACACTTCCAGGGATGTGCTCCTGTTCTACACCAGACCTCACTCTGAGGCTCCACAGTTGGCATTGGGTGCCCAAGAGCAGATCTTACAGCATGAATGTCCTTCCTGGAGGTATTTCTGCAAGAAGGACCAGCCCAGTTTGTTGTGGGGGATCACAGCTATTAATGTGGGTTGCCATGGTGAGTAATTAAAATCTTCCCACACGTCCCACTCCTGCACTGCAGCAAGTGCCCTGCACAGCAGATGTGCTCACTGCAGGCACAGGAGAAACCCACAACGTGCTTTCACCTCTACTTGTCTTGGTCAATGAAATGGTCCCTGGCTGGAGCTTAAATAATGCTTTTAACGCTGCTTTGCACAACACAGAGGAGCTGCAGGGTACAGGTTGTAATCCGTGGATGCTTACAGTCTTGGAGAGTGTCAGATACTGTTGTTCCTATTGCAAAATGTACCAGATAATGGCATTAAAGAAATAAAACATCTGAGGGGGGCTGTGTGCCTGCCTGGTGCCAAGCAGAGGTCAGGAGCTGTTGGTTCTGCAGGTAGCCTGAGTAGGTGTTTAACAGATGTCAGCTCCCAGGTCCTGCAGACTTCCAGCCTCAGTGCTGGTCTTTCCTGTAACACTGGAGCAAAAATTGCCCTAAGATTTCCTTCCTCTGCTTTGGGATGTGTGGGGGAAGCCCTGTGATGAGGGGCATTGAGGTCAGAGCTCTGTGTGCTGGAGCAGAGCTGCTTTGGATCCATCACCTGGGCAGGTCCAAGTGGCCTTGTTTGTGATGGGTGTGGGACATCCCGGCCAAGGCAGAGCTGAGAGGGGATCACTTCACCCCAAAGAGAAAACACAAGGCTGGCATGTCCCAGTTCTGGCTTTACTGTGACTCATCACACTGCTTCAGCTGGGCTTCTCCATTTCAACCCTGAAGAAAATCAAAACTGGCTGACAGCTTTTTCACTTTGCTTTTTTTCCTCCTTGGATTTCTTTGCAGTGCCTCTATTGTAATTGTTTAAAGGAGTTAGGAGGGAGCATGGACAATATCTGCTGTGCTTCTCAAGGAAATTCTTTGTGCTGAAGCTTGTGCAGCCTCTCCCCCTTCCTTGTGCCTCTCTGAAGATCAGGTTGTGATCCCATCTTCAGCTGGAAAGCTGGAAATCCATCTCCAGCAGGTTGGTGACTGGTGTAGCAGCCGGTGACCCCAGAATTCAGAGAGGAAGGAGCTGGTGGGACCAAGGGGAGAAAGGCACTGTCCCTTTCCTCCAGCACACCCCTCCTGCTGGGCTGGGGCTGGGGCCAGTCCTTCCAAGGGATTGATTGTCCAAAGAACAAAAGCAAAGCAGGAGTAAAGTGCAATAATCATGTGAGAGGAGAGAAACTTGAGAAGCACACCACAGGTTCACTTAACTCCTGCTTGGTCGATAAGCTGCTTATTGAAAGGCATTATTCTTGTGCTCCTGATTCCCAGAAGTGCTGGAGCTGCCTGGAAGGCCACAACAAAACGACTGCCAGCTCGGCTGCCATTGATTTTAATGGAGCAGGACACAGCACTGGGTAATAAAGTGTAAAAACACGATTCCCCCAAAAGGAATAGCACAATGGGATTACAGAAGTAGTGACTAGCATGGAGTTGTTTCCTATTCCTTTGCACAAGGAGTGTCTGGCTGGCTCCTTGACATCCCCATCCCATTGCATGGCTGCAGCGCTGATTTCGGGCTATAAGCAAAGCTCACACTGGAGGGTGGGCTGATCACCACCCAGAGGGAAAAAATAACTCAATGAATGTTTGTTTCATTACTCTGATATTCTACTACTTCAGCTATTCACTGTTTAAGAGCAGCTATTTCCTTTTTTCACTCTGTTATTTAAAACAAGGGCTCCTGTTTAAGCTGTGTGAAATGCAGATTTCCTTTGGATTTACTGCCTAGCCAAAATGTAATGCTTTGGATGAGCTTTTTTTTTTCCCCCTGGGTGAATGATAAAAAAATTGAGTTACCAAAAATGCCTCATTCAGTGACAAATTAGGTGTTTTGGTTGGGGGAATGGAAGAGAACAGCCTTGAGAACAGCTCTGCTTTTAAGTTACATTTAGGTAAATATAAAAGAATAACATTGCACCTAGAAAACATCTGAACTGAGAGGTGGGTCTAGGGGTGATGCTCTTGTAGGTGTTGGCATAAATGTTTAGATTTTAACTTTACTGAACTTAGTTTTCTCTTTTGCAAAAAGTTCCTTTATTCAAGAGAATTTGCATGGCCTTAGCCATAATATAATAAACATCAAAATCTAATTTTAAAAACCAAGGTCACTTTTCAAAAGTCAAATCTCAGTTATAAATGTGGACTGGATGGGTTCAGTTTTCAGTAATAGTTGGGGGGCTCATGTTCTGGATGTGTTATTTCAAAGTGAGGCTTGAACAGAAAAAGGCCTGGTTCAGCCTAATGCAGCAGCAGAGCTAAAAAAGGGATTGTTCTGGTGGTTCCCACAGCCCTGCCCCAGATGCCATTATTTACCATAGGGTTGTGGGATCACCTGTGAGCCAAGAGAAGAGCCCTGAGGGCACCCTGAGGTGCAGAGCCCTGCGTGGTATGGGAATGATGTGGTGCTGAAACCTTGCTGTGCTCCTGCCTCACTGCTGCTGTCTGTCATTTTGTGGTGTAATATCTATGGTTTGTTCCCTTTCACCCTCCCCGTGGTGTGGTTACCCTGGGCTGTGTCCACCCACTGGGCTGTTGGTCATCCCTGACACACACCTCTTATTCCCAAATGTTCTCTGTCAGTCTCCCCTGGTACCAGCCCCTGTCTGCAGTGCCCCTTGGGGACTGTTTCTATAAATCTCCTCACATTATCCTCCCCACTGCTTCGTGTTCTGTGAACCTCACCCTGGTCTTCTCCCTGTTGGCCCCTTGACCCCCAGCTCCGCCCTGGTTCTGTCCCTTAAGGCCCACAGTCCAACCTTTGTCCCTGGTCTTCACCTCTGCCAGTGTTGGAGTTACCTTAGGATTTATGTTGCTGTGATAAATGATCCTTGGATTGCATGTGAAGGCCACTTTGTTCCCCTATACACTGGCTCTACAGTGGCTGCTTGGCATTCCTGGGACCCCAGGGGTTGTGTCACTCCCCTGCTAGGTGCCATATCACCAGGCATGAAATGACACCTCAGGAACCCCCATTTTACAGCAGTCCATTGGCCTTGGAGCTACACCTGCCATTGCCAACTCCCAGAGGATTTTATACCACCCCCTTGGAAGCCCAGGTCAGTATTTGCTCTGGCCCTGACCCTGAATGCAGCTGAATCAAGGGAAGGGTTCCATCCTTGAGCAGGTGTGGGGGAATTCCTGTAACTGCAGTGCTGCATCCAGGGCAGGAGTCCTCAGCTCACAAAAGACATGGACCTGGTGGATCCAGAGGCCATGGAGATGCTCCAAGGGCTGGAGCCCCTCTGCTCTGGAGCCAGGCTGGGAGAGCTAGGGGTGTCCACTGGGAAAAGAGGAGGCCTCAGGGAGAGCTCAGAGCAGCCTTTCAGTATTTAAACAGGACTCATCAAAGAGCAGTGGGAGTGACTTTTTACAAGGGTAGGTAGCAATAGGATATGAGGGAATACTTTTAAACTAAGAGATGAGAGATTTAGATTAGATGTTAGGAAGGAATTGTTCCCTGGCAGGGTGGGCAGGGCTGGCACAGGGTGCCCAGAGCAGCTGTGGCTGCCCCTGGATCCCTGGCAGTGCCCAAGGCCAGGCTGGACACTGGGGCTTGGAGCAGCCTGGGACAGTGGGAGGTGTCCCTGAACATTCAAAGCAGAGGGTGAGAATGAGATATCTTTAAGGTCTCTTCCAACACAGACCACTCCATGACTCTGTCACTGTGAATTTGGTGTCTGGCCCTTGCTGGCTCTGTCTGGGCATGGGGACAGCTCTGCCCCCTGCCCACAGCAGCTCCTGTGTGCACAGCACAGTGAGCTCTGTATTGATCACAGCCTGAGGGCTGCCCCTCCTGCCAAAGGCCAAGCCCTGGGCCCATCACAGCAGCAGCTTTTTTTTCCACATTACTGTATTAAGCCAGAAGCTGATGCCAGTAACCCCTGTCCTTACAATCTTCCTGGATGTTTGCTCAGCTTCTTGCTTCCCCAGCCATTTACCATCAGGTGTGCCGTGTCCACACCAGCTGGGACAGCCTAGACTTGATTCTCTTCCCAGGGATGCTTCTTAAAAACTGTTGCACGCTGCTGGTCCCTTGCCAGGACTGAAGGATGCAGCCTCCTGGTTTACTGGAAATTCAGTGAGACAAAGTGTAGGGAATGGCAGAGCAGGGACTCGAGTGCTTGTCACTGCTGCAGCAGCACTGAGAGTGCCTCAAACCCTGCTCAGCCACAGCAGCCCCACAGACTCCTTCCTTACTGTTATTTAAGCTGCCCTACATCAGAGGAGCAGTGCTGGGAGGTCTCAGCTTCTGCCTTTGCAGGGTTGGTCACAGCTCTGTCCCCTTCTTGCACCCAAAGCAGTTTTATGTCCTGATGTCTCAGTGGTGCTGGGGACATTGAGTGTGCTTTAATCTCTGGCTGCCAGGCCATGGACATCTCTTTAAGAACTCTTTGGGCAGTCCATCCTATGTCTTTAAATGGTTTTGGAGCAGTTAAATCCATATGACTTAACCCAAAGTCCAGCCAAAGCTGGGAAGCACCATGCAATGAGGGCCATGGCCTGCCACCCTCGTGTTGCTTTTGGGGCATTTTCATGATGTTCTTTGTAGATTTTCAGAGCTGTGGGGTCCATCACCCTGGGAAGCCCCAAGGCAGCAGAGCACCCCTGCACCTTATTTTCAGCAGTAGCTGAACATCCACAGTCCCTCCTCCTCCTCCCACCAAGGACTCTGAGTGGAACTGGCAATCGAATACTGTGAAACCTCTCAGTTCACCTGGCTTTCTAAATCCCTGAAAATGCTGCAGTCTTCTTTTTTGTTAGAAATGGCACCAATCAGGTGATGTTTTTCCATCCTAAAACCTCACCCCATCCCGGGCAATGCTGGCCTGCCCATGGCTGAGAAAAAGGTGTCTGCTGGAAAGGGACAGCTGGGAGAGACAGCAGGTAGAGAGGCTGAGCAGGATCATGGTGAATTGAACTCTTCCTCCTCTCTGTCTCTCTCCAGGTCTGTGTCCCGCCACCCCCACCTGCCTGGAGACTGGTGTCACCCACAATAGCTTAGTTTTGAAAAGAAGGTGGATAGGTAAAGGAGAGAAGGTATAATTATGGGTGGAATCTGGGAATTTTTTTATCAGATTGTGACACTGTCGAACGCTTTCTGCGCAAAGTATATTGTCAAAAAGGCAGTGATTGTGCTTTTCCCACCACCATTATCAAAGCTCCAGTCAGTCAAATCCTCCCTGTTATTAAATGCTGCTCTGCAAAGTCTGCATTGTGAAGCTGAAGGATATAATCACAGGTGCCAGACATGGGGAGCGAGCTGATCCAAAGGTGTGAAAAAAAAAGAAAACACAAAGATGAGCTGAATAAAAACACATAAATGAGGTGTAAAAAATCAGATTACAGGGGGCAGAGAAGGTGAGAGTAAAATGAAGCAGAAAAAAAATCCATTACTTTGGCTTCTAAACCACCCCCCCCTTTTTTTTTGTTAATATAGCAGACACTGGACAAATGGAAGTCACAGTATTTGTCACTATTTGCCAGCCCTGCTTGAGACATGCAGAGCTGGAGGTGATTCTGGCAGCTCTTGGCTGCTGCTCTCTGTGTCACAGGGCCATCAGCACCAGCACTGGGCCCGTGGGGAGCAGAGCCGTGCCAGCCCAACCCTGGTGCCCCCCAGGAGCTGCGGTGGCTTTGGCAAAGCCTGGCACCAGCAGCACACCCGGATGGCTGCTGTGCTGTCCATCACAGCAATTAGGAAATCAAGGGTTTGAAGTTAAAAGTATTAGCAGAGGCTTAGGCTCCTGGTAGAATATTTCCATTTTTTTTCTGCCAGAGTGGATTGGCAAAGGGATGAGGTCTATCAGAGCTCCTCTGTCAAGGGAGGCGGTGGCTGCATGCTGCCTTCAACGTGAAAAAAAATACATTCTGGTTGTGATGCCAAAAAAATCCTTTGGAAACTGACTGCTCCAGCCCAGGGCTGTCAAGCTGAAGGGTTTGCTGTCACCCCCATCCGCGAGCTCCATATTTCAGGGTGTTTTCAGATCAGCACTTGTTGGAGTGGACACATTCCTGCAGAAAATTTCCATTTTGATGAACTTGCATTCTTTAGAAAACTTGGAGCAGCATTAAATGTGTCCTTTGACAACAGCTTTGAGAAACCAAATCACCCTGATTCCCTTTAGATGTGGGTATCTCCCACCTCCCTCCATGCTGCCCTTGTTCATTTTACAAAACCCTCTGGCTTTTACTCCCGAGTTTGGCCACAGCCAAACTGGGCCCAGTTTCCCTGCACAGGGCCAGCCTTGTGCAGAGCCTCCCCCAGCACAAGAGTGCTTACTCTGGCTTAGGCTAAGCCTTTTGTAGTCGATGTCGATTAGGACAGGACTGGGAGAAGTGCATCACGCAGCTGGTCTGTGATAGGTTTGCAAAATCCTCTGAAAAACAACACTCTGAGGTCACCCAGTGTGACTCCAAATGGAGAAAGCTGCTTTGGTGGGAGATCTATTAACAGGCAAGGCAATAGGTCACCTTTCCCATGCATAAAATGCCAATAGCATATTAATGGAGCTCAGACAAGCAATCAGCCCCTGCTCGCTGGGCAGGGGTGCAGTCATGCTTATAACTGACAAAAACATAGATTTTTTTTTTTTTTTTTTTTTTTTTTGTGTTCTGCCCCAAGGCACCTTGGAAATTTGGCCCTATAGAGGTCAATAAGGTTGGGTGTTTTTTTCTGGATTTTTTCCTGACTCTTCACAGAGGTAAAGGGAGCTCAGAGAAGGATCTGTGATCTCACTACAGGAATTTCAGAGTAAAGTTTGCTGGCCTGTTTTATGCATGAGGATAGGTGAAGCGATCATACAGCTTCCTTCTGCCCAGTCCACCCCTTCCTGCAGACATTTTTCTTTTTGTCAGTCTGAATTTCATGGGGTCAGAGCATCACTTGTAAACTGAGCAGCACAGGCATTGGGTAAAGCTAATTTTGAACACGGCAGGTCATCTGTCAAGCTAGCGTGACCTTGGTTCAAATTCCACTATATTTCAATTGTTATGGATTTTCAGTGCCTGTTTTCTGAATGGGAACCTCTGAAATGAAATACTATGAAGTGCTATAGATCTGTTTGCAAGGTTATCACAAAGGCAGGTGGGACGGTTCTGCCTCTGAGAGGATGCACTACAAAGCCTCCAAGGTCCATGAAATACTGACACTCCAAGAGATGTGTCACTGGAGATTAGGGGCCAGTTTCCATCCTGACCCTCAGACCCGCTGAAATGTGCAACTTTTCCGTTTTGTGCTCACTGTCATTCCTGCCAGCAGTGTGGAGTGCCCTCAGAGCCCTCTGCAGGGCCACAGGCGCTGCCCAATGCGGCGTTTCAAGGACACAAAATCCAACTTTGCAGAATTCCAACATCTAAAGACTCACCTGCCCAATTTACAACTGATTTTCTGCTCCCAGCTGCAGAGCAGCAGCTAGGGACTCAGTGCAGGAGAGGGCAGAGGTGCTCTGCCCAGAAATCAGGTGTCACCCTTGGGACATGCGCAAGGCAAAGGAGGTGACAGAGAGCAGTTCATATTTCCAGCAGCACTGGAAACCAAGCGCTGTGGAAAAGAGTGGAGAACCTTCAAACCTCCAAAGCCCGAGCCACAATAAAATAATATTCATAGCTGGGATGGATTTTTACTTTTCAAGTGCCAAATGGGATGATATCCAAGTTTGTAATGAAAGGACATAAACCATACGCTCACCACTGACAGAACAAAATGATTGATTTTTTTTTTTTTTTGTCTTGTTCCAAAATATGTTGCTTTGGGGGCATTTTCTTGATGTTATTTGCAGATTCAGCAAGTTGGCTGATGAGGTGAAAATTGTCCAGCTAGTGCTGGCTTGGCAAGATTTACCTGACCTTCTGGGAGATGCAGCCAGAGGAATCAGCAGTGTTGATGTTTGTTGGTGGACAGCTGAAGCCACATGGTTGAATTATCTGGCACAGCTTTGGCTATACCCAGGGAGAAAAATATGATGTAGGTTTTTTTCAGGTGCACACTTCTGCAATTTAAAACTGAAATCTTATTTTCCTACAAGTAATATTAGGATGTTTAAGTCTGACTGTCTAGTGGAGAGCAGTAATACTCACAGACTTTTTTATCTCAGGGTGTCCATGCTTACATACAAAAGTCAGAAGCAGGCAATATTTATACATTTCCTTTCAGGTGTTTACAGCTGCGGATCTCTGTGAGAAAGCTCTTCGCCAGCTCTAAAAAGAAAAACCAAGTAGTGTAGCAAGGGGCTGATTGCTGCTCCATGGGGAACTGCTGCACACATTATAGACTATCTGCCTCACACAATAATGACAGACAAGTAGATGACCTTTCTATGCTAATGACTTGGCTCCTCAATGAATTCATCCTATGTGAAACAAGCAACTTGTCTTTGCTCAGTGATGGATCATGTCATGGGATCCCAGAGCTTTCGTGTGTTAGTTAATGTTCTGTCAACACAAACCCCTGAGAGATCGTCCCAGATGTTCTGGATGACAGTTCAGCTCTCGTGAATAAAGGAGATGGTGCCTAGCAAGTTTCCAGGAGCTGAGGCACTTCCTGGAACACAACCAGTCACATCCCGGTGGGAATGATCTCTCTGTCTGCTGCTCAGAGCATGAGAGCAGGAGCAGGGTTAAAAACCCACACTAAAATGAACTGGAAAATATTGATCCAATTTAAAGCTGCATTAGGAATGCCCAAATCATTGCATCCTAGCATTAACTAATTTTTAAATATCTGATGGTTTTATCTGCTCTGCTGAACTTCATAATGACAAATAAATGTGTTAGTGCACACAGCTCCTCCACTGCAAATATTTTGCTTCCCTGTATCAGATACAGACCCTGTGCCTGCACTATCACCACATCACAGCCCTGCAGGAAAGGGCAATCTGAGTGTGAGTGGGTGTCTTGGCTTGGAAAGACAGGGGTCTGCTAAGGAAGAAAGGAGTCTCCCTTGAAGGTGTAACCCCCTCCTTCTGAATTATTATATTTTTGAAATTATGAGAGGCTTTTAGACAAAGATATAGAAGAGGAATAACAGTTCTTTACTAGGAATATTAAAAAATAAAAATGTGGTAGTACAAAAAAACACAGTCAGAACACGACCTGACCCCTGTTGTTCAGGGTGTTTCAGGGTGTTGGTGTCAGTCCTCCTGCAGTGACAGATGTGGTTCTGTTGGAGCAGAGATGATCCTGTAGAAGGGTCAGTTTTCCTCTGAAGCTCCAGTGGTGCTGAGATGGGTCTGGTCTCCCTCTGGAAATCCAGAGCAAACAGGCTGTGCTGGTGTTCTGAATGCCAGGTTTGATCCAGGTGGGAATGCTGGGCTCCTCCCCCTGGGTGGAGCCTCTCCCAGTGGGATGCTGGAATTGTCTGAGCCCTGCAGTGAGCCTGGCTGGCCCATGAACAGCAGATACCCCTGCAGGGAGGATGGGTGGTGGAGGAGATAAAGAGCCCTGCCCCAGCTGGTTTAACAGCTGCCCAGTGACAGAACACACCCAGCCCCTCCCCCTGGAGTTATGAGGAATGGGTTATACAAGAGATAAAGAAAACACCTCCACAAATGGTTCCAAGAGATGGCAGATAGAATACACACTTTTGGTTACATATTGCAAGCCAATAGAATTCCCCTCAGTTTGTGCTTCTACAGGATATTTTATGAAGAGTTACAAACAGTTATGTCCCTCAGACGGGCTCCCCTTCATTCTCTGAGGTGTCCTGCCCTTGCAGGGAAGCAGTGCCCTGCTCAGGCTGTGGGAGTTTCCAGGAGCCTGTGCTTGGGTATCAGACACGGACCTGTTTCCCTGGGGAATTAATTGCATTTGATGGCTGTGCTCTGTCTCTGAGTGTAATGGGTGAAAAACCACTCCAGGCAAGGTAATTATTGCAAATATTTCTTGTTTGTGTTACAGCACAACAATTGTGTTTCACAGCCAGGTGTCAGAGAGGGTGAGCTTTACAGGAATAACTAGATGCTGTTTTCCGGGTTTGTTATTAATTAATTAACCCTTCCTCATAATGCCCATTGGAGCTCAGCAAGGGCTTCCAGGAATGAGGGAGCTGCAGGAATGACATTCAGGTGTCTTCCAAGGGTTGTTGTCAGGAGCTGGAGCACAGTTCAGAGCCCACAGCCGTGAGTGCTGGAGCAGGGCTGAGGTGGCGTGGCAAGCTCCGGGCAGGAGGGAACAGCACAAACCCACAACCTGTGTTCCGGGGTCATCCAAAGGACCAGTCACACCGAATAGGATCAAAAGTTAGATTTCTCTGGTGGAAAAAATCTGACCTGGCATTTTTCACAGTCTTCCTTCGAAAGACTCCTTTGTTCTGCAGGTCTCAGGGTGAAATTTAATCATGGCTCACGTAAATACTGATTTTTTTTGACTGACTGGGAGCCAATCTTGGATCATGTAGATACTTCTGCCCCTTTCCATGGCATACCCACACCGTGTTAAAACTATTCCTGCCCTCCACAGTGGGGAAGATCAGGGACATTTTCTCCTTCTCTGGAAACCTTGTTAGAGAAAGGGGAAGGTGAAGGGCATCCTTAAGGCTCTGGCATGGAACGACACTGGGCTTTATAGGGAGGGCAGCTACTTATGGACCACAGGGGTTTGGGTCTTGCTGGTGGAACGAGCTTGTGTGCAGGTTTTTGTCTCAGTGAACTGCTCAGGAAACATTTTTGACTGAGGGATTTTAGTTGTAGTAATTTTTCAGGCACTTTGACTGAAAAGCTGCTATCAGAGGGCAGTTTGTGACATGTCCTGTGCAAGTGCTTGGTGTTTGCAATTCAGCTTTACAGGACTGTGACTGGTCCCTCAAATCCCACAGCATCACCCCAACTTCCACCTTGTTTTAAATTAGGGAGCAATGAATATGACTATGAATATATGACTATGAAATTTGGGGTGAATGCTAATTTAGGCTGACTTGTGTGAAGCTTTTATGAATTGCAGACATTTCCCTAATGCCCTGTGGTTTTCCAAATGTTTGTGAGTCACAGCCAACTACTTTCATTCACAAAAATATTTACAAGATTGGGTTTTTAACTATTTAATCAGTTTTGTGAGGGCTGGAATGCTGTTTTCAGACTGAAGTTGCTGGAGATATTCACACTCATTTCACTGGGATGTGGATCTGGCCTAAATTACTCTAACAGCATGTAATTATATACAAATACCAAAAGAAAAAAAAAACAAAGGGCATTAACTCAGAACCTTCCAAAATGAAAAGCAAATGCTCAATTAAGATGAAAAAAGACCTGGCCTAAAAATTGCCTGTGAGACCCTCTAGCCAATGTAGTCCTGGCTATGGATGTACCTTTTTCTGAGACAGAGGAACATTTTATGTTAGTTCTTTTCCCCTCATCTCCAATAAGATCTACTGGAAACTGTTCAAAGGATTTGGACTTGGAAATACAACTTGAGGGAGATGTATTAGCAGGCAGGGGGTTGGTGAGGTCAAAAAGACAACTTATTTCATTGCTTTGTGCCCACTGCCCACCTCAGCTGTGCATCTGCACACGTGTATCTATTGTACACCAGAGAACTGCAGGTACAGGCATTTCTGCTCCAGGAAACCCCTTCTCTAGTGTGATTGTACTCATGGAATCACGAATGGGTTGGGTTGGAAGAGACCACCAAGGTTTTGCAGTTCCACCTCATCTGCCATGGCAGGGACACCTCCCACCATCCCAGGCTGCTCCAAGCCCCAGTGTCCAGCCTGGCCTTGGGCACTGCCAGGGATCAGGGGCAGCCACAGCTGCTCTGGGCACCCTGTGCCAGGGCCCTCAGCCTCACAGTAAAGAATTTCTTCCTAACACCAAATCTAACACTCACCTCTGACCAACCTCTATGAACAGCTCCGAGTACAGGTAACCAGTACCACGGACTGACACTGAGCATTTGGGAGTGTTTTCGTGAAGGCAGCACACTCTAAACCTGAACAGCCAGGTTTGGCTGCTGCTGGTGAGGAGGAGGAGGTGATTAATTGCTGGTGAGGAAGAAGAGGAGGTTAACTGCTGGTGAGGCAGGAGATGGTTAACTGCTGGTGAGGAAGAGGAGGTGGTTAACTGCTGGTGAGGCAGAGGAGGAGGTTAACTGCTGGTGAGGCAGAGGAGGTGGTTAACTGCTGGTGAGGCAGAGGAGGGTACCCGTGTGAGCCCCAGTGCAGCCCTGGGCGATGCTGCGGCTCTGGGCACGGCAGGGCTGGGCTGCCTGCCCACAGGAGGGCTCAGAGATGCCTTTGGTGCCCTCAGTCAGGGTGGGATCAGGCCTGACACTGCAGACAGCCCAGGGAAGTGCCCTGCTAGTCCCTGCAGGCTGTGCCCTGCCAGGCACTGTGCTCCATCCTTCCTCTGCCTCCCTGGCGCTGCAGAGAGCGCTCATCCCGTGCTGGCAAACAGCAAACTCCCTCCTCCTCCTTATTGGAACCATCGGGCTTGGCTGAAATCTCCGGGCTCACAGCAAAGCCAATGACTTCATCCTTGGAGCTGCCTCTACACAACCTTTGCTTTCACGGATCTATTAGGAAGCTCCCCGGGAGGGAAAGCCCAGCTGCCAAATAAATCACACCTTCACAGCAGAGAGGTGTGAGGAGCTCAACAGGAACCGAGGGCCTGCAAGGAGGGAGATGAGGGATCTTCTGCAGAGATTTTCCAAGCCTATCCTGGCACTGGCTGGGCCAGATCCTCAGCATTTACACCATTTACCCATCGGTGTAAATGCACCAGGTCAGTGCAGTTCTGTTGCTTTACTCACAGTGGGGGTGTGGCCAGAGCCTGTGTGTGTGGTGGGTAGAAAAGAGACTATTGTCATCTGCAGGGCTTTTTATTTTTCTTTCTAATTAAAAGCAGATTTAAAAAAAAACCAAACCAAAAACCACTTGCAGTGGGAAACTATAATTTAGTTTTAGAATTTCCCATTTAATACTCCCCTAATGCCTGTGAAAAGGTTTGAGTTGCAGGTCACAGTTTGAACCTTTGTAGACAATTGGCTGGGAAAAGACCTTGAGAAACACAGGTACAGATTTGCAAAGCTTGGGGCAGGGATGTGGGGAAGAGAAAACCTTTAGATGGAGCAGCTCTGCTGCAAGACAGGGTGGATAAACCCCCAATTATCCCATTCCTTTAAAGATGGCCGCTTAAGCATCATTGTTGCATGATCCAGGGGTCGTGTCAGACACCCGTAACTCAGATTTGGTGGGACCAGAAGCCAGATTTCCACATCTATCTCCTTGTGATCTCTGCATTGCATCTGCTGGATCTGACAGAGCTGGCTCCAGGAAAAGGGACCTAAGGTCTGGAAACTCCTCTCCAAGGCCTGTCTTTGTGGTCCAGCTTCAGCAAAGACAGGATCAGCTGTGAGTGTGACACCATCTGGCAGGAGGGGCTGTCCCAAGGTGTCCTTTGCAGAGGACAGAGGGTGGCTCTAAATCCCTGCTGCAGTCCCTGCAAAAGGGCAAGGGCTGGGCTGGAATTACAGCGTTGGTTTACAACTGTCTCCTCCTGAGGGAAGAAAAATGAGATGTGAAACTTGTCTTATTTGTGCATCCTTCAAGACTCATTTCAGAGGGTTTGGGCAGTGGGATGAAACTTTCAGCCTTGGGGCCTCTGTTTAAGCTAGACCAGGTTTCTTTGCATAAAAACATAGGTGTTGCTGGATCAGGTTTCTGGTCCAGGTTTTTCTCTGGAAGACTTGCAATCTCCAGCAACTTCAGAGGAAGACACAAAAATGAATGCTATGAATTACTGGGTTTTATATCCCTTATCCCAGCTCCAGTGAAAACTTTTTTATTTTTGTATCAAAAATGAGAAAACCTTCCAGCTTCCACAATTTTCCCTGACTCATATTCTTCATCTCTATGAACTGCCAATCTTAAAAAAGTTTCCCATCCTCTGGGCTTTCTCCATGCCTGGTTTTGCTCATTTTTCTGCGAGCCACTTCTGCTGCCAGTGCAGCAAATGAGTTGGGGGCTCATGTTTAATGCCCCAAAGGCAGGTATTTCAGCATTACTAGCTGTAATCCAAGTACCTATCTGCAGGGGGACAAGGGAAAGGAAAGGCTGATCTGCACTGCTGAACAGAGGTAAGGTCAGTAGGTCTACAAAACCTCTGTCTGGGTGTCAGGGGTTTGATGCTGGAGCTACAACCTCACCCAGGGCTCTGTGGCCTGGCTGATGGCCCCAGGTGACACCAAGGCTACCTGAGAGGGTCCATCTGCTCCTCAGCAGCCTGCAGCTCTGTCCCCCTCACAGAAGTCACAAAGGGGTGACTTCTCCTGCTGCTCGTGGCTCTTCCTCTCCAGGCTGCAGCACAAAGCTCCCCATTGATGTGCTGCTGTCAAAGGATAAGTAATCACTTTCATACTTACTGAGCTGCGTGGTCACCAAGGTGTAATATCTGATGGGCAACAGATGTCTGCTTTCTTGCAGAGTTTACAGCCTTGTATTAGTGCTGTTATTTGCTCTGGCTCCACGCTGCCGGGGGCTGGAGGAGGGGCAGGTTCTGATGCTGCCTGCTGAATGAATGGCACCTACAGTCTTCATTTTGCTTTGGGATGGGATCTGTTTTAAGTGCTGAATAATACCCAGCGCCCACAGATTCGGCTTCTCTCCTCAGGAATGAAATCGTGTCTCCTGCAGTGGAAATTCCTGGTTTATCCAGATAGCCTTTACCCAGACCCAGCTGTGTTCAGCTAAGGGAGGCTTGTTGCATTTCTCAATGCCTGCACAACGTTACTGAAGATAAAATAACCTGGGCATCAGATGGGGACTGTGGCTCCTGAGGAAGCCTGTCATGAATATGACACAATTTACCATTGCATGAGCTGTCTGTGCTCAGGGACTGAGGGGAGATGTGCCTCCCGTGGTGCCAGCAGCACTTCAGGCACAGAGTGTCCTGCTTTATCTTGCTTGATGGAGAGAGTCAGGTGGTGCTTCTGACTCTGCTCCAGTGCTGCTGCATCCTTTTTGCTTTTGAAAAACCATTGTGTAGCCGTAAAATTCCACTTCGATGCCCTCCAGGAAGCCTGGCTTAATGCCTCATCTGAAGGACATGATATGAGTCATTAAAAACAATTTTTAGAAGTCTGGAGATGACCTATGGGGCTCCAGAAGACTGACTCCTGTGTAGCAGCAAGCAGCCAGTGTGTACCTTCCACCACCTTGACAGCTCCTGGCACAGCAGCTCATCCTCTGGGGAGAGGACTGGGCTCATCCTGAGCTCCTCAGGACCTCCCACGGGAGCTGCAGGGACAGCCATGGCTCAGACAGACTAAATTCAGCCCAGACCCTGAGCCAAATGCTGCCTGCTGCCTGCTCAAGCAGCCCTGAGGAGCACTTGGAGCTCTTTGCCCCACATTTCAGGAGTACTGAACTCTCTGCTCTGGGATCTTCTGTGCAGAAAAAGAAACCAACATTGAGCTGTCTGCAGCAGGACCCTGATCTGCAGGGTATCTGGGGAAGGGCTGGGGACATGTGGCCTGTCCTCCTCACCTCCTGTGGCCATCTGAGTGCTCACTGGTGTGCTGAAGGCACATCCAAGGGCTCCCAGCACAGCCACTGTGGAGATGGCGTGGGCCCTTTCCATGGAGCTACTGCAGGGAGTATCAGCTCCAGACAGGCTTTAAAAGCTGCTCTGCCCCACACTGTGGGTGCTGTGGCACCCACCAGGGGTTAGCAGAGCCTCCCCTGGGGAAGGGCTCACACTCATCCTCTGCCCCTTCCCAGCCCTGCCACCCACAGTGTTACCAGCATGGCCCCGGTGCAAGCGATGAGGCAACATTTCCTGACACTCTGCAGTATGGCAACCACAGGCAGTTTATTTTGGCTGGCAGTTGGGCTTCCAAGCCCTCAGGGGGCTGGGATGATGATAAAGGCTGTATCCCCCTGGATGAGTGCATGGTTCAGGCATCACAGCTGGAGCAAGGGAAAGGAATGCCAGCTCAGGGAGGTAATTTGGCTCCATGGAAATACCTAAGCCTTGCTGAGCTAATACTTGTGGTAATAGGTATTAAATTGGCTCATGTAGACACGGCCCTGAAGGGCAAGGAAAGAACTTCACATCTCCTTTGTAATGTCTCTCTCTTTCCAAGTCAAACCTTCCCCTGCTTCAGGTGGAGTCTTTTTGTCTGTTCAGGTTTTGCTGAAGGCTGGAGGTGTTCAAGGGCAGCTGCCTGTGGCAGGAGCCATCACTTCTTTGGGAGGGAGACCCACAAGGAAGGGCTTAAAATCCCTGTAAGCACAACAGGAAAAGGAAGCATCCCCTCATTTTGCAAGTGTTTATAGGGGTTAAATTCCAGGGCCTGTGGTCCTTGGTGCTCCTGTCTGTGGAGATGTTTGCTGGCAGGACTCAGTGCAGGAGAAGTGGCTCCTAAATCCCAATATGAGACCAAAGCATGCACCAACCTCCCTGCCAGTCCTGGGTCAGTTCAGCATTCCTGGCTGTAAAACACCTGCCTTAATCCACCCCTGTGTCTAGAGTAGCATCCCAGGGCAGAAAGGAAAAGCTTCCTGTGCTATCAGAGTGTGAACCTCCTTCTCCTGAAACAAAATCTGGTGTTTGGCCACAAAAAATCTCAGGAAAGACCTTTCCCAATCCAGCACATTCATCCTTGCTGCAATCTGTTCAGGGAGAGGCATCCACAGCCACTGCCTGGCGGCCTGGGTTCAGCCTTCTCCAGAGCAGCACTACTCTTTATTTTCAAGATGAAAAGGCTTTTCTGTGATCTCTCCGAATAACAAGTTCCCGTGTCACAAACTCTTGTCATCACCCAGGTTAGCCTTTGAAAAGCCAAACGCTTTGCCCATTGTCTTTGTAGGTAAAACAAAGGGAAGTGGCATCTTTCTACAAGCTGTGGACAAAAAGGCTCTGTGAGCTGCTGAGGTGCTGCTCAAGTGGCATCTCAGTCACAGCTTTCCTGAAGGCTGGCTCTCTGGTGGTTCAGGAGCTGTGCACTGATGGAGCTCCTGCAGCCTCAGATTGACACTGTCAATAATTATACTGGCAGTCAGCAGGGGTGAGCTGCCTCCAGCTGACTCCAGAGACAGGACACGAGTGTACCTCGTCATGGTAGTATTTTTACATTTTATGTGTCATGTAGAAATGGGTTGTTCAGATCCTGTTTCTTCCACGGTCCTCTCCTAGCAGGATAAATGGGCCCCAGCTCCTTTGGGCACAGCCAGGGCTGAGTGTGCATCCACAAAGACATTTGCATCTGGACTCTTGTCCTGACCAGATTAGAAAGTCTCCAAAGCATGAAAGTCTCTTGGTCTCTCTCCTGGACTGGGCTTATTTCCAAGGTAAATGCAAGTATTTGCAGGCAAGCTGTGGAAATGAATGCCTTACCCACTCTGGGGAAGAGGAGAGAGGTCTGGAGAAATGTTGCAAATTCCTGGCTTGAATGGCTCTTGCTGTCTTTTCCAGGGGCTGTGCCCCCAGCAGGACAGCACTGAGGGATTTCAGTGGTGCAGTAACAGCCAGACTGCTGTGTCAGCTATTCCCTCCAGCAGGACTTTATCCTGAAGGATCTTTTCTTTTAATTGCTGCCTTTCCATTTCTGGTGACATCTTCCAGAGTGAGCAGTGGCCTGTGGGACACCTTGGGCCATTCTGTCTCCTGGAGAGGCTACCTGGAACAGAGGCTGAGGAGTTAGAGAATAAAGTAGGTATTTATTTAAAAAGCCTTCAAAGGATACACCTTGGGCAGTGCAAGAGCCTCTGGCAGAGGCTACACCCAAGATGGACCCAAGTCATGTGTTTTTCAGGCAGATGTAAGTTTGGTGAATTTGCATATCAGAGGTTAATTGTCCAGTTATAGCTGCAGGTAATGAAGTCTCATTCCCCTGGTTTGCTTCTCCCTCCAATTCACTTTTGTTTATAGCTTTGGGGCCTGAGGCTGGGATGGTGACCTTGGTTCCCAGGCCCAGAAGGATTGTTTAGTCTGACCAAAATGCGAAGAAAGCTAACTAGCGTTCTATACAAAGTTCAGAGTTATGCACTAATGCAGTACAGGATCTGAAAAATATAAAAGCTAAAAACTTAAGGCATCACACTCGTGTACTGAAAAGAAAATTTTCACACCTGACCCTGCTTAACTGTGGGGAAGAGCAGTTTGCTCCTTGTTCTGACAGCAGAGCTCCCACGATGACTCAGAGTGAGGATGAAGAATGCCAGGA